>NC_138291.1:104585000-105185000 GCF_965601325.2 Salmo salar | reverse complement strand
ATGTACAGTCCCAATCCCTAAACCACGGTAAAAACGTAGCACTTGCGCCAAAAAAAAGCAATAACATTGATTCGTTACATTTATTGATTTACAGTAAATTGTCAACATTTTGACTTTTGCTGCTGATTTTCTAAACCAGAAATGATGGTATCGCTTTGTTCTTTCCTCTCTCAACATGTACTCTTTCTTCCAGTCGAAAACCCTAGCAAGCTGCTCAAGGGCACCACCACTGACTTTGAATGTATGTTTTCTGTACACGTGTGTGTCCACTATTTGACATAAATAAAAGCATTGGGATCGATTACGATCCATTTACGTCCTGTCAAGAGTTTACTATGTACTTCTGTGCTTAATTCACCATGGTAAGTGTATATCTCCCAAGTATTAATCTTTATTATAGAGTAGGGGATGCTCTGGAATCTGAATCACCAACCATATTCTCAAGGTCACAGGAGAAAACAATTTTCCATCCTAAACACATTAATAAATCAAAACACATGCCCCTCATTTCAGAATGATGTTGCTGGAATACAAAACAGGACATCCATTTAGACTCAATTTTCTATGTTCTCTAATGTAAAGAAATGTACAAATCTGGATAAATATTCCATAACGTACCGCTGATTGTCTTAATGTTCAGTCAGAGGAGCAGAAAACTGAAAGATGAAAATACATGCAAACAAACAAACAAAGGAATACTAAGAGATGACAATACATGTATAAGAAACAACAAACAGAGGTATACTGAGAGATGACAATACATGTATAAGAACCAACAAATATAGGAATACTGAGAGATGACAATACATGTATAAGAAACAACAAACAGGAATACTGAGAGATGACAATACATGTATAAGAACCAACATACAGAGGACTACTGAGAGATGACAATACATGTATAAGAACCAACAAACAGAGGAATACTGAGAGATGACAATACATGTATAATAACCAACAAACAGGAAAACTGAGAGATGACAATACATGCATAAGAACCAACAAACAGAGGTATACTGAGAGATGACAATACATGTATAAGAACCAACAAACAGAGGAATACTGAGAGATGACAATACATGTATAAGAACCAACAAACAGAGGAATACTGAGAGATGACAATACATGTATAAGAACCAACAAACAGAGGTATACTGAGAGATGACAATACATGTATAAGAACCAACAAACAGAGGTATACTGAGAGATGACAATACATGTATAAGAACCAACAAACAGAGGAATACTGAGAGATGACAATACATGTATAAGAACTAACAAATTGAGGAATACTGAGAGATGACAATACATGTATAAGAACCAACAAACAGAGGACTATTGAGAGATGACAATACATGTATAAGAACCAACAAACAGAGGTATACTGAGAGATGACAATACATGTATAAGAACCAACATACAGAGGAATACTGAGAGATGACAATACATGTATAATAACCAACAAACAGGAAAACAGAGATGACAATACATGTATAAGAACCAACATACAGAGGAATACTGAGAGATGACAATACATGTATAATAACCAACAAACAGGAAAACTGAGAGATGACAATACATGTATAATAACCAACAAACAGGAAAACTGAGAGATGACAATACATGTATAAGAACCAACATACAGAGGTATACTGAGAGATGACAATACATGTATAAGAACCAACAAACAGAGGTATACTGAGAGATGACAATACATGTATAAGAACCAACAAACAGAGGAATACTGAGAGATGACAATACATGTATAAGAACCAACAAACAGAGGAATACTGAGAGATGACAATACATGTATAAGAACCAACAAATTGAGGAATACTGAGAGATGACAATACATGTATAAGAACCAACAAACAGAGGACTACTGAGAGATGACAATACATGTATAAGAACCAACAAACAGAGGTATACTGAGAGATGACAATACATGTATAAGAACCAACAAATATAGGAATACTGAGAGATGACAATACATGTATAAGAAACAACAAACAGGAATACTGAGAGATGACAATACATGTATAAGAACCAACATACAGAGGACTACTGAGAGATGACAATACATGTATAAGAACCAACAAACAGAGGAATACTGAGAGATGACAATACATGTATAATAACCAACAAACAGGAAAACTGAGAGATGACAATACATGCATAAGAACCAACAAACAGAGGTATACTGAGAGATGACAATACATGTATAAGAACCAACAAACAGAGGAATACTGAGAGATGACAATACATGTATAAGAACCAACAAACAGAGGAATACTGAGAGATGACAATACATGTATAAGAACCAACAAACAGAGGTATACTGAGAGATGACAATACATGTATAAGAACCAACAAACAGAGGTATACTGAGAGATGACAATACATGTATAACAACCAACAAACAGAGGAATACTGAGAGATGACAATACATGTATAAGAACCAACAAATTGAGGAATACTGAGAGATGACAATACATGTATAAGAACCAACAAACAGAGGACTACTGAGAGATGACAATACATGTATAAGAACCAACATACAGAGGTATACTGAGAGATGACAATACATGTATAAGAACCAACAAACAGAGGTATACTGAGAGATGACAATACATGTATAAGAACCAACAAACAGAGGAATACTGAGAGATGACAATACATGTATAAGAACCAACAAACAGAGGTATACTGAGAGATGACAATACATGTATAAGAACCAACAAATAGAGGAATACTGAGAGATGACAATACATGTATAAGAACCAACAAACAGAGGTATACTGAGAGATGACAATACATGTATAAGAACCAACAAATAGAGGACTACTGAGAGATGACAATACATGTATAAGAACCAACAAACAGAGGTATACTGAGAGATGACAATACATGTATAAGAACCAACAAACAGAGGTATACTGAGAGATGACAATACATGTATAAGAACCAACAAACAGAGGAATACTGAGAGATGACAATACATGTATAAGAACCAACAAATTGAGGAATACTGAGAGATGACAATACATGTATAAGAACCAACAAACAGAGGACTACTGAGAGATGACAATACATGTATAATAACCAACAAACAGGAAAACTGAGAGATGACAATACATGCATAAGAACCAACAAACAGAGGTATACTGAGAGATGACAATACATGTATAAGAACCAACAAACAGAGGAATACTGAGAGATGACAATACATGTATAAGAACCAACAAACAGAGGAATACTGAGAGATGACAATACATGTATAAGAACCAACAAACAGAGGTATACTGAGAGATGACAATACATGTATAAGAACCAACAAACAGAGGTATACTGAGAGATGACAATACATGTATAAGAACCAACAAACAGAGGAATACTGAGAGATGACAATACATGTATAAGAACCAACAAATTGAGGAATACTGAGAGATGACAATACATGTATAAGAACCAACAAACAGAGGACTACTGAGAGATGACAATACATGTATAAGAACCAACAAACAGAGGTATACTGAGAGATGACAATACATGTATAAGAACCAACATACAGAGGAATACTGAGAGATGACAATACATGTATAATAACCAACAAACAGGAAAACTGAGAGATGACAATACATGTATAAGAACCAACATACAGAGGAATACTGAGAGATGACAATACATGTATAATAACCAACAAACAGGAAAACTGAGAGATGACAATACATGTATAATAACCAACAAACAGGAAAACTGAGAGATGACAATACATGTATAAGAACCAACATACAGAGGTATACTGAGAGATGACAATACATGTATAAGAACCAACAAACAGAGGTATACTGAGAGATGACAATACATGTATAAGAACCAACAAACAGAGGAATACTGAGAGATGACAATACATGTATAAGAACCAACAAACAGAGGTATACTGAGAGATGACAATACATGTATAAGAACCAACAAATAGAGGAATACTGAGAGATGACAATACATGTATAAGAACCAACAAACAGAGGTATACTGAGAGATGACAATACATGTATAAGAACCAACAAATAGAGGACTACTGAGAGATGACAATACATGTATAAGAACCAACAAACAGAGGTATACTGAGAGATGACAATACATGTATAAGAACCAACATACAGAGGTATACTGAGAGATGACAATACATGTATAAGAACCAACAAACAGAGGACTACTGAGAGATGACAATACATGTATAAGAACCAACAAACAGGAATACTGAGAGATGACAATACATGTATAAGAACCAACAAACAAAGGAATACTGAGAGATGACAATACATGTATAAGAACCAACAAATAGAGGTATACTGAGAGATGACAATACATGTATAAGAACCAACAAACAGAGGTATACTGAGAGATGACAATACATGTACAAGAACCAACAAACAGAGGAATACTGAGAGATGACAATACATGTATAAGAACCAACAAACAGAGGTATACTGAGAGATGACAATACATGTACAAGAACCAACAAACAGAGGTATACTGAGAGATGACAATACATGTATAAGAACCAACAAACAGGAATACTGAGAGATGACAATACATGTATAAGAACCAACAAACAAAGGAATACTGAGAGATGACAATACATGTATAAGAACCAACAAACAGAGGTATACTGAGAGATGACAATACATGTATAAGAACCAACAAACAGGAATACTGAGAGATGACAATACATGTATAAGAACCAACAAACAGAGGAATACTGAGAGATGACAATACATGTATAAGAACCAACAAACAGAGGAATACTGAGAGATGACAATACATGTATAAGAACCAACAAACAGAGGTATACTGAGAGATGACAATACATGTATAAGAACCAACAAACAGGAAAACTGAGAGATGACAATACATGTATAAGAACCAACAAACAGAGGTATACTGAGAGATGACAATACATGTATAAGAACCAACAAGCAGATGACTACTGAGAGATGACAATACATGTATAAGAACCAACAAACAGAGGAATACTAAGAGATGACAATACATGTATAAGAACCAACAAACAGAGGAATACTGAGAGATGACAATACATGTATAAGAACCAACAAACAGAGGAATACTGAGAGATGACAATACATGTATAAGAACCAACAAACAGAGGTATACTGAGAGATGACAATACATGTATAAGAACCAACAAACAGAGGAATACTGAGAGATGACAATACATGTATAAGAACCAACAAACAGGAATACTGAGAGATGACAATACATGTATAAGAACCAACAAACAGAGGAATACTGAGAGATGACAATACATGTATAAGAACCAACAAACAGGAATACTGAGAGATGACAATACATGTTAAGAACCAACAAACAGAGGTATACTGAGATATGACAATACATGTATAAGAATCAACAAACAGAGGTATACTGAGAGATGACAATACATGTATAATAACCAACAAACAGGAAAACTGAGAGATGACAATACATGTATAATAACCAACAAACAGGAAAACTGAGAGATGACAATACATGTATAAGAACCAACATACAGAGGTATACTGAGAGATGACAATACATGTATAAGAACCAACAAACAGAGGTATACTGAGAGATGACAATACATGTATAAGAACCAACAAACAGAGGAATACTGAGAGATGACAATACATGTATAAGAACCAACAAACAGAGGTATACTGAGAGATGACAATACATGTATAAGAACCAACAAATAGAGGAATACTGAGAGATGACAATACATGTATAAGAACCAACAAACAGAGGTATACTGAGAGATGACAATACATGTATAAGAACCAACAAATAGAGGACTACTGAGAGATGACAATACATGTATAAGAACCAACAAACAGAGGTATACTGAGAGATGACAATACATGTATAAGAACCAACATACAGAGGTATACTGAGAGATGACAATACATGTATAAGAACCAACAAACAGAGGACTACTGAGAGATGACAATACATGTATAAGAACCAACAAACAGGAATACTGAGAGATGACAATACATGTATAAGAACCAACAAACAAAGGAATACTGAGAGATGACAATACATGTATAAGAACCAACAAACAGAGGTATACTGAGAGATGACAATACATGTATAAGAACCAACAAACAGAGGTATACTGAGAGATGACAATACATGTACAAGAACCAACAAACAGAGGAATACTGAGAGATGACAATACATGTATAAGAACCAACAAACAGAGGTATACTGAGAGATGACAATACATGTACAAGAACCAACAAACAGAGGTATACTGAGAGATGACAATACATGTATAAGAACCAACAAACAGGAATACTGAGAGATGACAATACATGTATAAGAACCAACAAACAAAGGAATACTGAGAGATGACAATACATGTATAAGAACCAACAAACAGAGGTATACTGAGAGATGACAATACATGTATAAGAACCAACAAACAGGAATACTGAGAGATGACAATACATGTATAAGAACCAACAAACAGAGGAATACTGAGAGATGACAATACATGTATAAGAACCAACAAACAGAGGAATACTGAGAGATGACAATACATGTATAAGAACCAACAAACAGAGGTATACTGAGAGATGACAATACATGTATAAGAACCAACAAACAGGAAAACTGAGAGATGACAATACATGTATAAGAACCAACAAACAGAGGTATACTGAGAGATGACAATACATGTATAAGAACCAACAAGCAGATGACTACTGAGAGATGACAATACATGTATAAGAACCAACAAACAGAGGAATACTGAGAGATGACAATACATGTATAAGAACCAACAAACAGAGGAATACTGAGAGATGACAATACATGTATAAGAACCAACAAACAGAGGAATACTGAGAGATGACAATACATGTATAAGAACCAACAAACAGAGGTATACTGAGAGATGACAATACATGTATAAGAACCAACAAACAGAGGAATACTGAGAGATGACAATACATGTATAAGAACCAACAAACAGGAATACTGAGAGATGACAATACATGTATAAGAACCAACAAACAGAGGATTACTGAGAGATGACAATACATGTATAAGAACCAACAAACAGGAATACTGAGAGATGACAATACATGTTAAGAACCAACAAACAGAGGTATACTGAGAGATGACAATACATGTATAAGAATCAACAAACAGAGGTATACTGAGAGATGACAATACATGTATAAGAACCAACAAACATTAGAATACTGAGAGATGACAATACATGTATAAGAACCAACAAACAGAGGAATACTGAGAGATGACAATACATGTATAAGAACCAACAAACAGAGGTATACTGAGAGATGACAATACATGTATAAGAACCAACAAACAGAGGAATACTGAGAGATGACAATATATGTATAAGAACCAACAAACAGTGGAATACTGAGAGATGACAATACATGTATAAGAACCAACAAACAGAGGAATACTGAGAGATGACAATACATGTATAAGAACCAACAAACAGAGGTATACTGAGAGATGACAATACATGTATAAGAACCAACAAACAGAGGTATACTGAGAGATGACAATACATGCATAAGAACCAACAAACAGAGGTATACTGAGAGATGACAATACATGTATAAGAACCAACAAACAGAGGAATACTGAGAGATGACAATACATGTAAAAAACAGAGGAATACTGAGAGATGACAATACATGTATAAGAACCAACAAACAGAGGTATACTGAGAGATGACAATACATGTATAAGAACCAACAAACAGAGGTATACTGAGAGATGACAATACATGTATAAGAACCAACAAACAGAGGTATACTGAGAGATGACAATACATGTATAAGAACCAACAAACAGGAATATTGAGAGATGACAATACATGTATAAGAACCAACAAACAGAGGAATACTGAGAGATGACAATACATGTATAAGAACCAACAAACAGGACTACTGAGAGATGACAATACATGTATAAGAACCAACAAACAGAGGTATACTGAGAGATGACAATACATGTATAATAACCAACAAACAGAGGAATACTGAGAGATGACAATACATGTATAAGAACCAACAAACAGGAATACTGAGAGATGACAATACATGTATAAGAACCAACATACAGAGGTAATCTGAGAGATGACAATACATGTATAAGAACCAACAAACAGAGGTATACTGAGAGATGACAATACATGTAAAAAACAGAGGAATTACTGAGAGATGACAATACTTGTATAAGAACCAACAAATAGAGGAATACTGAGAGATGACAATACTTGTATAAGAACCAACAAACAGAGGTATACTGAGAGATGACAATACATGTATAAGAACCAACAAACAGAGGTATACTGAGAGATGACAATACATGTATACGAACCACCAAACAGAGCAATACTGAGAGATGACAATACATGTATAAGAACCAACAAACAGAGGTATACTGAGAGATGACAATACATGTAAAAAACAGAGGAATTACTGAGAGATGACAATACTTGTATAAGAACCAACAAATAGAGGAATACTGAGAGATGACAATACTTGTATAAGAACCAACAAACAGAGGTATACTGAGAGATGACAATACATGTATAAGAACCAACAAACAGAGGTATACTGAGAGATGACAATACATGTATACGAACCACCAAACAGAGGAATACTGAGAGATGACAATACATGTATAAGAACCAACAAACAGAGGTATACTGAGAGATGACAATACATGTATAAGAACCAACAAACAGAGGAATACTGAGAGATGACAATACATGTATAAGAACCAACAAACAGAGGTACACTGAGAGATGACAATACATGTATAAGAACCAACAAACAGAGGAATACTGAGAGATGACAATACATGTATAAGAACCAACAAACAGAGGAATACTGAGAGATGACAATACATGTATAAGAACCAACAAACAGGAATACTGAGAGATGACAATACATGTATAAGAACCAACAAACAGAGGAATACTGAGAGATGACAATACATGTATAAGAACCAACAAACAGGACTACTGAGAGATGACAATACATGTATAAGAACCAACAAACAGAGGCCTACTGAGGGATGACAATACATGTATAAGAACCAACAAACAGGAAAACTGAGAGATGACAATACAAGTATGAGAACCAACAAAGAGAGGTATACTGAGAGATGACAATACATGTATAAGAACCAACAAACAGAGGTATACTGAGAGATGACAATACATGTATAAGAACCAACAAACAGAGGAATACTGAGAGATGACAATACATGTATAAGAACCAACAAACAGAGGTATACTGAGAGATGACAATACATGTATAAGAACCAACAAACAGGACTACTGAGAGATGACAATACATGTATAAGAACCAACAAACAGAGGAATACTGAGAGATGACAATACATGTATAAGAACCAACAAACAGAGGTATACTGGGAGATTACAATACATGTATAAGAACCAACAAACAGGAATACTGAGAGATGACAATACATGTATAAGAACCAACAAACAGAGGTATACTGAGAGATGACAATACATGTATAAGAACCAACAAACAGAGGTATACTGAGAGATGACAATACATGTATAAGAACCAACAAACAGAGGTATACTGAGAGATGACAATACATGTATAAGAACCAACAAACAGAGGTATACTGAGAGATGACAATACATGTATAAGAACCAACATACAGAGGTATACTGAGAGATGACAATACATGTATATGAACCAACAAACAGAGGTATACTGAGAGATGACAATACATGTATAAGAACCAACAAACAGAGGTACACTGAGAGATGACAATACATGTATAAGAACCAACAAACAGGAATACTGAGAGATGACAATACATGTATAAGAACCAACAAACAGAGGTATTCTTAAAGATGACAATACATGTATAAAAACCAACAAACAGAGGAATACTGAGAGATGACAATACATGTATAAGAACCAACAAACAGAGGTATTCTTAAAGATGACAATACATGTATAAGAACCAACAAACAGAGGAATACTGAGAGATGACAATACATGTATAAGAACCAACAAACAGAGGTATACTGAGAGATGACAATACACGTATAAGAACCAACAAACAGGAATACTGAGAGATGACAATACATGTATAAGAATCAACAAACAGAGGAATACTGAGAGATGACAATACATGTAAAAGAACCAACAAACAGAGGTATACTGAGAGATGACAATACATGTATAAGAACCAACAAATAGAGGAATACTGAGAGATGACAATACATGTATAAGAACCAACAAACAGGACTACTGAGAGATGACAATACATGTATAAGAATCAACAAACAGAGGAATACTGAGAGATGACAATACATGTAAAAGAACCAACAAACTGAGGTATACTGAGAGATGACAATACATGTATAAGAACCAACAAACAGAGGAATACTGAGAGATGACAATACATGTAAAAGAACCAACAAACAGAGGTATACTGAGAGATGACAATACATGTATAAGAACCAACAAATAGAGGAATACTGAGAGATGACAATACATGTATAAGAACCAACAAACAGGACTACTGAGAGATGACAATACATGTATAAGAACCAACAAACAGAGGCCTACTGAGGGATGACAATACATGTATAAGAACCAACAAACAGGAAAACTGAGAGATGACAATACAAGTATAAGAACCAACAAACAGAGGTATACTGAGAGATGACAATACATGTATAAGAACCAACAAACAGAGGTATACTGAGAGATGACAATACATGTATAAGAACCAACAAACAGAGGAATACTGAGAGATGACAATACATGTATAAGAACCAACAAACAGAGGTATACTGAGAGATGACAATACATGTATAAGAACCAACAAACAGGACTACTGAGAGATGACAATACAGGTATAAGAACCAACAAACAGAGGAATACTGAGAGATGACAATACATGTATAAGAACCAACAAACAGAGGACTACTGAGAGATGACAATACATGTATAAGAACCAACAAACAGAGGTATACTGAGAGATGACAATACATGTATAAGAACCAACATACAGAGGAATACTGAGAGATGACAATACATGTATAAGAACCAACAAACAGGAATACTGAGAGATGACAATACATGTATAAGAACCAACAAACAGAGGAATACTGAGAGATGACAATACATGTATAAGAACCAACAAACAGGACTACTGAGAGATGACAATACATGTATAAGAACCAACAAACAGAGGCCTACTGAGGGATGACAATACATGTATAAGAACCAACAAACAGGAAAACTGAGAGATGACAATACAAGTATGAGAACCAACAAAGAGAGGTATACTGAGAGATGACAATACATGTATAAGAACCAACAAACAGAGGTATACTGAGAGATGACAATACATGTATAAGAACCAACAAACAGAGGAATACTGAGAGATGACAATACATGTATAAGAACCAACAAACAGAGGTATACTGAGAGATGACAATACATGTATAAGAACCAACAAACAGGACTACTGAGAGATGACAATACATGTATAAGAACCAACAAACAGAGGAATACTGAGAGATGACAATACATGTATAAGAACCAACAAACAGAGGTATACTGAGAGATTACAATACATGTATAAGAACCAACAAACAGGAATACTGAGAGATGACAATACATGTATAAGAACCAACAAACAGAGGTATACTGAGAGATGACAATACATGTATAAGAACCAACAAACAGAGGTATACTGAGAGATGACAATACATGTATAAGAACCAACAAACAGAGGAATACTGAGAGATGACAATACATGTATAAGAACCAACAAACAGAGGTATACTGAGAGATGACAATACATGTATAAGAACCAACAAACAGGACTACTGAGAGATGACAATACATGTATAAGAACCAACAAACAGAGGAATACTGAGAGATGACAATACATGTATAAGAACCAACAAACAGAGGTATACTGAGAGATTACAATACATGTATAAGAACCAACAAACAGGAATACTGAGAGATGACAATACATGTATAAGAACCAACAAACAGAGGTATACTGAGAGATGACAATACATGTATAAGAACCAACAAACAGAGGTATACTGAGAGATGACAATACATGTATAAGAACCAACAAACTGAGGTATACTGAGAGATGACAATACATGTATAAGATCCAACAAACAGAGGTATACTGAGAGATGACAATACATGTATAAGAACCAACATACAGAGGTATACTGAGAGATGACAATACATGTATATGAACCAACAAACAGAGGTATACTGAGAGATGACAATACATGTATAAGAACCAACAAACAGAGGTACACTGAGAGATGACAATACATGTATAAGAACCAACAAACAGGAATACTGAGAGATGACAATACATGTATAAGAACCAACAAACAGAGGTATTCTTAAAGATGACAATACATGTATAAAAACCAACAAACAGAGGAATACTGAGAGATGACAATACATGTATAAGAACCAACAAACAGAGGTATTCTTAAAGATGACAATACATGTATAAGAACCAACAAACAGAGGAATACTGAGAGATGACAATACATGTATAAGAACCAACAAACAGAGGTATACTGAGAGATGACAATACACGTATAAGAACCAACAAACAGGAATACTGAGAGATGACAATATATGTATAAGAACCAACAAACAGTGGAATACTGAGAGATGACAATACATGTATAAGAACCAACAAACAGAGGTATACTGAGAGATGACAATACATGTATAAGAACCAACAAACAGAGGAATACTGAGAGATGACAATACATGTATAAGAACCAACAAACAGAGGTATACTGAGAGATGACAATACATGTATAAGAACCAACAAACAGGACTACTGAGAGATGACAATACATGTATAAGAACCAACAAACAGAGGAATACTGAGAGATGACAATACATGTATAAGAACCAACAAACAGAGGTATACTGAGAGATTACAATACATGTATAAGAACCAACAAACAGGAATACTGAGAGATGACAATACATGTATAAGAACCAACAAACAGAGGTATACTGAGAGATGACAATACATGTATAAGAACCAACAAACAGAGGTATACTGAGAGATGACAATACATGTATAAGAACCAACAAACAGAGGAATACTGAGAGATGACAATACATGTATAAGAACCAACAAACAGAGGTATACTGAGAGATGACAATACATGTATAAGAACCAACAAACAGGACTACTGAGAGATGACAATACATGTATAAGAACCAACAAACAGAGGAATACTGAGAGATGACAATACATGTATAAGAACCAACAAACAGAGGTATACTGAGAGATTACAATACATGTATAAGAACCAACAAACAGGAATACTGAGAGATGACAATACATGTATAAGAACCAACAAACAGAGGTATACTGAGAGATGACAATACATGTATAAGAACCAACAAACAGAGGTATACTGAGAGATGACAATACATGTATAAGAACCAACAAACTGAGGTATACTGAGAGATGACAATACATGTATAAGAACCAACAAACAGAGGTATACTGAGAGATGACAATACATGTATAAGAACCAACATACAGAGGTATACTGAGAGATGACAATACATGTATATGAACCAACAAACAGAGGTATACTGAGAGATGACAATACATGTATAAGAACCAACAAACAGAGGTACACTGAGAGATGACAATACATGTATAAGAACCAACAAACAGGAATACTGAGAGATGACAATACATGTATAAGAACCAACAAACAGAGGTATTCTTAAAGATGACAATACATGTATAAAAACCAACAAACAGAGGAATACTGAGAGATGACAATACATGTATAAGAACCAACAAACAGAGGTATTCTTAAAGATGACAATACATGTATAAGAACCAACAAACAGAGGAATACTGAGAGATGACAATACATGTATAAGAACCAACAAACAGAGGTATACTGAGAGATGACAATACACGTATAAGAACCAACAAACAGGAATACTGAGAGATGACAATACATGTATAAGAATCAACAAACAGAGGAATACTGAGAGATGACAATACATGTAAAAGAACCAACAAACAGAGGTATACTGAGAGATGACAATACATGTATAAGAACCAACAAATAGAGGAATACTGAGAGATGACAATACATGTATAAGAACCAACAAACAGGACTACTGAGAGATGACAATACATGTATAAGAACCAACAAACAGAGGCCTACTGAGGGATGACAATACATGTATAAGAACCAACAAACAGGAAAACTGAGAGATGACAATACAAGTATGAGAACCAACAAAGAGAGGTATACTGAGAGATGACAATACATGTATAAGAACCAACAAACAGAGGTATACTGAGAGATGACAATACATGTATAAGAACCAACAAACAGAGGAATACTGAGAGATGACAATACATGTATAAGAACCAACAAACAGAGGTATACTGAGAGATGACAATACATGTATAAGAACCAACAAACAGGACTACTGAGAGATGACAATACATGTATAAGAACCAACAAACAGAGGAATACTGAGAGATGACAATACATGTATAAGAACCAACAAACAGAGGTATACTGAGAGATTACAATACATGTATAAGAACCAACAAACAGGAATACTGAGAGATGACAATACATGTATAAGAACCAACAAACAGAGGAATACTGAGAGATGACAATACATGTATAAGAACCAACAAACAGAGGTATACTGAGAGATGACAATACATGTATAAGAACCAACAAACAGAGGTATACTGAGAGATGACAATACATGTATAAGAACCAACAAACAGAGGTATACTGAGAGATGACAATACATGTATAAGAACCAACATACAGAGGTATACTGAGAGATGACAATACATGTATAAGAACCAACAAACAGAGGTATACTGAAAGATGACAATACATGTATAAGAACCAACAAACAGAGGTACACTGAGAGATGACAATACATGTATAAGAACCAACAAACAGGAATACTGAGAGATGACAATACATGTATAAGAACCAACAAACAGAGGTATTCTTAAAGATGACAATACATGTATAAGAACCAACAAACAGAGGAATACTGAGAGATGACAATACATGTATAAGAACCAACAAACAGAGGTATTCTTAAAGATGACAATACATGTATAAGAACCAACAAACAGATGCCTACTGAGGGATGACAATACATGTATAAGAACCAACAAACAGGAAAACTGAGAGATGACAATACAAGTATGAGAACCAACAAAGAGAGGTATACTGAGAGATGACAATACATGTATAAGAACCAACAAACAGAGGTATACTGAGAGATGACAATACATGTATAAGAAAAAACAAACAGAGGAATACTGAGAGATGACAATACATGTATAAGAACCAACAAACAGAGGTATACTGAGAGATGACAATACATGTATAAGAACCAACAAACAGGACTACTGAGAGATGACAATACATGTATAAGAACCAACAAACAGAGGAATACTGAGAGATGACAATACATGTATAAGAACCAACAAACAGAGGTATACTGAGAGATTACAATACATGTATAAGACCTAACAAACAGGAATACTGAGAGATGACAATACATGTATAAGAACCAACAAACAGAGGTATACTGAGAGATGACAATACATGTATAAGAACCAACAAACAGAGGTATACTGAGAGATGACAATACATGTATAAGAACCAACAAACAGAGGTATACTGAGAGATGACAATACATGTATAAGAACCAACAAACAGAGGTATACTGAGAGATGACAATACATGTATAAGAACCAACATACAGAGGTATACTGAGAGATGACAATACATGTATAAGAACCAACAAACAGAGGTATACTGAGAGATGACAATACATGTATAAGAACCAACAAACAGAGGTACACTGAGAGATGACAATACATGTATAAGAACCAACAAACAGGAATACTGAGAGATGACAATACATGTATAAGAACCAACAAACAGAGGTATTCTTAAAGATGACAATACATGTATAAGAACCAACAAACAGAGGAATACTGAGAGATGACAATACATGTATAAGAACCAACAAACAGAGGTATTCTTAAAGATGACAATACATGTATAAGAACCAACAAACAGAGGAATACTGAGAGATGACAATACATGTATAAGAACCAACAAACAGAGGTATACTGAGAGATGACAATACACGTATAAGAACCAACAAACAGGAATACTGAGAGATTACAATACATGTATAAGAATCAACAAACAGAGGAATACTGAGAGATGACAATACATGTAAAAGAACCAAAAAACAGAGGTATACTGAAAGATGACAATACATGTATAAGAACCAACAAACAGAGGAATACTGAGAGATGACAATACATGTAAAAGAACCAACAAACAGAGGTATACTGAGAGATGACAATACATGTATAAGAACCAACAAATAGAGGACTACTGAGAGATGACAATACATGTATAAGAACCAAGAAACAGGACTACTGAGAGATGACAATACATGTATAAGAACCAACAAACAGAGGCCTACTGAGGGATGACAATACATGTATAAGAACCAACAAACAGGAAAACTGAGAGATGACAATACAAGTATAAGAACCAACAAACAGAGGTATACTGAGAGATGACAATACATGCATAAGAACCAACAAACAGAGGTATACTGAGAGATGACAATACATGTATAAGAACCAACAAACAGAGGAATACTGAGAGATGACAATACATGTATAAGAACCAACAAACAGAGGTATACTGAGAGATGACAATACATGTATAAGAACCAACAAACAGAGGACTACTGAGAGATGACAATACATGTATAAGAACCAACAAACAGGAATACTGAGAGATGACAATACATGTATAAGAACCAACAAACAAAGGAATACTGAGAGATGACAATACATGTATAAGAACCAACAAACAGAGGTATACTAAGAGATGACAATACATGTATAAGAACCAACAAACAGAGGTATACTGAGAGATGACAATACATGTACAAGAACCAACAAACAGAGGAATACTGAGAGATGACAATACATGTATAAGAACCAACAAACAGAGGTATACTGAGAGATGACAATACATGTACAAGAACCAACAAACAGAGGTATACTGAGAGATGACAATACATGTATAAGAACCAACAAACAGGAATACTGAGAGATGACAATACATGTATAAGAACCAACAAACAAAGGAATACTGAGAGATGACAATACATGTATAAGAACCAACAAACAGAGGTATACTGAGAGATGACAATACATGTATAAGAACCAACAAACAGGAATACTGAGAGATGACAATACATGTATAAGAACCAACAAACAGAGGAATACTGAGAGATGACAATACATGTATAAGAACCAACAAACAGAGGAATACTGAGAGATGACAATACATGTATAAGAACCAACAAACAGAGGTATACTGAGAGATGACAATACATGTATAAGAACCAACAAACAGGAAAACTGAGAGATGACAATACATGTATAAGAACCAACAAACAGAGGTATACTGAGAGATGACAATACATGTATAAGAACCAACAAGCAGATGACTACTGAGAGATGACAATACATGTATAAGAACCAACAAACAGAGGAATACTGAGAGATGACAATACATGTATAAGAACCAACAAACAGAGGAATACTGAGAAATGACAATACATGTATAAGAACCAACAAACAGAGGAATACTGAGAGATGACAATACATGTATAAGAACCAACAAACAGAGGTATACTGAGAGATGACAATACATGTATAAGAACCAACAAACAGAGGAATACTGAGAGATGACAATACATGTATAAGAACCAACAAACAGGAATACTGAGAGATGACAATACATGTATAAGAACCAACAAACAGAGGATTACTGAGAGATGACAATACATGTATAAGAACCAACAAACAGGAATACTGAGAGATGACAATACATGTTAAGAACCAACAAAGAGAGTTATACTGAGAGATGACAATACATGTATAAGAATCAACAAACAGAGGTATACTGAGAGATGACAATACATGTATAAGAACCAACAAACATTAGAATACTGAGAGATGACAATACATGTATAAGAACCAACAAACAGAGGAATACTGAGAGATGACAATACATGTATAAGAACCAACAAACAGAGGTATACTGAGAGATGACAATACATGTATAAGAACCAACAAACAGAGGAATACTGAGAGATGACAATATATGTATAAGAACCAACAAACAGTGGAATACTGAGAGATGACAATACATGTATAAGAACCAACAAACAGAGGAATACTGAGAGATGACAATACATGTATAAGAACCAACAAACAGAGGTATACTGAGAGATGACAATACATGTATAAGAACCAACAAACAGAGGTATACTGAGAGATGACAATACATGCATAAGAACCAACAAACAGAGGTATACTGAGAGATGACAATACATGTATAAGAACCAACACACAGAGGAATACTGAGAGATGACAATACATGTAAAAAACAGAGGAATACTGAGAGATGACAATACATGTATAAGAACCAACAAACAGAGGAATACTGAGAGATGACAATACATGTATAAGAACCAACAAACAGAGGAATACTGAGAGATGACAACACATGTATAAGAACCAACAAACAGAGGTATACTGAGAGATGACAATACATGTATAAGAACCAACAAACAGAGGTATACTGAGAGATGACAATACATGTATAAGAACCAACAAACAGAGGTATACTGAGAGATGACAATTCATGTTTAAGAACCAACAAACAGAGGTACACTGAGAGATGACAATACATGTATAAGAACCAACAAACAGAGGAATACTGAGAGATGACAATACATGTATAAGAACCAACAAACAGGAATATTGAGAGATGACAATACATGTATAAGAACCAACAAACAGAGGAATACTGAGAGATGACAATACATGTATAAGAACCAACAAACAGGACTACTGAGAGATGACAATACATGTATAAGAACCAACAAACAGAGGTATACTGAGAGATGACAATACATGTATAATAACCAACAAACAGAGGAATACTGAGAGATGACAATACATGTATAAGAACCAACAAACAGGAATACTGAGAGATGACAATACATGTATAAGAACCAACATACAGAGGTAATCTGAGAGATGACAATACATGTATAAGAACCAACAAACAGAGGTATACTGAGAGATGACAATACATGTAAAAAACAGAGGAATTACTGAGAGATGACAATACTTGTATAAGAACCAACAAATAGAGGAATACTGAGAGATGACAATACTTGTATAAGAACCAACAAACAGAGGTATACTGAGAGATGACAATACATGTATAAGAACCAACAAACAGAGGTATACTGAGAGATGACAATACATGTATACGAACCACCAAACAGAGGAATACTGAGAGATGACAATACATGTATAAGAACCAACAAACAGAGGTATACTGAGAGATGACAATACATGTAAAAAACAGAGGAATTACTGAGAGATGACAATACTTGTATAAGAACCAACAAATAGAGGAATACTGAGAGATGACAATACTTGTATAAGAACCAACAAACAGAGGTATACTGAGAGATGACAATACATGTATAAGAACCAACAAACAGAGGTATACTGAGAGATGACAATACATGTATACGAACCACCAAACAGAGGAATACTGAGAGATGACAATACATGTATAAGAACCAACAAACAGAGGTATACTGAGAGATGACAATACATGTATAAGAACCAACAAACAGAGGAATACTGAGAGATGACAATACATGTATAAGAACCAACAAACAGAGGTACACTGAGAGATGACAATACATGTATAAGAACCAACAAACAGAGGAATACTGAGAGATGACAATACATGTATAAGAACCAACAAACAGAGGAATACTGAGAGATGACAATACATGTATAAGAACCAACAAACAGGAATACTGAGAGATGACAATACATGTATAAGAACCAACAAACAGAGGAATACTGAGAGATGACAATACATGTATAAGAACCAACAAACAGGAATACTGAGAGATGACAATACATGTATAAGAATCAACAAACAGAGGAATACTGAGAGATGACAATACATGTAAAAGAACCAACAAACAGAGGTATACTGAGAGATGACAATACATGTATAAGAACCAACAAATAGAGGAATACTGAGAGATGACAATACATGTATAAGAACCAACAAACAGGACTACTGAGAGATTACAATACATGTATAAGAATCAACAAACAGAGGAATACTGAGAGATGACAATACATGTAAAAGAACCAAAAAACAGAGGTATACTGAGAGATGACAATACATGTATAAGAACCAACAAACAGAGGAATACTGAGAGATGACAATACATGTAAAAGAACCAACAAACAGAGGTATACTGAGAGATGACAATACATGTATAAGAACCAACAAATAGAGGACTACTGAGAGATGACAATACATGTATAAGAACCAAGAAACAGGACTACTGAGAGATGACAATACATGTATAAGAACCAACAAACAGAGGCCTACTGAGGGATGACAATACATGTATAAGAACCAACAAACAGGAAAACTGAGAGATGACAATACAAGTATAAGAACCAACAAACAGAGGTATACTGAGAGATGACAATACATGCATAAGAACCAACAAACAGAGGTATACTGAGAGATGACAATACATGTATAAGAACCAACAAACAGAGGAATACTGAGAGATGACAATACATGTATAAGAACCAACAAACAGAGGTATACTGAGAGATGACAATACATGTATAAGAACCAACAAACAGAGGACTACTGAGAGATGACAATACATGTATAAGAACCAACAAACAGGAATACTGAGAGATGACAATACATGTATAAGAACCAACAAACAGAGGTATACTGAGAGATGACAATACATGTATAAGAACCAACAAACAAAGGAATACTGAGAGATGACAATACATGTATAAGAACCAACAAACAGAGGTATACTGAGTGATGACAATACATGTATAAGAACCAACAAACAGGAATACTGAGAGATGACAATACATGTATAAGAACCAACAAACAGAGGAATACTGAGAGATGACAATACATGTATAAGAACCAACAAACAGAGGAATACTGAGAGATGACAATACATGTATAAGAACCAACAAACAGAGGTATACTGAGAGATGACAATACATGTATAAGAACCAACAAACAGGAAAACTGAGAGATGACAATACATGTATAAGAACCAACAAACAGAGGTATACTGAGAGATGACAATACATGTATAAGAACCAACAAGCAGATGACTACTGAGAGATGACAATATATGTATAAGAACCAACAAACAGAGGAATACTGAGAGATGACAATACATGTATAAGAACCAACAAACAGAGGAATACTGAGAGATGACAATACATGTATAAGAACCAACAAACAGAGGAATACTGAGAGATGACAATACATGTATAAGAACCAACAAACAGAGGTATACTGAGAGATGACAATACATGTATAAGAACCAACAAACAGAGGAATACTGAGAGATGACAATACATGTATAAGAACCAACAAACAGGAATACTGAGAGATGACAATACATGTATAAGAACCAACAAACAGAGGATTACTGAGAGATGACAATACATGTATAAGAACCAACAAACAGGAATACTGAGAGATGACAATACATGTTAAGAACCAACAAACAGAGGTATACTGAGAGATGACAATACATGTATAAGAATCAACAAACAGAGGTATACTGAGAGATGACAATACATGTATAAGAACCAACAAACATTAGAATACTGAGAGATGACAATACATGTATAAGAACCAACAAACAGAGGAATACTGAGAGATGACAATACATGTATAAGAACCAACAAACAGAGGTATACTGAGAGATGACAATACATGTATAAGAACCAACAAACAGAGGAATACTGAGAGATGACAATATATGTATAAGAACCAACAAACAGTGGAATACTGAGAGATGACAATACATGTATAAGAACCAACAAACAGAGGAATACTGAGAGATGACAATACATGTATAAGAACCAACAAACAGAGGTATACTGAGAGATGACAATACATGTATAAGAACCAACAAACAGAGGTATACTGAGAGATGACAATACATGCATGAGAACCAACAAACAGAGGTATACTGAGAGATGACAATACATGTATAAGAACCAACAAACAGAGGAATACTGAGAGATGACAATACATGTAAAAAACAGAGGAATACTGAGAGATGACAATACATGTATAAGAACCAACAAACAGAGGAATACTGAGAGATGACAATACATGTATAAGAACCAACAAACAGAGGAATACTGAGAGATGACAACACATGTATAAGAACCAACAAACAGAGGTATACTGAGAGATGACAATACATGTATAAGAACCAACAAACAGAGGTATACTGAGAGATGACAATACATGTATAAGAACCAACAAACAGAGGTATACTGAGAGATGACAATTCATGTTTAAGAACCAACAAACAGAGGTACACTGAGAGATGACAATACATGTATAAGAACCAACAAACAGAGGAATACTGAGAGAAGACAATACATGTATAAGAACCAACAAACAGGAATATTGAGAGATGACAATACATGTATAAGAACCAACAAACAGAGGAATACTGAGAGATGACAATACATGTATAAGAACCAACAAACAGGACTACTGAGAGATGACAATACATGTATAAGAACCAACAAACAGAGGTATACTGAGAGATGACAATACATGTATAATAACCAACAAACAGAGGAATACTGAGAGATGACAATACATGTATAAGAACCAACAAACAGGAATACTGAGAGATGACAATACATGTATAAGAACCAACATACAGAGGTAATCTGAGAGATGACAATACATGTATAAGAACCAACAAACAGAGGTATACTGAGAGATGACAATAAATGTAAAAAACAGAGGAATTACTGAGAGATGACAATACTTGTATAAGAACCAACAAATAGAGGAATACTGAGAGATGACAATACTTGTATAAGAACCAACAAACAGAGGTATACTGAGAGATGACAATACATGTATAAGAACCAACAAACAGAGGTATACTGAGAGATGACAATACATGTATACGAACCACCAAACAGAGGAATACTGAGAGATGACAATACATGTATAAGAACCAACAAACAGAGGTATACTGAGAGATGACAATACATGTAAAAAACAGAGGAATTACTGAGAGATGACAATACTTGTATAAGAACCAACAAATAGAGGAATACTGAGAGATGACAATACTTGTATAAGAACCAACAAACAGAGGTATACTGAGAGATGACAATACATGTATAAGAACCAACAAACAGAGGTATACTGAGAGATGACAATACATGTATACGAACCACCAAACAGAGGAATACTGAGAGATGACAATACATGTATAAGAACCAACAAACAGAGGTATACTGAGAGATGACAATACATGTATAAGAACCAACAAACAGAGGAATACTGAGAGATGACAATACATGTATAAGAACCAACAAACAGAGGTACACTGAGAGATGACAATACATGTATAAGAACCAACAAACAGAGGAATACTGAGAGATGACAATACATGTATAAGAACCAACAAACAGAGGAATACTGAGAGATGACAATACATGTATAAGAACCAACAAACAGGAATACTGAGAGATGACAATACATGTATAAGAACCAACAAACAGAGGAATACTGAGAGATGACAATACATGTATAAGAACCAACAAACAGGACTACTGAGACATGACAATACATGTATAAGAACCAACAAACAGAGGAATACTGAGAGATGACAATACATGTATAAGAACCAACAAACAGAGGTATACTGAGAGATTACAATACATGTATAAGAACCAACAAACAGGAATACTGAGAGATGACAATACATGTATAAGAACCAACAAACAGAGGTATACTGAGAGATGACAATACATGTATAAGAACCAACAAACAGAGGTATACTGAGAGATGACAATACATGTATAAGAACCAACAAACAGAGGTATACTGAGAGATGACAATACATGTATAAGAACCAACAAACAGAGGTATACTGAGAGATGACAATACATGTATAAGAACCAACATACAGAGGTATACTGAGAGATGACAATACATGTATATGAACCAACAAACAGAGGTATACTGAGAGATGACAATACATGTATAAGAACCAACAAACAGAGGTACACTGAGAGATGACAATACATGTATAAGAACCAACAAACAGGAATACTGAGAGATGACAATACATGTATAAGAACCAACAAACAGAGGTATTCTTAAAGATGACAATACATGTATAAAAACCAACAAACAGAGGAATACTGAGAGATGACAATACATGTATAAGAACCAACAAACAGAGGTATTCTTAAAGATGACAATACATGTATAAGAACCAACAAACAGAGGAATACTGAGAGATGACAATACATGAAGGTCTGCTAGTATTTCTACTTGTTGATTAGAGCAGTGAAGCAGAAGGTCTGCTAGTATTTCTACTTGTTGATTAGGGCAGTGAAGCAGAAGGTCTGCTAGTAATTCTACTTGTTGATTAGAGCAGTGAAGCAGAAGGTCTGCTAGTATTTCTACTTGTTGATTAAAACAGTGAAGCTGAAGGTCTGCTAGTATTTCTACTTGTTGATTCGAGCAGTGAAGCCGTAGGTCTGCTACTAGTTCTTGTTGATTAGAGCAGCAAAGCAGAAGGTCTGCTAGTATTTCTACTTGTTGATTAAAGCAGTGAAGCAGAAGGTCTGCTAGTATTTCTACCTGTTGATTAGAGCAGCGAAGCAGAAGGTATGCTAGTATTTCTACTTGTTGATTAGAGCAGTGAAGCAGAAGGTCTGCTAGTATTTCTACTTGTTGATTAGAGCATTTAAGCCGAAGGTCTGCTAGCATTTCTACTTGTTGATTAAAGCAGTGAATCCAAAGGTCTGCTAGTATTTCTCCTTGTTGATTAGAGCAGCGAAGCAGGTCTGCATGTATTTCTACTTGTTGATTAGAGCAGTGAATCCGAAGGTCTGCTAGTATTTCTCCTTGTTGATTAGAGCAGCGAAGCAGGTCTGCATGTATTTCTACTTGTTGATTAGAGCAGTGAAGCAGAAGGTCTGCTAGTATTTCTACTTGTTGATTAGAGCAGTGAAGCAGAAGGTCTGCTAGTATTTCTACTTGTTGATTAAAGCAGCGAAGCCGAAAGTCTGCTAGTATTTCTACTTCTTGATTAAAGCAGCGAAGCCGAAAGTCTGCTAGTATTTCTACTTGTTGATTCGAGCAGCAAAGTAGAAGGTCTGCTAGTATTTCTACTTGTTGATTAATGCAGTGAAGCAGAAGGTCCGCTAGTATTTCTACTTGTTGATTCGAGCAGTGAAGCCGAAAGTCAGCTAGTATTTCTACTTGTTGATTAGAGCAGTGAAGCAGAAGGTCTGCTAGTATTTCTTGTTGATTAGAGCAGCGAAGCAGAAGGTCTGCTAGTAGTTCTACTTGTTGATTTGAACAGTGAAGCAGAAGGTCTGCTAGTATTTCTACTTGTTGATTAGAGCAGTGAAGCAGAAGGTCTACTAGAATTTCTTGTTTATTAGAGCAGTGAAGCAGAAGGTCTGCTAGTATTTCTACTTGTTGATTAGAGCAGTGAAGCAGAAGGTCTGCTAGTATTTCTACTTGTTGATTCGAGCAGTGAAGCCGTAGGTCTGCTAGTATTTCTACTTGTTGATTAATGCAGTGAAGCAGAAGGTCTGCTAGTATTTCTTGTTGATTAGAGCAGCGAAGCAGAAGGTCTGCTAGTATTTCTACTTGTTGATTAAAGCAGTGAAGCAGAAGGTCTGCTAGTACTTCTACTTGTTGATTAGAGCAGTGAAGCAGAACCTCTGCTAGTATTTCTACTTGTTGATTAGAGCAGTGAAGCCGAAGGTCTGCTAGTATTTCTACTTGCTGATTAGAGCAGCGAAGCAGGTCTGCTAGTATTTCTACTTGTTGATTAGAGCAGTGAAGCAGAAGGTCTGCTAGTATTTCTTCTTGTTGATTAGAGCAGTGAAGCAGAAGCTCTGCTATTATTTCTACTTGTTGATTAGAGCAGTGAAGCAGAAGGTCTGCTAGTATTTCTACTTGTTGATTAAAGCAGCGAAGCCGAAAGTCTGCTAGTATTTCAACTTTTTGATTAAAGCAGCGAAGTTGAAAGTCTGCTAGTATTTCTACTTGTTGATTAGAGCAGCGAAGCAGAAGGTCTGCGAGTATTTCTTGTTGATTAGAGCAGCGAAGCAGAAGGTCTGCTAGTATTTCTACTTGTTGATTAGAGCAGTGAAGCAGAAGGTCTGCTTGTATTTCTACTTGTTGATTTGAGCAGTGAAGCCGAAAGTCTGCTAGTATTTCTACTTGTTGATTAGAGCAGTGAAGCAGAAGGTCTGCTAGTATTTCTTGTTGATTAGAGCAGTGAAGCAGAAGGTCTGCTAGTAGTTCTACTTGTTGATTTGAACAGTGAAGCAGAAGGTCTGCTAGTATTTCTACTTGTTGATTAGAGCAGTGAAGCAGAAGGTCTGCTAGAATTTCTTGTTTATTAGAGCAGTGAAGCAGAAGGTCTGCTAGTATTTCTACTTGTTGATTAGAGCAGTGAAGCAGAAGGTCTGCTAGTATTTCTACTTGTTGATTCGAGCAGTGAAGCCGTAGGTCTGCTAGTATTTCTACTTGTTGATTAATGCAGTGAAGCAGAAGGTCTGCTAGTATTTCTTGTTGATTAGAGCAGCGAAGCAGAAGGTCTGCTAGTATTTCTACTTGTTGATTAAAGCAGTGAAGCAGAAGGTCTGCTAGTACTTCTACTTGTTGATTAGAGCAGTGAAGCAGAAGCTCTGCTAGTATTTCTACTTGTTGATTAGAGCAGTGAAGCCGAAGGTCTGCTAGTATTTCCACTTGTTGATTAGAGCAGCGAAGCAGGTCTGCTAGTATTTCTACTTGTTGATTAGAGCAGTGAAGCAGAAGGTCTGCTAGTATTTCTTCTTGTTGATTAGAGCAGTGAAGCAGAAGGTCTGCTAGAATTTCTTGTTTATTAGAGCAGTGAAGCAGAAGGTCTGCTAGTATTTCTTCTTGTTGATTAGAGCAGTGAAGCAGAAGCTCTGCTATTATTTCTACTTGTTGATTAGAGCAGTGAAGCAGAAGGTCTGCTAGTATTTCTACTTGTTGATTAAAGCAGCGAAGGCGAAAGTCTGCTAGTATTTCAACTTTTTGATTAAAGCAGCGAAGCTGAAAGTCTGCTAGTATTTCTACTTGTTGATTAGAGCAGCGAAGCAGAAGGTCTGCGAGTATTTCTTGTTGATTAGAGCAGCAAAGCAGAAGGTCTGCTAGTATTTCTACTTGTTGATTAGAGCAGTGAAGCAGAAGGTCTGCTAGTATTTCTACTTGTTGATTTGAGCAGTGAAGCCGAAAGTCTGCTAGTATTTCTACTTGTTGATTAGAGCAGTGAAGCAGAAGGTCTGCTAGTTGTTCTACTGGTTGATTTGAGCAGTGAAGCAGAAGGTCTGCTAGTATTTCTACTTGTTGATTAGAGCAGTGAAGCAGAAGGTCTGCTAGTATTTCTCCTTGTTGATTAGAGCAGCGAAGCAGGTCTGCATGTATTTCTACTTGTTGATTAGAGCAGTGAATCCGAAGGTCTGCTAGTATTTCTCCTTGTTGATTAGAGCAGCGAAGCAGGTCTGCATGTATTTCTACTTGTTGATTAATGCAGTGAAGCAGAAGGTCTGCTAGTATTTCTTGTTGATTAGAGCAGTGAAGCAGAAGGTCTGCTAGTATTTCTTCTTGTTGATTAGAGCAGTGAAGCAGAAGCTCTGCTATTATTTCTACTTGTTGATTAGAGCAGTGAAGCAGAAGGTCTGCTAGTATTTCTACTTGTTGATTAAAGCAGCGAAGCCGAAAGTCTGCTAGTATTTCAACTTTTTGATTAGAGCAGCGAAGCAGAAGGTCTGCAAGTATTTCTTGTTGATTAGAGCAGCGAAGCAGAAGGTCTGCTAGTATTTCTACTTGTTGATTAGAGCAGTGAAGCAGAAGGTCTGCTAGTATTTCTACTTGTTGATTTGAGCAGTGAAGCCGAAAGTCTGCTAGTATTTCTACCTCTTGATTAGAGCAGTGAAGCAGAAGGTCTGCTAGTATTTCTACTTGTTGATTAGAGCAGTGAAGCAGAAGGTCTGCTAGTATTTCTACTTGTTGATTCGAGCAGTGAAGCCGTAGGTCTGCTAGTATTTCTACTTGTTGATTAATGCAGTGAAGCAGAAGGTCTGCTAGTATTTCTTGTTGATTAGAGCAGCGAAGCAGAAGGTCTGCTAGTATTTCTGCTTGTTGATTAAAGCAGTGAAGCAGAAGGTCTGCTAGTACTTCTACTTGTTGATTAGAGCAGTGAAGCAGAAGCTCTGCTAGTATTTCTACTTGTTGATTAGAGCAGTGAAGCCGAAGGTCTGCTAGTATTTCTACTTGTTGATTAGAGCAGCGAAGCAGGTCTGCTAGTATTTCTACTTGTTGATTAGAGCAGTGAAGCAGAAGGTCTGCTAGTATTTCTTCTTGTTGATTAGAGCAGTGAAGCAGAAGCTCTGCTATTATTTCTACTTGTTGATCAGAGCAGTGAAGCAGAAGGTCTGCTAGTATTTCTACTTGTTGATTAAAGCAGCGAAGCCGAAAGTCTGCTAGTATTTCAACTTTTTGATTAAAGCAGCGAAGCTGAAAGTCTGCTAGTATTTCTACTTGTTGATTAGAGCAGCGAAGCAGAAGGTCTGCGAGTATTTCTTGTTGATTAGAGCAGCGAAGCAGAAGGTCTGCTAGTATTTCTACTTGTTGATTAGAGCAGTGAAGCAGAAGGTCTGCTAGTATTTCTACTTGTTGATTTGAGCAGTGAAGCCGAATGACTGCTAGTATTTGTACTTGTTGATTAGAGCAGTGAAGCAGAAGGTCTGCTAGTTGTTCTACTGGTTGATTTGAGCAGTGAAGCAGAAGGTCTGCTAGTATTTCTACTTGTTGATTAGAGCAGTGAAGCAGAAGGTCTGCTAGTATTTCTCCTTGTTGATTAGAGCAGCGAAGCAGGTCTGCATGTATTTCTACTTGTTGATTAGAGCAGTGAATCCGAAGGTCTGCTAGTATTTCTCCTTGTTGATTAGAGCAGCGAAGCAGGTCTGCATGTATTTCTACTTGTTGATTAAAGCAGTGAAGCAGAAGGTCTGCTAGTATTTCTCCTTGTTGATTAGAGCAGCGAAGCAGGTCTGCATGTATTTCTACTTGTTGATTAGAGCAGTGAAGCAGAAGGTCTGCTAGTATTTCTACTTGTTGATTAGAGCAGTGAAGCAGAAGGTCTGCTAGTATTTCTACTTGTTGATTAAAGCAGCGAAGCCGAAAGTCTGCTAGTATTTCTACTTCTTGATTAAAGCAGCGAAGCCGAAAGTCTGCTAGTATTTCTACTTGTTGATTCGAGCAGCGAAGCAGAAGGTCTGCGAGTATTTCTTGTTGATTAGAGCAGCGAATCAGAAGGTCTGCTAGTATTTCTACTTGTTGATTAGAGCAGTGAAGCAGAAGGTCTGCTATTATTTCTACTTGTTGATTTGAGCAGTGAAGCCGAAAGTCTGCTAGTATTTCTACTTGTTGATTAGAGCAGTGAAGCAGAATGTCTGCTAGTATTTCTTGTTGATTAGAGCAGCGAAGCAGAAGGTCTGCTAGTTGTTCTACTGGTTGATTTGAGCAGTGAAGCAGAAGGTCTGCTAGTATTTCTACTTGTTGATTAGAGCAGTGAAGCAGAAGGTCTGCTAGTATTTCTACTTGTTGATTAGGGCAGTGAAGCAGAAGGTCTGCTAGTAATTATACTTGTTGATTAGAGCAGTGAAGCAGAAGGTCTGCTAGTATTTCTACTTGTTGATTAAAACAGTGAAGCTGAAGGTCTGCTAGTATTTCTACTTGTTGATTCGAGCAGTGAAGCCGTAGGTCTGCTAGTAGTTCTTGTTGATTAGAGCAGCAAAGCAGAAGGTCTGCTAGTTTTTCTACTTGTTGATTAAAGCAGTGAAGCAGAAGGTCTGCTAGTATTTCTACCTGTTGATTAGAGCAGCGAAGCAGACGGTCTGCTAGTATTTCTACTTGTTGATTAGAGCAGTGAAGCAGAAGGTCTGCTAGTATTTCTACTTGTTGATTAGAGAATTTAAGCCGAAGGTCTGCTAGCATTTCTACTTGTTGATTAAAGCAGTGAATCCGAAGGTCTGCTAGTATTTCTCCTTGTTGATTAGAGCAGCGAAGCAGGTCTGCATGTATTTCTACTTGTTGATTAGAGCAGTGAAGCAGAAGGTCTGCTAGTATTTCTACTTGTTGATTAGAGCAGTGAAGCAGAAGGTCTGCTAGTATTTCTACTTGTTGATTAAAGCAGCGAAGCCGAAAGTCTGCTAGTATTTCTACTTCTTGATTAAAGCAGCGAAGCCGAAAGTCTGCTAGTATTTCTACTTGTTGATTCGAGCAGCAAAGTAGAAGGTCTGCTAGTATTTCTAATTGTTGATTAATGCAGTGAAGCAGAAGGTCCGCTAGTATTTCTACTTGTTGATTCGAGCAGTGAAGCCGAAAGTCAGCTAGTATTTCTACTTGTTGATTAGAGCAGTGAAGCAGAAGGTCTGCTAGTATTTCTTGTTGATTAGAGCAGCGAAGCAGAAGGTCTGCTAGTAGTTCTACTTGTTGATTTGAACAGTGAAGCAGAAGGTCTGCTAGTATTTCTACTTGTTGATTAGAGCAGTGAAGCAGAAGGTCTGCTAGAATTTCTTGTTTATTAGAGCAGTGAAGCAGAAGGTCTGCTAGTATTTCTACTTGTTGATTAGAGCAGTGAAGCAGAAGGTCTGCTAGTATTTCTACTTGTTGATTCGAGCAGTGAAGCCGTAGGTCTGCTAGTATTTCTACTTGTTGATTAATGCAGTGAAGCAGAAGGTCTGCTAGTATTTCTTGTTGATTAGAGCAGCGAAGCAGAAGGTCTGCAAGTATTTCTACTTGTTGATTAAAGCAGTGAAGCAGAAGGTCTGCTAGTACTTCTTCTTGTTGATTAGAGCAGTGAAGCAGAACCTCTGCTAGTATTTCTACTTGTTGATTAGAGCAGTGAAGCCGAAGGTCTGCTAGTATTTCTACTTGTTGATTAGAGCAGCGAAGCAGGTCTGCTAGTATTTCTACTTGTTGATTAGAGCAGTGAAGCAGAAGGTCTGCTAGTATTTCTTCTTGTTGATTAGAGCAGTGAAGCAGAAGGTCTGCTAGTTGTTCTACTGGTTGATTTGAGCAGTGAAGCAGAAGGTCTGCTAGTATTTCTACTTGTTGATTAGAGCAGTGAAGCAGAAGGTCTGCTAGTATTTCTCCTTGTTGATTAGAGCAGCGAAGCAGGTCTGCATGTATTTCTACTTGTTGATTAGAGCAGTGAATCCGAAGGTCTGCTAGTATTTCTCCTTGTTGATTAGAGCAGCGAAGCAGGTCTGCATGTATTTCTACTTGTTGATTAATGCAGTGAAGCAGAAGGTCTGCTAGTATTTCTTGTTGATTAGAGCAGTGAAGCAGAAGGTCTGCTAGTATTTCTTCTTGTTGATTAGAGCAGTGAAGCAGAAGCTCTGCTATTATTTCTACTTGTTGATTAGAGCAGTGAAGCAGAAGGTCTGCTAGTATTTCTACTTGTTGATTAAAGCAGCGAAGCCGAAAGTCTGCTAGTATTTCAACTTTTTGATTAGAGCAGCGAAGCAGAAGGTCTGCAAGTATTTCTTGTTGATTAGAGCAGCGAAGCAGAAGGTCTGCTAGTATTTCTACTTGTTGATTAGAGCAGTGAAGCAGAAGGTCTGCTAGTATTTCTACTTGTTGATTTGAGCAGTGAAGCCGAAAGTCTGCTAGTATTTCTACTTGTTGATTAGAGCAGTGAAGCAGAAGGTCTGCTAGTATTTCTTGTTGATTAGAGCAGTGAAGCAGAAGGTCTGCTAGTAGTTCTACTTGTTGATTTGAACAGTGAAGCAGAAGGTCTGCTAGTATTTCTACTTGTTGATTAGAGCAGTGAAGCAGAAGGTCTGCTAGAATTTCTTGTTTATTAGAGCAGTGAAGCAGAAGGTCTGCTAGTATTTCTACTTGTTGATTAGAGCAGTAAAGCAGAAGGTCTGCTAGTATTTCTACTTGTTGATTCGAGCAGTGAAGCCGTAGGTCTGCTAGTATTTCTACTTGTTGATTAATGCAGTGAAGCAGAAGGTCTGCTAGTATTTCTTGTTGATTAGAGCAGCGAAGCAGAAGGTCTGCTAGTATTTCTGCTTGTTGATTAAAGCAGTGAAGCAGAAGGTCTGCTAGTACTTCTACTTGTTGATTAGAGCAGTGAAGCAGAAGCTCTGCTAGTATTTCTACTTGTTGATTAGAGCAGTGAAGCCGAAGGTCTGCTAGTATTTCTACTTGTTGATTAGAGCAGCGAAGCAGGTCTGCTAGTATTTCTACTTGTTGATTAGAGCAGTGAAGCAGAAGGTCTGCTAGTATTTCTTCTTCTTGATTAGAGCAGTGAAGCAGAAGCTCTGCTATTATTTCTACTTGTTGATTAGAGCAGTGAAGCAGAAGGTCTGCTAGTATTTCTACTTGTTGATTAAAGCAGCGAAGCCGAAAGTCTGCTAGTATTTCAACTTTTTGATTAAAGCAGCGAAGCTGAAAGTTTGCTAGTATTTCTACTTGTTGATTAGAGCAGCGAAGCAGAAGGTCTGCGAGTATTTCTTGTTGATTAGAGCAGCGAAGCAGAAGGTCTGCTAGTATTTCTACTTGTTGATTAGAGCAGTGAAGCAGAAGGTCTGCTAGTATTTCTACTTGTTGATTTGAGCAGTGAAGCCGAATGACTGCTAGTATTTCTACTTGTTGATTAGAGCAGTGAAGCAGAAGGTCTGCTAGTTGTTCTACTGGTTGATTTGAGCAGTGAAGCAGAAGGTCTGCTAGTATTTCTACTTGTTGATTAGAGCAGTGAAGCAGAAGGTCTGCTAGTATTTCTCCTTGTTGATTAGAGCAGCGAAGCAGGTCTGCATGTATTTCTACTTGTTGATTAGAGCAGTGAATCCGAAGGTCTGCTAGTATTTCTCCTTGTTGATTAGAGCAGCGAAGCAGGTCTGCATGTATTTCTACTTGTTGATTAAAGCAGTGAAGCAGAAGGTCTGCTAGTATTTCTCCTTGTTGATTAGAGCAGCGAAGCAGGTCTGCATGTATTTCTACTTGTTGATTAGAGCAGTGAAGCAGAAGGTCTTCTAGTATTTCTACTTGTTGATTAGAGCAGTGAAGCAGAAGGTCTGCTAGTATTTCTACTTGTTGATTAAAGCAGCGAAGCCGAAAGTCTGCTAGTATTTCTACTTCTTGATTAAAGCAGCGAAGCCGAAAGTCTGCTAGTATTTCTACTTGTTGATTCGAGCAGCGAAGCAGAACGTCTGCGAGTATTTCTTGTTGATTAGAGCAGCGAAGCAGAAGGTCTGCTAGTATTTCTACTTGTTGATTAGAGCAGTGAAGCAGAAGGTCTGCTATTATTTCTACTTGTTGATTTGAGCAGTGAAGCCGAAAGTCTGCTAGTATTTCTACTTGTTGATTAGAGCAGTGAAGCAGAATGTCTGCTAGTATTTCTTGTTGATTAGAGCAGCGAAGCAGAAGCTCTGCTAGTTGTTCTACTGGTTGATTTGAGCAGTGAAGCAGAAGGTCTGCTAGTATTTCTACTTGTTGATTAGAGCAGTGAAGCAGAAGGTCTGCTAGTATTTCTACTTGTTGATTAGGGCAGTGAAGCAGAAGGTCTGCTAGTAATTATACTTGTTGATTAGAGCAGTGAAGCAGAAGGTCTGCTAGTATTTCTACTTGTTGATTAAAACAGTGAAGCTGAAGGTCTGCTAGTATTTCTACATGTTGATTCGAGCAGTGAAGCCGTAGGTCTGCTAGTAGTTCTTGTTGATTAGAGCAGCAAAGCAGAAGGTCTGCTAGTATTTCTACTTGTTGATTAAAGCAGTGAAGCAGAAGGTCTGCTAGTATTTCTACCTGTTGATTAGAGCAGCGAAGCAGACGGTCTGCTAGTATTTCTACTTGTTGATTAGAGCAGTGAAGCAGAAGGTCTGCTAGTATTTCTACTTGTTGATTAGAGAATTTAAGCCGAAGGTCTGCTAGCATTTCTACTTGTTGATTAAAGCAGTGAATCCGAAGGTCTGCTAGTATTTCTCCTTGTTGATTAGAGCAGCGAAGCAGGTCTGCATGTATTTCTACTTGTTGATAAGAGCAGTGAAGCAGAAGGTCTGCTAGTATTTCTACTTGTTGATTGGAGCAGTGAAGCAGAAGGTCTGCTAGTATTTCTACTTGTTGATTAAAGCAGCGAAGCCGAAAGTCTGCGAGTATTTCTACTTGTTGATTTGAGCAGTGAAGCCGAAAGTCTGCTAGTATTTCTACTTGTTGATTAGAGCAGTGAAGCAGAAGGTCTGCTAGTATTTCTTGTTGATTAGAGCAGTGAAGCAGAAGGTCTGCTAGTAGTTCTACTTGTTGATTTGAACAGTGAAGCAGAAGGTCTGCTAGTATTTCTACTTGTTGATTAGAGCAGTGAAGCAGAAGGTCTGCTAGAATTTCTTGTTTATTAGAGCAGTGAAGCAGAAGGTCTGCTAGTATTTCTACTTGTTGATTAGAGCAGTAAAGCAGAAGGTCTGCTAGTATTTCTACTTGTTGATTCGAGCAGTGAAGCCGTAGGTCTGCTAGTATTTCTCCTTGTTGATTAGAGCAGCGAAGCAGGTCTGCATGTATTTCTACTTGTTGATTAAAGCAGTGAAGCAGAAGGTCTGCTAGTATTTCTCCTTGTTGATTAGAGCAGCGAAGCAGGTCTGCATGTATTTCTACTTGTTGATTAGAGCAGTGAAGCAGAAGGTCTTCTAGTATTTCTACTTGTTGATTAGAGCAGTGAAGCAGAAGGTCTGCTAGTATTTCTACTTGTTGATTAAAGCAGCGAAGCCGAAAGTCTGCTAGTATTTCTACTTCTTGATTAAAGCAGCGAAGCCGAAAGTCTGCTAGTATTTCTACTTGTTGATTCGAGCAGCGAAGCAGAACGTCTGCGAGTATTTCTTGTTGATTAGAGCAGCGAAGCAGAAGGTCTGCTAGTATTTCTACTTGTTGATTAGAGCAGTGAAGCAGAAGGTCTGCTATTATTTCTACTTGTTGATTTGAGCAGTGAAGCCGAAAGTCTGCTAGTATTTCTACTTGTTGATTAGAGCAGTGAAGCAGAATGTCTGCTAGTATTTCTTGTTGATTAGAGCAGCGAAGCAGAAGCTCTGCTAGTTGTTCTACTGGTTGATTTGAGCAGTGAAGCAGAAGGTCTGCTAGTATTTCTACTTGTTGATTAGAGCAGTGAAGCAGAAGGTCTGCTAGTATTTCTACTTGTTGATTAGGGCAGTGAAGCAGAAGGTCTGCTAGTAATTATACTTGTTGATTAGAGCAGTGAAGCAGAAGGTCTGCTAGTATTTCTACTTGTTGATTAAAACAGTGAAGCTGAAGGTCTGCTAGTATTTCTACATGTTGATTCGAGCAGTGAAGCCGTAGGTCTGCTAGTAGTTCTTGTTGATTAGAGCAGCAAAGCAGAAGGTCTGCTAGTATTTATACTTGTTGATTAAAGCAGTGAAGCAGAAGGTCTGCTAGTATTTCTACCTGTTGATTAGAGCAGCGAAGCAGACGGTCTGCTAGTATTTCTACTTGTTGATTAGAGCAGTGAAGCAGAAGGTCTGCTAGTATTTCTACTTGTTGATTAGAGAATTTAAGCCGAAGGTCTGCTAGCATTTCTACTTGTTGATTAAAGCAGTGAATCCGAAGGTCTGCTAGTATTTCTCCTTGTTGATTAGAGCAGCGAAGCAGGTCTGCATGTATTTCTACTTGTTGATAAGAGCAGTGAAGCAGAAGGTCTGCTAGTATTTCTACTTGTTGATTGGAGCAGTGAAGCAGAAGGTCTGCTAGTATTTCTACTTGTTGATTAAAGCAGCGAAGCCGAAAGTCTGCGAGTATTTCTACTTGTTGATTTGAGCAGTGAAGCCGAAAGTCTGCTAGTATTTCTACTTGTTGATTAGAGCAGTGAAGCAGAAGGTCTGCTAGTATTTCTTGTTGATTAGAGCAGTGAAGCAGAAGGTCTGCTAGTAGTTCTACTTGTTGATTTGAACAGTGAAGCAGAAGGTCTGCTAGTATTTCTACTTGTTGATTAGAGCAGTGAAGCAGAAGGTCTGCTAGAATTTCTTGTTTATTAGAGCAGTGAAGCAGAAGGTCTGCTAGTATTTCTACTTGTTGATTAGAGCAGTAAAGCAGAAGGTCTGCTAGTATTTCTACTTGTTGATTCGAGCAGTGAAGCCGTAGGTCTGCTAGTATATCTACTTGTTGATTAATGCAGTGAAGCAGAAGGTCTGCTAGTATTTCTTGTTGATTAGAGCAGCGAAGCAGAAGGTCTGCTAGTATTTCTGCTTGTTGATTAAAGCAGTGAAGCAGAAGGTCTGCTAGTACTTCTACTTGTTGATTAGAGCAGTGAAGCAGAAGCTCTGCTAGTATTTCTACTTGTTGATTAGAGCAGTGAAGCCGAAGGTCTGCTAGTATTTCTACTTGTTGATTAGAGCAGCGAAGCAGGTCTGCTAGTATTTCTACTTGTTGATTAGAGCAGTGAAGCAGAAGGTCTGCTAGTATTTCTTCTTGTTGATTAGAGCAGTGAAGCAGAAGCTCTGCTATTATTTCTACTTGTTGATTAGAGCAGTGAAGCAGAAGGTCTGCTAGTATTTCTACTTGTTGATTAAAGCAGCGAAGCCGAAAGTCTGCTAGTATTTCAACTTTTTGATTAAAGCAGCGAAGCTGAAAGTTTGCTAGTATTTCTACTTGTTGATTAGAGCAGCGAAGCAGAAGGTCTGCGAGTATTTCTTGTTGATTAGAGCAGCGAAGCAGAAGGTCTGCTAGTATTTCTACTTGTTGATTAGAGCAGTGAAGCAGAAGGTCTGCTAGTATTTCTACTTGTTGATTTGAGCAGTGAAGCCGAATGACTGCTAGTATTTCTACTTGTTGATTAGAGCAGTGAAGCAGAAGGTCTGCTAGTTGTTCTACTGGTTGATTTGAGCAGTGAAGCAGAAGGTCTGCTAGTATTTCTACTTGTTGATTAGAGCAGTGAAGCAGAAGGTCTGCTAGTATTTCTCCTTGTTGATTAGAGCAGCGAAGCAGGTCTGCATGTATTTCTACTTGTTGATTAGAGCAGTGAATCCGAAGGTCTGCTAGTATTTCTCCTTGTTGATTAGAGCAGCGAAGCAGGTCTGCATGTATTTCTACTTGTTGATTAAAGCAGTGAAGCAGAAGGTCTGCTAGTATTTCTCCTTGTTGATTAGAGCAGCGAAGCAGGTCTGCATGTATTTCTACTTGTTGATTAGAGCAGTGAAGCAGAAGGTCTGCTAGTATTTCTACTTGTTGATTAGAGCAGTGAAGCAGAAGGTCTGCTAGTATTTCTACTTGTTGATTAAAGCAGCGAAGCCGAAAGTCTGCTAGTATTTCTACTTCTTGATTAAAGCAGCGAAGCCGAAAGTCTGCTAGTATTTCTACTTGTTGATTCGAGCAGCGAAGCAGAAGGTCTGCGAGTATTTCTTGTTGATTAGAGCAGCGAAGCAGAAGGTCTGCTAGTATTTCTACTTGTTGATTAGAGCAGTGAAGCAGAAGGTCTGCTATTATTTCTACTTGTTGATTTGAGCAGTGAAGCCGAAAGTCTGCTAGTATTTCTACTTGTTGATTAGAGCAGTGAAGCAGAATGTCTGCTAGTATTTCTTGTTGATTAGAGCAGCGAAGCAGAAGCTCTGCTAGTTGTTCTACTGGTTGATTTGAGCAGTGAAGCAGAAGGTCTGCTAGTATTTCTACTTGTTGATTAGAGCAGTGAAGCAGAAGGTCTGCTAGTATTTCTACTTGTTGATTAGGGCAGTGAAGCAGAAGGTCTGCTAGTAATTATACTTGTTGATTAGAGCAGTGAAGCAGAAGGTCTGCTAGTATTTCTACTTGTTGATTAAAACAGTGAAGCTGAAGGTCTGCTAGTATTTCTACTTGTTGATTCGAGCAGTGAAGCCGTAGGTCTGCTAGTAGTTCTTGTTGATTAGAGCAGCAAAGCAGAAGGTCTGCTAGTATTTCTACTTGTTGATTAAAGCAGTGAAGCAGAAGGTCTGCTAGTATTTCTACCTGTTGATTAGAGCAGCGAAGCAGACGGTCTGCTAGTATTTCTACTTGTTGATTAGAGCAGTGAAGCAGAAGGTCTGCTAGTATTTCTACTTGTTGATTAGAGAATTTAAGCCGAAGGTCTGCTAGCATTTCTACTTGTTGATTAAAGCAGTGAATCCGAAGGTCTGCTAGTATTTCTCCTTGTTGATTAGAGCAGCGAAGCAGGTCTGCATGTATTTCTACTTGTTGATAAGAGCAGTGAAGCAGAAGGTCTGCTAGTATTTCTACTTGTTGATTGGAGCAGTGAAGCAGAAGGTCTGCTAGTATTTCTACTTGTTGATTAAAGCAGCGAAGCCGAAAGTCTGCGAGTATTTCTACTTCTTGATTAAAGCAGCGAAGCCGAAAGTCTGCTAGTATTTCTACTTGTTGAATCGAGCAGCAAAGTAGAAGGTCTGCTAGTATTTCTACTTGTTGATTAAAGCAGTGAAGCAGAAGGTCTGCTAGTATTTCTACTTGTTGATTAGAGCAGTGAAGCAGAAGCTCTGCTAGTATTTCTACTTGTTGATTAAAGCAGCGAAGCAGAAGGTCTGCGAGTATTTCTTGTTGATTAGAGCAGCGAAGCAGAAGGTCTGCTAGTATTTCTACTTGTTGATAAGAGCAGTGAAGCAGAAGGTCTGCTAGTATTTCTACTTGTTGATTTGAGCAGTGAAGCCGTAAGTCTGCTAGTATTTCTACTTGTTGATTTGAGCAGTGAAGCCGAAAGTCTGCTAGTATTTCTACTTGTTGATTAGAGCAGTGAAGCCGAAGGTCTGCTAGTATTTCTACTTGTTGATTAAAGCAGTGAAGCCGAAGGTCTGCTTGTATTTCTACTTGTTGATTAGAGCAGTGAAGCAGGTCTGCTAGTATTTCTACTTGTTGATTAGAGCAGTGAAGCAGAAGCTCTGCTATTATTTCTACTTGTTGATTAGAGCAGTGAAGCAGAAGGCCTGCTAGTATTTCTACTTGTTGATTAAAGCAGCGAAGCCGAAAGTCTGCTAGTATTTCTACTTGTTGTTTAGAGCAGCGAAGCAGAAGGTCTGCGAGTATTTCTTGTTGATTAGAGCAGCGAAGCAGAAGGTCTGCTAGTATTTCTACTTGTTGATTAGAGCAGTGAAGCAGAAGGTCTGCTAGTATTTCTAATTGTTGATTAGAGCAGTGAAGCAGAATGTCTGTTAGTATTTCTTGTTGATTAGAGCAGCGAAGCAGAAGGTCTGCTAGTTGTTCTACTGGTTGATTTGAGCAGTGAAGCAGAAGGTCTGCTAGTATTTCTACTTGTTGATTAGAGCAGTGAAGCCGTAGGTCTGCTAGTAGTTCTTGTTGATTAGAGCGGCAAAGCAGAAGGTCTGCTAGTATTTCTCCTTGTTGATTAGAGCAGCGAAGCAGGTCTGCATGTATTTCTACTTGTTGATTAGAGCAGTGAAGCAGAAGGTCTGCTATTATTTCTACTTGTTGATTTGAGCAGTGAAGCCGAAAGTCTGCTAGTATTTCTACTTGTTGATTAGAGCAGTGAAGCAGAATGTCTGCTAGTATTTCTTGTTGATTAGAGCAGCGAAGCAGAAGGTCTGCTAGTTGTTCTACTGGTTGATTTGAGCAGTGAAGCAGAAGGTCTGCTAGTATTTCTACTTGTTGATTAGAGCAGTGAAGCAGAAGGTCTGCTAGTATTTCTACTTGTTGATTAGGGCAGTGAAGCAGAAGGTCTGCTAGTAATTATACTTGTTGATTAGAGCAGTGAAGCAGAAGGTCTGCTAGTATTTCTACTTGTTGATTAAAACAGTGAAGCTGAAGGTCTGCTAGTATTTCTACTTGTTGATTCGAGCAGTGAAGCCGTAGGTCTGCTAGTAGTTCTTGTTGATTAGAGCAGCAAAGCAGAAGGTCTGCTAGTATTTCTACTTGTTGATTAAAGCAGTGAAGCAGAAGGTCTGCTAGTATTTCTACCTGTTGATTAGAGCAGCGAAGCAGACGGTCTGCTAGTATTTCTACTTGTTGATTAGAGCAGTGAAGCAGAAGGTCTGCTAGTATTTCTACTTGTTGATTAGAGAATTTAAGCCGAAGGTCTGCTAGCATTTCTACTTGTTGATTAAAGCAGTGAATCCGAAGGTCTGCTAGTATTTCTCCTTGTTGATTAGAGCAGCGAAGCAGGTCTGCATGTATTTCTACTTGTTGATAAGAGCTGTGAAGCAGAAGGTCTGCTAGTATTTCTACTTGTTGATTGGAGCAGTGAAGCAGAAGGTCTGCTAGTATTTCTACTTGTTGATTAAAGCAGCGAAGCCGAAAGTCTGCTAGTATTTCTACTTCTTGATTAAAGCAGCGAAGCCGAAAGTCTGCTAGTATTTCTACTTGTTGAATCGAGCAGCAAAGTAGAAGGTCTGCTAGTATTTCTACTTGTTGATTAAAGCAGTGAAGCAGAAGGTCTGCTAGTATTTCTACTTGTTGATTAGAGCAGTGAAGCAGAAGCTCTGCTAGTATTTCTACTTGTTGATTAAAGCAGCGAAGCAGAAGGTCTGCGAGTATTTCTTGTTGATTAGAGCAGCGAAGCAGAAGGTCTGCTAGTATTTCTACTTGTTGATAAGAGCAGTGAAGCAGAAGGTCTGCTAGTATTTCTACTTGTTGATTTGAGCAGTGAAGCCGTAAGTCTGCTAGTATTTCTACTTGTTGATTTGAGCAGTGAAGCCGAAAGTCTGCTAGTATTTCTACTTGTTGATTAGAGCAGTGAAGCCGAAGGTCTGCTAGTATTTCTACTTGTTGATTAAAGCAGTGAAGCCGAAGGTCTGCTTGTATTTCTACTTGTTGATTAGAGCAGTGAAGCAGGTCTGCTAGTATTTCTACTTGTTGATTAGAGCAGTGAAGCAGAAGCTCTGCTATTATTTCTACTTGTTGATTAGAGCAGTGAAGCAGAAGGTCTGCTAGTATTTCTACTTGTTGATTAAAGCAGCGAAGCCGAAAGTCTGCTAGTATTTCTACTTGTTGTTTAGAGCAGCGAAGCAGAAGGTCTGCGAGTATTTCTTGTTGATTAGAGCAGCGAAGCAGAAGGTCTGCTAGTATTTCTACTTGTTGATTAGAGCAGTGAAGCAGAAGGTCTGCTAGTATTTCTAATTGTTGATTAGAGCAGTGAAGCAGAATGTCTGCTAGTATTTCTTGTTGATTAGAGCAGCGAAGCAGAAGGTCTGCTAGTTGTTCTACTGGTTGATTTGAGCAGTGAAGCAGAAGGTCTGCTAGTATTTCTACTTGTTGATTAGAGCAGTGAAGCCGTAGGTCTGCTAGTAGTTCTTGTTGATTAGAGCAGCAAATCAGAAGGTCTGCTAGTATTTCTCCTTGTTGATTAGAGCAGCGAAGCAGGTCTGCATGTATTTCTACTTGTTGATTAGAGCAGTGAAGCAGAAGGTCTGCTAGTATTTCTACTTGTTGATTAGAGCATTTAAGCCAAAGGTCTGCTAGCATTTCTACTTGTTGATTAAAGCAGTGAATCCGAAGGTCTGCTAGTATTTCTCCTTGTTGATTAGAGCAGCGAAGCAGGTCTGCCTGTATTTCTACTTGTTGATTAGAGCAGTGAAGCAGAAGGTCTGCTATTATTTGTACTTGTTTATTAAAGCAGCTAAGCCAAAAGTCTGCTAGTATTTCTACTTGTTGATTCGAGCAGCAAAGTAGAATGTCTGCTAATATTTCTACTTGTTGATTAAAGCAGCGAAGCAGAAGGTCTGAGAGTATTTCTTGTTGATTAGAGCAGCGAAGCAGAAGGTCTGCTAGTATTTCTACTTGTTGATAAGAGCAGTGAAGCAGAAGGTCTGCTAGTATTTCTACTTGTTGATTTGAGCAGTGAAGCCGAAGGTCTGCTAGTATTTCTACTTGTTGATTAAAGCAGTGAAGCCGAAGGTCTGCTTGTATTTCTACTTGTTGATTAGAGCAGCGAAGCAGGTCTGCTAGTATTTCTACTTGTTGATTAGAGCAGCGAAGCAGAAGCTCTGCTATTATTTCTACTTGTTGATTAGAGCAGTGAAGCAGAAGGTCTGCTAGTATTTCTACTTGTTGATTAAAGCAGCGAAGCCGAAAGTCTGCTAGTATTTCAACTTGTTGATTAAAGCAGCGAAGCTGAAAGTCTGCTAGTATTTCTACTTGTTGATTAGAGCAGCGAAGCAGAAGGTCTGCGAGTATTTCTTGTTGATTAGAGCAGCGAAGCAGAAGCTCTGCTATTATTTCTACTTGTTGATTAGAGCAGTGAAGCAGAAGGTCTGCTAGTATTTCTACTTGTTGATTAAAGCAGCGAAGCCGAAAGTCTGCTAGTATTTCTACTTGTTGTTTAGAGCAGCGAAGCAGAAGGTCTGCGAGTATTTCTTGTTGATTAGAGCAGCGAAGCAGAAGGTCTGCTAGTATTTCTACTTGTTGATTAGAGCAGTGAAGCAGAAGGTCTGCTAGTATTTCTAATTGTTGATTAGAGCAGTGAAGCAGAATGTCTGCTAGTATTTCTTGTTGATTAGAGCAGCGAAGCAGAAGGTCTGCTAGTTGTTCTACTGGTTGATTTGAGCAGTGAAGCAGAAGGTCTGCTAGTATTTCTACTTGTTGATTAGAGCAGTGAAGCCGTAGGTCTGCTAGTAGTTCTTGTTGATTAGAGCAGCAAATCAGAAGGTCTGCTAGTATTTCTCCTTGTTGATTAGAGCAGCGAAGCAGGTCTGCATGTATTTCTACTTGTTGATTAGAGCAGTGAAGCAGAAGGTCTGCTAGTATTTCTACTTGTTGATTAGAGCATTTAAGCCAAAGGTCTGCTAGCATTTCTACTTGTTGATTAAAGCAGTGAATCCGAAGGTCTGCTAGTATTTCTCCTTGTTGATTAGAGCAGCGAAGCAGGTCTGCCTGTATTTCTACTTGTTGATTAGAGCAGTGAAGCAGAAGGTCTGCTAGTATTTGTACTTGTTTATTAAAGCAGCTAAGCCAAAAGTCTGCTAGTATTTCTACTTGTTGATTCGAGCAGCAAAGTAGAATGTCTGCTAATATTTCTACTTGTTGATTAAAGCAGCGAAGCAGAAGGTCTGAGAGTATTTCTTGTTGATTAGAGCAGCGAAGCAGAAGGTCTGCTAGTATTTCTACTTGTTGATAAGAGCAGTGAAGCAGAAGGTCTGCTAGTATTTCTACTTGTTGATTTGAGCAGTGAAGCCGAAGGTCTGCTAGTATTTCTACTTGTTGATTAAAGCAGTGAAGCCGAAGGTCTGCTTGTATTTCTACTTGTTGATTAGAGCAGCGAAGCAGGTCTGCTAGTATTTCTACTTGTTGATTAGAGCAGCGAAGCAGAAGCTCTGCTATTATTTCTACTTGTTGATTAGAGCAGTGAAGCAGAAGGTCTGCTAGTATTTCTACTTGTTGATTAAAGCAGCGAAGCCGAAAGTCTGCTAGTATTTCAACTTGTTGATTAAAGCAGCGAAGCTGAAAGTCTGCTAGTATTTCTACTTGTTGATTAGAGCACCGAAGCAGAAGGTCTGCGAGTATTTCTTGTTGATTAGAGCAGCGAAGCAGAAGGTCTGCTAGTATTTCTACCTGTTGATTAGAGCAGCGAAGCAGAAGGTCTGCTAGTAATTCTACTTGTTGATTAGAGCAGCGAAGCAGGTCTGCTAGTAGTTCTACTTGTTGATTTGAGCAGTGAAGCAGAAGGTCTGCTAGTAGTTCTACTTGTTGATTAGAGCAGTGAAGCAGAAGGTCTGCTAGTATTTCTACTTGTTGATTAGGGCAGTTAAGCAGAAGGTCTGCTAATAATTCTACTTATTGATTAGAGCAGCGAAGCCGAAAGTCTGCTAGTATTTCTACTTGTTGATTAGAGCAGTGAAGCAGAAGGTCTGCTAGTATTTCTACTTGTTGATTAGAGCAGTGAAGCAGAAGGTCTGCTAGTATTTCTACTTGTTGATTAGAGCAGTGAAGCAGAAGGTCTGCTAGTATTTCTACTTGTTGATTAGAGCAGTGAAGCAGAAGGTCTGCTAGTATTTCTACTTGTTGATTAGAGCAGCGAAGCAGAAGGTCTGCTAGTAATTCTACTTGTTGATTAGAGCAGCGAAGCAGGTCTGCTAGTAGTTCTACTTGTTGATTTGAGCAGTGAAGCAGAAGGTCTGCTAGTAGTTCTACTTGTTGATTAGAGCAGTGAAGCAGAAGGTCTGCTAGTATTTCTACTTGTTGATTAGGGCAGTTAAGCAGAAGGTCTGCTAATAATTCTACTTATTGATTAGAGCAGCGAAGCCGAAAGTCTGCTAGTATTTCTACTTGTTGATTAGAGCAGTGAAGCAGAAGGTCTGCTAGTATTTCTACTTGTTGATTAGAGCAGTGAAGCAGAAGGTCTGCTAGTATTTCTACTTGTTGATTAGAGCAGTGAAGCAGAAGGTCTGCTAGTATTTCTACTTGTTGATTAGAGCAGTGAAGCAGAAGGTCTGCTAGTATTTCTACTTGTTGATTAGAGCAGTGAAGCCGAAGGTCTGCTAGTATTTCTACTTGTTGATTAGAGCAGCGAAGCAGGTCTGCTAGTATTTCTACTTGTTGATTAGAGCAGTGAAGAAGAAGGTCTGCTAGTATTTCTACTTGTTGATTAGAGCAGTGAAGCAGAATGTCTGCTAGTATTTCTACTTGTTGATTAAAGCAGCGAAGCAGAAAGTCTGCTAGTATTTCTACATGTTGATTAAAGCAGCGAAGCCGAAAGTCTGCTAGTATTTCTACTTGTTGATTAGAGCAGCGAAGCAGAAGGTCTGCTAGTATTTCTTGTTGATTAGAGCAGCGAAGCAGAAGGTCTGCTAGTAATTCTACTTGTTGATTAGAGCAGCGAAGCAGAAGGTCTGCTAGTAGTTCTACTTGTTGATTTGAGCAGTGAAGCCGTAGGTCTGCTAGTATTTCTACTTGTTGATTAAAGCAGTGAAGCAGAAGGTCTGCTAGTATTTCTACCTGTTGATTAGATTAGCGAAGCAGAAGGTCTGCTAGTAATTCTACTTGTTGATTAGAGCAGCGAAGCAGAAGGTCTGCTAGTAGTTCTACTTGTTGATAAGAGCAGCGAAGCAGAAGGTCTGCTAGTATTTCTACTATTGATTAAAGCAGTGAAGCAGAAGGTCTGCTAGTATTTCTTCTTGCTGATTAAAGCAGCGAAGCAGAAGGTCTGCTAATAATTCTACTTGTTGATTAGAGCAGCGAAGCAGGTCTGCTAGTATTTCTACTTGTTGATTAGAGCAGTGAAGCAGAAGCTCTGCTATTATTTCTACTTGTTGATTAGAGCAGTGAAGCAGAAGGTCTGCTAGTATTTCTACTTGTTGATTAAAGCAGCGAAGCCGAAAGTCTGCTAGTATTTCAACTTGTTGATTAAAGCAGCGAAGCTGAAAGTCTGCTAGTATTTCTACTTGTTGATTAGAGCAGCGAAGCAGAAGGTCTGCGAGTATTTCTTGTTGATTAGAGCAGCGAAGCAGAAGGTCTGCTAGTATTTCTACTTGTTGATTAGAGCAGTGAAGCAGAAGGTCTGCTAGTATTTCTACTTGTTGATTTGAGCAGTGAAGCCGAAAGTCTGCTAGTATTTCTACTTGTTGATTAGAGCAGTAAAGCAGAATGTCTGCTAGTATTTATTGTTGATTAGAGCAGCGAAGCACAAGGTCTGCTAGTTGTTCTACTGGTTGATTTGAGCAGTGAAGCAGAAGGTCTGCTAGTATTTCTACTTGTTGATTAGAGCAGTGAAGCAGAAGGTCTGCTAGTATTTCTACTTGTTGATTAGGGCAGTGAAGCAGAAGGTCTGCTAGTATTTCTACTTGTTGATAAGAGCAGTGAAGCAGAAGGTCTGCTAGTATTTCTACTTGTTGATAAGAGCAGTGAAGCAGAAGGTCTGCTAGTATTTCTACTTGTTGATTAGAGCAGTGAAGCAGAAGGTCTGCAAGTATTTCTACTTGTTGATAAGAGCAGTGAAGCAGAAGGTCTGCTAGTATTTCTACTTGTTGATTTGAGCAGTGAAGCCGTAAGTCTGCTAGTATTTCTACTTGTTGATTTGAGCAGTGAAGCCGAAAGTCTGCTAGTATTTCTACTTGTTGATTAGAGCAGTGAAGCCGAAGGTCTGCTAGTATTTCTACTTGTTGATTAAAGCAGTGAAGCCGAAGGTCTGCTTGTATTTCTACTTGTTGATTAGAGCAGTGAAGCAGGTCTGCTAGTATTTCTACTTGTTGATTAGAGCAGTGAAGCAGAAGCTCTGCTATTATTTCTACTTGTTGATTAGAGCAGTGAAGCAGAAGGTCTGCTAGTATTTCTACTTGTTGATTAAAGCAGCGAAGCCGAAAGTCTGCTAGTATTTCTACTTGTTGTTTAGAGCAGCGAAGCAGAAGGTCTGCGAGTATTTCTTGTTGATTAGAGCAGCGAAGCAGAAGGTCTGCTAGTATTTCTACTTGTTGATTAGAGCAGTGAAGCAGAAGGTCTGCTAGTATTTCTAATTGTTGATTAGAGCAGTGAAGCAGAATGTCTGCTAGTATTTCTTGTTGATTAGAGCAGCGAAGCAGAAGGTCTGCTAGTTGTTCTACTGGTTGATTTGAGCAGTGAAGCAGAAGGTCTGCTAGTATTTCTACTTGTTGATTAGAGCAGTGAAGGCGTAGGTCTGCTAGTAGTTCTTGTTGATTAGAGCAGCAAAGCAGAAGGTCTGCTAGTATTTCTCCTTGTTGATTAGAGCAGCGAAGCAGGTCTGCATGTATTTCTACTTGTTGATTAGAGCAGTGAAGCAGAAGGTCTGCTAGTATTTCTACTTGTTGATTAGAGCATTTAAGCCAAAGGTCTGCTAGCATTTCTACTTGTTGATTAAAGCAGTGAATCCGAAGGTCTGCTAGTATTTCTCCTTGTTGATTAGAGCAGCGAAGCAGGTCTGCATGTATTTCTACTTGTTGATTAGAGCAGTGAAGCAGAAGGTCTGCTAGTATTTGTACTTGTTGATTAAAGCAGCTAAGCCAAAAGTCTGCTAGTATTTCTACTTGTTGATTCGAGCAGCAAAGTAGAAGGTCTGCTAGTATTTCTACATGTTGATTAAAGCAGCGAAGCCGAAAGTCTGCTAGTATTTCTACTTGTTGATTAGAGCAGCGAAGCAGAAGGTCTGCTAGTATTTCTTGTTGATTAGAGCAGCGAAGCAGAAGGTCTGCTAGTAATTCTACTTGTTGATTAGAGCAGCGAAGCAGAAGGTCTGCTAGTAGTTCTACTTGTTGATTTGAGCAGTGAAGCCGTAGGTCTGCTAGTATTTCTACTTGTTGATTAAAGCAGTGAAGCAGAAGGTTTGCTAGTATTTCTACCTGTTGATTAGATTAGCGAAGCAGAAGGTCTGCTAGTAATTCTACTTGTTGATTAGAGCAGCGAAGCAGAAGGTCTGCTAGTAGTTCTACTTGTTGATTAGAGCAGCGAAGCAGAAGGTCTGCTAGTATTTCTACTATTGATTAAAGCAGTGAAGCAGAAGGTCTGCTAGTATTTCTTCTTGCTGATTAAAGCAGCGAAGCCGAAAGTCTGCTAGTATTTCTACTTGTTGATTAGAGCAGCGAAGCAGAAGGTCTGCTAGTATTTCTACTATTGATTAAAGCAGTGAAGCAGAAGGTCTGCTAGTATTTCTACCTGTTGATTAGAGCAGCGAAGCAGAAAGTCTGCTAGTATTTCTACTTGTTGATTAGAGCAGTGAAGCAGAAGGTCTGCTAGTATTTCTACTTGTTGATTAGAGCAGTGAAGCCGAAGGTGTGCTAGTATTTCTACTTGTTGATTAAAGCAGTGAAGCCGAAGTTCTGCTAGTATTTCTACTTGTTGATTAGAGCTGCTAAGCTGGTCTGCTAGTATTTCTACTTGTTGATTAGAGCAGTGAAGCAGAAGGTCTGCTAGTATTTCTACTTGTTGATTAGAGCAGCGAAGCAGAAGGTCTGCTAGTAATTCTACTTGTTGATTAGAGCAGCGAAGCAGAAGGTCTGCTAGTAGTTCTACTTGTTGATTTGATCAGTGAAGCCGTAGGTCTGCTAGTATTTCTACTTGTTGATTAAAGCAGTGAAGAAGAGGGTCTGCTAGTATTTATTGTTGATTAGAGCAGCGAAGCAGAGGGTCTGCTAGTATTTCTACTTGTTGATTAAAGCAGTGAAGCAGAAGGTCTGCTAGTATTTCTACCTGTTGATTAGAGCAGCGAAGCAGAAGGTCTGCTAATAATTCTACTTGTTGATTAGAGCAGCGAAGCAGAAGGTCTGCTAGTAGTTCTACTTGTTGATTTGAGCAGTGAAGCAGAAGGTCTGCTAGTATTTCTACTTGTTGATTAGAGCAGTGAAGCAGAAGGTCTGCTAGTATTTCTACTTGTTGATTAGGGCAGTGAAGCAGAAGGTCTGCTAGTATTTCTACTTGTTGATTAGAGCAGTGAAGCCGAAGGTCTGCTAGTATTTCAACTTGTTGATTAGAGCAGTGAAGCAGAAGGTCTGCTTGTATTTCTACTTGTTGATTAAAGCAGCGAAACCGAAAGTCTGCTAGTATTTCTACTTGTTGATTAAAGCAGCGAAGCTGAAATTCTGCTAGTATTTCTACTTGTTGATTAGAGCAGCGAAGCAGAAGGTCTGCGAGTATTTCTTGTTGATTAGAGCAGCGAAGCAGAAGGTCTGTTAGTATTTCTACTTGTTGATTAGAGCAGCGAAGCAGAAGGTCTGCTAGTATTTCTTGTTGATTAGAGCAGCGAAGCAGAAGGTCTGCTAGTAATTCTACTTGTTGATTAGAGCAGCGAAGCAGAAGGTCTGCTAGTAGTTCTACTTGTTGATTTGAGCAGTGAAGCCGTAGGTCTGCTAGTATTTCTACTTGTTGATTAAAGCAGTGAAGCAGAAGGTCTGTTAGTATTTCTACCTGTTGATTAGATTAGCGAAGCAGAAGGTCTGCTAGTAATTCTACTTGTTGATTAGAGCAGCGAAGCAGAAGGTCTGCTAGTAGTTCTACTTGTTGATTAGAGCAGCGAAGCAGAAGGTCTGCTAGTATTTCTACTATTGATTAAAGCAGTGAAGCAGAAGGTCTGCTAGTATTTCTTCTTGCTGATTAAAGCAGCGAAGCCGAAAGTCTGCTAGTATTTCTACTTGTTGATTAGAGCAGCGAAGCAGAAGGTCTGCTAGTATTTCTACTATTGATTAAAGCAGTGAAGCAGAAGGTCTGCTAGTATTTCTACCTGTTGATTAGAGCAGCGAAGCAGAAAGTCTGCTAGTATTTCTACTTGTTGATTAGAGCAGTGAAGCAGAAGGTCTGCTAGTATTTCTACTTGTTGATTAGAGCAGTGAAGCCGAAGGTGTGCTAGTATTTCTACTTGTTGATTAAAGCAGTGAAGCCGAAGTTCTGCTAGTATTTCTACTTGTTGATTAGAGCTGCTAAGCTGGTCTGCTAGTATTTCTACTTGTTGATTAGAGCAGTGAAGCAGAAGGTCTGCTAGTATTTCTACTTGTTGATTAGAGCAGCGAAGCAGAAGGTCTGCTAGTAATTCTACTTGTTGATTAGAGCAGCGAAGCAGAAGGTCTGCTAGTAGTTCTACTTGTTGATTTGATCAGTGAAGCCGTAGGTCTGCTAGTATTTCTACTTGTTGATTAAAGCAGTGAAGAAGAGGGTCTGCTAGTATTTATTGTTGATTAGAGCAGCGAAGCAGAGGGTCTGCTAGTAGGTCTACTTGTTGATTAGAGCAGCGAAGCAGAAGGTCTGCTAGTATTTCTACTATTGATTAAAGCAGTGAAGCAGAAGGTCTGCTAGTATTTCTTCTTGCTGATTAAAGCAGCGAAGCCGAAAGTCTGCTAGTATTTCTACTTGTTGATTAGAGCAGCGAAGCAGAAGGTCTGCTAGTATTTCTACTATTGATTAAAGCAGTGAAGCAGAAGGTCTGCTAGTATTTCTACCTGTTGATTAGAGCAGCGAAGCAGAAAGTCTGCTAGTATTTCTACTTGTTGATTAGAGCAGTGAAGCAGAAGGTCTGCTAGTATTTCTACTTGTTGATTAGAGCAGTGAAGCCGAAGGTGTGCTAGTATTTCTACTTGTTGATTAAAGCAGTGAAGCCGAAGTTCTGCTAGTATTTCTACTTGTTGATTAGAGCTGCTAAGCTGGTCTGCTAGTATTTCTACTTGTTGATTAGAGCAGTAAAGCAGAATGTCTGCTAGTATTTATTGTTGATTAGAGCAGCGAAGCACAAGGTCTGCTAGTTGTTCTACTGGTTGATTTGAGCAGTGAAGCAGAAGGTCTGCTAGTATTTCTACTTGTTGATTAGAGCAGTGAAGCAGAAGGTCTGCTAGTATTTCTACTTGTTGATTAGGGCAGTGAAGCAGAAGGTCTGCTAGTATTTCTACTTGTTGATAAGAGCAGTGAAGCAGAAGGTCTGCTAGTATTTCTACTTGTTGATAAGAGCAGTGAAGCAGAAGGTCTGCTAGTATTTCTACTTGTTGATTAGAGCAGTGAAGCAGAAGGTCTGCAAGTATTTCTACTTGTTGATAAGAGCAGTGAAGCAGAAGGTCTGCTAGTATTTCTACTTGTTGATTTGAGCAGTGAAGCCGTAAGTCTGCTAGTATTTCTACTTGTTGATTTGAGCAGTGAAGCCGAAAGTCTGCTAGTATTTCTACTTGTTGATTAGAGCAGTGAAGCCGAAGGTCTGCTAGTATTTCTACTTGTTGATTAAAGCAGTGAAGCCGAAGGTCTGCTTGTATTTCTACTTGTTGATTAGAGCAGTGAAGCAGGTCTGCTAGTATTTCTACTTGTTGATTAGAGCAGTGAAGCAGAAGCTCTGCTATTATTTCTACTTGTTGATTAGAGCAGTGAAGCAGAAGGTCTGCTAGTATTTCTACTTGTTGATTAAAGCAGCGAAGCCGAAAGTCTGCTAGTATTTCTACTTGTTGTTTAGAGCAGCGAAGCAGAAGGTCTGCGAGTATTTCTTGTTGATTAGAGCAGCGAAGCAGAAGGTCTGCTAGTATTTCTACTTGTTGATTAGAGCAGTGAAGCAGAAGGTCTGCTAGTATTTCTAATTGTTGATTAGAGCAGTGAAGCAGAATGTCTGCTAGTATTTCTTGTTGATTAGAGCAGCGAAGCAGAAGGTCTGCTAGTTGTTCTACTGGTTGATTTGAGCAGTGAAGCAGAAGGTCTGCTAGTATTTCTACTTGTTGATTAGAGCAGTGAAGGCGTAGGTCTGCTAGTAGTTCTTGTTGATTAGAGCAGCAAAGCAGAAGGTCTGCTAGTATTTCTCCTTGTTGATTAGAGCAGCGAAGCAGGTCTGCATGTATTTCTACTTGTTGATTAGAGCAGTGAAGCAGAAGGTCTGCTAGTATTTCTACTTGTTGATTAGAGCATTTAAGCCAAAGGTCTGCTAGCATTTCTACTTGTTGATTAAAGCAGTGAATCCGAAGGTCTGCTAGTATTTCTCCTTGTTGATTAGAGCAGCGAAGCAGGTCTGCATGTATTTCTACTTGTTGATTAGAGCAGTGAAGCAGAAGGTCTGCTAGTATTTGTACTTGTTGATTAAAGCAGCTAAGCCAAAAGTCTGCTAGTATTTCTACTTGTTGATTCGAGCAGCAAAGTAGAAGGTCTGCTAGTATTTCTACATGTTGATTAAAGCAGCGAAGCCGAAAGTCTGCTAGTATTTCTACTTGTTGATTAGAGCAGCGAAGCAGAAGGTCTGCTAGTATTTCTTGTTGATTAGAGCAGCGAAGCAGAAGGTCTGCTAGTAATTCTACTTGTTGATTAGAGCAGCGAAGCAGAAGGTCTGCTAGTAGTTCTACTTGTTGATTTGAGCAGTGAAGCCGTAGGTCTGCTAGTATTTCTACTTGTTGATTAAAGCAGTGAAGCAGAAGGTTTGCTAGTATTTCTACCTGTTGATTAGATTAGCGAAGCAGAAGGTCTGCTAGTAATTCTACTTGTTGATTAGAGCAGCGAAGCAGAAGGTCTGCTAGTAGTTCTACTTGTTGATTAGAGCAGCGAAGCAGAAGGTCTGCTAGTATTTCTACTATTGATTAAAGCAGTGAAGCAGAAGGTCTGCTAGTATTTCTTCTTGCTGATTAAAGCAGCGAAGCCGAAAGTCTGCTAGTATTTCTACTTGTTGATTAGAGCAGCGAAGCAGAAGGTCTGCTAGTATTTCTACTATTGATTAAAGCAGTGAAGCAGAAGGTCTGCTAGTATTTCTACCTGTTGATTAGAGCAGCGAAGCAGAAAGTCTGCTAGTATTTCTACTTGTTGATTAGAGCAGTGAAGCAGAAGGTCTGCTAGTATTTCTACTTGTTGATTAGAGCAGTGAAGCCGAAGGTGTGCTAGTATTTCTACTTGTTGATTAAAGCAGTGAAGCCGAAGTTCTGCTAGTATTTCTACTTGTTGATTAGAGCTGCTAAGCTGGTCTGCTAGTATTTCTACTTGTTGATTAGAGCAGTGAAGCAGAAGGTCTGCTAGTATTTCTACTTGTTGATTAGAGCAGCGAAGCAGAAGGTCTGCTAGTAATTCTACTTGTTGATTAGAGCAGCGAAGCAGAAGGTCTGCTAGTAGTTCTACTTGTTGATTTGATCAGTGAAGCCGTAGGTCTGCTAGTATTTCTACTTGTTGATTAAAGCAGTGAAGAAGAGGGTCTGCTAGTATTTATTGTTGATTAGAGCAGCGAAGCAGAGGGTCTGCTAGTATTTCTACTTGTTGATTAAAGCAGTGAAGCAGAAGGTCTGCTAGTATTTCTACCTGTTGATTAGAGCAGCGAAGCAGAAGGTCTGCTAATAATTCTACTTGTTGATTAGAGCAGCGAAGCAGAAGGTCTGCTAGTAGTTCTACTTGTTGATTTGAGCAGTGAAGCAGAAGGTCTGCTAGTATTTCTACTTGTTGATTAGAGCAGTGAAGCAGAAGGTCTGCTAGTATTTCTACTTGTTGATTAGGGCAGTGAAGCAGAAGGTCTGCTAGTATTTCTACTTGTTGATTAGAGCAGTGAAGCCGAAGGTCTGCTAGTATTTCAACTTGTTGATTAGAGCAGTGAAGCAGAAGGTCTGCTTGTATTTCTACTTGTTGATTAAAGCAGCGAAACCGAAAGTCTGCTAGTATTTCTACTTGTTGATTAAAGCAGCGAAGCTGAAATTCTGCTAGTATTTCTACTTGTTGATTAGAGCAGCGAAGCAGAAGGTCTGCGAGTATTTCTTGTTGATTAGAGCAGCGAAGCAGAAGGTCTGTTAGTATTTCTACTTGTTGATTAGAGCAGCGAAGCAGAAGGTCTGCTAGTATTTCTTGTTGATTAGAGCAGCGAAGCAGAAGGTCTGCTAGTAATTCTACTTGTTGATTAGAGCAGCGAAGCAGAAGGTCTGCTAGTAGTTCTACTTGTTGATTTGAGCAGTGAAGCCGTAGGTCTGCTAGTATTTCTACTTGTTGATTAAAGCAGTGAAGCAGAAGGTCTGTTAGTATTTCTACCTGTTGATTAGATTAGCGAAGCAGAAGGTCTGCTAGTAATTCTACTTGTTGATTAGAGCAGCGAAGCAGAAGGTCTGCTAGTAGTTCTACTTGTTGATTAGAGCAGCGAAGCAGAAGGTCTGCTAGTATTTCTACTATTGATTAAAGCAGTGAAGCAGAAGGTCTGCTAGTATTTCTTCTTGCTGATTAAAGCAGCGAAGCCGAAAGTCTGCTAGTATTTCTACTTGTTGATTAGAGCAGCGAAGCAGAAGGTCTGCTAGTATTTCTACTATTGATTAAAGCAGTGAAGCAGAAGGTCTGCTAGTATTTCTACCTGTTGATTAGAGCAGCGAAGCAGAAAGTCTGCTAGTATTTCTACTTGTTGATTAGAGCAGTGAAGCAGAAGGTCTGCTAGTATTTCTACTTGTTGATTAGAGCAGTGAAGCCGAAGGTGTGCTAGTATTTCTACTTGTTGATTAAAGCAGTGAAGCCGAAGTTCTGCTAGTATTTCTACTTGTTGATTAGAGCTGCTAAGCTGGTCTGCTAGTATTTCTACTTGTTGATTAGAGCAGTGAAGCAGAAGGTCTGCTAGTATTTCTACTTGTTGATTAGAGCAGCGAAGCAGAAGGTCTGCTAGTAATTCTACTTGTTGATTAGAGCAGCGAAGCAGAAGGTCTGCTAGTAGTTCTACTTGTTGATTTGATCAGTGAAGCCGTAGGTCTGCTAGTATTTCTACTTGTTGATTAAAGCAGTGAAGAAGAGGGTCTGCTAGTATTTATTGTTGATTAGAGCAGCGAAGCAGAGGGTCTGCTAGTAGGTCTACTTGTTGATTAGAGCAGCGAAGCAGAAGGTCTGCTAGTATTTCTACTATTGATTAAAGCAGTGAAGCAGAAGGTCTGCTAGTATTTCTTCTTGCTGATTAAAGCAGCGAAGCCGAAAGTCTGCTAGTATTTCTACTTGTTGATTAGAGCAGCGAAGCAGAAGGTCTGCTAGTATTTCTACTATTGATTAAAGCAGTGAAGCAGAAGGTCTGCTAGTATTTCTACCTGTTGATTAGAGCAGCGAAGCAGAAAGTCTGCTAGTATTTCTACTTGTTGATTAGAGCAGTGAAGCAGAAGGTCTGCTAGTATTTCTACTTGTTGATTAGAGCAGTGAAGCCGAAGGTGTGCTAGTATTTCTACTTGTTGATTAAAGCAGTGAAGCCGAAGTTCTGCTAGTATTTCTACTTGTTGATTAGAGCTGCTAAGCTGGTCTGCTAGTATTTCTACTTGTTGATTAGAGCAGTGAAGCAGAAGGTCTGCTAGTATTTCTACTTGTTGATTAGAGCAGCGAAGCAGAAGGTCTGCTAGTAATTCTACTTGTTGATTAGAGCAGCGAAGCAGAAGGTCTGCTAGTAGTTCTACTTGTTGATTTGATTAGTGAAGCCGTAGGTCTGCTAGTATTTCTACTTGTTGATTAAAGCAGTGAAGAAGAGGGTCTGCTAGTATTTATTGTTGATTAGAGCAGCGAAGCAGAGGGTCTGCTAGTATTTCTACTTGTTGATTAAAGCAGTGAAGCAGAAGTTCTGCTAGTATTTCTACCTGTTGATTAGAGCAGCGAAGCAGAAGGTCTGCTAATAATTCTACTTGTTGATTAGAGCAGCGAAGCAGAAGGTCTGCTAGTAGTTCTACTTGTTGATTTGAGCAGTGAAGCAGAAGGTCTGCTAGTATTTCTACTTGTTGATTAGAGCAGTGAAGCAGAAGGTCTGCTAGTATTTCTACTTGTTGATTAGGGCAGTGAAGCAGAAGGTCTGCTAGTATTTCTACTTGTTGATTAGAGCAGTGAAGCCGAAGGTCTGCTAGTATTTCAACTTGTTGATTAGAGCAGTGAAGCAGAAGGTCTGCTTGTATTTCTACTTGTTGATTAAAGCAGCGAAACCGAAAGTCTGCTAGTATTTCTACTTGTTGATTAAAGCAGCGAAGCTGAAATTCTGCTAGTATTTCTACTTGTTGATTAGAGCAGCGAAGCAGAAGGTCTGCGAGTATTTCTTGTTGATTAGAGCAGCGAAGCAGAAGGTCTGCTAGTATTTCTACCTGTTGATTAGAGCAGCGAAGCAGAAGGTCTGCTAGTAATTCTACTTGTTGATTAGAGCAGCGAAGCAGGTCTGCTAGTAGTTCTACTTGTTGATTTGAGCAGTGAAGCAGAAGGTCTGCTAGTAGTTCTACTTGTTGATTAGAGCAGTGAAGCAGAAGGTCTGCTAGTATTTCTACTTGTTGATTAGGGCAGTTAAGCAGAAGGTCTGCTAGTAATTCTACTTATTGATTAGAGCAGCGAAGCCGAAAGTCTGCTAGTATTTCTACTTGTTGATTAGAGCAGTGAAGCAGAAGGTCTGCTAGTAGTTCTACTTGTTGATTTGAGCAGCGAAGCAGAAGGTCTGCTAGTAATTCTACTTGTTGATTAGAGCAGCGAAGCAGAAGGTCTGCTAGTAGTTCTACTTGTTGATTTGATCAGTGAAGCCGTAGGTCTGCTAGTATTTCTACTTGTTGATTAAAGCAGTGAAGAAGAGGGTCTGCTAGTATTTATTGTTGATTAGAGCAGCGAAGCAGAGGGTCTGCTAGTATTTCTACTTGTTGATTAAAGCAGTGAAGCAGAAGTTCTGCTAGTATTTCTACCTGTTGATTAGAGCAGCGAAGCAGAAGGTCTGCTAATAATTCTACTTGTTGATTAGAGCAGCGAAGCAGAAGGTCTGCTAGTAGTTCTACTTGTTGATTTGAGCAGTGAAGCAGAAGGTCTGCTAGTATTTCTACTTGTTGATTAGAGCAGTGAAGCAGAAGGTCTGCTAGTATTTCTACTTGTTGATTAGGGCAGTGAAGCAGAAGGTCTGCTAGTATTTCTACTTGTTGATTAGAGCAGTGAAGCCGAAGGTCTGCTAGTATTTCAACTTGTTGATTAGAGCAGTGAAGCAGAAGGTCTGCTTGTATTTCTACTTGTTGATTAAAGCAGCGAAACCGAAAGTCTGCTAGTATTTCTACTTGTTGATTAAAGCAGCGAAGCTGAAATTCTGCTAGTATTTCTACTTGTTGATTAGAGCAGCGAAGCAGAAGGTCTGCGAGTATTTCTTGTTGATTAGAGCAGCGAAGCAGAAGGTCTGCTAGTATTTCTACCTGTTGATTAGAGCAGCGAAGCAGAAGGTCTGCTAGTAATTCTACTTGTTGATTAGAGCAGCGAAGCAGGTCTGCTAGTAGTTCTACTTGTTGATTTGAGCAGTGAAGCAGAAGGTCTGCTAGTAGTTCTACTTGTTGATTAGAGCAGTGAAGCAGAAGGTCTGCTAGTATTTCTACTTGTTGATTAGGGCAGTTAAGCAGAAGGTCTGCTAGTAATTCTACTTATTGATTAGAGCAGCGAAGCCGAAAGTCTGCTAGTATTTCTACTTGTTGATTAGAGCAGTGAAGCAGAAGGTCTGCTAGTATTTCTACTTGTTGATTAGAGCAGTGAAGCAGAAGGTCTGCTAGTATTTCTACTTGTTGATTAGAGCAGTGAAGCAGAAGGTCTGCTAGTATTTCTACTTGTTGATTAGAGCAGTGAAGCAGAAGGTCTGCTAGTATTTCTACTTGTTGATTAGAGCAGTGAAGCCGAAGGTCTGCTAGTATTTCTACTTGTTGATTAGAGCAGCGAAGCAGGTCTGCTAGTATTTCTACTTGTTGATTAGAGCAGTGAAGAAGAAGGTCTGCTAGTATTTCTACTTGTTGATTAGAGCAGTGAAGCAGAATGTCTGCTAGTATTTCTACTTGTTGATTAAAGCAGCGAAGCAGAAAGTCTGCTAGTATTTCTACATGTTGATTAAAGCAGCGAAGCCGAAAGTCTGCTAGTATTTCTACTTGTTGATTAGAGCAGCGAAGCAGAAGGTCTGCTAGTAGTTCTACTTGTTGATTTGAGCAGTGAAGCCGTAGGTCTGCTAGTATTTCTACTTGTTGATTAAAGCAGTGAAGCAGAAGGTCTGCTAGTATTTCTACCTGTTGATTAGATTAGCGAAGCAGAAGGTCTGCTAGTAATTCTACTTGTTGATTAGAGCAGAGAAGCAGAAGGTCTGCTAGTAGTTCTACTTGTTGATTAGAGCAGCGAAGCAGAAGGTCTGCTAGTATTTCTACTATTGATTAAAGCAGTGAAGCAGAAGGTCTGCTAGTATTTCTTCTTGCTGATTAAAGCAGCGAAGCCGAAAGTCTGCTAGTATTTCTACTTGTTGATTAGAGCAGCGAAGCAGAAGGTCTGCTAGTATTTCTACTATTGATTAAAGCAGTGAAGCAGAAGGTCTGCTAGTATTTCTACCTGTTGTTTAGAGCAGCAAAGCAGAAAGTCTGCTAGTATTTCTACTTGTTGATTAGAGCAGTGAAGCAGAAGGTCTGCTAGTATTTCTACTTGTTGATTAGAGCAGTGAAGCCGAAGGTCTGCTAGTATTTCTACTTGTTGATTAAAGCAGCGAAGCAGAAGGTCTGCTAGTAATTCTACTTGTTGATTAGAGCAGCGAAGCAGAAGGTCTGCTAGTAGTTCTACTTGTTGATTTGAGCAGTGAAGAAGAGGGTCTGCTAGTATTTATTGTTGATTAGAGCAGCGAAACCGAAAGTCTGCTAGTATTTCTACTTGTTGATTAAAGCAGCGAAGCTGAAATTCTGCTAGTATTTCTACTTGTTGATTAGAGCAGCGAAGCAGAAGGTCTGCTAGTATTTCTACTTGTTGATTAGAGCAGTGAAGCAGAAGGTCTGCTAGTATTTCTACTTGTTCATTCGAGCAGTGAAGCCGAAATTCTGCTAGTACTTGTACTTGTGGATTAGAGCAGTGAAGCAGAATGTCTGCTAGTATTTCTTGTTGATTAGAGCAGCGAAGCAGAAGGTCTGCTAGTAGTTCTACTTGTTGATTTGAGCAGTGAAGCAGAAGGTCTGCTAGTAATTCTACTTGTTGATTAGAGCAGCGAAGCAGAAGGTCTGCTAGTAGTTCTACTTGTTGATTTGAGCAGTGAAGCCGTAGGTCTGCTAGTATTTCTACTTGTTGATTAAAGCAGTGAAGCAGAAGGTCTGCTAGTATTTCTACCTGTTGATTAGAGCAGCGAAGCAGAAGGTCTGCTAGTAATTCTACTTGTTGATTAGAGCAGCGAAGCAGGTCTGCTAGTAGTTCTACTTGTTGATTTGAGCAGTGAAGCAGAAGGTCTGCTAGTAGTTCTACTTGTTGATTAGAGCAGTGAAGCAGAAGGTCTGCTAGTATTTCTACTTGTTGATTAGGGCAGTTAAGCAGAAGGTCTGCTAGTAATTCTACTTATTGATTAGAGCAGCGAAGCCGAAAGTCTGCTAGTATTTCTACTTGTTGATTAGAGCAGTGAAGCAGAAGGTCTGCTAGTATTTCTACTTGTTGATTAGAGCAGTGAAGCAGAAGGTCTGCTAGTATTTCTACTTGTTGATTAGAGCAGTGAAGCAGAAGGTCTGCTAGTATTTCTACTTGTTGATTAGAGCAGTGAAGCAGAAGGTCTGCTAGTATTTCTACTTGTTGATTAGAGCAGTGAAGCCGACGGTCTGCTAGTATTTCTACTTGTTGATTAGAGCTGCGAAGAAGAAGGTCTGCTAGTATTTCTACTTGTTGATTAGAGCAGTGAAGCAGAATGTCTGCTAGTATTTCTACTTGTTGATTAAAGCAGCGAAGCAGAAAGTCTGCTAGTATTTCTACTTGTTGATTAAAGCAGCGAAGCCGAAAGTCTGCTAGTATTTCTACTTGTTGATTAGAGCAGCGAAGCAGAAGGTCTGCTAGTATTTCTTGTTGATTAGAGCAGCGAAGCAGAAGGTCTGCTAGTAATTCTACTTGTTGATTAGAGCAGCGAAGCAGAAGGTCTGCTAGTAGTTCTACTTGTTGATTTGAGCAGTGAAGCCGTAGTTCTGCTAGTATTTCTACTTGTTGATTAAAGCAGTGAAGCAGAAGGTCTGCTGGTATTTCTACCTGTTGATTAGATTAGCGAAGCAGAAGGTCTGCTAGTAATTCTACTTGTTGATTAGAGCAGCGAAGCAGAAGGTCTGCTAGTAGTTCTACTTGTTGATTAGAGCAGCGAAGCAGAAGGTCTGCTAGTATTTCTACTATTGATTAAAGCAGTGAAGCAGAATGTCTGCTAGTATTTCTTCTTGCTGATTAAAGCAGCGAAGCCGAAAGTCTGCTAGTATTTCTACTTGTTGATTAGAGCAGCGAAGCAGAAGGTCTGCTAGTATTTCTACTATTGATTAAAGCAGTGAAGCAGAAGGTCTGCTAGTATTTCTACCTGTTGATTAGAGCAGCGAAGCAGAAAGTCTGCTAGTATTTCTACTTGTTGATTAGAGCAGTGAAGCAGAAGGTCTGCTAGTATTTCTACTTGTTGATTAGAGCAGTGAAGCCGAAGGTCTGCTAGTATTTCTACTTGTTGATTAAAGCAGTGAAGCCGAAGTTCTGCTAGTATTTCTACTTGTTGATTAGAGCTGCTAAGCTGGTCTGCTAGTATTGCTACTTGTTGATTAGAGCAGTGAAGCAGAAGGTCTGCTAGTATTTCTACCTGTTGATTAGAGCAGCGAAGCAGAAGGTCTGCTAGTAATTCTACTTGTTGATTAGAGCAGCGAAGCAGGTCTGCTAGTAGTTCTACTTGTTGATTTGAGCAGTGAAGCAGAAGGTCTGCTAGTAGTTCTACTTGTTGATTAGAGCAGTGAAGCAGAAGGTCTGCTAGTATTTCTACTTGTTGATTAGGGCAGTTAAGCAGAAGGTCTGCTAGTAATTCTACTTATTGATTAGAGCAGCGAAGCCGAAAGTCTGCTAGTATTTCTACTTGTTGATTAGAGCAGTGAAGCAGAAGGTCTGCTAGTATTTCTACTTGTTGATTAGAGCAGTGAAGCAGAAGGTCTGCTAGTATTTCTACTTGTTGATTAGAGCAGTGAAGCAGAAGGTCTGCTAGTATTTCTACTTGTTGATTAGAGCAGTGAAGCAGAAGGTCTGCTAGTATTTCTACTTGTTGATTAGAGCAGTGAAGCCGACGGTCTGCTAGTATTTCTACTTGTTGATTAGAGCTGCGAAGAAGAAGGTCTGCTAGTATTTCTACTTGTTGATTAGAGCAGTGAAGCAGAATGTCTGCTAGTATTTCTACTTGTTGATTAAAGCAGCGAAGCAGAAAGTCTGCTAGTATTTCTACTTGTTGATTAAAGCAGCGAAGCCGAAAGTCTGCTAGTATTTCTACTTGTTGATTAGAGCAGCGAAGCAGAAGGTCTGCTAGTATTTCTTGTTGATTAGAGCAGCGAAGCAGAAGGTCTGCTAGTAATTCTACTTGTTGATTAGAGCAGCGAAGCAGAAGGTCTGCTAGTAGTTCTACTTGTTGATTTGAGCAGTGAAGCCGTAGGTCTGCTAGTATTTCTACTTGTTGATTAAAGCAGTGAAGCAGAAGGTCTGCTGGTATTTCTACCTGTTGATTAGATTAGCGAAGCAGAAGGTCTGCTAGTAATTCTACTTGTTGATTAGAGCAGCGAAGCAGAAGGTCTGCTAGTAGTTCTACTTGTTGATTAGAGCAGCGAAGCAGAAGGTCTGCTAGTATTTCTACTATTGATTAAAGCAGTGAAGCAGAAGGTCTGCTAGTATTTCTTCTTGCTGATTAAAGCAGCGAAGCCGAAAGTCTGCTAGTATTTCTACTTGTTGATTAGAGCAGCGAAGCAGAAGGTCTGCTAGTATTTCTACTATTGATTAAAGCAGTGAAGCAGAAGGTCTGCTAGTATTTCTACCTGTTGATTAGAGCAGCGAAGCAGAAAGTCTGCTAGTATTTCTACTTGTTGATTAGAGCAGTGAAGCAGAAGGTCTGCTAGTATTTCTACTTGTTGATTAGAGCAGTGAAGCCGAAGGTCTGCTAGTATTTCTACTTGTTGATTAAAGCAGTGAAGCCGAAGTTCTGCTAGTATTTCTACTTGTTGATTAGAGCTGCTAAGCTGGTCTGCTAGTATTTCTACTTGTTGATTAGAGCAGTGAAGCAGAAGGTCTGCTAGTATTTCTACTTGTTGATTAGAGCAGTGAAGCAGAAGGTCTGCTAGTATTTCTACTTGTTGATTAGAGCAGTGAAGCCGAAGGTCTGCTAGTATTTCTACTTGTTGATTAAAGCAGTGAAGCCGAAGTTCTGCTAGTATTTCTACTTGTTGATTAGAGCTGCTAAGCTGGTCTGCTAGTATTTCTACTTGTTGATTAGAGCAGTGAAGCAGAAGGTCTGCTAGTATTTCTACTTGTTGATTAGAGCAGTGAAGCCGAAGGTCTGCTAGTATTTCTACTTGTTCATTCGAGCAGTGAAGCCGAAATTCTGCTAGTACTTGTACTTGTTGATTAGAGCAGTGAAGCAGAATGTCTGCTAGTATTTCTTGTTGATTAGAGCAGCGAAGCAGAAGGTCTGCTAGTAGTTCTACTTGTTGATTTGAGCAGTGAAGAAGAAGATCTGCTAGTATTTCTACTTGTTGATTAGAGCAGTGAAGCAGAAGGTCTGTTAGTATTTCTACTTGTTGATTAGAGCAGTGAAGCAGAAGTTCTGCTAGTAATTCTACTTGTTGATTAGAGCAGCGAAGCCGAAAGTCTGCTAGTAATTCTACTTGTTGATTAGAGCAGCGAAGCAGAAGGTCTGCTAGTAATTCTACTTGTTGATTAGAGCAGCGAAGCAGAAGGTCTGCTAGTAGTTCTACTTGTTGATTTGAGCAGTGAAGCCGTAGGTCTGCTAGTATTTCTACTTGTTGATTAAAGCAGTGAAGCAGAGGGTCTGCTAGTATTTATTGTTGATTAGAGCAGCGAAGCAGAGGGTCTGCTAGTATTTCTACTTGTTGATTAAAGCAGTGAAGCAGAAGGTCTGCTAGTATTTCTACCTGTTGATTAGAGCAGCGAAGCAGAAGGTCTGCTAGTAATTCTACTTGTTGATTAGAGCAGCGAAGCAGAAGGTCTGCTAGTAGTTCTACTTGTTGATTTGAGCAGTGAAGCAGAAGGTCTGCTAGTATTTCTACTTGTTGATTAGAGCAGTGAAGCAGAAGGTCTGCTAGTATTTCTACTTGTTGATTAGGGCAGTGAAGCAGAAGGTCTGCTAGTATTTCTACTTGTTGATTAGAGCAGTGAAGCCGAAGGTCTGCTAGTATTTCAACTTGTTGATTAGAGCAGTGAAGCAGAAGGTCTGCTTGTATTTCTACTTGTTGATTAAAGCAGTGAAGCAGAAGGTCTGCTAGTATTTCTACCTGTTGATTAGAGCAGCGAAGCAGAAGGTCTGCTAGTAATTCTACTTGTTGATTAGAGCAGCGAAGCAGAAGGTCTGCTAGTAGTTCTACTTGTTGATTTGAGCAGTGAAGCAGAAGGTCTGCTAGTATTTCTACTTGTTGATTAGAGCAGTGAAGCCGAAGGTCTGCTAGTATTTCTACTTGTTGATTAAAGCAGTGAAGCCGAAGTTCTGCTAGTATTCTACTTGTTGATTAGAGCTGCTAAGCTGGTCTGCTAGTATTTCTACTTGTTGATTAGAGCAGTGAAGCAGAAGGTCTGCTAGTATTTCTACTTGTTGATTAGAGCAGCGAAGCAGAAGGTCTGCTAGTAATTCTACTTGTTGATTAGAGCAGCGAAGCAGAAGGTCTGCTAGTAGTTCTACTTGTTGATTTGAGCAGTGAAGCCGTAGGTCTGCTAGTATTTCTACTTGTTGATTAAAGCAGTGAAGAAGAGGGTCTGCTAGTATTTATTGTTGATTAGAGCAGCGAAGCAGAGGGTCTGCTAGTATTTCTACTTGTTGATTAAAGCAGTGAAGCAGAAGGTCTGCTAGTATTTCTACCTGTTGATTAGAGCAGCGAAGCAGAAGGTCTGCTAGTAATTCTACTTGTTGATTAGAGCAGCGAAGCAGAAGGTCTGCTAGTAGTTCTACTTGTTGATTTGAGCAGTGAAGCAGAAGGTCTGCTAGTATTTCTACTTGTTGATTAGAGCAGTGAAGCAGAAGGTCTGCTAGTATTTCTACTTGTTGATTAGGGCAGTGAAGCAGAAGGTCTGCTAGTATTTCTACTTGTTGATTAGAGCAGTGAAGCCGAAGGTCTGCTAGTATTTCAACTTGTTGATTAGAGCAGTGAAGCAGAAGGTCTGCTTGTATTTCTACTTGTTGATTAAAGCAGTGAAGCAGAGGGTCTGCTAGTATTTATTGTTGATTAGAGCAGCGAAGCAGAGGGTCTGCTAGTATTTCTACTTGTTGATTAAAGCAGTGAAGCAGAAGGTCTGCTAGTATTTCTACCTGTTGATTAGAGCAGCGAAGCAGAAGGTCTGCTAGTAATTCTACTTGTTGATTAGAGCAGCGAAGCAGAAGGTCTGCTAGTAGTTCTACTTGTTGATTTGAGCAGTGAAGCAGAAGGTCTGCTAGTATTTCTACTTGTTGATTAGAGCAGTGAAGCAGAAGGTCTGCTAGTATTTCTACTTGTTGATTAGGGCAGTGAAGCAGAAGGTCTGCTAGTATTTCTACTTGTTGATTAGAGCAGTGAAGCCGAAGGTCTGCTAGTATTTCAACTTGTTGATTAGAGCAGTGAAGCAGAAGGTCTGCTTGTATTTCTACTTGTTGATTAAAGCAGTGAAGCAGAAGGTCTGCTAGTATTTCTACCTGTTGATTAGAGCAGCGAAGCAGAAGGTCTGCTAGTAATTCTACTTGTTGATTAGAGCAGCGAAGCAGAAGGTCTGCTAGTAGTTCTACTTGTTGATTTGAGCAGTGAAGCAGAAGGTCTGCTAGTATTTCTACTTGTTGATTAGAGCAGTGAAGCAGAAGGTCTGCTAGTATTTCTACTTGTTGATTAGGGCAGTGAAGCAGAAGGTCTGCTAGTATTTCTACTTGTTGATTAGAGCAGTGAAGCCGAAGGTCTGCTAGTATTTCAACTTGTTGATTAGAGCAGTGAAGCAGAAGGTCTGCTTGTATTTCTACTTGTTGATTAAAGCAGTGAAGCAGAGGGTCTGCTAGTATTTATTGTTGATTAGAGCAGCGAAGCAGAGGGTCTGCTAGTATTTCTACTTGTTGATTAAAGCAGTGAAGCAGAAGGTCTGCTAGTATTTCTACCTGTTGATTAGAGCAGCGAAGCAGAAGGTCTGCTAGTAATTCTACTTGTTGATTAGAGCAGCGAAGCAGAAGGTCTGCTAGTAGTTCTACTTGTTGATTTGAGCAGTGAAGCAGAAGGTCTGCTAGTATTTCTACTTGTTGATTAGAGCAGTGAAGCAGAAGGTCTGCTAGTATTTCTACTTGTTGATTAGGGCAGTGAAGCAGAAGGTCTGCTAGTATTTCTACTTGTTGATTAGAGCAGTGAAGCCGAAGGTCTGCTAGTATTTCAACTTGTTGATTAGAGCAGTGAAGCAGAAGGTCTGCTTGTATTTCTACTTGTTGATTAAAGCAGTGAAGCAGAAGGTCTGCTAGTATTTCTACCTGTTGATTAGAGCAGCGAAGCAGAAGGTCTGCTAGTAATTCTACTTGTTGATTAGAGCAGCGAAGCAGAAGGTCTGCTAGTAGTTCTACTTGTTGATTTGAGCAGTGAAGCAGAAGGTCTGCTAGTATTTCTACTTGTTGATTAGAGCAGTGAAGCCGAAGGTCTGCTAGTATTTCTACTTGTTGATTAAAGCAGTGAAGCCGAAGGTCTGCTAGTATTTCTACCTGTTGATTAGAGCAGCGAAGCAGAAAGTCTGCTAGTATTTCTACTTGTTGATTAGAGCAGTGAAGCAGAAGGTCTGCTAGTATTTCTACTTGTTGATTAGAGCAGTGAAGCCGAAGGTCTGCTAGTATTTCTACTTGTTGATTAAAGCAGTGAAGCCGAAGTTCTGCTAGTATTTCTACTTGTTGATTAGAGCTGCTAAGCAGGTCTGCTAGTATTTCTACTTGTTGATTAGAGCAGTGAAGCTGAAGGTCTGCTGGTATTTCTACTTGTTGATTAGAGCAGTGAAGCCGAAGGTCTGCTAGTATTTCTACTTGTTGATTAGAGCAGTGAAGCAGAAGGTCTGCTAGTATTTCTACTTGTTCATTCGAGCAGTGAAGCCGAAATTCTGCTAGTATTTCTACTTGTTGATTAGAGCAGTGAAGCAGAATGTCTGCTAGTATTTCTTGTTGATTAGAGCAGCGAAGCAGAAGGTCTGCTAGTAGTTCTACTTGTTGATTTGAGCAGTGAAGCAGAAGGTCTGCTAGTATTTCTACTTGTTGATTAGAGCAGTGAAGCAGAAGGTCTGCTAGTATTTCTACTTGTTGATTAGAGCAGCGACGCAGAAGGTCTGCTAGTATTTCTACTTGTTGATTAGAGCAGTGAAGCCGAAGGTCTGCTAGTATTTCTACTTGTTGATTAGAGCAGCGAAGCAGGTCTGCTAGTATTTCTACTTGTTGATTAGAGCAGTGAAGCAGAAGGTCTACTAGTATTTCTACTTGTTGATTAGAGCAGTGAAGCAGAAGGTCTGCTAGTATTTCTACTTGTTGATTAAAGCAGCGAAGCCGAAAGTCTGCTAGTATTTCTACTTGTTGATTAGAGCAGCGAAGCAGAAGGTCTGCTAGTATTTCTTGTTGATTAGAGCAGCGAAGCAGAAGGTCTGCTAGTATTTCTACTTGTTGATTAGAGCAGTGAAGCAGAAGGTCTGCTAGTATTTCTACTTGTTGATTTGAGCAGTGAAGCAGAAGGTCTGCTAGTATTTCTACTTGTTGATTAGAGCAGTGAAGCAGAAGGTCTGCTAGTATTTCTACTTGTTGATTAGAGCAGTGAAGCAGAAGGTCTATTATTAATTTTACTTGTTGATTACAGCAGCGAAGCCGAAAGTCAGCTAGTATTTCTACTTGTTGATTAGAGCAGTGAAGCAGAAGGTCTGCTAGTATTTCTACTTGTTGATTAGAGCAGTGAAGCAGAAGGTCTGCTAGTATTTCTACCTGTTGATTAGAGCAGTGAAGCAGGTCTGCTAGTATTTCTACTTGTTGATTAGAGCAGTGAAGCAGAAGGTCTGCTAGTATTTCTACTTGTTGATTAGAGCAGTGAAGCCGAAGGTCTGCTAGTATTTCTACTTGTTGATTAGAGCAGCGCAGCAGGTCTGCTAGTATTTCTACTTGTTGATTAGAGCAACGAAGCAGAAGGTCTGCTAGTATTTCTACTTGTTGATTAGAGCAGCGAAGCAGAAGGTCTGCTAGTATTTCTTGTTGATTAGAGCAGCGAAGCAGAAGGTCTGCTAGTATTTCTTGTTGATTAGAGCAGTGAAGCCGAAGGTCTGCTAGTATTTCAACTTGTTGATTAGAGCAGTGAAGCAGAAGGTCTGCTTGTATTTCTACTTGTTGATTAAAGCAGTGAAGCAGAGGGTCTGCTAGTATTTATTGTTGATTAGAGCAGCGAAGCAGAGGGTCTGCTAGTATTTCTACTTGTTGATTAAAGCAGTGAAGCAGAAGGTCTGCTAGTATTTCTACCTGTTGATTAGAGCAGCGAAGCAGAAGGTCTGCTAGTAATTCTACTTGTTGATTAGAGCAGCGAAGCAGAAGGTCTGCTAGTAGTTCTACTTGTTGATTTGAGCAGTGAAGCAGAAGGTCTGCTAGTATTTCTACTTGTTGATTAGAGCAGTGAAGCAGAAGGTCTGCTAGTATTTCTACTTGTTGATTAGGGCAGTGAAGCAGAAGGTCTGCTAGTATTTCTACTTGTTGATTAGAGCAGTGAAGCCGAAGGTCTGCTAGTATTTCAACTTGTTGATTAGAGCAGTGAAGCAGAAGGTCTGCTTGTATTTCTACTTGTTGATTAAAGCAGTGAAGCAGAAGGTCTGCTAGTATTTCTACCTGTTGATTAGAGCAGCGAAGCAGAAGGTCTGCTAGTAATTCTACTTGTTGATTAGAGCAGCGAAGCAGAAGGTCTGCTAGTAGTTCTACTTGTTGATTTGAGCAGTGAAGCAGAAGGTCTGCTAGTATTTCTACTTGTTGATTAGAGCAGTGAAGCCGAAGGTCTGCTAGTATTTCTACTTGTTGATTAAAGCAGTGAAGCCGAAGGTCTGCTAGTATTTCTACCTGTTGATTAGAGCAGCGAAGCAGAAAGTCTGCTAGTATTTCTACTTGTTGATTAGAGCAGTGAAGCAGAAGGTCTGCTAGTATTTCTACTTGTTGATTAGAGCAGTGAAGCCGAAGGTCTGCTAGTATTTCTACTTGTTGATTAAAGCAGTGAAGCCGAAGTTCTGCTAGTATTTCTACTTGTTGATTAGAGCTGCTAAGCAGGTCTGCTAGTATTTCTACTTGTTGATTAGAGCAGTGAAGCTGAAGGTCTGCTGGTATTTCTACTTGTTGATTAGAGCAGTGAAGCCGAAGGTCTGCTAGTATTTCTACTTGTTGATTAGAGCAGTGAAGCAGAAGGTCTGCTAGTATTTCTACTTGTTCATTCGAGCAGTGAAGCCGAAATTCTGCTAGTATTTCTACTTGTTGATTAGAGCAGTGAAGCAGAATGTCTGCTAGTATTTCTTGTTGATTAGAGCAGCGAAGCAGAAGGTCTGCTAGTAGTTCTACTTGTTGATTTGAGCAGTGAAGCAGAAGGTCTGCTAGTATTTCTACTTGTTGATTAGAGCAGTGAAGCAGAAGGTCTGCTAGTATTTCTACTTGTTGATTAGAGCAGCGACGCAGAAGGTCTGCTAGTATTTCTACTTGTTGATTAGAGCAGTGAAGCCGAAGGTCTGCTAGTATTTCTACTTGTTGATTAGAGCAGCGAAGCAGGTCTGCTAGTATTTCTACTTGTTGATTAGAGCAGTGAAGCAGAAGGTCTACTAGTATTTCTACTTGTTGATTAGAGCAGTGAAGCAGAAGGTCTGCTAGTATTTCTACTTGTTGATTAAAGCAGCGAAGCCGAAAGTCTGCTAGTATTTCTACTTGTTGATTAGAGCAGCGAAGCAGAAGGTCTGCTAGTATTTCTTGTTGATTAGAGCAGCGAAGCAGAAGGTCTGCTAGTATTTCTACTTGTTGATTAGAGCAGTGAAGCAGAAGGTCTGCTAGTATTTCTACTTGTTGATTTGAGCAGTGAAGCAAAAGGTCTGCTAGTATTTCTACTTGTTGATTAGAGCAGTGAAGCAGAAGGTCTGCTAGTATTTCTACTTGTTGATTAGAGCAGTGAAGCAGAAGGTCTATTATTAATTTTACTTGTTGATTACAGCAGCGAAGCCGAAAGTCAGCTAGTATTTCTACTTGTTGATTAGAGCAGTGAAGCAGAAGGTCTGCTAGTATTTCTACGTGTTGATTAGAGCAGTGAAGCAGAAGGTCTGCTAGTATTTCTACCTGTTGATTAGAGCAGTGAAGCAGGTCTGCTAGTATTTCTACTTGTTGATTAGAGCAGTGAAGCAGAAGGTCTGCTAGTATTTCTACTTGTTGATTAGAGCAGTGAAGCCGAAGGTCTGCTAGTATTTCTACTTGTTGATTAGAGCAGCGCAGCAGGTCTGCTAGTATTTCTACTTGTTGATTAGAGCAACGAAGCAGAAGGTCTGCTAGTATTTCTACTTGTTGATTAGAGCAGCGAAGCAGAAGGTCTGCTAGTATTTCTTGTTGATTAGAGCAGCGAAGCAGAAGGTCTGCTAGTATTTCTACTTGTTGATTAAAGCAGTGAAGCAGAAGGTCTGCTAGTATTTCTACCTGTTGATTAGAGCAGCGAAGCAGAAGGTCTGCTAGTATTTCTACTTTTTGATTAGAGCAGTGAAGCAGAAGGTCTGCTAGTATTTCTACTTGTTGATTAGAGCAGTGAAGCTGAAGGTCTGCTAGTATTTCTACTTGTTGATTAGAGCAGCGAAGCAGGTCTGCTAGTATTTCTACTTGTTGATTAGAGCAGTGAAGCAGAAGGTCTGCTAGTATTTCTACTTGTTGATTAGAGCAGTGAAGCAGAAGGTCTGCTAATATTTCTACTTGTTGATTAAAGCAGCGAAGCCGAAAATCTGCTAGTATTTCTACTTGCTGATTAAAGCAGCGAAGCCGAAAGTCTGCTAGTATTTCTACTTGTTGATTAGAGCAGCGAAGCAGAAGGTCTGCTAGTATTTCTACTGTTGATTAAAGCAGTGAAGCAGAAGGTCTGCTAGTATTTCTACCTGTTGATTAGAGCAGCGAAGCAGAAGGTCTGCTAGTATTTCTACTTGTTGATTAGAGCAGTGAAGCAAAAGGTCTGCTAGTATTTCTACTTGTTGATTAGAGCAGTGAAGCAGAAGGTCTGCTAGTATTTCTACTTGTTGATTAGAGCAGTGAAGCAGAAGGTCTATTATTAATTTTACTTGTTGATTACAGCAGCGAAGCCGAAAGTCAGCTAGTATTTCTACTTGTTGATTAGAGCAGTGAAGCAGAAGGTCTGCTAGTATTTCTACGTGTTGATTAGAGCAGTGAAGCAGAAGGTCTGCTAGTATTTCTACCTGTTGATTAGAGCAGTGAAGCAGGTCTGCTAGTATTTCTACTTGTTGATTAGAGCAGTGAAGCAGAAGGTCTGCTAGTATTTCTACTTGTTGATTAGAGCAGTGAAGCCGAAGGTCTGCTAGTATTTCTACTTGTTGATTAGAGCAGCGCAGCAGGTCTGCTAGTATTTCTACTTGTTGATTAGAGCAACGAAGCAGAAGGTCTGCTAGTATTTCTACTTGTTGATTAGAGCAGCGAAGCAGAAGGTCTGCTAGTATTTCTTGTTGATTAGAGCAGCGAAGCAGAAGGTCTGCTAGTATTTCTACTTGTTGATTAAAGCAGTGAAGCAGAAGGTCTGCTAGTATTTCTACCTGTTGATTAGAGCAGCGAAGCAGAAGGTCTGCTAGTATTTCTACTTTTTGATTAGAGCAGTGAAGCAGAAGGTCTGCTAGTATTTCTACTTGTTGATTAGAGCAGTGAAGCTGAAGGTCTGCTAGTATTTCTACTTGTTGATTAGAGCAGCGAAGCAGGTCTGCTAGTATTTCTACTTGTTGATTAGAGCAGTGAAGCAGAAGGTCTGCTAGTATTTCTACTTGTTGATTAGAGCAGTGAAGCAGAAGGTCTGCTAATATTTCTACTTGTTGATTAAAGCAGCGAAGCCGAAAATCTGCTAGTATTTCTACTTGCTGATTAAAGCAGCGAAGCCGAAAGTCTGCTAGTATTTCTACTTGTTGATTAGAGCAGCGAAGCAGAAGGTCTGCTAGTATTTCTACTGTTGATTAAAGCAGTGAAGCAGAAGGTCTGCTAGTATTTCTACCTGTTGATTAGAGCAGCGAAGCAGAAGGTCTGCTAGTATTTCTACTTGTTGATTAGAGCAGTGAAGCAGAAGGTCTGCTAGTATTTCTACTTGTTGATTAGAGCAGTGAAGCCGAAGGTCTGCTAGTATTTCTACTTGTTGATTAAAGCAGCGAAGCCGAAAGTCTGCTAGTATTTCTACTTGTTGATTAAAGCAGCGAAGCCGAAGTCTGCTAGTATTTCTACTTGTTGATTAGAGCAGCGAAGCAGAAGGTCTGCTAGTATTTCTTGTTGATTAGAGCAGCGAAGCAGAAGGTCTGCTAGTAGTTCTACTTGTTGATTTGAGCAGTGAAGCAGAAGGTCTGCTAGTATTTCTACTTGTTGATTAGAGCAGTGAAGCAGAAGGTCTGCTAGTATTTCTACTTGTTGATTAGAGCAGTGAAGCAGAAGGTCTGCTAGTAATTTTACTTGTTGATTAGGGCAGCGAAGCCGAAAGTCTGCTAGTATTTCTACTTGTTGATTAGAGCAGCGAAGCAGAAGGTCTGCTAGTATTTCTACTTGTTGATTAGAGCAGTGAAGCAGAAGGTCTGCTAGTATTTCTACTTGTTGATTTGAGCAGTGAAGCAGAAGGTCTGCTAGTATTTCTACTTGTTGATTAGAGCAGTGAAGCAGAAGGTCTGCTAGTATTTCTACTTGTTGATTAGAGCAGTGAAGCAGAAGGTCTATTATTAATTTTACTTGTTGATTACAGCAGCGAAGCCGAAAGTCAGCTAGTATTTCTACTTGTTGATTAGAGCAGTGAAGCAGAAGGTCTGCTAGTATTTCTACTTGTTGATTAGAGCAGTGAAGCAGAAGGTCTGCTAGTATTTCTACCTGTTGATTAGAGCAGTGAAGCAGGTCTGCTAGTATTTCTACTTGTTGATTAGAGCAGTGAAGCAGAAGGTCTGCTAGTATTTCTACTTGTTGATTAGAGCAGTGAAGCCGAAGGTCTGCTAGTATTTCTACTTGTTGATTAGAGCAGCGCAGCAGGTCTGCTAGTATTTCTACTTGTTGATTAGAGCAACGAAGCAGAAGGTCTGCTAGTATTTCTACTTGTTGATTAGAGCAGCGAAGCAGAAGGTCTGCTAGTATTTCTTGTTGATTAGAGCAGCGAAGCAGAAGGTCTGCTAGTATTTCTTGTTGATTAGAGCAGTGAAGCCGAAGGTCTGCTAGTATTTCAACTTGTTGATTAGAGCAGTGAAGCAGAAGGTCTGCTTGTATTTCTACTTGTTGATTAAAGCAGTGAAGCAGAGGGTCTGCTAGTATTTATTGTTGATTAGAGCAGCGAAGCAGAGGGTCTGCTAGTATTTCTACTTGTTGATTAAAGCAGTGAAGCAGAAGGTCTGCTAGTATTTCTACCTGTTGATTAGAGCAGCGAAGCAGAAGGTCTGCTAGTAATTCTACTTGTTGATTAGAGCAGCGAAGCAGAAGGTCTGCTAGTAGTTCTACTTGTTGATTTGAGCAGTGAAGCAGAAGGTCTGCTAGTATTTCTACTTGTTGATTAGAGCAGTGAAGCAGAAGGTCTGCTAGTATTTCTACTTGTTGATTAGGGCAGTGAAGCAGAAGGTCTGCTAGTATTTCTACTTGTTGATTAGAGCAGTGAAGCCGAAGGTCTGCTAGTATTTCAACTTGTTGATTAGAGCAGTGAAGCAGAAGGTCTGCTTGTATTTCTACTTGTTGATTAAAGCAGTGAAGCAGAAGGTCTGCTAGTATTTCTACCTGTTGATTAGAGCAGCGAAGCAGAAGGTCTGCTAGTAATTCTACTTGTTGATTAGAGCAGCGAAGCAGAAGGTCTGCTAGTAGTTCTACTTGTTGATTTGAGCAGTGAAGCAGAAGGTCTGCTAGTATTTCTACTTGTTGATTAGAGCAGTGAAGCCGAAGGTCTGCTAGTATTTCTACTTGTTGATTAAAGCAGTGAAGCCGAAGGTCTGCTAGTATTTCTACTTGTTGATTAGAGCTGCTAAGCAGGTCTGCTAGTATTTCTACTTGTTGATTAGAGCAGTGAAGCTGAAGGTCTGCTGGTATTTCTACTTGTTGATTAGAGCAGTGAAGCCGAAGGTCTGCTAGTATTTCTACTTGTTGATTAGAGCAGTGAAGCAGAAGGTCTGCTAGTATTTCTACTTGTTCATTCGAGCAGTGAAGCCGAAATTCTGCTAGTATTTCTACTTGTTGATTAGAGCAGTGAAGCAGAATGTCTGCTAGTATTTCTTGTTGATTAGAGCAGCGAAGCAGAAGGTCTGCTAGTAGTTCTACTTGTTGATTTGAGCAGTGAAGCAGAAGGTCTGCTAGTATTTCTACTTGTTGATTAGAGCAGTGAAGCAGAAGGTCTGCTAGTATTTCTACTTGTTGATTAGAGCAGCGACGCAGAAGGTCTGCTAGTATTTCTACTTGTTGATTAGAGCAGTGAAGCCGAAGGTCTGCTAGTATTTCTACTTGTTGATTAGAGCAGCGAAGCAGGTCTGCTAGTATTTCTACTTGTTGATTAGAGCAGTGAAGCAGAAGGTCTACTAGTATTTCTACTTGTTGATTAGAGCAGTGAAGCAGAAGGTCTGCTAGTATTTCTACTTGTTGATTAAAGCAGCGAAGCCGAAAGTCTGCTAGTATTTCTACTTGTTGATTAGAGCAGCGAAGCAGAAGGTCTGCTAGTATTTCTTGTTGATTAGAGCAGCGAAGCAGAAGGTCTGCTAGTATTTCTACTTGTTGATTAGAGCAGTGAAGCAGAAGGTCTGCTAGTATTTCTACTTGTTGATTTGAGCAGTGAAGCAAAAGGTCTGCTAGTATTTCTACTTGTTGATTAGAGCAGTGAAGCAGAAGGTCTGCTAGTATTTCTACTTGTTGATTAGAGCAGTGAAGCAGAAGGTCTATTATTAATTTTACTTGTTGATTACAGCAGCGAAGCCGAAAGTCAGCTAGTATTTCTACTTGTTGATTAGAGCAGTGAAGCAGAAGGTCTGCTAGTATTTCTACTTGTTGATTAGAGCAGTGAAGCAGAAGGTCTGCTAGTATTTCTACCTGTTGATTAGAGCAGTGAAGCAGGTCTGCTAGTATTTCTACTTGTTGATTAGAGCAGTGAAGCAGAAGGTCTGCTAGTATTTCTACTTGTTGATTAGAGCAGTGAAGCCGAAGGTCTGCTAGTATTTCTACTTGTTGATTAGAGCAGCGCAGCAGGTCTGCTAGTATTTCTACTTGTTGATTAGAGCAACGAAGCAGAAGGTCTGCTAGTATTTCTACTTGTTGATTAGAGCAGCGAAGCAGAAGGTCTGCTAGTATTTCTTGTTGATTAGAGCAGCGAAGCAGAAGGTCTGCTAGTATTTCTACTTGTTGATTAAAGCAGTGAAGCAGAAGGTCTGCTAGTATTTCTACCTGTTGATTAGAGCAGCGAAGCAGAAGGTCTGCTAGTATTTCTACTTTTTGATTAGAGCAGTGAAGCAGAAGGTCTGCTAGTATTTCTACTTGTTGATTAGAGCAGCGAAGCAGAAGGTCTGCTAGTATTTCTTGTTGATTAGAGCAGCGAAGCAGAAGGTCTGCTAGTATTTCTACTTGTTGATTAAAGCAGTGAAGCAGAAGGTCTGCTAGTATTTCTACCTGTTGATTAGAGCAGCGAAGCAGAAGGTCTGCTAGTATTTCTACTTTTTGATTAGAGCAGTGAAGCAGAAGGTCTGCTAGTATTTCTACTTGTTGATTAGAGCAGTGAAGCTGAAGGTCTGCTAGTATTTCTACTTGTTGATTAGAGCAGCGAAGCAGGTCTGCTAGTATTTCTACTTGTTGATTAGAGCAGTGAAGCAGAAGGTCTGCTAGTATTTCTACTTGTTGATTAGAGCAGTGAAGCAGAAGGTCTGCTAATATTTCTACTTGTTGATTAAAGCAGCGAAGCCGAAAATCTGCTAGTATTTCTACTTGCTGATTAAAGCAGCGAAGCCGAAAGTCTGCTAGTATTTCTACTTGTTGATTAGAGCAGCGAAGCAGAAGGTCTGCTAGTATTTCTACTGTTGATTAAAGCAGTGAAGCAGAAGGTCTGCTAGTATTTCTACCTGTTGATTAGAGCAGCGAAGCAGAAGGTCTGCTAGTATTTCTACTTGTTGATTAGAGCAGTGAAGCAGAAGGTCTGCTAGTATTTCTACTTGTTGATTAGAGCAGTGAAGCCGAAGGTCTGCTAGTATTTCTACTTGTTGATTAAAGCAGCGAAGCCGAAAGTCTGCTAGTATTTCTACTTGTTGATTAAAGCAGCGAAGCCGAAGTCTGCTAGTATTTCTACTTGTTGATTAGAGCAGCGAAGCAGAAGGTCTGCTAGTATTTCTTGTTGATTAGAGCAGCGAAGCAGAAGGTCTGCTAGTAGTTCTACTTGTTGATTTGAGCAGTGAAGCAGAAGGTCTGCTAGTATTTCTACTTGTTGATTAGAGCAGTGAAGCAGAAGGTCTGCTAGTATTTCTACTTGTTGATTAGAGCAGTGAAGCAGAAGGTCTGCTAGTAATTTTACTTGTTGATTAGGGCAGCGAAGCCGAAAGTCTGCTAGTATTTCTACTTGTTGATTAGAGCAGCGAAGCAGAAGGTCTGCTAGTATTTCTACTTGTTGATTAGAGCAGTGAAGCAGAAGGTCTGCTAGTATTTCTACTTGTTGATTTGAGCAGGGAAGCAGAAGGTCTGCTAGTATTTCTACTTGTTGATTAGAGCAGTGAAGCAGAAGGTCTATTATTAATTTTACTTGTTGATTACAGCAGCGAAGCCGAAAGTCAGCTAGTATTTCTACTTGTTGATTAGAGCAGTGAAGCAGAAGGTCTGCTAGTATTTCTACTTGTTGATTAGAGCAGTGAAGCAGAAGGTCTGCTAGTATTTCTACCTGTTGATTAGAGCAGTGAAGCAGGTCTGCTAGTATTTCTACTTGTTGATTAGAGCAGTGAAGCAGAAGGTCTGCTAGTATTTCTACTTGTTGATTAGAGCAGTGAAGCCGAAGGTCTGCTAGTATTTCTACTTGTTGATTAGAGCAGCGCAGCAGGTCTGCTAGTATTTCTACTTGTTGATTAGAGCAACGAAGCAGAAGGTCTGCTAGTATTTCTACTTGTTGATTAGAGCAGCGAAGCAGAAGGTCTGCTAGTATTTCTTGTTGATTAGAGCAGCGAAGCAGAAGGTCTGCTAGTATTTCTTGTTGATTAGAGCAGTGAAGCCGAAGGTCTGCTAGTATTTCAACTTGTTGATTAGAGCAGTGAAGCAGAAGGTCTGCTTGTATTTCTACTTGTTGATTAAAGCAGTGAAGCAGAGGGTCTGCTAGTATTTATTGTTGATTAGAGCAGCGAAGCAGAGGGTCTGCTAGTATTTCTACTTGTTGATTAAAGCAGTGAAGCAGAAGGTCTGCTAGTATTTCTACCTGTTGATTAGAGCAGCGAAGCAGAAGGTCTGCTAGTAATTCTACTTGTTGATTAGAGCAGCGAAGCAGAAGGTCTGCTAGTAGTTCTACTTGTTGATTTGAGCAGTGAAGCAGAAGGTCTGCTAGTATTTCTACTTGTTGATTAGAGCAGTGAAGCAGAAGGTCTGCTAGTATTTCTACTTGTTGATTAGGGCAGTGAAGCAGAAGGTCTGCTAGTATTTCTACTTGTTGATTAGAGCAGTGAAGCCGAAGGTCTGCTAGTATTTCAACTTGTTGATTAGAGCAGTGAAGCAGAAGGTCTGCTTGTATTTCTACTTGTTGATTAAAGCAGTGAAGCAGAAGGTCTGCTAGTATTTCTACCTGTTGATTAGAGCAGCGAAGCAGAAGGTCTGCTAGTAATTCTACTTGTTGATTAGAGCAGCGAAGCAGAAGGTCTGCTAGTAGTTCTACTTGTTGATTTGAGCAGTGAAGCAGAAGGTCTGCTAGTATTTCTACTTGTTGATTAGAGCAGTGAAGCCGAAGGTCTGCTAGTATTTCTACTTGTTGATTAAAGCAGTGAAGCCGAAGGTCTGCTAGTATTTCTACCTGTTGATTAGAGCAGCGAAGCAGAAAGTCTGCTAGTATTTCTACTTGTTGATTAGAGCAGTGAAGCAGAAGGTCTGCTAGTATTTCTACTTGTTGATTAGAGCAGTGAAGCCGAAGGTCTGCTAGTATTTCTACTTGTTGATTAAAGCAGTGAAGCCGAAGTTCTGCTAGTATTTCTACTTGTTGATTAGAGCTGCTAAGCAGGTCTGCTAGTATTTCTACTTGTTGATTAGAGCAGTGAAGCTGAAGGTCTGCTGGTATTTCTACTTGTTGATTAGAGCAGTGAAGCCGAAGGTCTGCTAGTATTTCTACTTGTTGATTAGAGCAGTGAAGCAGAAGGTCTGCTAGTATTTCTACTTGTTCATTCGAGCAGTGAAGCCGAAATTCTGCTAGTATTTCTACTTGTTGATTAGAGCAGTGAAGCAGAATGTCTGCTAGTATTTCTTGTTGATTAGAGCAGCGAAGCAGAAGGTCTGCTAGTAGTTCTACTTGTTGATTTGAGCAGTGAAGCAGAAGGTCTGCTAGTATTTCTACTTGTTGATTAGAGCAGTGAAGCAGAAGGTCTGCTAGTATTTCTACTTGTTGATTAGAGCAGCGACGCAGAAGGTCTGCTAGTATTTCTACTTGTTGATTAGAGCAGTGAAGCCGAAGGTCTGCTAGTATTTCTACTTGTTGATTAGAGCAGCGAAGCAGGTCTGCTAGTATTTCTACTTGTTGATTAGAGCAGTGAAGCAGAAGGTCTACTAGTATTTCTACTTGTTGATTAGAGCAGTGAAGCAGAAGGTCTGCTAGTATTTCTACTTGTTGATTAAAGCAGCGAAGCCGAAAGTCTGCTAGTATTTCTACTTGTTGATTAGAGCAGCGAAGCAGAAGGTCTGCTAGTATTTCTTGTTGATTAGAGCAGCGAAGCAGAAGGTCTGCTAGTATTTCTACTTGTTGATTAGAGCAGTGAAGCAGAAGGTCTGCTAGTATTTCTACTTGTTGATTTGAGCAGTGAAGCAAAAGGTCTGCTAGTATTTCTACTTGTTGATTAGAGCAGTGAAGCAGAAGGTCTGCTAGTATTTCTACTTGTTGATTAGAGCAGTGAAGCAGAAGGTCTATTATTAATTTTACTTGTTGATTACAGCAGCGAAGCCGAAAGTCAGCTAGTATTTCTACTTGTTGATTAGAGCAGTGAAGCAGAAGGTCTGCTAGTATTTCTACTTGTTGATTAGAGCAGTGAAGCAGAAGGTCTGCTAGTATTTCTACCTGTTGATTAGAGCAGTGAAGCAGGTCTGCTAGTATTTCTACTTGTTGATTAGAGCAGTGAAGCCGAAGGTCTGCTAGTATTTCTACTTGTTGATTAGAGCAGCGCAGCAGGTCTGCTAGTATTTCTACTTGTTGATTAGAGCAACGAAGCAGAAGGTCTGCTAGTATTTCTACTTGTTGATTAGAGCAGCGAAGCAGAAGGTCTGCTAGTATTTCTTGTTGATTAGAGCAGCGAAGCAGAAGGTCTGCTAGTATTTCTACTTGTTGATTAAAGCAGTGAAGCAGAAGGTCTGCTAGTATTTCTACCTGTTGATTAGAGCAGCGAAGCAGAAGGTCTGCTAGTATTTCTACTTTTTGATTAGAGCAGTGAAGCAGAAGGTCTGCTAGTATTTCTACTTGTTGATTAGAGCAGTGAAGCTGAAGGTCTGCTAGTATTTCTACTTGTTGATTAGAGCAGCGAAGCAGGTCTGCTAGTATTTCTACTTGTTGATTAGAGCAGTGAAGCAGAAGGTCTGCTAGTATTTCTACTTGTTGATTAGAGCAGTGAAGCAGAAGGTCTGCTAATATTTCTACTTGTTGATTAAAGCAGCGAAGCCGAAAATCTGCTAGTATTTCTACTTGCTGATTAAAGCAGCGAAGCCGAAAGTCTGCTAGTATTTCTACTTGTTGATTAGAGCAGCGAAGCAGAAGGTCTGCTAGTATTTCTACTGTTGATTAAAGCAGTGAAGCAGAAGGTCTGCTAGTATTTCTACCTGTTGATTAGAGCAGTGAAGCAGAAGGTCTGCTAGTATTTCTACTTGTTGATTAGAGCAGTGAAGCAGAAGGTCTGCTAGTATTTCTACTTGTTGATTAGAGCAGTGAAGCCGAAGGTCTGCTAGTATTTCTACTTGTTGATTAAAGCAGCGAAGCCGAAAGTCTGCTAGTATTTCTACTTGTTGATTAAAGCAGCGAAGCCGAAGTCTGCTAGTATTTCTACTTGTTGATTAGAGCAGCGAAGCAGAAGGTCTGCTAGTATTTCTTGTTGATTAGAGCAGCGAAGCAGAAGGTCTGCTAGTATTTCTACTTGTTGATTAGAGCAGTGAAGCAGAAGGTCTGCTAGTATTTCTACTTGTTGATTCGAGCAGTGAAGCTGAAATTCTGCTAGTATTTCTACTTGTTGATTAGAGCAGTGAAGCAGAACGTCTGCTAGTATTTCTTGTTGATTAGAGCAGCGAAGCAGAAGGTCTGCTAGTAGTTCTACTTGTTGATTTGAGCAGTGAAGCAGAAGGTCTGCTAGTATTTCTACTTGTTGATTAGAGCAGTGAAGCAGAAGGTCTGCTAGTATTTCTACTTGTTGATTAGAGCAGTGAAGCAGAAGGTCTGCTAGTAATTTTACTTGTTGATTAGGGCAGCGAAGCCGAAAGTCTGCTAGTATTTCTACTTGTTGATTAGAGCAGTGAAGCAGAAGGTCTGCTAGTATTTCTACTTGTCGATTAGAGCAGTGAAGCAGAAGGTCTACTAGTATTTCTACTTGTTGATTAGAGCAGTGAAGCAGAAGGTCTGCTGGTATTTCTACTTGTTGATTAGAGCAGTGAAGCAGAAGGTCTGCTAGTATTTCTACTTGTTGATTAGAGCAGTGAAGCAGAATGTCTGCTAGTATTTCTACTTGTTGATTAGAGCAGCGAAGCAGGTCTGCTAGTATTTCTACTTGTTGATTAGAGCAGCGAAGCAGAAGGTCTGCTAGTATTTCTACTTGTTGATTAGAGCAGTGAAGCCGAAGGTCTGCTAGTATTTCTACGTGTTGATTAGAGCAGTGAAGCAGAAGGTCTGCTAGTATTTCTACTTGTTGATTAGAGCAGTGAAGCAGAAGGTCTGCTAGTATTTCTACTTGTTGATTAGAGCAGTGAAGCCGAAGGTCTGCTAGTATTTCTACTTGTTAATTAGAGCAGCGAAGCAGGTCTGCTAGTATTTCTTCTTGTTGATTAGAGCAGCGAAGCAGAAGTTCTGCTAGTATTTCTACATGTTGATTAGAGCAGTGAAAACGAAGGTCTGCTAGTATTTCTACTAATTGATTTAGGCAGTGAAGCCGAAGGTCTGCTAGTATTTCTACTTGTTGATTAGAGCAGTGAAGCAGTTCTGCTAGTATTTCTACTTGTTGATTAGAGCAGTGAATCAGAAGGTCTGCTAGTATTTCTACTTGTTGATTAGAGCAGTGAAGCCGAAGGTCTGCTAGTATTTCTACTTGTTGATGAGAGCAGTGAAGCAGAAGGTCTGCTAGTATTTCTACTTGTTGATTAGAGCAGCGAAGCAGGTCTGCTAGTATTTCTACTTGTTGATTAGAGCAGTGAAGCCGAAGGTCTGCTAGTATTTCTACTTGTTGATTAGAGCAGCAAAGCAGGTCTGCTAGTATTCTACTTGTTGATTAGAGCAGTGAAGCAGAAGGTCTGCTTGTATTTCTACTTGTTGATTAGAGCAGTGAAGCAGAAGGTCTGCTAGTATTTCTACTTGTTGAATAAAGCAGTGAAGCAGAAGGTCTGCTAGTATTTCTACTTGTTGATTAGAGCAGCGAAGCAGGTCTGCTAGTATTTCTACTTTTTTATTAGAGCAGTGAAGCAGAAGGTCTGCTAGTATATCTAATTGTTGATTAGAGCAGTGAAGCAGAAGGTCTGCTAGTATTTCTTGTTGATTAGTTCAGCGAAGCAGAAGGTCTGCTAGTATTTCTACTTGTTGATTAAAGCAGTGAAGCAGAAGGTCTGCTAGTATTTCTACCTGTTGATTAGAGCAGCGAAGCAGAAGGTCTGCTAGTATTTCTACTTTTTGATTAGAGCAGTGAAGCAGAAGGTCTGCTAGTATTTCTACTTGTTGATTAGAGCAGTGAAGCTGAAGGTCTGCTAGTATTTCTACTTGTTGATTAGAGCAGTGAAGCAGAAGGTCTGCTAGTATTTCTACTTGTTGATTAGAGCAGTGAAGCAGAAGGTCTGCTAATATTTCTACTTGTTGATTAAAGCAGCGAAGCCGAAAATCTGCTAGTATTTCTACTTGCTGATTAAAGCAGCGAAGCCGAAAGTCTGCTAGTATTTCTACTTGTTGATTAGAGCAGCGAAGCAGAAGGTCTGCTAGTATTTCTACTGTTGATTAAAGCAGTGAAGCAGAAGGTCTGCTAGTATTTCTACCTGTTGATTAGAGCAGCGAAGCAGAAGGTCTGCTAGTATTTCTACTTGTTGATTAGAGCAGTGAAGCAGAAGGTCTGCTAGTATTTCTACTTGTTGATTCGAGCAGTGAAGCCGAAAGTCTGCTAGTATTTCTACTTGTTGATTTGAGCAGTGAAGCCGTAGGTCTGCTAGTATTTCTACTTGTTGATTAAAGCAGGGAAGCAGTAGGTCTGCTAGTATTTATTGTTGATTAGAGCAGCGAAGCAGAGGGTCTGCTAGTATTTCTACTTGTTGATTAAAGCAGTGAAGCAGAAGGTCTGCTAGTATTTCTACCTGTTGATTAGAGCAGCGAAGCAGAAGGTCTGCTAGTATTTCTTGTTGATTAGTTCAGCGAAGCAGAAGGTCTGCTAGTATTTCTACTTGTTGATTAAAGCAGTGAAGCAGAAGGTCTGCTAGTATTTCTACCTGTTGATTAGAGCAGCGAAGCAGAAGGTCTGCTAGTATTTCTACTTTTTGATTAGAGCAGTGAAGCAGAAGGTCTGCTAGTATTTCTACTTGTTGATTAGAGCAGTGAAGCTGAAGGTCTGCTAGTATTTCTACTTGTTGATTAGAGCAGCGAAGCAGGTCTGCTAGTATTTCTACTTGTTGATTAGAGCAGTGAAGCAGAAGGTCTGCTAGTATTTCTACTTGTTGATTAGAGCAGTGAAGCAGAAGGTCTGCTAATATTTCTACTTGTTGATTAAAGCAGCGAAGCCGAAAATCTGCTAGTATTTCTACTTTCTGATTAAAGCTGCGAAGCCGAAAGTCTGCTAGTATTTCTACTTGTTGATTAGAGCAGCGAAGCAGAAGGTCTGCTAGTATTTCTACTGTTGATTAAAGCAGTGAAGCAGAAGGTCTGCTAGTATTTCTACTTGTTGATTAGAGCAGTGAAGCAGAAGGTCTGCTAGTATTTCTACTTGTTGATTAGAGCAGTGAAGCAGAAGGTCTGCTAGTATTTCTTCTTGTTGATTAGAGCAGTGAAGCAGAAGGTCTGCTAGTATTTCTACTTGTTGATTAGAGAAGTGAAGCCGAAGGTCTGCTAGTATTTCTACTTGTTGATTAGAGCAGCGAAGCAGGTCTGCTAGTATTTCTACTTGTTGATTAGAGCAGTGAAAAAGAAGGTCTGCTAGTATTTCTACTTGTTGATTAGAGCAGTGAAGCCGAAGGTCTGCTAGTATTTCTACTTGTTGATTAAAGCAGTGAAGCCGAAGTTCTGCTAGTATTTCTACCTGTTGATTAGAGCAGCGAAGCAGAAAGTCTGCTAGTATTTCTACTTGTTGATTAAAGCAGTGAAGCCGAAGTTCTGCTAGTATTTCTACTTGTTGATTAGAGCTGCTAAGCAGGTCTGCTAGTATTGCTACTTGTTGATTAGAGCAGTGAAGCAGAAGGTCTGCTAGTATTTCTACTTGTTGATTAGAGCAGTGAAGCCGAAGGTCTGCTAGTATTTCTACTTGTTGATTAGAGCAGTGAAGCAGAAGGTCTGCTATTATTTCTACTTGTTCATTCGAGCAGTGAAGCCGAAATTCTGCTAGTATTTCTACTTGTTGATTAGAGCAGTGAAGCAGAATGTCTGCTAGTATTTCTTGTTGATTAGAGCAGAGAAGCAGAAGGTCTGCTAGTAGTTCTACTTGTTGATTTGAGCAGTGAAGCAGAAGGTTTGCTAGTATTTCTACTTGTTGATTAGAGCAGTGAAGCAGAAGGTCTGTTAGTATTTCTACTTGTTGATTAGAGCAGTGAAGCAGAAGTTCTGCTAGTAATTCTACTTGTTGATTAGAGCAGCGAAGCCGAAAGTCTGCTAGTATTTCTACTTGTTGATTAGAGCAGTGAAGCAGAAGGTCTGCTAGTATTTCTACTTGTTGATTAGAGCAGTGAAGCAGAAGGTCTGCTAGTATTTCTACTTGTTGATTAGAGTAGTGAAGCAGAAGGTCTGCTAGTAATTCTACTTGTTGATTAGAGCAGCGAAGCCGAAAGTCTGCTAGTATTTCTACTTGTTGATTAGAGCAGCGAAGCAGAAGGTCTGCTAGTAATTCTACTTGTTGATTAGAGCAGCGAAGCAGAAGGTCTGCTACTAGTTCTACTTGTTGATTTGAGCAGTGAAGCCGTAGGTCTGCTAGTATTCCTACTTGTTGATTAAAGCAGTGAAGCAGAGGGTCTGCTAGTATTTATTGTCTATTAGAGCAGTGAAGCAGAGGGTCTGCTAGTATTTCTACTTGTTGATTAAAGCAGTGAAGCAGAAGGTCTGCTAGTATTTCTACCTGTTGATTAGAGCAGCGAAGCAGAAGGTCTGCTAGTAATTCTACATGTTGATTAGAGCAGCGAAGCAGAAGGTCTGCTTGTAGTTCTACTTGTTGATTTGAGCAGTGAAGCAGAAGGTCTGCTAGTATTTCTACTTGTTGATTAGAGCAGTGAAGCAGAAGGTCTGCTAGTATTTCTACTTGTTGATTAGGGCAGTGAAGCAGAAGGTCTGCTAGTATTTCTACTTGTTGATTAGAGCAGTGAAGCCGAAGGTCTGCTAGTATTTCAACTTGTTGATTAGAGCAGTGAAGCAGAAGGTCTGCTTGTATTTCTACTTGTTGATTAAAGCAGCGAAGCCGAAAGTCTGCTAGTATTTCTACTTGTTGATTAAAGCAGCGAAGCCGAAATTCTGCTAGTATTTCTACTTGTTGATTAGAGCAGCGAAGCAGAAGGTCTGCTAGTATTTCTACTTGTTGATTAGAGCAGTGAAGCAGAAGGTCTGCTAGTATTTCTACTTGTTGATTAGAGCAGTGAAGCAGAAGGTCTGCTAGTATTTCTACCTGTTGATTAGAGCAGTGAAGCAGGTCTGCTAGTATTTCTACTTGTTGATTAGAGCAGTGAAGCAGAAGGTCTGCTAGTATTTCTACTTGTTGATTAGAGCAGTGAAGCCGAAGGTCTGCTAGTATTTCTACTTGTTGATTAGAGCAGCGCAGCAGGTCTGCTAGTATTTCTACTTGTTGATTAGAGCAACGAAGCAGAAGGTCTGCTAGTATTTCTACTTGTTGATTAGAGCAGTGAAGCAGAAGGTCTGCTAGTATTTCTTGTTGATTAGAGCAGCGAAGCAGAAGGTCTGCTAGTATTTCTACTTGTTGATTAAAGCAGTGAAGCAGAAGGTCTGCTAGTATTTCTACCTGTTGATTAGAGCAGCAAAGCAGAAGGTCTGCTAGTATTTCTACTTTTTGATTAGAGCAGTGAAGCAGAAGGTCTGCTAGTATTTCTACTTGTTGATTAGAGTAGTGAAGCTGAAGGTCTGCTAGTATTTCTACTTGTTGATTAGAGCAGCGAAGCAGGTCTGCTAGTATTTCTACTTGTTGATTAGAGCAGTGAAGCAGAAGGTCTGCTAGTATTTCTACATGTTGATTAGAGCTGTGAAGCAGAAGGTCTGCTAATATTTCTACTTGTTGATTAAAGCAGCGAAGCCGAAAATCTGCTAGTATTTCTACTTGCTGATTAAAGCAGCGAAGCCGAAAGTCTTCTAGTATTTCTACTTGTTGATTAAAGCAGCGAAGCCGAAAGTCTGCTAGTATTTCTTCTTGCTGATTAAAGCAGTGAAGCAGAGGGTCTGCTAGTATTTATTGTTGATTAGAGCAGCGAAGCAGAGGGTCTGCTAGTAATTCTACTTGTTGATTAGAGCAGCGAAGCCGAAAGTCTGCTAGTATTTCTACTTGTTGATTAGAGCAGCGAAGGAGAAGGTCTGCTAGTAATTCTACTTGTTGATTAGAGCAGCGAAGCAGAAGGTCTGCTAGTAGTTCTACTTGTTGATTTGAGCAGTGAAGCCGTAGGTCTGCTAGTATTTCTACTTGTTGATTAAAGCAGTGAAGCAAAGGGTCTGCTAGTATTTATTGTTGATTAGAGCAGCGAAGCAGAGGGTCTGCTAGTATTTCTACTTGTTGATTAAAGCAGTGAAGCAGAAGGTCTGCTAGTATTTCTACCTGTTGATTAGAGCAGCGAAGCAGAAGGTCTGCTAGTAATTCTACTTGTTGATTAGAGCAGCGAAGCAGAAGGTCTGCTAGTAGTTCTACTTGTTGATTTGAGCAGCGAAGCAGAAGGTCTGCTAGTATTTCTACTTGTTGATTAGAGCAGTGAAGCAGAAGGTCTGCTAGTATTTATACTTGTTGATTAGAGCAGCGAAGCAGAAGGTCTGCTAGTAGTTCTACTTGTTGATTTGAGCAGTGAAGCCGTAGGTCTGCTAGTATTTCTACTTGTTGATTAAAGCAGTGAAGCAGAGGGTCTGCTAGTATTTATTGTTGATTAGAGCAGCGAAGCAGAGGGTCTGCTAGTATTTCTACTTGTTGATTAAAGCAGTGAAGCAGAAGGTCTGCTAGTATTTCTACCTGTTGATTAGAGCAGCGAAGCAGAAGGTCTGCTAGTAATTCTACTTGTTGATTAGAGCAGCGAAGCAGAAGGTCTGCTAGTAGTTCTACTTGTTGATTTGAGCAGCGAAGCAGAAGGTCTGCTAGTATTTCTACTTGTTGATTAGAGCAGTGAAGCAGAAGGTCTGCTAGTATTTATACTTGTTGATTAGAGCAGCGAAGAAGAAGGTCTGCTAGTAGTTCTACTTGTTGATTAAAGCAGTGAAGCAGAAGGTCTGCTAGTATTTCTACCTGTTGATTAGAGCAGCGAAGCAGAAGGTCTGCTAGTAATTCTACCTGTTGATTAGAGCAGCGAAGCAGAAGGTCTGCTAGTAATTCTACTTGTTGATTAGAGCAGCGAAGCAGAAGGTCTGCTAGTAGTTCTACTTGTTGATTTGAGCAGCGAAGCAGAAGGTCTGCTAGTATTTCTACTTGTTGATTAGAGCAGTGAAGCAGAAGGTCTGCTAGTATTTATAATTGTTGATTAGAGCAGCGAAGCAGAAGGTCTGCTAGTAGTTCTACTTGTTGATTAAAGCAGTGAAGCAGAAGGTCTGCTAGTATTTCTACCTGTTGATTAGAGCAGCGAAGCAGAAGGTCTGCTAGTAATTCTACTTGTTAATTAGAGCAGCGAAGCAGAAGGTCTGCTAGTAGTTCTACTTGTTGATTTGAGCAGCGAAGCAGAAGGTCTGCTAGTATTTCTACTTGTTGATTAGAGCAGTGAAGCAGAAGGTCTGCTAGTATTTATACTTGTTGATTAGAGCAGTGAAGCAGAAGGTCTGCTAGTATTTCTACTTGTTAATTAGAGCAGCGAAGCAGGTCTGCTAGTATTTCTACTTGTTGATTAGAGCAGCGAAGCAGAAGGTCTGCTAGTATTTCTACTTGTTGATTAGAGCAGTGAAGCCGAAGTTCTGCTAGTATTTCTACTTGTTGATTAGAGCAGCGAAGCAGGTCTGCTAGTATTCTACTTGTTGATTAGAGCAGTGAAGCAGAAGGTCTGCTTGTATTTGTAATTGTTGATTAGAGCAGTGAAGCAGAAGGTCTGCTAGTATTTCTACTTGTTGAATGAAGCAGCGAAGCCGAAAGTCTGCTAGTCTTTCATCTTGTTGATTAGAGCAGCAAAGCAGAAGGTCTGCTAGTATTTCTTGTTGATTAGAGCAGCGAAGCAGAAGGTCTGCTAGTATTTCTACTTGTTGATTAGAGCAGTGAAGCAGAAGGTCTGCTAGTATTTCTACTTGTTGATTCGAGCAGTGAAGCCGAAAGTCTGCTAGTATTTCTACTTGTTGATTTGAGCAGTGAAGCCGTAGGTCTGCTAGTATTTCTACTTGTTGATTAAAGCAGTGAAGCAGAAGGTCTGCTAGTATTTATTGTTGATTAGAGCAGCGAAGCAGAGGGTCTGCTAGTATTTCTACTTGTTGATTAAAGCAGTGAAGCAGAAGGTCTGCTAGTATTTCTACCTGTTGATTAGAGCAGCGAAGCAGAAGGTCTGCTAGTATTTCTACTTGTTGATTAGAGCAGTGAAGCAGAAGGTCTGCTAGTATTTCTACTTGTTGATTAGAGCAGTGAAGCAGAAGGTCTGCTAGTATTTCTACTTGTTGATTAAAGCAGCGAAGCCGAAAGTCTGCTAGTATTTCTTCTTGCTGATTAAAGCAGCGAAGCCGAAAGTCTGCTAGTATTTCTACTTGTTGATTAGAGCAGCGAAGCAGAAGGTCTGCTAGTATTTCTACTATTGATTAAAGCAGTGAAGCAGAAAGTCTGCTAGTATTTCTTGTTGATTAGAGCAGCGAAGCAGGTCTGCTAGTAGTTCTACTTGTTGATTTGAGCAGTGAAGCAGAAGGTCTGCTAGTATTTCTACTTGTTGATTAGAGCAGTGAAGCAGAAGGTCTGCTAGTATTTCTACTTGTTGATTAGGGCAGTTAAGCAGAAGGTGTGCTAGTAATTCTACTTATTGATTAGAGCAGCGAAGCCGAAAGTCTGCTAGTATTTCTACTTGTTGATTAGAGCAGTGAAGCAGAAGGTCTGCTAGTATTTCTACTTGTTGATTAGAGCAGTGAAGCAGAAGGTCTGCTAGTATTTCTACTTGTTGATTAGGGCAGTTAAGCAGAAGGTGTGCTAGTAATTCTACTTATTGATTAAAGCAGTGAAGCCGAAGTTCTGCTAGTATTTCTACCTGTTGATTAGAGCAGCGAAGCAGAAAGTCTGCTAGTATTTCTACTTGTTGATTAGAGCAGTGAAGCAGAAGGTCTGCTAGTATTTCTAATTGTTGATTAGAGCAGTGAAGCCGAAGGTCTGCTAGTATTTCTACTTGTTGATTAAAGCAGTGAAGCCGAAGTTCTGCTAGTATTTCTACTTGTTGATTAGAGCTGCTAAGCAGGTCTGCTAGTATTGCTACTTGTTGATTAGAGCAGTGAAGCAGAAGGTCTGCTAGTATTTCTACTTGTTGATTAGAGCAGTGAAGCCGAAGGTCTGCTAGTATTTCTACTTGTTGATTAGAGCAGTGAAGCAGAAGGTCTGCTATTATTTCTACTTGTTCATTCGAGCAGTGAAGCCGAAATTCTGCTAGTATTTCTACTTGTTGATTAGAGCAGTGAAGCAGAATGTCTGCTAGTATTTCTTGTTGATTAGAGCAGAGAAGCAGAAGGTCTGCTAGTAGTTCTACTTGTTGATTTGAGCAGTGAAGCAGAAGGTCTGCTAGTATTTCTACTTGTTGATTAGAGCAGTGAAGCAGAAGGTCTGTTAGTATTTCTACTTGTTGATTAGAGCAGTGAAGCAGAAGTTCTGCTAGTAATTCTACTTGTTGATTAGAGCAGCGAAGCCGAAAGTCTGCTAGTATTTCTACTTGTTGATTAGAGCAGTGAAGCAGAAGGTCTGCTAGTAATTCTACTTGTTGATTAGAGCAGTGAAGCAGAAGGTCTGCTAGTATTTCTACTTGTTGATTAGAGTAGTGAAGCAGAAGGTCTGCTAGTAATTCTACTTGTTGATTAGAGCAGCGAAGCCGAAAGTCTGCTAGTATTTCTACTTGTTGATTAGAGCAGCGAAGCAGAAGGTCTGCTAGTAGTTCTACTTGTTGATTTGAGCAGTGAAGCCGTAGGTCTGCTAGTATTTCTACTTGTTGATTAAAGCAGTGAAGCAGAGGGTCTGCTAGTATTTATTGTCTATTAGAGCAGTGAAGCAGAGGGTCTGCTAGTATTTCTACTTGTTGATTAAAGCAGTGAAGCAGAAGGTCTGCTAGTATTTCTACCTGTTGATTAGAGCAGCGAAGCAGAAGGTCTGCTAGTAATTCTACTTGTTGATTAGAGCAGCGAAGCAGAAGGTCTGCTTGTAGTTCTACTTGTTGATTTGAGCAGTGAAGCAGAAGGTCTGCTAGTATTTCTACTTGTTGATTAGAGCAGTGAAGCAGAAGGTCTGCTAGTATTTCTACTTGTTGATTAGGGCAGTGAAGCAGAAGGTCTGCTAGTATTTCTACTTGTTGATTAGAGCAGTGAAGCCGAAGGTCTGCTAGTATTTCAACTTGTTGATTAGAGCAGTGAAGCAGAAGGTCTGCTTGTATTTCTACTTGTTGATTAAAGCAGCGAAGCCGAAAGTCTGCTAGTATTTCTACTTGTTGATTAAAGCAGCGAAGCCGAAATTCTGCTAGTATTTCTACATGTTGATTAGAGCAGCGAAGCAGAAGGTCTGCTAGTATTTCTACTTGTTGATTAGAGCAGTGAAGCAGAAGGTCTGCTAGTATTTCTACTTGTTGATTAGAGCAGTGAAGCAGAAGGTCTGCTAGTATTTCTACCTGTTGATTAGAGCAGTGAAGCAGGTCTGCTAGTATTTCTACTTGTTGATTAGAGCAGTGAAGCAGAAGGTCTGCTAGTATTTCTACTTGTTGATTAGAGCAGTGAAGCCGAAGGTCTGCTAGTATTTCTACTTGTTGATTAGAGCAGCGCAGCAGGTCTGCTAGTATTTCTACTTGTTGATTAGAGCAACGAAGCAGAAGGTCTGCTAGTATTTCTACTTGTTGATTAGAGCAGTGAAGCAGAAGGTCTGCTAGTATTTCTACCTGTTGATTAGAGCAGCAAAGCAGAAGGTCTGCTAGTATTTCTTGTTGATTAGAGCAGAGAAGCAGAAGGTCTGCTAGTAGTTCTACTTGTTGATTTGAGCAGTGAAGCAGAAGGTCTGCTAGTATTTCTACTTGTTGATTAGAGCAGTGAAGCAGAAGGTCTGTTAGTATTTCTACTTGTTGATTAGAGCAGTGAAGCAGAAGTTCTGCTAGTAATTCTACTTGTTGATTAGAGCAGCGAAGCCGAAAGTCTGCTAGTATTTCTACTTGTTGATTAGAGCAGTGAAGCAGAAGGTCTGCTAGTAATTCTACTTGTTGATTAGAGCAGTGAAGCAGAAGGTCTGCTAGTATTTCTACTTGTTGATTAGAGTAGTGAAGCAGAAGGTCTGCTAGTAATTCTACTTGTTGATTAGAGCAGCGAAGCCGAAAGTCTGCTAGTATTTCTACCTGTTGATTAGAGCAGCGAAGCAGAAGGTCTGCTAGTAGTTCTACTTGTTGATTTGAGCAGTGAAGCCGTAGGTCTGCTAGTATTTCTACTTGTTGATTAAAGCAGTGAAGCAGAGGGTCTGCTAGTATTTATTGTCTATTAGAGCAGTGAAGCAGAGGGTCTGCTAGTATTTCTACTTGTTGATTAAAGCAGTGAAGCAGAAGGTCTGCTAGTATTTCTACCTGTTGATTAGAGCAGCGAAGCAGAAGGTCTGCTAGTAATTCTACTTGTTGATTAGAGCAGCGAAGCAGAAGGTCTGCTTGTAGTTCTACTTGTTGATTTGAGCAGTGAAGCAGAAGGTCTGCTAGTATTTCTACTTGTTGATTAGAGCAGTGAAGCAGAAGGTCTGCTAGTATTTCTACTTGTTGATTAGGGCAGTGAAGCAGAAGGTCTGCTAGTATTTCTACTTGTTGATTAGAGCAGTGAAGCCGAAGGTCTGCTAGTATTTCAACTTGTTGATTAGAGCAGTGAAGCAGAAGGTCTGCTTGTATTTCTACTTGTTGATTAAAGCAGCGAAGCCGAAAGTCTGCTAGTATTTCTACTTGTTGATTAAAGCAGCGAAGCCGAAATTCTGCTAGTATTTCTACATGTTGATTAGAGCAGCGAAGCAGAAGGTCTGCTAGTATTTCTACTTGTTGATTAGAGCAGTGAAGCAGAAGGTCTGCTAGTATTTCTACTTGTTGATTAGAGCAGTGAAGCAGAAGGTCTGCTAGTATTTCTACCTGTTGATTAGAGCAGTGAAGCAGGTCTGCTAGTATTTCTACTTGTTGATTAGAGCAGTGAAGCAGAAGGTCTGCTAGTATTTCTACTTGTTGATTAGAGCAGTGAAGCCGAAGGTCTGCTAGTATTTCTACTTGTTGATTAGAGCAGCGCAGCAGGTCTGCTAGTATTTCTACTTGTTGATTAGAGCAACGAAGCAGAAGGTCTGCTAGTATTTCTACTTGTTGATTAGAGCAGTGAAGCAGAAGGTCTGCTAGTATTTCTTGTTGATTAGAGCAGCGAAGCAGAAGGTCTGCTAGTATTTCTACTTGTTGATTAAAGCAGTGAAGCAGAAGGTCTGCTAGTATTTCTACCTGTTGATTAGAGCAGCAAAGCAGAAGGTCTGCTAGTATTTCTACTTTTTGATTAGAGCAGTGAAGCAGAAGGTCTGCTAGTATTTCTACTTGTTGATTAGAGTAGTGAAGCTGAAGGTCTGCTAGTATTTCTACTTGTTGATTAGAGCAGCGAAGCAGGTCTGCTAGTATTTCTACTTGTTGATTAGAGCAGTGAAGCAGAAGGTCTGCTAGTATTTCTACTTGTTGATTAGAGCTGTGAAGCAGAAGGTCTGCTAATATTTCTACTTGTTGATTAAAGCAGCGAAGCCGAAAATCTGCTAGTATTTCTACTTGCTGATTAAAGCAGCGAAGCCGAAAGTCTGCTAGTATTTCTACTTGTTGATTAAAGCAGCGAAGCAGAAAGTCTGCTAGTATTTCTTCTTGCTGATTAAAGCAGCGAAGCCGAAAGTCTGCTAGTATTTCTTCTTGCTGATTAAAGCAGCGAAGCCGAAAGTCTGTTGGTATTTCTACTTGTTGATTAGAGCAGTGAAGCAGAAGGTCTGTTAGTATTTCTACTTGTTGATTAGAGCAGTGAAGCAGAAGTTCTGCTAGTAATTCTACTTGTTGATTAGAGCAGCGAAGCCGAAAGTCTGCTAGTATTTCTACTTGTTGATTAGAGCAGCGAAGGAGAAGGTCTGCTAGTAATTCTACTTGTTGATTACAGCAGCGAAGCAGAAGGTCTGCTAGTAGTTCTACTTGTTGATTTGAGCAGTGAAGCCGTAGGTCTGCTAGTATTTCTACTTGTTGATTAAAGCAGTGAAGCAAAGGGTCTGCTAGTATTTATTGTTGATTAGAGCAGCGAAGCAGAGGGTCTGCTAGTATTTCTACTTGTTGATTAAAGCAGTGAAGCAGAAGATCTGCTAGTATTTCTACCTGTTGATTAGAGCAGCGAAGCAGAAGGTCTGCTAGTAATTCTACTTGTTGATTAGAGCAGCGAAGCAGAAGGTCTGCTAGTAGTTCTACTTGTTGATTTGAGCAGCGAAGCAGAAGGTCTGCTAGTATTTCTACTTGTTGATTAGAGCAGTGAAGCAGAAGGTCTGCTAGTATTTATACTTGTTGATTAGAGCAGCGAAGCAGAAGGTCTGCTAGTAGTTCTACTTGTTGATTTGAGCAGTGAAGCCGTAGGTCTGCTAGTATTTCTACGTGTTGATTAAAGCAGTGAAGCAGAGGGTCTGCTAGTATTTATTGTTGATTAGAGCAGCGAAGCAGAGGGTCTGCTAGTATTTCTACTTGTTGATTAAAGCAGTGAAGCAGAAGGTCTGCTAGTATTTCTACCTGTTGATTAGAGCAGCGAAGCAGAAGGTCTGCTAGTAATTCTACTTGTTAATTAGAGCAGCGAAGCAGAAGGTCTGCTAGTAGTTCTACTTGTTGATTTGAGCAGCGAAGCAGAAGGTCTGCTAGTATTTCTACTTGTTGATTAGAGCAGTGAAGCAGAAGGTCTGCTAGTATTTATACTTGTTGATTAGAGCAGTGAAGCCGAAGGTCTGCTAGTATTTCTACTTGTTAATTAGAGCAGCGAAGCAGGTCTGCTAGTATTTCTACTTGTTGATTAGAGCAGCGAAGCAGAAGGTCTGCTAGTATTTCTACTTGTTGATTAGAGCAGTGAAGCCGAAGTTCTGCTAGTATTTCTACTTGTTGATTAGAGCAGCGAAGCAGGTCTGCTAGTATTCTACTTGTTGATTAGAGCAGTGAAGCAGAAGGTCTGCTTGTATTTGTAATTGTTGATTAGAGCAGTGAAGCAGAAGGTCTGCTAGTATTTCTACTTGTTGAATAAAGCAGCGAAGCCGAAAGTCTGCTAGTCTTTCATCTTGTTGATTAGAGCAGCAAAGCAGAAGGTCTGCTAGTATTTCTTGTTGATTAGAGCAGCGAAGCAGAAGGTCTGCTAGTATTTCTACTTGTTGATTAGAGCAGTGAAGCAGAAGGTCTGCTAGTATTTCTACTTGTTGATTCGAGCAGTGAAGCCGAAAGTCTGCTAGTATTTCTACTTGTTGATTTGAGCAGTGAAGCCGTAGGTCTGCTAGTATTTCTACTTGTTGATTAAAGCAGTGAAGCAGAAGGTCTGCTAGTATTTATTGTTGATTAGAGCAGCGAAGCAGAGGGTCTGCTAGTATTTCTACTTGTTGATTAAAGCAGTGAAGCAGAAGGTCTGCTAGTATTTCTACCTGTTGATTAGAGCAGCGAAGCAGAAGGTCTGCTAGTATTTCTACTTGTTGATTAGAGCAGTGAAGCAGAAGGTCTGCTAGTATTTCTACTTGTTGATTAGAGCAGTGAAGCAGAAGGTCTGCTAGTATTTCTACTTGTTGATTAAATCAGCGAAGCCGAAAGTCTGCTAGTATTTCTTCTTGCTGATTAAAGCAGCGAAGCCGAAAGTCTGCTAGTATTTCTACTTGTTGATTAGAGCAGCGAAGCAGAAGGTCTGCTAGTATTTCTACTATTGATTAAAGCAGTGAAGCAGAAGGTCTGCTAGTATTTCTTGTTGATTAGAGCAGCGAAGCAGGTCTGCTAGTAGTTCTACTTGTTGATTTGAGCAGTGAAGCAGAAGGTCTGCTAGTATTTCTACTTGTTGATTAGAGCAGTGAAGCAGAAGGTCTGCTAGTATTTCTACTTGTTGATTAGGGCAGTTAAGCAGAAGGTGTGCTAGTAATTCTACTTATTGATTAGAACAGCGAAGCCGAAAGTCTGCTAGTATTTCTACTTGTTGATTAGAGCAGTGAAGCAGAAGGTCTGCTAGTATTTATACTTGTTGATTAGAGCAGTGAAGCAGAAGGTCTGCTATTATTTCTACTTGTTGATTAGAGCAGTGAAGAAGAAGGTCTGCTAGTATTTCTACTTGTTGATTAGAGCAGTGAAGCAGAAGGTCTGCTAGTATTTCTACTTGTTGATTAAAGCAGCGAAGCAGAAAGTCTGCTAGTATTTCTACTTGTTGATTAAAGCAGCGAAGCCGAAAGTCTGCTAGTATTTCTACTTGTTGATTAGAGCAGCGAAGCAGAAGGTCTGCTAGTATATCTTGTTGATTAGAGCAGCGAAGCAGAAGGTCTGCTAGTAATTCTACTTGTTGATTAGAGCAGCGAAGCAGAAGGTCTGCTAGTAGTTCTAGTTGTTGATTTGAGCAGTGAAGCCGTAGGTCTGCTAGTATTTCTACTTGTTGATTAAAGCAGTGAAGCAGAAGGTCTGCTAGTATTTCTACTTGTTAATTAGAGCAGCGAAGCAGAATGTCTGCTAGTAGTTCTACTTGTTGATTAGAGCAGCGAAGCAGAAGGTCTGCTAGTAATTCTACTTGTTAATTAGAGCAGCGAAGCAGAATGTCTGCTAGTAGTTCTACTTGTTGATTAGAGCAGCGAAGCAGAAGGTCTGCTAGTATTTCTACTATTGATTAAAGCAGTGAAGCAGAAGGTCTGCTAGTATTTCTTCTTGCTGATTAAAGCAGCGAAGCCGAAAGTCTGCTAGTATTTCTACTTGTTGATTAGAGCAGCGAAGCAGAAGGTCTGCTAGTATTTCTACTATTGATTAAAGCAGTGAAGCAGAAGGTCTGCTAGTATTTCTACCTGTTGATTAGAGCAGCGAAGCAGAAAGTCTGCTAGTATTTCTACTTGTTGATTAGAGCAGTGAAGCAGAAGGTCTGCTAGTATTTCTACTTGTTGATTAAAGCAGTGAAGCAGAGGGTCTGCTAGTATTTATTGTTGATTAGAGCAGTGAAGCAGAGGGTCTGCTAGTATTTCTACTTGTTGATTAAAGCAGTGAAGCAGAAGGTCTGCTAGTATTTCTACCTGTTGATTAGAGCAGCGAAGCAGAAGGTCTGCTAGTAATTCTACTTGTTGATTAGAGCAGCGAAGCAGAAGGTCTGCTAGTAGTTCTACTTGTTGATTTGAGCAGTGAAGCAGAAGGTCTGCTAGTATTTCTACTTGTTGATTAGAGCAGTGAAGCAGAAGGTCTGCTAGTATTTCTACTTGTTGATTAGGGCAGTGAAGCAGAAGGTCTGCTAGTATTTCTACTTGTTGATTAGAGCAGTGAAGCCGAAGGTCTGCTAGTATTTCAACTTGTTGATTAGAGCAGTGAAGCAGAAGGTCTGCTTGTATTTCTACTTGTTGATTAAAGCAGCGAAGCCGAAAGTCTGCTAGTATTTCTACTTGTTGATTAAAGCAGCGAAGCCGAAATTCTGCTAGTATTTCTACTTGTTGATTAGAGCAGCGAAGCAGAAGGTCTGCTAGTATTTCTACTTGTTGATTAGAGCAGTGAAGCAGAAGGTCTGCTAGTATTTCTACTTGTTCATTCGAGCAGTGAAGCCGAAATTCTGCTAGTATTTCTACTTGTTGATTAGAGCAGCGCGTCAGGTCTGCTAGTATTTCTACTTGTTGATTAGAGCAACGAAGCAGAAGGTCTGCTAGTATTTCTACTTGTTGATTAGAGCAGTGAAGCAGAAGGTCTGCTAGTATTTCTTGTTGATTAGAGCAGCGAAGCAGAAGGTCTGCTAGTATTTCTACTTGTTGATTAAAGCAGTGAAGCAGAAGGTCTGCTAGTATTTCTACCTGTTGATTAGAGCAGCAAAGCAGAAGGTCTGCTAGTATTTCTACTTTTTGATTAGAGCAGTGAAGCAGAAGGTCTGCTAGTATTTCTACTTGTTGATTAGAGCAGTGAAGCTGAAGGTCTGCTAGTATTTCTACTTGTTGTTTAGAGCAGCGAAGCAGGTCTGCTAGTATTTCTACTTGTTGATTAGAGCAGTGAAGCAGAAGGTCTGCTAGTATTTCTACTTGTTGATTAGAGCAGTGAAGCAGAAGGTCTGCTAATATTTCTACTTGTTGATTAAAGCAGCGAAGCCGAAAATCTGCTAGTATTTCTACTTGTTGTTTAGAGCAGTGAAGCAGAAGGTCTGCTAGTATTTCTACTTGTTGATTAGAGCAGTGAAGCAGAAGGTCTGCTAGTATTTATTGTTGATTAGAGCAGTGAAGCAGAGGGTCTGCTAGTATTTCTACTTGTTGATTAAAGCAGTGAAGCAGAAGGTCTGCTAGTATTTCTACCTGTTGATTAGAGCAGCGAAGCAGAAGGTCTGCTAGTAATTCTACTTGTTGATTAGAGCAGCGAAGCAGAAGGTCTGCTAGTAGTTCTACTTGTTGATTTGAGCAGTGAAGCAGAAGGTCTGCTAGTATTTCTACTTGTTGATTAGAGCAGTGAAGCAGAAGGTCTGCTAGTATTTCTACTTGTTGATTAGGGCAGTGAAGCAGAAGGTCTGCTAGTATTTCTACTTGTTGATTAGAGCAGTGAAGCCGAAGGTCTGCTAGTATTTCAACTTGTTGATTAGAGCAGTGAAGCAGAAGGTCTGCTTGTATTTCTACTTGTTGATTAAAGCAGCGAAGCCGAAAGTCTGCTAGTATTTCTACTTGTTGATTAAAGCAGCGAAGCCGAAATTCTGCTAGTATTTCTACTTGTTGATTAGAGCAGCGAAGCAGAAGGTCTGCTAGTATTTCTACTTGTTGATTAGAGCAGTGAAGCAGAAGGTCTGCTAGTATTTCTACTTGTTCATTCGAGCAGTGAAGCCGAAATTCTGCTAGTATTTCTACTTGTTGATTAGAGCAGCGCGTCAGGTCTGCTAGTATTTCTACTTGTTGATTAGAGCAACGAAGCAGAAGGTCTGCTAGTATTTCTACTTGTTGATTAGAGCAGTGAAGCAGAAGGTCTGCTAGTATTTCTTGTTGATTAGAGCAGCAAAGCAGAAGGTCTGCTAGTATTTCTACTTTTTGATTAGAGCAGTGAAGCAGAAGGTCTGCTAGTATTTCTACTTGTTGATTAGAGCAGTGAAGCTGAAGGTCTGCTAGTATTTCTACTTGTTGATTAGAGCAGCGAAGCAGGTCTACTAGTATTTCTACTTGTTGATTAGAGCAGTGAAGCAGAAGGTCTGCTAGTATTTCTACTTGTTGATTAGAGCAGTGAAGCAGAAGGTCTGCTAATATTTCTACTTGTTGATTAAAGCAGCGAAGCCGAAAATCTGCTAGTATTTCTACTTGTTGTTTAGAGCAGTGAAGCAGAAGGTCTGCTAGTATTTCTACTTGTTGATTAGAGCAGTGAAGCAGAAGGTCTGCTAGTATTTCTACTTGTTGATTAGAGCAGTGAAGCAGAAGGTCTGCTAGTATTTCTACTTGTTGATTAGAGTAGTGAAGCAGAAGGTCTGCTAGTATTTCTACTTGTTGATTAGAGCAGTGAAGCAGAAGGTCTGCTAGTATTTCTACTTGTTGATTAGAGCAGTGAAGCCGAAGGTCTGCTAGTATTTCTACTTGTTGATTAGAGCAGCGAAGCAGGTCTGCTATTATTTCTACTTGTTGATTAGAGCAGTGAAGAAGAAGGTCTGCTAGTATTTCTACTTGTTGATTAGAGCAGTGAAGCAGAAGGTCTGCTAGTATTTCTACTTGTTGATTAAAGCAGCGAAGCAGAAAGTCTGCTAGTATTTCTACTTGTTGATTAAAGCAGCGAAGCCGAAAGTCTGCTAGTATTTCTACTTGTTGATTAGAGCAGCGAAGCAGAAGGTCTGCTAGTATTTCTTGTTGATTAGAGCAGCGAAGCAGAAGGTCTGCTAGTAATTCTACTTGTTGATTAGAGCAGCGAAGCAGAAGGTCTGCTAGTAGTTCTACTTGTTGATTAGAGCAGCGAAGCAGAAGGTCTGCTAGTATTTCTACTATTGATTAAAGCAGTGAAGCAGAAGGTCTGCTAGTATTTCTTCTTGCTGATTAAAGCGGCGAAGCCGAAAGTCTGCTAGTATTTCTACTTGTTGATTAGAGCAGTGAAGCAGAAGGTCTGCTAGTATTTCTACTTGTTGATTAGAGCATTGAAGCCGAAGGTCTGCTAGTATTTCTACTTGTTGATTAAAGCAGTGAAGCCGAAGTTCTGCTAGTATTTCTACTTGTTGATTAGAGCTGCTAAGCAGAAGGTCTGCTAGTATTTCTACTTGTTGATTAAAGCAGTGAAGCCGAAGTGCTGCTAGTATTTCTACTTGTTGATTAGAGCTGCTAAGCAGGTCTGCTATTATTGCAACTTGTTGATTAGAGCAGTGAAGCAGAAGGTCTGCTAGTATTTCTATTTGTTGATTAGAGCAGTGAAGCCGAAGGTCTGCTAGTATTTCTACTTGTTGATTAGAGCAGTGAAGCAGAAGGTCTGCTAGTATTTCTACTTGTTCATTCGAGCAGTGAAGCCGAAATTCTGCTAGTATTTCTACTTGTTGATTAGAGCAGTGAAGCAGAATGTCTGCTAGTATTTCTTGTTGATTAGAGCAGCGAAGCAGAAGGTCTGCTAGTAGTTCTACATGTTGATTTGAGCAGTGAAGCAGAAGGTCTGCTAGTATTTCTACTTGTTGATTAGAGCAGTGAAGCAGAAGGTCTGTTAGTATTTCTACTTGTTGATTAGAGCAGTGAAGCAGAAGTTCTGCTAGTAATTCTACTTGTTGATTAGAGCAGCGAAGCCGAAAGTCTGCTAGTATTTCTACTTGTTGATTAGAGCAGTGAAGCAGAAGGTCTGCTAGTATTTCTACTTGTTGATTAAAGCAGTGAAGCCGAAGTTCTGCTAGTATTTCTACTTGTTGATTAGAGCTGCTAAGCAGGTCTGCTAGTATTTCTACTTGTTGATTAGAGCAGTGAAGCAGAAGGTCTGCTAGTAGTTCTACTTGTTGATTTGAGCAGCGAAAAAGAAGGTCTGCTAGTATTTATTGTTGATTAGAGCAGCGAAGCAGAGGGTCTGCTAGTATTTCTACTTGTTGATTAAAGCAGTGAAGCCGAAGTTCTGCTAGTATTTCTACTTGTTGATTAGAGCTGCTAAGCAGGTCTGCTAGTATTTCTACTTGTTGATTAGAGCAGTGAAGCAGAAGGTCTGCTAGTAGTTCTACTTGTTGATTAAAGCAGTGAAGCAAAGGGTCTGCTAGTATTTATTGTTGATTAGAGCAGCGAAGCAGAGGGTCTGCTAGTATTTCTACTTGTTGATTAAAGCAGTGAAGCAGAAGATCTGCTAGTATTTCTACCTGTTGATTAGAGCAGCGAAGCAGAAGGTCTGCTAGTAATTCTACTTGTTGATTAGAGCAGCGAAGCAGAAGGTCTGCTAGTAGTTCTACTTGTTGATTTGAGCAGCGAAGCAGAAGGTCTGCTAGTATTTCTACTTGTTGATTAGAGCAGTGAAGCAGAAGGTCTGCTAGTATTTATACTTGTTGATTAGAGCAGCGAAGCAGAAGGTCTGCTAGTAGTTCTACTTGTTGATTTGAGCAGTGAAGCCGTAGGTCTGCTAGTATTTCTACGTGTTGATTAAAGCAGTGAAGCAGAGGGTCTGCTAGTATTTATTGTTGATTAGAGCAGCGAAGCAGAGGGTCTGCTAGTATTTCTACTTGTTGATTAAAGCAGTGAAGCAGAAGGTCTGCTAGTATTTCTACCTGTTGATTAGAGCAGCGAAGCAGAAGGTCTGCTAGTAATTCTACTTGTTAATTAGAGCAGCGAAGCAGAAGGTCTGCTAGTAGTTCTACTTGTTGATTTGAGCAGCGAAGCAGAAGGTCTGCTAGTATTTCTACTTGTTGATTAGAGCAGTGAAGCAGAAGGTCTGCTAGTATTTATACTTGTTGATTAGAGCAGTGAAGCCGAAGGTCTGCTAGTATTTCTACTTGTTAATTAGAGCAGCGAAGCAGGTCTGCTAGTATTTCTACTTGTTGATTAGAGCAGCGAAGCAGAAGGTCTGCTAGTATTTCTACTTGTTGATTAGAGCAGTGAAGCCGAAGTTCTGCTAGTATTTCTACTTGTTGATTAGAGCAGCGAAGCAGGTCTGCTAGTATTCTACTTGTTGATTAGAGCAGTGAAGCAGAAGGTCTGCTTGTATTTGTAATTGTTGATTAGAGCAGTGAAGCAGAAGGTCTGCTAGTATTTCTACTTGTTGAATAAAGCAGCGAAGCCGAAAGTCTGCTAGTCTTTCATCTTGTTGATTAGAGCAGCAAAGCAGAAGGTCTGCTAGTATTTCTTGTTGATTAGAGCAGCGAAGCAGAAGGTCTGCTAGTATTTCTACTTGTTGATTAGAGCAGTGAAGCAGAAGGTCTGCTAGTATTTCTACTTGTTGATTCGAGCAGTGAAGCCGAAAGTCTGCTAGTATTTCTACTTGTTGATTTGAGCAGTGAAGCCGTAGGTCTGCTAGTATTTCTACTTGTTGATTAAAGCAGTGAAGCAGAAGGTCTGCTAGTATTTATTGTTGATTAGAGCAGCGAAGCAGAGGGTCTGCTAGTATTTCTACTTGTTGATTAAAGCAGTGAAGCAGAAGGTCTGCTAGTATTTCTACCTGTTGATTAGAGCAGCGAAGCAGAAGGTCTGCTAGTATTTCTACTTGTTGATTAGAGCAGTGAAGCAGAAGGTCTGCTAGTATTTCTACTTGTTGATTAGAGCAGTGAAGCAGAAGGTCTGCTAGTATTTCTACTTGTTGATTAAATCAGCGAAGCCGAAAGTCTGCTAGTATTTCTTCTTGCTGATTAAAGCAGCGAAGCCGAAAGTCTGCTAGTATTTCTACTTGTTGATTAGAGCAGCGAAGCAGAAGGTCTGCTAGTATTTCTACTATTGATTAAAGCAGTGAAGCAGAAGGTCTGCTAGTATTTCTTGTTGATTAGAGCAGCGAAGCAGGTCTGCTAGTAGTTCTACTTGTTGATTTGAGCAGTGAAGCAGAAGGTCTGCTAGTATTTCTACTTGTTGATTAGAGCAGTGAAGCAGAAGGTCTGCTAGTATTTCTACTTGTTGATTAGGGCAGTTAAGCAGAAGGTGTGCTAGTAATTCTACTTATTGATTAGAACAGCGAAGCCGAAAGTCTGCTAGTATTTCTACTTGTTGATTAGAGCAGTGAAGCAGAAGGTCTGCTAGTATTTATACTTGTTGATTAGAGCAGTGAAGCAGAAGGTCTGCTATTATTTCTACTTGTTGATTAGAGCAGTGAAGAAGAAGGTCTGCTAGTATTTATACTTGTTGATTAGAGCAGTGAAGCCGAAGGTCTGCTAGTATTTCTACTTGTTAATTAGAGCAGCGAAGCAGGTCTGCTAGTATTTCTACTTGTTGATTAGAGCAGCGAAGCAGAAGGTCTGCTAGTATTTCTACTTGTTGATTAGAGCAGTGAAGCCGAAGTTCTGCTAGTATTTCTACTTGTTGATTAGAGCAGCGAAGCAGGTCTGCTAGTATTCTACTTGTTGATTAGAGCAGTGAAGCAGAAGGTCTGCTTGTATTTGTAATTGTTGATTAGAGCAGTGAAGCAGAAGGTCTGCTAGTATTTCTACTTGTTGAATAAAGCAGCGAAGCCGAAAGTCTGCTAGTCTTTCATCTTGTTGATTAGAGCAGCAAAGCAGAAGGTCTGCTAGTATTTCTTGTTGATTAGAGCAGCGAAGCAGAAGGTCTGCTAGTATTTCTACTTGTTGATTAGAGCAGTGAAGCAGAAGGTCTGCTAGTATTTCTACTTGTTGATTCGAGCAGTGAAGCCGAAAGTCTGCTAGTATTTCTACTTGTTGATTTGAGCAGTGAAGCCGTAGGTCTGCTAGTATTTCTACTTGTTGATTAAAGCAGTGAAGCAGAAGGTCTGCTAGTATTTATTGTTGATTAGAGCAGCGAAGCAGAGGGTCTGCTAGTATTTCTACTTGTTGATTAAAGCAGTGAAGCAGAAGGTCTGCTAGTATTTCTACCTGTTGATTAGAGCAGCGAAGCAGAAGGTCTGCTAGTATTTCTACTTGTTGATTAGAGCAGTGAAGCAGAAGGTCTGCTAGTATTTCTACTTGTTGATTAGAGCAGTGAAGCAGAAGGTCTGCTAGTATTTCTACTTGTTGATTAAATCAGCGAAGCCGAAAGTCTGCTAGTATTTCTTCTTGCTGATTAAAGCAGCGAAGCCGAAAGTCTGCTAGTATTTCTACTTGTTGATTAGAGCAGCGAAGCAGAAGGTCTGCTAGTATTTCTACTATTGATTAAAGCAGTGAAGCAGAAGGTCTGCTAGTATTTCTTGTTGATTAGAGCAGCGAAGCAGGTCTGCTAGTAGTTCTACTTGTTGATTTGAGCAGTGAAGCAGAAGGTCTGCTAGTATTTCTACTTGTTGATTAGAGCAGTGAAGCAGAAGGTCTGCTAGTATTTCTACTTGTTGATTAGGGCAGTTAAGCAGAAGGTGTGCTAGTAATTCTACTTATTGATTAGAACAGCGAAGCCGAAAGTCTGCTAGTATTTCTACTTGTTGATTAGAGCAGTGAAGCAGAAGGTCTGCTAGTATTTATAATTGTTGATTAGAGCAGTGAAGCAGAAGGTCTGCTATTATTTCTACTTGTTGATTAGAGCAGTGAAGAAGAAGGTCTGCTAGTATTTCTACTTGTTGATTAGAGCAGTGAAGCAGAAGGTCTGCTAGTATTTCTACTTGTTGATTAAAGCAGCGAAGCAGAAAGTCTGCTAGTATTTCTACTTGTTGATTAAAGCAGCGAAGCCGAAAGTCTGCTAGTATTTCTACTTGTTGATTAGAGCAGCGAAGCAGAAGGTCTGCTAGTATATCTTGTTGATTAGAGCAGCGAAGCAGAAGGTCTGCTAGTAATTCTACTTGTTGATTAGAGCAGCGAAGCAGAAGGTCTGCTAGTAGTTCTACTTGTTGATTTGAGCAGTGAAGCCGTAGGTCTGCTAGTATTTCTACTTGTTGATTAAAGCAGTGAAGCAGAAGGTCTGCTAGTATTTCAACCTGTTGATTAGAGCAGCGAAGCAGAAGGTCTGCTAGTAATTCTACTTGTTAATTAGAGCAGCGAAGCAGAATGTCTGCTAGTAGTTCTACTTGTTGATTAGAGCAGCGAAGCAGAAGGTCTGCTAGTATTTCTACTATTGATTAAAGCAGTGAAGCAGAAGGTCTGCTAGTATTTCTTCTTGCTGATTAAAGCAGCGAAGCCGAAAGTCTGCTAGTATTTCTACTTGTTGATTAGAGCAGCGAAGCAGAAGGTCTGCTAGTATTTCTACTATTGATTAAAGCAGTGAAGCAGAAGGTCTGCTAGTATTTCTACCTGTTGATTAGAGCAGCGAAGCAGAAAGTCTGCTAGTATTTCTACTTGTTGATTAGAGCAGTGAAGCAGAAGGTCTGCTAGTATTTCTACTTGTTGATTAAAGCAGTGAAGCAGAGGGTCTGCTAGTATTTATTGTTGATTAGAGCAGTGAAGCAGAGGGTCTGCTAGTATTTCTACTTGTTGATTAAAGCAGTGAAGCAGAAGGTCTGCTAGTATTTCTACCTGTTGATTAGAGCAGCGAAGCAGAAGGTCTGCTAGTAATTCTACTTGTTGATTAGAGCAGCGAAGCAGAAGGTCTGCTAGTAGTTCTACTTGTTGATTTGAGCAGTGAAGCAGAAGGTCTGCTAGTATTTCTACTTGTTGATTAGAGCAGTGAAGCAGAAGGTCTGCTAGTATTTCTACTTGTTGATTAGGGCAGTGAAGCAGAAGGTCTGCTAGTATTTCTACTTGTTGATTAGAGCAGTGAAGCCGAAGGTCTGCTAGTATTTCAACTTGTTGATTAGAGCAGTGAAGCAGAAGGTCTGCTTGTATTTCTACTTGTTGATTAAAGCAGCGAAGCCGAAAGTCTGCTAGTATTTCTACTTGTTGATTAAAGCAGCGAAGCCGAAATTCTGCTAGTATTTCTACTTGTTGATTAGAGCAGCGAAGCAGAAGGTCTGCTAGTATTTCTACTTGTTGATTAGAGCAGTGAAGCAGAAGGTCTGCTAGTATTTCTACTTGTTCATTCGAGCAGTGAAGCCGAAATTCTGCTAGTATTTCTACTTGTTGATTAGAGCAGCGCGTCAGGTCTGCTAGTATTTCTGCTTGTTGATTAGAGCAACGAAGCAGAAGGTCTGCTAGTATTTCTACTTGTTGATTAGAGCAGTGAAGCAGAAGGTCTGCTAGTATTTCTTGTTGATTAGAGCAGCGAAGCAGAAGGTCTGCTAGTATTTCTACCTGTTGATTAGAGCAGCAAAGCAGAAGGTCTGCTAGTATTTCTACTTTTTGATTAGAGCAGTGAAGCAGAAGGTCTGCTAGTATTTCTACTTGTTGATTAGAGCAGTGAAGCTGAAGGTCTGCTAGTATTTCTACTTGTTGATTAGAGCAGCGAAGCAGGTCTGCTAGTATTTCTACTTGTTGATTAGAGCAGTGAAGCAGAAGGTCTGCTAGTATTTCTACTTGTTGATTAGAGCAGTGAAGCAGAAGGTCTGCTAATATTTCTACTTGTTGATTAAAGCAGCGAAGCCGAAAATCTGCTAGTATTTCTACTTGTTGTTTAGAGCAGTGAAGCAGAAGGTCTGCTAGTATTTCTACTTGTTGATTAGAGCAGTGAAGCAGAAGGTCTGCTAGTATTTATTGTTGATTAGAGCAGTGAAGCAGAGGGTCTGCTAGTATTTCTACTTGTTGATTAAAGCAGTGAAGCAGAAGGTCTGCTAGTATTTCTACCTGTTGATTAGAGCAGCGAAGCAGAAGGTCTGCTAGTAATTCTACTTGTTGATTAGAGCAGCGAAGCAGAAGGTCTGCTAGTAGTTCTACTTGTTGATTTGAGCAGTGAAGCAGAAGGTCTGCTAGTATTTCTACTTGTTGATTAGAGCAGTGAAGCAGAAGGTCTGCTAGTATTTCTACTTGTTGATTAGGGCAGTGAAGCAGAAGGTCTGCTAGTATTTCTACTTGTTGATTAGAGCAGTGAAGCCGAAGGTCTGCTAGTATTTCAACTTGTTGATTAGAGCAGTGAAGCAGAAGGTCTGCTTGTATTTCTACTTGTTGATTAAAGCAGCGAAGCCGAAAGTCTGCTAGTATTTCTACTTGTTGATTAAAGCAGCGAAGCCGAAATTCTGCTAGTATTTCTACTTGTTGATTAGAGCAGCGAAGCAGAAGGTCTGCTAGTATTTCTACTTGTTGATTAGAGCAGTGAAGCAGAAGGTCTGCTAGTATTTCTACTTGTTCATTCGAGCAGTGAAGCCGAAATTCTGCTAGTATTTCTACTTGTTGATTAGAGCAGCGCGTCAGGTCTGCTAGTATTTCTACTTGTTGATTAGAGCAACGAAGCAGAAGGTCTGCTAGTATTTCTACTTGTTGATTAGAGCAGTGAAGCAGAAGGTCTGCTAGTATTTCTTGTTGATTAGAGCAGCGAAGCAGAAGGTCTGCTAGTATTTCTACTTGTTGATTAAAGCAGTGAAGCAGAAGGTCTGCTAGTATTTCTACCTGTTGATTAGAGCAGCAAAGCAGAAGGTCTGCTAGTATTTCTACTTTTTGATTAGAGCAGTGAAGCAGAAGGTCTGCTAGTATTTCTACTTGTTGATTAGAGCAGTGAAGCTGAAGGTCTGCTAGTATTTCTACTTGTTGATTAGAGCAGCGAAGCAGGTCTACTAGTATTTCTACTTGTTGATTAGAGCAGTGAAGCAGAAGGTCTGCTAGTATTTCTACTTGTTGATTAGAGCAGTGAAGCAGAAGGTCTGCTAATATTTCTACTTGTTGATTAAAGCAGCGAAGCCGAAAATCTGCTAGTATTTCTACTTGTTGTTTAGAGCAGTGAAGCAGAAGGTCTGCTAGTATTTCTACTTGTTGATTAGAGCAGTGAAGCAGAAGGTCTGCTAGTATTTCTACTTGTTGATTAGAGCAGTGAAGCAGAAGGTCTGCTAGTATTTCTACTTGTTGATTAGAGTAGTGAAGCAGAAGGTCTGCTAGTATTTCTACTTGTTGATTAGAGCAGTGAAGCAGAAGGTCTGCTAGTATTTCTACTTGTTGATTAGAGCAGTGAAGCCGAAGGTCTGCTAGTATTTCTACTTGTTGATTAGAGCAGCGAAGCAGGTCTGCTATTATTTCAACTTGTTGATTAGAGCAGTGAAGCAGAAGGTCTGCTTGTATTTCTACTTGTTGATTAAAGCAGCGAAGCCGAAAGTCTGCTAGTATTTCTACTTGTTGATTAAAGCAGCGAAGCCGAAATTCTGCTAGTATTTCTACTTGTTGATTAGAGCAGCGAAGCAGAAGGTCTGCTAGTATTTCTACTTGTTGATTAGAGCAGTGAAGCAGAAGGTCTGCTAGTATTTCTACTTGTTCATTCGAGCAGTGAAGCCGAAATTCTGCTAGTATTTCTACTTGTTGATTAGAGCAGCGCGTCAGGTCTGCTAGTATTTCTACTTGTTGATTAGAGCAACGAAGCAGAAGGTCTGCTAGTATTTCTACTTGTTGATTAGAGCAGTGAAGCAGAAGGTCTGCTAGTATTTCTTGTTGATTAGAGCAGCGAAGCAGAAGGTCTGCTAGTATTTCTACTTGTTGATTAAAGCAGTGAAGCAGAAGGTCTGCTAGTATTTCTACCTGTTGATTAGAGCAGCAAAGCAGAAGGTCTGCTAGTATTTCTACTTTTTGATTAGAGCAGTGAAGCAGAAGGTCTGCTAGTATTTCTACTTGTTGATTAGAGCAGTGAAGCTGAAGGTCTGCTAGTATTTCTACTTGTTGATTAGAGCAGCGAAGCAGGTCTACTAGTATTTCTACTTGTTGATTAGAGCAGTGAAGCAGAAGGTCTGCTAGTATTTCTACTTGTTGATTAGAGCAGTGAAGCAGAAGGTCTGCTAATATTTCTACTTGTTGATTAAAGCAGCGAAGCCGAAAATCTGCTAGTATTTCTACTTGTTGTTTAGAGCAGTGAAGCAGAAGGTCTGCTAGTATTTCTACTTGTTGATTAGAGCAGTGAAGCAGAAGGTCTGCTAGTATTTCTACTTGTTGATTAGAGCAGTGAAGCAGAAGGTCTGCTAGTATTTCTACTTGTTGATTAGAGTAGTGAAGCAGAAGGTCTGCTAGTATTTCTACTTGTTGATTAGAGCAGTGAAGCAGAAGGTCTGCTAGTATTTCTACTTGTTGATTAGAGCAGTGAAGCCGAAGGTCTGCTAGTATTTCTACTTGTTGATTAGAGCAGCGAAGCAGGTCTGCTATTATTTCTACTTGTTGATTAGAGCAGTGAAGAAGAAGGTCTGCTAGTATTTCTACTTGTTGATTAGAGCAGTGAAGCAGAAGGTCTGCTAGTATTTCTACTTGTTGATTAAAGCAGCGAAGCAGAAAGTCTGCTAGTATTTCTACTTGTTGATTAAAGCAGCGAAGCCGAAAGTCTGCTAGTATTTCTACTTGTTGATTAGAGCAGCGAAGCAGAAGGTCTGCTAGTATTTCTTGTTGATTAGAGCAGCGAAGCAGAAGGTCTGCTAGTAATTCTACTTGTTGATTAGAGCAGCGAAGCAGAAGGTCTGCTAGTAGTTCTACTTGTTGATTAGAGCAGCGAAGCAGAAGGTCTGCTAGTATTTCTACTATTGATTAAAGCAGTGAAGCAGAAGGTCTGCTAGTATTTCTTCTTGCTGATTAAAGCGGCGAAGCCGAAAGTCTGCTAGTATTTCTACTTGTTGATTAGAGCAGTGAAGCAGAAGGTCTGCTAGTATTTCTACTTGTTGATTAGAGCAGTGAAGCCGAAGGTCTGCTAGTATTTCTACTTGTTGATTAAAGCAGTGAAGCCGAAGTTCTGCTAGTATTTCTACTTGTTGATTAGAGCTGCTAAGCAGAAGGTCTGCTAGTATTTCTACTTGTTGATTAAAGCAGTGAAGCCGAAGTGCTGCTAGTATTTCTACTTGTTGATTAGAGCTGCTAAGCAGGTCTGCTATTATTGCAACTTGTTGATTAGAGCAGTGAAGCAGAAGGTCTGCTAGTATTTCTACTTGTTGATTAGAGCAGTGAAGCCGAAGGTCTGCTAGTATTTCTACTTGTTGATTAGAGCAGTGAAGCAGAAGGTCTGCTAGTATTTCTACTTGTTCATTCGAGCAGTGAAGCCGAAATTCTGCTAGTATTTCTACTTGTTGATTAGAGCAGTGAAGCAGAATGTCTGCTAGTATTTCTTGTTGATTAGAGCAGCGAAGCAGAAGGTCTGCTAGTAGTTCTACATGTTGATTTGAGCAGTGAAGCAGAAGGTCTGCTAGTATTTCTACTTGTTGATTAGAGCAGTGAAGCTGAAGGTCTGCTAGTATTTCTACTTGTTGATTAGAGCAGCGAAGCAGGTCTGCTAGTATTTCTACTTGTTGATTAGAGCAGTGAAGCAGAAGGTCTGCTAGTATTTCTACTTGTTGATTAGAGCAGTGAAGCAGAAGGTCTGCTAATATTTCTACTTGTTGATTAAAGCAGCGAAGCCGAAAATCTGCTAGTATTTCTACTTGTTGTTTAGAGCAGTGAAGCAGAAGGTCTGCTAGTATTTCTACTTGTTGATTAGAGCAGTGAAGCAGAAGGTCTGCTAGTATTTATTGTTGATTAGAGCAGTGAAGCAGAGGGTCTGCTAGTATTTCTACTTGTTGATTAAAGCAGTGAAGCAGAAGGTCTGCTAGTATTTCTACCTGTTGATTAGAGCAGCGAAGCAGAAGGTCTGCTAGTAATTCTACTTGTTGATTAGAGCAGCGAAGCAGAAGGTCTGCTAGTAGTTCTACTTGTTGATTTGAGCAGTGAAGCAGAAGGTCTGCTAGTATTTCTACTTGTTGATTAGAGCAGTGAAGCAGAAGGTCTGCTAGTATTTCTACTTGTTGATTAGGGCAGTGAAGCAGAAGGTCTGCTAGTATTTCTACTTGTTGATTAGAGCAGTGAAGCCGAAGGTCTGCTAGTATTTCAACTTGTTGATTAGAGCAGTGAAGCAGAAGGTCTGCTTGTATTTCTACTTGTTGATTAAAGCAGCGAAGCCGAAAGTCTGCTAGTATTTCTACTTGTTGATTAAAGCAGCGAAGCCGAAATTCTGCTAGTATTTCTACTTGTTGATTAGAGCAGCGAAGCAGAAGGTCTGCTAGTATTTCTACTTGTTGATTAGAGCAGTGAAGCAGAAGGTCTGCTAGTATTTCTACTTGTTCATTCGAGCAGTGAAGCCGAAATTCTGCTAGTATTTCTACTTGTTGATTAGAGCAGCGCGTCAGGTCTGCTAGTATTTCTACTTGTTGATTAGAGCAACGAAGCAGAAGGTCTGCTAGTATTTCTACTTGTTGATTAGAGCAGTGAAGCAGAAGGTCTGCTAGTATTTCTTGTTGATTAGAGCAGCGAAGCAGAAGGTCTGCTAGTATTTCTACTTGTTGATTAAAGCAGTGAAGCAGAAGGTCTGCTAGTATTTCTACCTGTTGATTAGAGCAGCAAAGCAGAAGGTCTGCTAGTATTTCTACTTTTTGATTAGAGCAGTGAAGCAGAAGGTCTGCTAGTATTTCTACTTGTTGATTAGAGCAGTGAAGCTGAAGGTCTGCTAGTATTTCTACTTGTTGATTAGAGCAGCGAAGCAGGTCTACTAGTATTTCTACTTGTTGATTAGAGCAGTGAAGCAGAAGGTCTGCTAGTATTTCTACTTGTTGATTAGAGCAGTGAAGCAGAAGGTCTGCTAATATTTCTACTTGTTGATTAAAGCAGCGAAGCCGAAAATCTGCTAGTATTTCTACTTGTTGTTTAGAGCAGTGAAGCAGAAGGTCTGCTAGTATTTCTACTTGTTGATTAGAGCAGTGAAGCAGAAGGTCTGCTAGTATTTCTACTTGTTGATTAGAGCAGTGAAGCAGAAGGTCTGCTAGTATTTCTACTTGTTGATTAGAGTAGTGAAGCAGAAGGTCTGCTAGTATTTCTACTTGTTGATTAGAGCAGTGAAGCAGAAGGTCTGCTAGTATTTCTACTTGTTGATTAGAGCAGTGAAGCCGAAGGTCTGCTAGTATTTCTACTTGTTGATTAGAGCAGCGAAGCAGGTCTGCTATTATTTCTACTTGTTGATTAGAGCAGTGAAGAAGAAGGTCTGCTAGTATTTCTACTTGTTGATTAGAGCAGTGAAGCAGAAGGTCTGCTAGTATTTCTACTTGTTGATTAAAGCAGCGAAGCAGAAAGTCTGCTAGTATTTCTACTTGTTGATTAAAGCAGCGAAGCCGAAAGTCTGCTAGTATTTCTACTTGTTGATTAGAGCAGCGAAGCAGAAGGTCTGCTAGTATTTCTTGTTGATTAGAGCAGCGAAGCAGAAGGTCTGCTAGTAATTCTACTTGTTGATTAGAGCAGCGAAGCAGAAGGTCTGCTAGTAGTTCTACTTGTTGATTAGAGCAGCGAAGCAGAAGGTCTGCTAGTATTTCTACTATTGATTAAAGCAGTGAAGCAGAAGGTCTGCTAGTATTTCTTCTTGCTGATTAAAGCGGCGAAGCCGAAAGTCTGCTAGTATTTCTACTTGTTGATTAGAGCAGTGAAGCAGAAGGTCTGCTAGTATTTCTACTTGTTGATTAGAGCAGTGAAGCCGAAGGTCTGCTAGTATTTCTACTTGTTGATTAAAGCAGTGAAGCCGAAGTTCTGCTAGTATTTCTACTTGTTGATTAGAGCTGCTAAGCAGAAGGTCTGCTAGTATTTCTACTTGTTGATTAAAGCAGTGAAGCCGAAGTGCTGCTAGTATTTCTACTTGTTGATTAGAGCTGCTAAGCAGGTCTGCTATTATTGCAACTTGTTGATTAGAGCAGTGAAGCAGAAGGTCTGCTAGTATTTCTACTTGTTGATTAGAGCAGTGAAGCCGAAGGTCTGCTAGTATTTCTACTTGTTGATTAGAGCAGTGAAGCAGAAGGTCTGCTAGTATTTCTACTTGTTCATTCGAGCAGTGAAGCCGAAATTCTGCTAGTATTTCTACTTGTTGATTAGAGCAGTGAAGCAGAATGTCTGCTAGTATTTCTTGTTGATTAGAGCAGCGAAGCAGAAGGTCTGCTAGTAGTTCTACATGTTGATTTGAGCAGTGAAGCAGAAGGTCTGCTAGTATTTCTACTTGTTGATTAGAGCAGTGAAGCAGAAGGTCTGTTAGTATTTCTACTTGTTGATTAGAGCAGTGAAGCAGAAGTTCTGCTAGTAATTCTACTTGTTGATTAGAGCAGCGAAGCCGAAAGTCTGCTAGTATTTCTACTTGTTGATTAGAGCAGTGAAGCAGAAGGTCTGCTAGTATTTCTACTTGTTGATTAAAGCAGTGAAGCCGAAGTTCTGCTAGTATTTCTACTTGTTGATTAGAGCTGCTAAGCAGGTCTGCTAGTATTTCTACTTGTTGATTAGAGCAGTGAAGCAGAAGGTCTGCTAGTATTTCTACTTGTTGATTAGAGCAGTGAAGCCGAAGGTCTGCTAGTATTTCAACTTGTTGATTAGAGCAGTGAAGCAGAAGGTCTGCTTGTATTTCTACTTGTTGATTAAAGCAGCGAAGCCGAAAGTCTGCTAGTATTTCTACTTGTTGATTAAAGCAGCGAAGCCGAAATTCTGCTAGTATTTCTACTTGTTGATTAGAGCAGCGAAGCAGAAGGTCTGCTAGTATTTCTACTTGTTGATTAAAGCAGTGAAGCCGAAGTGCTGCTAGTATTTCTACTTGTTGATTAGAGCAGCTAAGCAGGTCTGCTAGTATTGCTACTTGTTGATTAGAGCAGTGAAGCAGAAGGTCTGCTAGTATTTCTACTTGTTGATTAGAGCAGTGAAGCCGAAGGTCTGCTAGTATTTCTACTTGTTGATTAGAGCAGTGAAGCAGAAGGTCTGCTAGTATTTCTACTTGTTCATTCGAGCAGTGAAGCCGAAATTCTGCTAGTATTTCTACTTGTTGATTAGAGCAGTGAAGCAGAATGTCTGCTAGTATTTCTTGTTGATTAGAGCAGCGAAGCAGAAGGTCTGCTAGTAGTTCTACATGTTGATTTGAGCAGTGAAGCAGAAGGTCTGCTAGTATTTCTACTTGTTGATTAGAGCAGTGAAGCAGAAGGTCTGTTAGTATTTCTACTTGTTGATTAGAGCAGTGAAGCAGAAGTTCTGCTAGTAATTCTACTTGTTGATTAGAGCAGCGAAGCCGAAAGTCTGCTAGTATTTCTACTTGTTGATTAGAGCAGTGAAGCAGAAGGTCTGCTAGTATTTCTACTTGTTGATTAGAGCAGTGAAGCAGAAGGTCTGCTAGTATTTCTACTTGTTGATTAGAGTAGTGAAGCAGAAGGTCTGCTAGTAATTCTACTTGTTGATTAGAGCAGCGAAGCCGAAAGTCTGCTAGTATTTCTACTTGTTGATTAGAGCAGCGAAGCAGAAGGTCTGCTAGTATTTCTACTTGTTGATTAGAGCAGTGAAGCAGAAGGTCTGCTAGTATTTCTACTTGTTGATTAGAGCAGTGAAGCAGAAGGTCTGCTAGTATTTCTACCTGTTGATTAGAGCAGTGAAGCAGGTCTGCTAGTATTTCTACTTGTTGATTAGAGCAGTGAAGCAGAAGGTCTGCTAGTATTTCTACTTGTTGATTAGAGCAGTGAAGCCGAAGGTCTGATAGTATTTCTACTTGTTGATTAGAGCAGCGCAGCAGGTCTGCTAGTATTTCTACTTGTTGATTAGAGCAACGAAGCAGAAGGTCTGCTAGTATTTCTACTTGTTGATTAGAGCAGTGAAGCAGAAGGTCTGCTAGTATTTCTTGTTGATTAGAGCAGCGAAGCAGAAGGTCTGCTAGTATTTCTACTTGTTGATTAAAGCAGTGAAGCAGAAGGTCTGCTAGTATTTCTACCTGTTGATTAGAGCAGCAAAGCAGAAGGTCTGCTAGTATTTCTACTTTTTGATTAGAGCAGTGAAGCAGAAGGTCTGCTAGTATTTCTACTTGTTGATTAGAGCAGTGAAGCTGAAGGTCTGCTAGTATTTCTACTTGTTGATTAGAGCAGCGAAGCAGGTCTGCTAGTATTTCTACTTGTTGATTAGAGCAGTGAAGCAGAAGGTCTGCTAGTATTTCTACTTGTTGATTAGAGCAGTGAAGCAGAAGGTCTGCTAATATTTCTACTTGTTGATTAAAGCAGCGAAGCCGAAAATCTGCTAGTATTTCTACTTGCTGATTAAAGCAGCGAAGCCGAAAGTCTGCTAGTATTTCTACTTGTTGATTAAAGCAGCGAAGCCGAAAGTCTGCTAGTATTTCTTCTTGCTGATTAAAGCAGCGAAGCCGAAAGTCTGCTAGTATTTCTACTTGTTGATTAGAGCAGCGAAGCAGAAGGTCTGCTAGTATTTCTTGTTGATTAGAGCAGCGAAGCAGAAGGTCTGCTAGTAATTCTACTTGTTGATTAGAGCAGCGAAGCAGAAGGTCTGCTAGTAGTTCTACTTGTTGATTAGAGCAGCGAAGCAGAAGGTCTGCTAGTATTTCTACTATTGATTAAAGCAGTGAAGCAGAAGGTCTGCTAGTATTTCTACTTGTTGATTAGAGCAGTGAAGCCGAAGGTCTGCTAGTATTTCTACTTGTTGATTAAAGCAGTGAAGCCGAAGTTCTGCTAGTATTTCTACTTGTTGATTAGAGCTGCTAAGCAGAAGTTCTGCTAGTATTTCTACTTGTTGATTAAAGCAGTGAAGCCGAAGTGCTGCTAGTATTTCTACTTGTTGATTAGAGCTGCTAAGCAGGTCTGCTATTATTGCAACTTGTTGATTAGAGCAGTGAAGCAGAAGGTCTGCTAGTATTTCTACTTGTTGATTAGAGCAGTGAAGCCGAAGGTCTGCTAGTATTTCTACTTGTTGATTAGAGCAGTGAAGCAGAAGGTCTGCTAGTATTTCTACTTGTTCATTCGAGCAGTGAAGCCGAAATTCTGCTAGTATTTCTACTTGTTGATTAGAGCAGTGAAGCAGAATGTCTGCTAGTATTTCTTGTTGATTAGAGCAGCGAAGCAGAAGGTCTGCTAGTAGTTCTACATGTTGATTTGAGCAGTGAAGCAGAAGGTCTGCTAGTATTTCTACTTGTTGATTAGAGCAGTGAAGCAGAAGGTCTGTTAGTATTTCTACTTGTTGATTAGAGCAGTGAAGCAGAAGTTCTGCTAGTAATTCTACTTGTTGATTAGAGCAGCGAAGCCGAAAGTCTGCTAGTATTTCTACTTGTTGATTAGAGCAGTGAAGCAGAAGGTCTGCTAGTATTTCTACTTGTTGATTAAAGCAGTGAAGCCGAAGTTCTGCTAGTATTTCTACTTGTTGATTAGAGCTGCTAAGCAGGTCTGCTAGTATTTCTACTTGTTGATTAGAGCAGTGAAGCAGAAGGTCTGCTAGTATTTCTACTTGTTGATTAGAGCAGTGAAGCCGAAGGTCTGCTAGTATTTCAACTTGTTGATTAGAGCAGTGAAGCAGAAGGTCTGCTTGTATTTCTACTTGTTGATTAAAGCAGCGAAGCCGAAAGTCTGCTAGTATTTCTACTTGTTGATTAAAGCAGCGAAGCCGAAATTCTGCTAGTATTTCTACTTGTTGATTAGAGCAGCGAAGCAGAAGGTCTGCTAGTATTTCTACTTGTTGATTAAAGCAGTGAAGCCGAAGTGCTGCTAGTATTTCTACTTGTTGATTAGAGCTGCTAAGCAGGTCTGCTAGTATTGCTACTTGTTGATTAGAGCAGTGAAGCAGAAGGTCTGCTAGTATTTCTACTTGTTGATTAGAGCAGTGAAGCCGAAGGTCTGCTAGTATTTCTACTTGTTGATTAGAGCAGTGAAGCAGAAGGTCTGCTAGTATTTCTACTTGTTCATTCGAGCAGTGAAGCCGAAATTCTGCTAGTATTTCTACTTGTTGATTAGAGCAGTGAAGCAGAATGTCTGCTAGTATTTCTTGTTGATTAGAGCAGCGAAGCAGAAGGTCTGCTAGTAGTTCTACATGTTGATTTGAGCAGTGAAGCAGAAGGTCTGCTAGTATTTCTACTTGTTGATTAGAGCAGTGAAGCAGAAGGTCTGTTAGTATTTCTACTTGTTGATTAGAGCAGTGAAGCAGAAGTTCTGCTAGTAATTCTACTTGTTGATTAGAGCAGCGAAGCCGAAAGTCTGCTAGTATTTCTACTTGTTGATTAGAGCAGTGAAGCAGAAGGTCTGCTAGTATTTCTACTTGTTGATTAGAGCAGTGAAGCAGAAGGTCTGCTAGTATTTCTACTTGTTGATTAGAGTAGTGAAGCAGAAGGTCTGCTAGTAATTCTACTTGTTGATTAGAGCAGCGAAGCCGAAAGTCTGCTAGTATTTCTACTTGTTGATTAGAGAGCGAAGCAGAAGGTCTGCTAGTAATTCTACTTGTTGATTAGAGCAGCGAAGCAGAAGGTCTGCTAGTAGTTCTACTTGTTGATTTGAGCAGTGAAGCCGTAGGTCTGCTAGTATTTCTACTTGTTGATTAAAGCAGTGAAGCAGAGGGTCTGCTAGTATTTATTGTCTATTAGAGCAGTGAAGCAGAGGGTCTGCTAGTATTTCAACTTGTTGATTAAAGCAGTGAAGCAGAAGGTCTGCTAGTATTTCTACCTGTTGATTAGAGCAGCGAAGCAGAAGGTCTGCTAGTAATTCTACTTGTTGATTAGAGCAGCGAAGCAGAAGGTCTGCTAGTAGGTCTACTTGTTGATTTGAGCAGTGAAGCAGAAGGTCTGCTAGTATTTCTACTTGTTGATTAGAGCCATGAAGCAGAAGGTCTGCTAGTATTTCTACTTGTTGATTAGGGCAGTGAAGCAGAAGGTCTGCTAGTATTTCTACTTGTTGATTAGAGCAGTGAAGCCGAAGGTCTGCTAGTATTTCAACTTGTTGATTAGAGCAGTGAAGCAGAAGGTCTGCTTGTATTTCTACTTGTTGATTAAAGCAGCGAAGCCGAAAGTCTGCTAGTATTTCTACTTGTTGATTAAAGCAGCGAAGCCGAAAGTCTGCTAGTATTTCTACTTGTTGATTAGAGCAGTGAAGCAGAAGGTCTGCTAGTATTTCTACTTGTTGATTAGAGCAGTGAAGCAGAAGGTCTGCTAGTATTTCTACTTGTTGATTAGAGTAGTGAAGCAGAAGGTCTGCTAGTAATTCTACTTGTTGATTAGAGCAGCGAAGCCGAAAGTCTGCTAGTATTTCTACTTGTTGATTAGAGAGCGAAGCAGAAGGTCTGCTAGTAATTCTACTTGTTGATTAGAGCAGCGAAGCAGAAGGTCTGCTAGTAGTTCTACTTGTTGATTTGAGCAGTGAAGCCGTAGGTCTGCTAGTATTTCTACTTGTTGATTAAAGCAGTGAAGCAGAGGGTCTGCTAGTATTTATTGTCTATTAGAGCAGTGAAGCAGAGGGTCTGCTAGTATTTCAACTTGTTGATTAAAGCAGTGAAGCAGAAGGTCTGCTAGTATTTCTACCTGTTGATTAGAGCAGCGAAGCAGAAGGTCTGCTAGTAATTCTACTTGTTGATTAGAGCAGCGAAGCAGAAGGTCTGCTAGTAGGTCTACTTGTTGATTTGAGCAGTGAAGCAGAAGGTCTGCTAGTATTTCTACTTGTTGATTAGAGCCATGAAGCAGAAGGTCTGCTAGTATTTCTACTTGTTGATTAGGGCAGTGAAGCAGAAGGTCTGCTAGTATTTCTACTTGTTGATTAGAGCAGTGAAGCCGAAGGTCTGCTAGTATTTCAACTTGTTGATTAGAGCAGTGAAGCAGAAGGTCTGCTTGTATTTCTACTTGTTGATTAAAGCAGCGAAGCCGAAAGTCTGCTAGTATTTCTACTTGTTGATTAAAGCAGCGAAGCCGAAATTCTGCTAGTATTTCTACTTGTTGATTAGAGCAGCGAAGCAGAAGGTCTGCTAGTATTTCTACTTGTTGATTAGAGCAGTGAAGCAGAAGGTCTGCTAGTATTTCTACTTGTTGATTAGAGCAGTGAAGCAGAAGGTCTGCTAGTATTTCTACCTGTTGATTAGAGCAGTGAAGCAGGTCTGCTAGTATTTCTACTTGTTGATTAGAGCAGTGAAGCAGAAGGTCTGCTAGTATTTCTACTTGTTGATTAAAGCAGTGAAGCCGAAGGTCTGATAGTATTTCTACTTGTTGATTAGAGCAGCGCAGCAGGTCTGCTAGTATTTCTACTTGTTGATTAGAGCAACGAAGCAGAAGGTCTGCTAGTATTTCTACTTGTTGATTAGAGCAGTGAAGCAGAAGGTCTGCTAGTATTTCTTGTTGATTAGAGCAGCGAAGCAGAAGGTCTGCTAGTATTTCTACTTGTTGATTAAAGCAGTGAAGCAGAAGGTCTGCTAGTATTTCTACCTGTTGATTAGAGCAGCAAAGCAGAAGGTCTGCTAGTATTTCTACTTTTTGATTAGAGCAGTGAAGCAGAAGGTCTGCTAGTATTTCTACTTGTTGATTAGAGCAGTGAAGCTGAAGGTCTGCTAGTATTTCTACTTGTTGATTAGAGCAGCGAAGCAAGTCTGCTAGTATTTCTACTTGTTGATTAGAGCAGTGAAGCAGAAGGTCTGCTAGTATTTCTACTTGTTGATTAGAGCAGTGAAGCAGAAGGTCTGCTAATATTTCTACTTGTTGATTAAAGCAGCGAAGCCGAAAATCTGCTAGTATTTCTACTTGCTGATTAAAGCAGCGAAGCCGAAAGTCTGCTAGTATTTCTACTTGTTGATTAAAGCAGCGAAGCCGAAAGTCTGCTAGTATTTCTTCTTGCTGATTAAAGCAGCGAAGCCGAAAGTCTGCTAGTATTTCTTCTTGCTGATTAAAGCAGCGAAGCCAAAAGTCTGTTGGTATTTCTACTTGTTGATTAGAGCAGTGAAGCAGAAGGTCTGTTAGTATTTCTACTTGTTGATTAGAGCAGTGAAGCAGAAGTTCTGCTAGTAATTCTACTTGTTGATTAGAGCAGCGAAGCCGAAAGTCTGCTAGTATTTCTACTTGTTGATTAGAGCAGCGAAGCAGAAGGTCTGCTAGTAATTCTACTTGTTGATTAGAGCAGCGAAGCAGAAGGTCTGCTAGTAGTTCTACTTGTTGATTTGAGCAGTGAAGCCGTAGGTCTGCTAGTATTTCTACTTGTTGATTAAAGCAGTGAAGCAGAGGGTCTGCTAGTATTTATTGTTGATTAGAGCAGCGAAGCAGAGGGTCTGCTAGTATTTCTACTTGTTGATTAAAGCAGTGAAGCAGAAGGTCTGCTAGTATTTCTACCTGTTGATTAGAGCAGCGAAGCAGAAGGTCTGCTAGTAATTCTACTTGTTGATTAGAGCAGCGAAGCAGAAGGTCTGCTAGTAGTTCTACTTGTTGATTAGAGCAGTGAAGCAGAAGGTCTGCTAGTATTTATACTTGTTGATTAGAGCAGCGAAGCAGAAGGTCTGCTAGTAGTTCTACTTGTTGATTTGAGCAGTGAAGCCGTAGGTCTGCTAGTATTTCTACTTGTTGATTAAAGCAGTGAAGCAGAGGGTCTGCTAGTATTTATTGTTGATTAGAGCAGCGAAGCAGAGGGTCTGCTAGTATTTCTACTTGTTGATTAAAGCAGTGAAGCAGAAGGTCTGCTAGTATTTCTACCTGTTGATTAGAGCAGCGAAGCAGAAGGTCTGCTAGTAATTCTACTTGTTAATTAGAGCAGCGAAGCAGAAGGTCTGCTAGTAGTTCTACTTGTTGATTTGAGCAGCGAAGCAGAAGGTCTGCTAGTATTTCTACTTGTTGATTAGAGCAGTGAAGCAGAAGGTCTGCTAGTATTTATACTTGTTGATTAGAGCAGTGAAGCCGAAGGTCTGCTAGTATTTCTACTTGTTAATTAGAGCAGTGAAGCAGGTCTGCTAGTATTTCTACTTGTTGATTAGAGCAGCGAAGCAGAAGGTCTGCTAGTATTTCTACTTGTTGATTAGAGCAGTGAAGCCGAAGTTCTGCTAGTATTTCTACTTGTTGATTAGAGCAGCGAAGCAGGTCTGCTAGTATTCTACTTGTTGATTAGAGCAGTGAAGCAGAAGGTCTGCTTGTATTTGTAATTGTTGATTAGAGCAGTGAAGCAGAAGGTCTGCTAGTATTTCTACTTGTTGATTAGAGCAGTGAAGCAGAAGGTCTGCTAGTATTTATACTTGTTGATTAGAGCAGTGAAGCCGAAGGTCTGCTAGTATTTCTACTTGTTAATTAGAGCAGCGAAGCAGGTCTGCTAGTATTTCTACTTGTTGATTAGAGCAGCGAAGCAGAAGGTCTGCTAGTATTTCTACTTGTTGATTAGAGCAGTGAAGCCGAAGTTCTGCTAGTATTTCTACTTGTTGATTAGAGCAGCGAAGCAGGTCTGCTAGTATTCTACTTGTTCATTAGAGCAGTGAAGCAGAAGGTCTGCTTGTATTTGTAATTGTTGATTAGAGCAGTGAAGCAGAAGGTCTGCTAGTATTTCTACTTGTTGAATAAAGCAGCGAAGCCGAAAGTCTGCTAGTCTTTCATCTTGTTGATTAGAGCAGCAAAGCAGAAGGTCTGCTAGTTTTTCTTGTTGATTAGAGCAGCGAAGCAGAAGGTCTGCTAGTATTTCTACTTGTTGATTAGAGCAGTGAAGCAGAAGGTCTGCTAGTATTTCTACTTGTTGATTAGAGCAGTGAAGCAGAAGTTCTGCTAGTAATTCTACTTGTTGATTAGAGCAGCGAAGCCGAAAGTCTGCTAGTATTTCTACTTGTTGATTAGAGCAGTGAAGCAGAAGGTCTGCTAGTATTTCTACTTGTTGATTAGAGCAGTGAAGCAGAAGGTCTGCTAGTATTTCTACTTGTTGATTAGAGTAGTGAAGCAGAAGGTCTGCTAGTAATTCTACTTGTTGATTAGAGCAGCGAAGCCGAAAGTCTGCTAGTATTTCTACTTGTTGATTAGAGAGCGAAGCAGAAGGTCTGCTAGTAATTCTACTTGTTGATTAGAGCAGCGAAGCAGAAGGTCTGCTAGTAGTTCTACTTGTTGATTTGAGCAGTGAAGCCGTAGGTCTGCTAGTATTTCTACTTGTTGATTAAAGCAGTGAAGCAGAGGGTCTGCTAGTATTTATTGTCTATTAGAGCAGTGAAGCAGAGGGTCTGCTAGTATTTCAACTTGTTGATTAAAGCAGTGAAGCAGAAGGTCTGCTAGTATTTCTACCTGTTGATTAGAGCAGCGAAGCAGAAGGTCTGCTAGTAATTCTACTTGTTGATTAGAGCAGCGAAGCAGAAGGTCTGCTAGTAGGTCTACTTGTTGATTTGAGCAGTGAAGCAGAAGGTCTGCTAGTATTTCTACTTGTTGATTAGAGCAGTGAAGCAGAAGGTCTGCTAGTATTTCTACTTGTTGATTAGGGCAGTGAAGCAGAAGGTCTGCTAGTATTTCTACTTGTTGATTAGAGCAGTGAAGCCGAAGGTCTGCTAGTATTTCAACTTGTTGATTAGAGCAGTGAAGCAGAAGGTCTGCTTGTATTTCTACTTGTTGATTAAAGCAGCGAAGCCGAAAGTCTGCTAGTATTTCTACTTGTTGATTAAAGCAGCGAAGCCGAAATTCTGCTAGTATTTCTACTTGTTGATTAGAGCAGCGAAGCAGAAGGTCTGCTAGTATTTCTACTTGTTGATTAGAGCAGTGAAGCAGAAGGTCTGCTAGTATTTCTACTTGTTGATTAGAGCAGTGAAGCAGAAGGTCTGCTAGTATTTCTACCTGTTGATTAGAGCAGTGAAGCAGGTCTGCTAGTATTTCTACTTGTTGATTAGAGCAGTGAAGCAGAAGGTCTGCTAGTATTTCTACTTGTTGATTAGAGCAGTGAAGCCGAAGGTCTGCTAGTATTTCTACTTGTTGATTAGAGCAGCGCAGCAGGTCTGCTAGTATTTCTACTTGTTGATTAGAGCCATGAAGCAGAAGGTCTGCTAGTATTTCTACTTGTTGATTAGGGCAGTGAAGCAGAAGGTCTGCTAGTATTTCTACTTGTTGATTAGAGCAGTGAAGCCGAAGGTCTGCTAGTATTTCAACTTGTTGATTAGAGCAGTGAAGCAGAAGGTCTGCTTGTATTTCTACTTGTTGATTAAAGCAGCGAAGCCGAAAGTCTGCTAGTATTTCTACTTGTTGATTAAAGCAGCGAAGCCGAAATTCTGCTAGTATTTCTACTTGTTGATTAGAGCAGCGAAGCAGAAGGTCTGCTAGTATTTCTACTTGTTGATTAGAGCAGTGAAGCAGAAGGTCTGCTAGTATTTCGACTTGTTGATTAGAGCAGTGAAGCAGAAGGTCTGCTAGTATTTCTACCTGTTGATTAGAGCAGTGAAGCAGAAGGTCTGCTAGTATTTCTACTTGTTGATTAGAGCAGTGAAGCCGAAGGTCTGCTAGTATTTCAACTTGTTGATTAGAGCAGTGAAGCAGAAGGTCTGCTTGTATTTCTACTTGTTGATTAAAGTAGCGAAGCCGAAAGTCTGCTAGTATTTCTACTTGTTGATTAAAGCAGCGAAGCCGAAAGTCTGCTAGTATTTCTACTTGTTGATTAGAGCAGTGAAGCAGAAGGTCTGCTAGTATTTCTACTTGTTGATTAGAGCAGTGAAGCAGAAGGTCAGCTAGTATTTCTACTTGTTGATTAGAGTAGTGAAGCAGAAGGTCTGCTAGTAATTCTACTTGTTGATTAGAGCAGCGAAGCCGAAAGTCTGCTAGTATTTCTACTTGTTGATTAGAGAGCGAAGCAGAAGGTCTGCTAGTAATTCTACTTGTTGATTAGAGCAGCGAAGCAGAAGGTCTGCTAGTAGTTCTACTTGTTGATTTGAGCAGTGAAGCCGTAGGTCTGCTAGTATTTCTACTTGTTGATTAAAGCAGTGAAGCAGAGGGTCTGCTAGTATTTATTGTCTATTAGAGCAGTGAAGCAGAGGGTCTGCTAGTATTTCAACTTGTTGATTAAAGCAGTGAAGCAGAAGGTCTGCTAGTATTTCTACCTGTTGATTAGAGCAGCGAAGCAGAAGGTCTGCTAGTAATTCTACTTGTTGATTAGAGCAGCGAAGCAGAAGGTCTGCTAGTAGGTCTACTTGTTGATTTGAGCAGTGAAGCAGAAGGTCTGCTAGTATTTCTACTTGTTGATTAGAGCCATGAAGCAGAAGGTCTGCTAGTATTTCTACTTGTTGATTAGGGCAGTGAAGCAGAAGGTCTGCTAGTATTTCTACTTGTTGATTAGAGCAGTGAAGCCGAAGGTCTGCTAGTATTTCAACTTGTTGATTAGAGCAGTGAAGCAGAAGGTCTGCTTGTATTTCTACTTGTTGATTAAAGCAGCGAAGCCGAAAGTCTGCTAGTATTTCTACTTGTTGATTAAAGCAGCGAAGCCGAAATTCTGCTAGTATTTCTACTTGTTGATTAGAGCAGCGAAGCAGAAGGTCTGCTAGTATTTCTACTTGTTGATTAGAGCAGTGAAGCAGAAGGTCTGCTAGTATTTCTACTTGTTGATTAGAGCAGTGAAGCAGAAGGTCTGCTAGTATTTCTACCTGTTGATTAGAGCAGTGAAGCAGGTCTGCTAGTATTTCTACTTGTTGATTAGAGCAGTGAAGCAGAAGGTCTGCTAGTATTTCTACTTGTTGATTAGAGCAGTGAAGCCGAAGGTCTGATAGTATTTCTACTTGTTGATTAGAGCAGCGCAGCAGGTCTGCTAGTATTTCTACTTGTTGATTAGAGCAACGAAGCAGAAGGTCTGCTAGTATTTCTACTTGTTGATTAGAGCAGTGAAGCAGAAGGTCTGCTAGTATTTCTTGTTGATTAGAGCAGCGAAGCAGAAGGTCTGCTAGTATTTCTACTTGTTGATTAAAGCAGTGAAGCAGAAGGTCTGCTAGTATTTCTACCTGTTGATTAGAGCAGCAAAGCAGAAGGTCTGCTAGTATTTCTACTTTTTGATTAGAGCAGTGAAGCAGAAGGTCTGCTAGTATTTCTACTTGTTGATTAGAGCAGTGAAGCTGAAGGTCTGCTAGTATTTCTACTTGTTGATTAGAGCAGCGAAGCAGGTCTGCTAGTATTTCTACTTGTTGATTAGAGCAGTGAAGCAGAAGGTCTGCTAGTATTTCTACTTGTTGATTAGAGCAGTGAAGCAGAAGGTCTGCTAATATTTCTACTTGTTGATTAAAGCAGCGAAGCCGAAAATCTGCTAGTATTTCTACTTGCTGATTAAAGCAGCGAAGCCGAAAGTCTGCTAGTATTTCTACTTGTTGATTAAAGCAGCGAAGCCGAAAGTCTGCTAGTATTTCTTCTTGCTGATTAAAGCAGCGAAGCCGAAAGTCTGCTAGTATTTCTTCTTGCTGATTAAAGCAGCGAAGCCAAAAGTCTGTTGGTATTTCTACTTGTTGATTAGAGCATTGAAGCAGAAGGTCTGTTAGTATTTCTACTTGTTGATTAGAGCAGTGAAGCAGAAGTTCTGCTAGTAATTCTACTTGTTGATTAGAGCAGCGAAGCCGAAAGTCTGCTAGTATTTCTACTTGTTGATTAGAGCAGCGAAGCAGAAGGTCTGCTAGTAATTCTACTTGTTGATTAGAGCAGCGAAGCAGAAGGTCTGCTAGTAGTTCTACTTGTTGATTTGAGCAGTGAAGCCGTAGGTCTGCTAGTATTTCTACTTGTTGATTAAAGCAGTGAAGCAGAGGGTCTGCTAGTATTTATTGTTGATTAGAGCAGCGAAGCAGAGGGTCTGCTAGTATTTCTACTTGTTGATTAAAGCAGTGAAGCAGAAGGTCTGCTAGTATTTCTACCTGTTGATTAGAGCAGCGAAGCAGAAGGTCTGCTAGTAATTCTACTTGTTGATTAGAGCAGCGAAGCAGAAGGTCTGCTAGTAGTTCTACTTGTTGATTAGAGCAGTGAAGCAGAAGGTCTGCTAGTATTTATACTTGTTGATTAGAGCAGCGAAGCAGAAGGTCTGCTAGTAGTTCTACTTGTTGATTTGAGCAGTGAAGCCGTAGGTCTGCTAGTATTTCTACTTGTTGATTAAAGCAGTGAAGCAGAGGGTCTGCTAGTATTTATTGTTGATTATAGCAGCGAAGCAGAGGGTCTGCTAGTATTTCTACTTGTTGATTAAAGCAGTGAAGCAGAAGGTCTGCTAGTATTTCTACCTGTTGATTAGAGCAGCGAAGCAGAAGGTCTGCTAGTAATTCTACTTGTTAATTAGAGCAGCGAAGCAGAAGGTCTGCTAGTAGTTCTACTTGTTGATTTGAGCAGCGAAGCAGAAGGTCTGCTAGTATTTCTACTTGTTGATTAGAGCAGTGAAGCAGAAGGTCTGCTAGTATTTATACTTGTTGATTAGAGCAGTGAAGCCGAAGGTCTGCTAGTATTTCTACTTGTTAATTAGAGCAGTGAAGCAGGTCTGCTAGTATTTCTACTTGTTGATTAGAGCAGCGAAGCAGAAGGTCTGCTAGTATTTCTACTTGTTGATTAGAGCAGTGAAGCCGAAGTTCTGCTAGTATTTCTACTTGTTGATTAGAGCAGCGAAGCAGGTCTGCTAGTATTCTACTTGTTGATTAGAGCAGTGAAGCAGAAGGTCTGCTTGTATTTGTAATTGTTGATTAGAGCAGTGAAGCAGAAGGTCTGCTAGTATTTCTACTTGTTGATTAGAGCAGTGAAGCAGAAGGTCTGCTAGTATTTATACTTGTTGATTAGAGCAGTGAAGCCGAAGGTCTGCTAGTATTTCTACTTGTTAATTAGAGCAGCGAAGCAGGTCTGCTAGTATTTCTACTTGTTGATTAGAGCAGCGAAGCAGAAGGTCTGCTAGTATTTCTACTTGTTGATTAGAGCAGTGAAGCCGAAGTTCTGCTAGTATTTCTACTTGTTGATTAGAGCAGCGAAGCAGGTCTGCTAGTATTCTACTTGTTGATTAGAGCAGTGAAGCAGAAGGTCTGCTTGTATTTGTAATTGTTGATTAGAGCAGTGAAGCAGAAGGTCTGCTAGTATTTCTACTTGTTGAATAAAGCAGCGAAGCCGAAAGTCTGCTAGTCTTTCATCTTGTTGATTAGAGCAGCAAAGCAGAAGGTCTGCTAGTTTTTCTTGTTGATTAGAGCAGCGAAGCAGAAGGTCTGCTAGTATTTCTACTTGTTGATTAGAGCAGTGAAGCAGAAGGTCTGCTAGTATTTCTACTTGTTGATTAGAGCAGTGAAGCAGAAGTTCTGCTAGTAATTCTACTTGTTGATTAGAGCAGCGAAGCCGAAAGTCTGCTAGTATTTCTACTTGTTGATTAGAGAGCGAAGCAGAAGGTCTGCTAGTAATTCTACTTGTTGATTAGAGCAGCGAAGCAGAAGGTCTGCTAGTAGTTCTACTTGTTGATTTGAGCAGTGAAGCCGTAGGTCTGCTAGTATTTCTACTTGTTGATTAAAGCAGTGAAGCAGAGGGTCTGCTAGTATTTATTGTCTATTAGAGCAGTGAAGCAGAGGGTCTGCTAGTATTTCAACTTGTTGATTAAAGCAGTGAAGCAGAAGGTCTGCTAGTATTTCTACCTGTTGATTAGAGCAGCGAAGCAGAAGGTCTGCTAGTAATTCTACTTGTTGATTAGAGCAGCGAAGCAGAAGGTCTGCTAGTAGGTCTACTTGTTGATTTGAGCAGTGAAGCAGAAGGTCTGCTAGTATTTCTACTTGTTGATTAGAGCAGTGAAGCAGAAGGTCTGCTAGTATTTCTACTTGTTGATTAGGGCAGTGAAGCAGAAGGTCTGCTAGTATTTCTACTTGTTGATTAGAGCAGTGAAGCCGAAGGTCTGCTAGTATTTCAACTTGTTGATTAGAGCAGTGAAGCAGAAGGTCTGCTTGTATTTCTACTTGTTGATTAAAGCAGCGAAGCCGAAAGTCTGCTAGTATTTCTACTTGTTGATTAAAGCAGCGAAGCCGAAATTCTGCTAGTATTTCTACTTGTTGATTAGAGCAGCGAAGTAGAAGGTCTGCTAGTATTTCTACTTGTTGATTAGAGCAGTGAAGCAGAAGGTCTGCTAGTATTTCTACTTGTTGATTAGAGCAGTGAAGCAGAAGGTCTGCTAGTATTTCTACCTGTTGATTAGAGCAGTGAAGCAGGTCTGCTAGTATTTCTACTTGTTGATTAGAGCAGTGAAGCAGAAGGTCTGCTAGTATTTCTACTTGTTGATTAGAGCAGTGAAGCCGAAGGTCTGCTAGTATTTCTACTTGTTGATTAGAGCAGCGCAGCAGGTCTGCTAGTATTTCTACTTGTTGATTAGAGCCATGAAGCAGAAGGTCTGCTAGTATTTCTACTTGTTGATTAGGGCAGTGAAGCAGAAGGTCTGCTAGTATTTCTACTTGTTGATTAGAGCAGTGAAGCCGAAGGTCTGCTAGTATTTCAACTTGTTGATTAGAGCAGTGAAGCAGAAGGTCTGCTTGTATTTCTACTTGTTGATTAAAGCAGCGAAGCCGAAAGTCTGCTAGTATTTCTACTTGTTGATTAAAGCAGCGAAGCCGAAATTCTGCTAGTATTTCTACTTGTTGATTAGAGCAGCGAAGCAGAAGGTCTGCTAGTATTTCTACTTGTTGATTAGAGCAGTGAAGCAGAAGTTCTGCTAGTATTTCGACTTGTTGATTAGAGCAGTGAAGCAGAAGGTCTGCTAGTATTTCTACCTGTTGATTAGAGCAGTGAAGTAGGTCTGCTAGTATTTCTACTTGTTGATTAGAGCAGTGAAGCAGAAGGTCTGCTAGTATTTCTACTTGTTGATTAGAGCAGTGAAGCCGAAGGTCTGATAGTATTTCTACTTGTTGATTAAAGCAGTGAAGCAGAGGGTCTGCTAGTATTTATTGTTGATTAGAGCAGCGAAGCAGAGGGTCTGCTAGTATTTCTACTTGTTGATTAAAGCAGTGAAGCAGAAGGTCTGCTAGTATTTCTACCTGTTGATTAGAGCAGCGAAGCAGAAGGTCTGCTAGTAATTCTACTTGTTGATTAGAGCAGCGAAGCAGAAGGTCTGCTAGTAGTTCTACTTGTTGATTTGAGCAGCGAAGCAGAAGGTCTGCTAGTATTTCTACTTGTTGATTAGAGCAGTGAAGCAGAAGGTCTGATAGTATTTATACTTGTTGATTAGAGCAGCGAAGCAGAAGGTCTGCTAGTAGTTCTACTTGTTGATTTGAGCAGTGAAGCCGTAGGTCTGCTAGTATTTCTACTTGTTGATTAAAGCAGTGAAGCAGAGGGTCTGCTAGTATTTATTGTTGATTAGAGCAGCGAAGCAGAGGGTCTGCTAGTATTTCTACTTGTTGATTAAAGCAGTGAAGCAGAAGGTCTGCTAGTATTTCTACCTGTTGATTAGAGCAGCGAAGCAGAAGGTCTGCTAGTAATTCTACTTGTTAATTAGAGCAGCGAAGCAGAAGGTCTGCTAGTAGTTCTACTTGTTGATTTGAGCAGCGAAGCAGAAGGTCTGCTAGTATTTCTACTTGTTGATTAGAGCAGTGAAGCAGAAGGTCTGCTAGTATTTATACTTGTTGATTAGAGCAGTGAAGCCGAAGGTCTGCTAGTATTTCTACTTGTTAATTAGAGCAGCGAAGCAGGTCTGCTAGTATTTCTACTTGTTGATTAGAGCAGCGAAGCAGAAGGTCTGCTAGTATTTCTACTTGTTGATTAGAGCAGTGAAGCCGAAGTTCTGCTAGTATTTCTACTTGTTAATTAGAGCAGCGAAGCAGGTCTGCTAGTATTCTACTTGTTGATTAGAGCAGTGAAGCAGAAGGTCTGCTTGTATTTGTAATTGTTGATTAGAGCAGTGAAGCAGAAGGTCTGCTAGTATTTCTACTTGTTGATTAGAGCAGTGAAGCAGAAGGTCTGCTAGTATTTATACTTGTTGATTAGAGCAGTGAAGCCGAAGGTCTGCTAGTATTTCTACTTGTTAATTAGATCAGCGAAGCAGGTCTGCTAGTATTTCTACTTGTTGATTAGAGCAGCGAAGCAGAAGGTCTGCTAGTATTTCTACTTGTTGATTAGAGCAGTGAAGCCGAAGTTCTGCTAGTATTTCTACTTGTTGATTAGAGCAGCGAAGCAGGTCTGCTAGTATTCTACTTGTTGATTAGAGCAGTGAAGCAGAAGGTCTGCTTGTATTTGTAATTGTTGATTAGAGCAGTGAAGCAGAAGGTCTGCTAGTATTTCTACTTGTTGAATAAAGCAGCGAAGCCGAAAGTCTGCTAGTCTTTCATCTTGTTGATTAGAGCAGCAAAGCAGAAGGTCTGCTAGTTTTTCTTGTTGATTAGAGCAGCGAAGCAGAAGGTCTGCTAGTATTTCTACTTGTTGATTAGAGCAGTGAAGCAGAAGGTCTGCTAGTATTTCTACTTGTTGATTCGAGCAGTGAAGCCGAAAGTCTGCTAGTATTTCTACTTGTTGATTTGAGCAGTGAAGCCGTAGGTCTGCTAGTATTTCTACTTGTTGATTAAAGCAGTGAAGCAGAAGGTCTGCTAGTATTTATTGTTGATTAGAGCAGCGAAGCAGAGGGTCTGCTAGTATTTCTACTTGTTGATTAAAGCAGTGAAGCAGAAGGTCTGCTAGTATTTCTACCTGTTGATTAGAGCAGCGAAGCAGAAGGTCTGCTAGTATTTCTACTTGTTGATTAGAGCAGTGAAGCAGAAGGTCTGCTAGTATTTCTACTTGTTGATTAGAGCAGTGAAGCAGAAGGTCTGCTAGTATTTCTACTTGTTGATTAAAGCAGCGAAGATGAAAGTCTGCTAGTATTTCTTCTTGCTGATTAAAGCAGCGAAGCCGAAAGTCTGCTAGTATTTCTACTTGTTGATTAGAGCAGCGAAGCAGAAGGTCTGCTAGTATTTCTACTATTGATTAAAGCAGTGAAGCAAAAGGTCTGCTAGTATTTCTTGTTGATTAGAGCAGCGAAGCAGGTCTGCTAGTAGTTCTACTTGTTGATTTGAGCAGTGAAGCAGAAGGTCTGCTAGTATTTCTACTTGTTGATTAGAGCAGTGAAGCAGAAGGTCTGCTAGTATTTCTACTTGTTGATTAGGGTAGTTAAGCAGAAGGTGTGCTAGTAATTCTAATTATTGATTAGAGCAGCGAAGCCGAAAGTCTGCTATTATTTCTACTTGTTGATTAGAGCAGTGAAGCAGAAGGTCTGCTAGTATTTATACTTGTTGATTAGAGCAGTGAAGCAGAAGGTCTGCCAGTATTTCTACTTGTTGATTAGAGCAGTGAAGCAGAAGGTCTGCTAGTATTTCTACTTGTTGATTAGAGCAGTGAAGCAGAAGGTCTGCTAGTTTTTCTACTTGTTGATTAGAGCAGTGAAGCCGAAGGTCTGCTAGTATTTCTACTTGTTGATTAGAGCAGCGAAGCAGGTCTGCTATTATTTCTACTTGTTGATTAGAGCAGTGAAGAAGAAGGTCTGCTAGTATTTCTACTTGTTGATTAGAGCAGTGAAGCAGAAGGTCTGCTAGTATTTCTACTTGTTGATTAAAGCAGCGAAGCAGAAAGTCTGCTAGTATTTCTACTTGTTGATTAAAGCAGCGAAGCCGAAAGTCTGCTAGTATTTCTACTTGTTGATTAGAGCAGCGAAGCAGAAGGTCTGCTAGTATTTCTTGTTGATTAGAGCAGCGAAGCAGAAGGTCTGCTAGTAATTCTACTTGTTGATTAGAGCAGCGAAGCAGAAGGTCTGCTAGTAGTTCTACTTGTTGATTTGAGCAGTGAAGCCGTAGGTCTGCTAGTATTTCTACTTGTTGATTAAAGCAGTGAAGCAGAAGGTCTGCTAGTATTTATTGTTGATTAGAGCAGCGAAGCAGAGTGTCTGCTAGTATTTCTACTTGTTGATTAAAGCAGTGAAGCAGAAGGTCTGCTAGTATTTCAACCTGTTGATTAGAGCAGCGAAGCAGAAGGTCTGCTAGTAATTCTACTTGTTGATTAGAGCAGCGAAGCAGAATGTCTGCTAGTAGTTCTACTTGTTGATTAGAGCAGCGAAGCAGAAGGTCTGCTAGTATTTCTACTATTGATTAAAGCAGTGAAGCAGAAGGTCTGCTAGTATTTCTTCTTGCTGATTAAAGCAGCGAAGCCGAAAGTCTGCTAGTATTTCTACTTGTTGATTAGAGCAGCGAAGCAGAAGGTCTGCTAGTATTTCTACTATTGATTAAAGCAGTGAAGCAGAAGGTCTGCTAGTATTTCTACCTGTTGATTAGAGCAGCGAAGCAGAAAGTCTGCTAGTATTTCTACTTCTTGATTAGAGCAGTGAAGCAGAAGGTCTGCTAGTATTTCTACTTGTTGATTACAGCAGTGAAGCCGAAGGTCTGCTAGTATTTCTACTTGTTGATTAAAGCAGTGAAGCCGAAGTTCTGCTAGTATTTCTACTTGTTGATTAGAGCTGCTAAGCAGGTCTGCTAGTATTTCTACTTGTTGATTAGAGCAGTGAAGCAGAAGGTCTGCTAGTATTTCTACTTGTTGATTAGAGCAGTGAAGCCGAAGGTCTGCTAGTATTTCAACTTGTTGATTAGAGCAGTGAAGCAGAAGGTCTGCTTGTATTTCTACTTGTTGATTAAAGCAGCGAAGCCGAAAGTCTGCTAGTATTTCTACTTGTTGATTAAAGCAGCGAAGCCGAAATTCTGCTAGTATTTCTACTTGTTGATTAGAGCAGCGAAGCAGAAGGTCTGCTAGTATTTCTACTTGTTGATTAGAGCAGTGAAGCAGAAGGTCTGCTAGTATTTCTACTTGTTCATTCGAGCAGTGAAGCCGAAATTCTGCTAGTAATTCTACTTGTTGATTAGAGCAGCGAAGCAGAAGGTCTGCTAGTAATTCTACTTGTTGATTAGAGCAGCGAAGCAGAAGGTCTGCTAGTAGTTCTACTTGTTGATTTGAGCAGTGAAGCCGTAGGTCTGCTAGTATTTCTACTTGTTGATTAAAGCAGTGAAGCAGAGGGTCTGCTAGTATTTATTGTTGATTAGAGCAGTGAAGCAGAGGGTCTGCTAGTATTTCTACTTGTTGATTAAAGCAGTGAAGCAGAAGGTCTGCTAGTATTTCTACCTGTTGATTAGAGCAGCGAAGCAGAAGGTCTGCTAGTAATTCTACTTGTTGATTAGAGCAGCGAAGCAGAAGGTCTGCTAGTAGTTCTACTTGTTGATTTGAGCAGTGAAGCAGAAGGTCTGCTAGTATTTCTACTTGTTGATTAGAGCAGTGAAGCAGAAGGTCTGCTAGTATTTCTACTTGTTGATTAGGGCAGTGAAGCAGAAGGTCTGCTAGTATTTCTACTTGTTGATTAGAGCAGTGAAGCCGAAGGTCTGCTAGTATTTCAACTTGTTGATTAGAGCAGTGAAGCAGAAGGTCTGCTTGTATTTCTACTTGTTGATTAAATCAGCGAAGCCGAAAGTCTGCTAGTATTTCTACTTGTTGATTAAAGCAGCGAAGCCGAAATTCTACTAGTATTTCTACTTGTTGATTCGAGCAGCGAAGCAGAAGGTCTGCTAGTATTTCTACTTGTTGATTAGAGCAGTGAAGCAGAAGGTCTGCTAGTATTTCTACTTGTTCATTCGAGCAGTGAAGCCGAAATTCTGCTAGTATTTCTACTTGTTGATTAGAGCAGCGCGTCAGGTCTGCTAGTATTTCTACTTGTTGATTAGAGCAACGAAGCAGAAGGTCTGCTAGTATTTCTACTTGTTGATTAGAGCAGTGAAGCAGAAGGTCTGCTAGTATTTCTACTTGTTGATTAGAGCAGTGAAGCAGAAGGTCTGCTAGTATTTCTACTTGTTCATTCGAGCAGTGAAGCCGAAATTCTGCTAGTAATTCTACTTGTTGATTAGAGCAGCGAAGCAGAAGGTCTGCTAGTAATTCTACTTGTTGATTAGAGCAGCGAAGCAGAAGGTCTGCTAGTAGTTCTACTTGTTGATTTGAGCAGTGAAGCCGTAGGTCTGCTAGTATTTCTACTTGTTGATTAAAGCAGTGAAGCAGAGGGTCTGCTAGTATTTATTGTTGATTAGAGCAGTGAAGCAGAGGGTCTGCTAGTATTTCTACTTGTTGATTAAAGCAGTGAAGCAGAAGGTCTGCTAGTATTTCTACCTGTTGATTAGAGCAGCGAAGCAGAAGGTCTGCTAGTAATTCTACTTGTTGATTAGAGCAGCGAAGCAGAAGGTCTGCTAGTAGTTCTACTTGTTGATTTGAGCAGTGAAGCAGAAGGTCTGCTAGTATTTCTACTTGTTGATTAGAGCAGTGAAGCAGAAGGTCTGCTAGTATTTCTACTTGTTGATTAGGGCAGTGAAGCAGAAGGTCTGCTAGTATTTCTACTTGTTGATTAGAGCAGTGAAGCCGAAGGTCTGCTAGTATTTCAACTTGTTGATTAGGGCAGTGAAGCAGAAGGTCTGCTTGTATTTCTACTTGTTGATTAAAGCAGCGAAGCCGAAAGTCTGCTAGTATTTCTACTTGTTGATTAAAGCAGCGAAGCCGAAATTCTACTAGTATTTCTACTTGTTGATTCGAGCAGCGAAGCAGAAGGTCTGCTAGTATTTCTACTTGTTGATTAGAGCAGTGAAGCAGAAGGTCTGCTAGTATTTCTACTTGTTCATTCGAGCAGTGAAGCCGAAATTCTGCTAGTATTTCTACTTGTTGATTAGAGCAGCGCGTCAGGTCTGCTAGTATTTCTACTTGTTGATTAGAGCAACGAAGCAGAAGGTCTGCTAGTATTTCTACTTGTTGATTAGAGCAGTGAAGCAGAAGGTCTGCTAGTATTTCTTGTTGATTAGAGCAGCGAAGCAGAAGGTCTGCTAGTATTTCTACTTGTTGATTAAAGCAGTGAAGCAGAAGGTCTGCTAGTATTTCTACCTGTTGATTAGAGCAGCAAAGCAGAAGGTCTGCTAGTATTTCTACTTTTTGATTAGAGCAGTGAAGCAGAAGGTCTGCTAGTATTTCTACTTGTTGATTAGAGCAGTGAAGCTGAAGGTCTGCTAGTATTTCTACTTGTTGATTAGAGCAGCGAAGCAGGTCTGCTAGTATTTCTACTTGTTGATTAGAGCAGTGAAGCAGAAGGTCTGCTAGTATTTCTACTTGTTGATTAGAGCAGTGAAGCAGAAGGTCTGCTAATATTTCTACATGTTGATTAAAGCAGCGAAGCCGAAAATCTGCTAGTATTTCTACTTGTTGTTTAGAGCAGTGAAGCAGAAGGTCTGCTAGTATTTCTACTTGTTGATTAGAGCAGTGAAGCAGAAGGTCTGCTAGTATTTCTACTTGTTGATTAGAGCAGTGAAGCAGAAGGTCTGCTAGTATTTCTACCTGTTGATTAGAGCAGCAAAGCAGAAGGTCTGCTAGTATTTCTACTTTTTGATTAGAGCAGTGAAGCAGAAGGTCTGCTAGTATTTCTACTTGTTGATTAGAGCAGTGAAGCTGAAGGTCTGCTAGTATTTCTACTTGTTGATTAGAGCAGCGAAGCAGGTCTGCTAGTATTTCTACTTGTTGATTAGAGCAGTGAAGCAGAAGGTCTGCTAGTATTTCTACTTGTTGATTAGAGCAGTGAAGCAGAAGGTCTGCTAATATTTCTACTTGTTGATTAAAGCAGCGAAGCCGAAAATCTGCTAGTATTTCTACTTGTTGTTTAGAGCAGTGAAGCAGAAGGTCTGCTAGTATTTCTACTTGTTGATTAGAGCAGTGAAGCAGAAGGTCTGCTAGTATTTCTACTTGTTGATTAGAGCAGTGAAGCAGAAGGTCCGCTAGTATTTCTACTTGTTGATTAGAGTAGTGAAGCAGAAGGTCTGCTAGTATTTCTACTTGTTGATTAGAGCAGTGAAGCAGAAGGTCTGCTAGTATTTCTACTTGTTGATTAGAGCAGTGAAGCCGAAGGTCTGCTAGTATTTCTACTTGTTGATTAGAGCAGCGAAGCAGGTCTGCTATTATTTCTACTTGCTGATTAGAGCAGTGAAGAAGAAGGTCTGCTAGTATTTCTACTTGTTGATTAGAGCAGTGAAGCAGAAGGTCTGCTAGTATTTCTACTTGTTGATTAAAGCAGCGAAGCAGAAAGTCTGCTAGTATTTCTACTTGTTGATTAAAGCAGCGAAGCCGAAAGTCTGCTAGTATTTCTACTTGTTGATTAGAGCAGCGAAGCAGAAGGTCTGCTAGTATTTCTTGTTGATTAGAGCAGCGAAGCAGAAGGTCTGCTAGTAGTTCTACTTGTTGATTTGAGCAGTGAAGCAGAAGGTCTGTAAGTATTTCTACTTGTTGATTAGAGCAGTGAAGCAGAAGGTCTGTTAGTATTTCTACTTGTTGATTAGAGCAGTGAAGCAGAAGTTCTGCTAGTAATTCTACTTGTTGATTAGAGCAGCGAAGCCAAAAGTCTGCTAGTATTTCTACTTGTTGATTAGAACAGCGAAGCAGAAGGTCTGCTAGTAATTCTACTTGTTGATTAGAGCAGCGAAGCAGAAGGTCTGCTAGTATTTCTACTATTGATTAAAGCAGTGAAGCAGAAGGTCTGCTAGTATTTCTACCTGTTGATTAGTGCAGCGAAACAGAAAGTCTGCTAGTATTTCTACTTGTTGATTAGAGCAGTGAAGCAGAAGGTCTGCTAGTATTTCTACTTGTTGATTAGAGCAGTGAAGCCGAAGGTCTGCTAGTATTTCTACTTGTTGATTAAAGCAGTGAAGCCGAAGTTCTGCTAGTATTTCGACTTGTTGATTAGAGCTGCTAAGCAGGTCTGCTAGTATTTCTACTTGTTGATTAGAGCAGTGAAGCAGAAGGTCTGCTAGTATTTCTACTTGTTGATTAGAGCAGTGAAGCAGAAGGTCTGTTAGTATTTCTACTTGTTGATTAGAGCAGCGAAGCAGAAGGTCTGCTAGTATTTCTTGTTGATTAGAGCAGCGAAGCAGAAGGTCTGCTAGTAATTCTACTTGTTGATTAGAGCAGCGAAGCAGAAGGTCTGCTAGTAGTTCTACTTGTTGATTTGAGCAGTGAAGCCGTAGGTCTGCTAGTATTTCTACTTGTTGATTAAAGCAGTAAAGCAGAAGGTCTGCTAGTATTTATTGTTGATTAGAGCAGCGAAGCAGAGTGTCTGCTAGTATTTCTACTTGTTGATTAAAGCAGTGAAGCAGAAGGTCTGCTAGTATTTCAACCTGTTGATTAGAGCAGCGAAGCAGAACGTCTGCTAGTAATTCTACTTGTTGATTAGAGCAGCGAAGCAGAAGGTCTGCTAGTATTTCTACTATTGATTAAAGCAGTGAAGCAGAAGGTCTGCTAGTATTTCTTCTTGCTGATTAAAGCAGCGAAGCCGAAAGTCTGCTAGTAATTCTACTTGTTGATTAGAGCAGCGAAGCAGAAGGTCTGCTAGTATTTCTACTATTGATTAAAGCAGTGAAGCAGAAGGTCTGCTAGTATTTCTTCTTGCTGATTAAAGCAGCGAAGCCGAAAGTCTGCTAGTATTTCTTGTTGATTAGAGCAGCGAAGCAGAAGGTCTGCTAGTAATTCTACTTGTTGATTAGAGCAGCGAAGCAGAAGGTCTGCTAGTAGTTCTACTTGTTGATTTGAGCAGTGAAGCCGTAGGTCTGCTAGTATTTCTACTTGTTGATTAAAGCAGTAAAGCAGAAGGTCTGCTAGTATTTATTGTTGATTAGAGCAGCGAAGCAGAGTGTCTGCTAGTATTTCTACTTGTTGATTAAAGCAGTGAAGCAGAAGGTCTGCTAGTATTTCAACCTGTTGATTAGAGCAGCGAAGCAGAACGTCTGCTAGTAATTCTACTTGTTGATTAGAGCAGCGAAGCAGAAGGTCTGCTAGTATTTCTACTATTGATTAAAGCAGTGAAGCAGAAGGTCTGCTAGTATTTCTTCTTGCTGATTAAAGCAGCGAAGCCGAAAGTCTGCTAGTATTTCTACTTGTTGATTAGAGCAGCGAAGCAGAAGGTCTGCTAGTATTTCTACTATTGATTAAATTAGTGAAGCAGAAGGTCTGCTAGTATTTCTACCTGTTGATTAGAGCAGCGAAGCAGAAAGTCTGCTAGTATTTCTACTTGTTGATTAGAGCAGTGAAGCAGAAGGTCTGCTAGTATTTCTACTTGTTGATTAGAGCAGTGAAGCCGAAGGTCTGCTAGTATTTCTACTTGTTGATTAAAGCAGTGAAGCCGAAGTTCTGCTAGTATTTCTACTTGTTGATTAGAGCTGCTAAGCAGGTCTGCTAGTATTTCTACTTGTTGATTAGAGCAGTGAAGCAGAAGGTCTGCTAGTATTTCTACTTGTTGATTAGAGCAGTGAAGCCGAAGGTCTGCTAGTATTTCAACTTGTTGATTAGAGCAGTGAAGCAGAAGGTCTGCTTGTATTTCTACTTGTTGATTAAAGCAGCGAAGCCGAAAGTCTGCTAGTATTTCTACTTGTTGATTAAAGCAGCGAAGCCGAAATTCTGCTAGTCTTTCTACTTGTTGATTAGAGCAGCGAAGCAGAAGGTCTGCTAGTATTTCTACTTGTTGATTAGAGCAGTGAAGCAGAAGGTCTGCTAGTATTTCTACTTGTTCATTCGAGCAGTGAAGCCGAAATTCTGCTAGTATTTGTACTTGTTGATTAGAGCAGTGAAGCAGAATGTCTGCTAGTATTTCTTGTTGATTAGAGCAGCGAAGCAGAAGGTCTGCTAGTAGTTCTACTTGTTGATTTGAGCAGTGAAGCAGAAGGTCTGTAAGTATTTCTACTTGTTGATTAGAGCAGTGAAGCAGAAGGTCTGTTAGTATTTCTACTTGTTGATTAGAGCAGTGAAGCAGAAGTTCTGCTAGTAATTCTACTTGTTGATTAGAGCAGCGAAGCCGAAAGTCTGCTAGTATTTCTACTTGTTGATTAGAACAGCGAAGCAGAAGGTCTGCTAGTAATCCTACTTGTTGATTAGAGCAGCGAAGCAGAAGGTCTGCTAGTATTTCTACTATTGATTAAAGCAGTGAAGCAGAAGGTCTGCTAGTATTTCTACCTGTTGATTAGAGCAGCGAAACAGAAAGTCTGCTAGTATTTCTACTTGTTGATTAGAGCAGTGAAGCAGAAGGTCTGCTAGTATTTCTACTTGTTGATTAGAGCAGTGAAGCCGAAGGTCTGCTAGTATTTCTACTTGTTGATTAAAGCAGTGAAGCCGAAGTTCTGCTAGTATTTCTACTTGTTGATTAGAGCTGCTAAGCAGGTCTGCTAGTATTTCTACTTGTTGATTAGAGCAGTGAAGCAGAAGGTCTGCTAGTATTTCTACTTGTTGATTAGAGCAGTGAAGCCGAAGGTCTGCTAGTATTTCAACTTGTTGATTAGAGCAGTGAAGCAGAAGGTCTGCTTGTATTTCTACTTGTTGATTAAAGCAGCGAAGCCGAAAGTCTGCTAGTATTTCTACTTGTTGATTAAAGCAGCGAAGCCGAAATTCTGCTAGTATTTCTACTTGTTGATTAGAGCAGCGAAGCAGAAGGTCTGCTAGTATTTCTACTTGTTGATTAGAGCAGTGAAGCAGAAGGTCTGCTAGTATTTCTACTTGTTCATTCGAGCAGTGAAGCCGAAATTCTGCTAGTATTTGTACTTGTTGATTAGAGCAGTGAAGCAGAATGTCTGCTAGTATTTCTTGTTGATTAGAGCAGCGAAGCAGAAGGTCTGCTAGTAGTTCTACTTGTTGATTTGAGCAGTGAAGCAGAAGGTCTGTAAGTATTTCTACTTGTTGATTAGAGCAGTGAAGCAGAAGGTCTGTTAGTATTTCTACTTGTTGATTAGAGCAGTGAAGCAGAAGTTCTGCTAGTAATTCTACTTGTTGATTAGAGCAGCGAAGCCGAAAGTCTGCTAGTATTTCTACTTGTTGATTAGAGCAGCGAAGCAGAAGGTCTGCTAGTAATTCTACTTGTTGATTAGAGCAGCGAAGCAGAAGGTCTGCTAGTATTTCTACTATTGATTAAAGCAGTGAAGCAGAAGGTCTGCTAGTATTTCTACCTGTTGATTAGAGCAGCGAAACAGAAAGTCTGCTAGTATTTCTACTTGTTGATTAGAGCAGTGAAGCAGAAGGTCTGCTAGTATTTCTACTTGTTGATTAGAGCAGTGAAGCCGAAGGTCTGCTAGTATTTCTACTTGTTGATTAAAGCAGTGAAGCCGAAGTTCTGCTAGTATTTCTACTTGTTGATTAGAGCTGCTAAGCAGGTCTGCTAGTATTTCTACTTGTTGATTAGAGCAGTGAAGCAGAAGGTCTGCTAGTATTTCTACTTGTTGATTAGAGCAGTGAAGCCGAAGGTCTGCTAGTATTTCAACTTGTTGATTAGAGCAGTGAAGCAGAAGGTCTGCTTGTATTTCTACTTGTTGATTAAAGCAGCGAAGCCGAAAGTCTGCTAGTATTTCTACTTGTTGATTAAAGCAGCGAAGCCGAAATTCTGCTAGTATTTCTACTTGTTGATTAGAGCAGCGAAGCAGAAGGTCTGCTAGTATTTCTACTTGTTGATTAGAGCAGTGAAGCAGAAGGTCTGCTAGTATTTCTACTTGTTCATTCGAGCAGTGAAGCCGAAATTCTGCTAGTATTTGTACTTGTTGATTAGAGCAGTGAAGCAGAATGTCTGCTAGTATTTCTTGTTGATTAGAGCAGCGAAGCAGAAGGTCTGCTAGTAGTTCTACTTGTTGATTTGAGCAGTGAAGCAGAAGGTCTGTAAGTATTTCTACTTGTTGATTAGAGCAGTGAAGCAGAAGGTCTGTTAGTATTTCTACTTGTTGATTAGAGCAGTGAAGCAGAAGTTCTGCTAGTAATTCTACTTGTTGATTAGAGCAGCGAAGCCGAAAGTCTGCTAGTATTTCTACTTGTTGATTAGAGCAGCGAAGCAGAAGGTCTGCTAGTAATTCTACTTGTCAATTAGAGCAGCGAAGCAGAAGGTCTGCTAGTAGTTCTACTTGTTGATTTGAGCAGTGAAGCCGTAGGTCTGCTAGTATTTCTACTTGTTGATTAAAGCAGTGAAGCAGACGGTCTGCTAGTATTTATTGTTGATTAGAGCAGCGAAGCAGAGGGTCTGCTAGTATTTCTACTTGTTGATTAAAGCAGTGAAGCAGAATGTCTGCTAGTATTTCTACCTGTTGATTAGAGCAGCGAAGCAGAAGGTCTGCTAGTAATTGAAATTGTTGATTAGAGCAGCGAAGCAGAAGGTCTGCTAGTAGTTCTACTTGTTGATTTGAGCAGTGAAGCAGAAGGTCTGCTAGTATTTCTACTTGTTGATTAGAGCAGTGAAGCAGAAGGTCTGCTAGTATTTCTACTTGTTGATTAGGGCAGTGAAGCAGAAGGTCTGCTAGTATTTCTACTTGTTGATTAGAGCAGTGAAGCCGAAGGTCTGCTAGTATTTCAACTTGTTGATTAGAGCAGTGAAGCAGAAGGTCTGCTTGTATTTCTACTTGTTGATTAAAGCAGCGAAGCCGAAAGTCTGCTAGTATTTCTACTTGTTGATTAAAGCAGCGAAGCCGAAATTCTACTAGTATTTCTACTTGTTGATTCGAGCAGCGAAGCAGAAGGTCTGCTAGTATTTCTACTTGTTGATTAGAGCAGTGAAGCAGAAGGTCTGCTAGTATTTCTACTTGTTCATTCGAGCAGTGAAGCCGAAATTCTGCTAGTATTTCTACTTGTTGATTAGAGCAGCGCGTCAGGTCTGCTAGTATTTCTACTTGTTGATTAGAGCAACGAAGCAGAAGGTCTGCTAGTATTTCTACTTGTTGATTAGAGCAGTGAAGCAGAAGGTCTGCTAGTATTTCTTGTTGATTAGAGCAGCGAAGCAGAAGGTCTGCTAGTATTTCTACTTGTTGATTAGAGCAGTGAAGCTGAAGGTCTGCTAGTATTTCTACTTGTTGATTAGAGCAGCGAAGCAGGTCTGCTAGTCTTTCTACTTGTTGATTAGAGCAGTGAAGCAGAAGGTCTGCTAGTATTTCTACTTGTTGATTAGAGCAGTGAAGCAGAAGGTCTGCTAATATTTCTACTTGTTGATTAAAGCAGCGAAGCCGAAAATCTGCTAGTATTTCTACTTGTTGTTTAGAGCAGTGAAGCAGAAGGTCTGCTAGTATTTCTACTTGTTGATTAGAGCAGTGAAGCAGAAGGTCTGCTAGTATTTCTACTTGTTGATTAGAGCAGTGAAGCAGAAGGTCTGCTAGTATTTCTACTTGTTGATTAGAGTAGTGAAGCAGAAGGTCTGCTAGTATTTCTACTTGTTGATTAGAGCAGTGAAGCAGAAGGTCTGCTAGTATTTCTACTTGTTGATTAGAGCAGTGAAGCCGAAGGTCTGCTAGTATTTCTACTTGTTGATTAGAGCAGCGAAGCAGGTCTGCTATTATTTCTACTTGCTGATTAGAGCAGTGAAGAAGAAGGTCTGCTAGTATTTCTACTTGTTGATTAGAGCAGTGAAGCAGAAGGTCTGCTAGTATTTCTACTTGTTGATTAAAGCAGCGAAGCAGAAAGTCTGCTAGTATTTCTACTTGTTGATTAAAGCAGCGAAGCCGAAAGTCTGCTAGTATTTCTACTTGTTGATTAGAGCAGCGAAGCAGAAGGTCTGCTAGTATTTCTTGTTGATTAGAGCAGCGAAGCAGAAGGTCTGCTAGTAGTTCTACTTGTTGATTTGAGCAGTGAAGCAGAAGGTCTGTAAGTATTTGTACTTGTTGATTAGAGCAGTGAAGGAGAAGGTCTGTTAGTATTTCTACTTGTTGATTAGAGCAGTGAAGCAGAAGTTCTGCTAGTAATTCTACTTGTTGATTAGAGCAGCGAAGCCAAAAGTCTGCTAGTATTTCTACTTGTTGATTAGAACAGCGAATCAGAAGGTCTGCTAGTAATTCTACTTGTTGATTAGAGCAGCGAAGCAGAAGGTCTGCTAGTATTTCTACTATTGATTAAAGCAGTGAAGCAGAAGGTCTGCTAGTATTTCTACCTGTTGATTAGAGCAGCGAAACAGAAAGTCTGCTAGTATTTCTACTTGTTGATTAGAGCAGTGAAGCAGAAGGTCTGCTAGTATTTCTACTTGTTGATTAGAGCAGTGAAGCCGAAGGTCTGCTAGTATTTCTACTTGTTGATTAAAGCAGTGAAGCTGAAGTTCTGCTAGTATTTCTACTTGTTGATTAGAGCTGCTAAGCAGGTCTGCTAGTATTTCTACTTGTTGATTAGAGCAGTGAAGCAGAAGGTCTGCTAGTATTTCTACTTGTTGATTAGAGCAGTGAAGCAGAAGGTCTGTTAGTATTTCTACTTGTTGATTAGAGCAGCGAAGCAGAAGGTCTGCTAGTATTTCTTGTTGATTAGAGCAGCGAAGCAGAAGGTCTGCTAGTAATTCTACTTGTTGATTAGAGCAGCGAAGCAGAAGGTCTGCTAGTAGTTCTACTTGTTGATTTGAGCAGTGAAGCCATAGGTCTGCTAGTATTTTTACTTGTTGATTAAAGCAGTAAAGCAGAAGGTCTGCTAGTATTTATTGTTGATTAGAGCAGCGAAGCAGAGTGTCTGCTAGTATTTCTACTTGTTGATTAAAGCAGTGAAGCAGAAGGTCTGCTAGTATTTCAACCTGTTGATTAGAGCAGCGAAGCAGAACGTCTGCTAGTAATTCTACTTGTTGATTAGAGCAGCGAAGCAGAAGGTCTGCTAGTAGTTCTACTTGTTGATTAGAGCAGCGAAGCAGAAGGTCTGCTAGTATTTCTACTATTGATTAAAGCAGTGAAGCAGAAGGTCTGCTAGTATTTCTTCTTGCTGATTAAAGCAGCGAAGCCGAAAGTCTGCTAGCATTTCTACTTGTTGATTAGAGCAGCGAAGCAGAAGGTCTGCTAGTATTTCTACTATTGATTAAAGCAGTGAAGCAGAAGGTCTGCTAGTATTTCTACCTGTTGATAAGAGCAGCGAAGCAGAAAGTCTGCTAGTATTTCTACTTGTTGATTAGAGCAGTGAAGCAGAAGGTCTGCTAGTATTTCTACTTGTTGATTAGAGCAGTGAAGCCGAAGGTCTGCTAGTATTTCTACTTGTTGATTAAAGCAGTAAAGCCGAAGTTCTGCTAGTATTTCTACTTGTTGATTAGAGCTGCTAAGCAGGTCTGCTAGTATTTCTACTTGTTGATTAGAGCAGTGAAGCAGAAGGTCTGCTAGTATTTCTACTTGTTGATTAGAGCAGTGAAGCCGAAGGTCTGCTAGTATTTCAACTTGTTGATTAGAGCAGTGAAGCAGAAGGTCTGCTTGTATTTCTACTTGTTGATTAAAGCAGCGAAGCCGAAAGTCTGCTAGTATTTCTACTTGTTGATTAAAGCAGCGAAGCCGAAATTCTGCTAGTCTTTCTACTTGTTGATTAGAGCAGCGAAGCAGAAAGTCTGCTAGTATTTCTACTTGTTGATTAGAGCAGCGAAGCAGAAGGTCTGCTACTAATTCTACTTGTTGATTAGAGCAGCGAAGCAGAAGGTCTGCTAGTAGTTCTACTTGTTGATTTGAGCAGTGAAGCCGTAGGTCTGCTAGTATTTCTACTTGTTGATTAAAGCAGTGAAGCAGACGGTCTGCTAGTATTTATTGTTGATTAGAGCAGCGAAGCAGAGGGTCTGCTAGTATTTCTACTTGTTGATTAAAGCAGTGAAGCAGAATGTCTGCTAGTATTTCTACCTGTTGATTAGAGCAGCGAAGCAGAAGGTCTGCTAGTAATTGAAATTGTTGATTAGAGCAGCGAAGCAGAAGGTCTGCTAGTAGTTCTACTTGTTGATTTGAGCAGTGAAGCAGAAGGTCTGCTAGTATTTCTACTTGTTGATTAGAGCAGTGAAGCAGAAGGTCTGCTAGTATTTCTACTTGTTGATTAGGGCAGTGAAGCAGAAGGTCTGCTAGTATTTCTACTTGTTGATTAGAGCAGTGAAGCTGAAGGTCTGCTAGTATTTCTACTTGTTGATTAGAGCAGCGAAGCAGGTCTGCTAGTATTTCTACTTGTTGATTAGAGCAGTGAAGCAGAAGGTCTGCTAGTATTTCTACTTGTTGATTAGAGCAGTGAAGCAGAAGGTCTGCTAGTATTTCTACTTGTTGATTAGAGCAGTGAAGCCGAAGGTCTGCTAGTATTTCTACTTGTTGATTAGAGCAGCGAAGCAGGTCTGCTATTATTTCTACTTGCTGATTAGAGCAGTGAAGAAGAAGGTCTGCTAGTATTTCTACTTGTTGATTAGAGCAGTGAAGCAGAAGGTCTGCTAGTATTTCTACTTGTTGATTAAAGCAGCGAAGCAGAAAGTCTGCTAGTATTTCTACTTGTTGATTAAAGCAGCGAAGCCGAAAGTCTGCTAGTATTTCTACTTGTTGATTAGAGCAGCGAAGCAGAAGGTCTGCTAGTATTTCTTGTTGATTAGAGCAGCGAAGCAGAAGTTCTGCTAGTAGTTCTACTTGTTGATTTGAGCAGTGAAGCAGAAGGTCTGTAAGTATTTGTACTTGTTGATTAGAGCAGTGAAGGAGAAGGTCTGTTAGTATTTCTACTTGTTGATTAGAGCAGTGAAGCAGAAGTTCTGCTAGTAATTCTACTTGTTGATTAGAGCAGCGAAGCCAAAAGTCTGCTAGTATTTCTACTTGTTGATTAGAACAGCGAAGCAGAAGGTCTGCTAGTAATTCTACTTGTTGATTAGAGCAGCGAAGCAGAAGGTCTGCTAGTATTTCTACTATTGATTAAAGCAGTGAAGCAGAAGGTCTGCTAGTATTTCTACCTGTTGATTAGAGCAGCGAAACAGAAAGTCTGCTAGTATTTCTACTTGTTGATTAGAGCAGTGAAGCAGAAGGTCGGCTAGTATTTCTACTTGTTGATTAGAGCAGTGAAGCCGAAGGTCTGCTAGTATTTCTACTTGTTGATTAAAGCAGTGAAGCCGAAGTTCTGCTAGTATTTCTACTTGTTGATTAGAGCTGCTAAGCAGGTCTGCTAGTATTTCTACTTGTTGATTAGAGCAGTGAAGCAGAAGGTCTGCTAGTATTTCTACTTGTTGATTAGAGCAGTGAAGCAGAAGGTCTGTTAGTATTTCTACTTGTTGATTAGAGCAGCGAAGCAGAAGGTCTGCTAGTATTTCTTGTTGATTAGAGCAGCGAAGCAGAAGGTCTGCTAGTAATTCTACTTGTTGATTAGAGCAGCGAAGCAGAAGGTCTGCTAGTAGTTCTACTTGTTGATTTGAGCAGTGAAGCCGTAGGTCTGCTAGTATTTCTACTTGTTGATTAAAGCAGTAAAGCAGAAGGTCTGCTAGTATTTATTGTTGATTAGAGCAGCGAAGCAGAGTGTCTGCTAGTATTTCTACTTGTTGATTAAAGCAGTGAAGCAGAAGGTCTGCTAGTATTTCAACCTGTTGATTAGAGCAGCGAAGCAGAACGTCTGCTAGTAATTCTACTTGTTGATTTTAGCAGCGAAGCAGAAGGTCTGCTAGTAGTTCTACTTGTTGATTAGAGCAGCGAAGCAGAAGGTCTGCTAGTATTTCTACTATTGATTAAAGCAGTGAAGCAGAAGGTCTGCTAGTATTTCTTCTTGCTGATTAAAGCAGCGAAGCCGAAAGTCTGCTAGTATTTCTACTTGTTGATTAGAGCAGCGAAGCAGAAGGTCTGCTAGTATTTCTACTATTGATTAAAGCAGTGAAGCAGAAGGTCTGCTAGTATTTCTACCTGTTGATAAGAGCAGCGAAGCAGAAAGTCTGCTAGTATTTCTACTTGTTGATTAGAGCAGTGAAGCAGAAGGTCTGCTAGTATTTCTACTTGTTGATTAGAGCAGTGAAGCCGAAGGTCTGCTAGTATTTCTACTTGTTGATTAAAGCAGTGAAGCCGAAGTTCTGCTAGTATTTCTACTTGTTGATTAGAGCTGCTAAGCAGGTCTGCTAGTATTTCTACTTGTTGATTAGAGCAGTGAAGCAGAAGGTCTGCTAGTATTTCTACTTGTTGATTAGAGCAGTGAAGCCGAAGGTCTGCTAGTATTTCAACTTGTTGATTAGAGCAGTGAAGCAGAAGGTCTGCTTGTATTTCTACTTGTTGATTAAAGCAGCGAAGCCGAAAGTCTGCTAGTATTTCTACTTGTTGATTAAAGCAGCGAAGCCGAAATTCTGCTAGTCTTTCTACTTGTTGATTAGAGCAGCGAAGCAGAAGGTCTGCTAGTATTTCTACTTGTTGATTAGAGCAGTGAAGCAGAAGGTCTGCTAGTATTTCTACTTGTTCATTCGAGCAGTGAAGCCGAAATTCTGCTAGTATTTGTACTTGTTGATTAGAGCAGTGAAGCAGAATGTCTGCTAGTATTTCTTGTTGATTAGAGCAGCGAAGCAGAAGGTCTGCTAGTAGTTCTACTTGTTGATTAGAGCAGCGAAGCAGAAGGTCTGCTAGTATTTCTACTATTGATTAAAGCAGTGAAGCAGAAGGTCTGCTAGTATTTCTTCTTGCTGATTAAAGCAGCGAAGCCGAAAGTCTGCTAGTATTTCTACTTGTTGATTAGAGCAGCGAAGCAGAAGGTCTGCTAGTATTTCTACTATTGATTAAAGCAGTGAAGCAGAAGGTCTGCTAGTATTTCTACCTGTTGATAAGAGCAGCGAAGCAGAAAGTCTGCTAGTATTTCTACTTGTTGATTAGAGCAGTGAAGCAGAAGGTCTGCTAGTATTTCTACTTGTTGATTAGAGCAGTGAAGCCGAAGGTCTGCTAGTATTTCTACTTGTTGATTAAAGCAGTGAAGCCGAAGTTCTGCTAGTATTTCTACTTGTTGATTAGAGCTGCTAAGCAGGTCTGCTAGTATTTCTACTTGTTGATTAGAGCAGTGAAGCAGAAGGTCTGCTAGTATTTCTACTTGTTGATTAGAGCAGTGAAGCCGAAGGTCTGCTAGTATTTCAACTTGTTGATTAGAGCAGTGAAGCAGAAGGTCTGCTTGTATTTCTACTTGTTGATTAAAGCAGCGAAGCCGAAAGTCTGCTAGTATTTCTACTTGTTGATTAAAGCAGCGAAGCCGAAATTCTGCTAGTCTTTCTACTTGTTGATTAGAGCAGCGAAGCAGAAGGTCTGCTAGTATTTCTACTTGTTGATTAGAGCAGTGAAGCAGAAGGTCTGCTAGTATTTCTACTTGTTCATTCGAGCAGTGAAGCCGAAATTCTGCTAGTATTTGTACTTGTTGATTAGAGCAGTGAAGCAGAATGTCTGCTAGTATTTCTTGTTGATTAGAGCAGCGAAGCAGAAGGTCTGCTAGTAGTTCTACTTGTTGATTAGAGCAGCGAAGCAGAAGGTCTGCTAGTATTTCTACTATTGATTAAAGCAGTGAAGCAGAAGGTCTGCTAGTATTTCTTCTTGCTGATTAAAGCAGCGAAGCCGAAAGTCTGCTAGTATTTCTACTTGTTGATTAGAGCAGCGAAGCAGAAGGTCTGCTAGTATTTCTACTATTGATTAAAGCAGTGAAGCAGAAGGTCTGCTAGTATTTCTACCTGTTGATAAGAGCAGCGAAGCAGAAAGTCTGCTAGTATTTCTACTTGTTGATTAGAGCAGTGAAGCAGAAGGTCTGCTAGTATTTCTACTTGTTGATTAGAGCAGTGAAGCCGAAGGTCTGCTAGTATTTCTACTTGTTGATTAAAGCAGTGAAGCCGAAGTTCTGCTAGTATTTCTACTTGTTGATTAGAGCTGCTAAGCAGGTCTGCTAGTATTTCTACTTGTTGATTAGAGCAGTGAAGCAGAAGGTCTGCTAGTATTTCTACTTGTTGATTAGAGCAGTGAAGCCGAAGGTCTGCTAGTATTTCAACTTGTTGATTAGAGCAGTGAAGCAGAAGGTCTGCTTGTATTTCTACTTGTTGATTAAAGCAGCGAAGCCGAAAGTCTGCTAGTATTTCTACTTGTTGATTAAAGCAGCGAAGCCGAAATTCTGCTAGTCTTTCTACTTGTTGATTAGAGCAGCGAAGCAGAAGGTCTGCTAGTATTTCTACTTGTTGATTAGAGCAGTGAAGCAGAAGGTCTGCTAGTATTTCTACTTGTTCATTCGAGCAGTGAAGCCGAAATTCTGCTAGTATTTGTACTTGTTGATTAGAGCAGTGAAGCAGAATGTCTGCTAGTATTTCTTGTTGATTAGAGCAGCGAAGCAGAAGGTCTGCTAGTAGTTCTACTTGTTGATTTGAGCAGTGAAGCAGAAGGTCTGTAAGTATTTCTACTTGTTGATTAGAGCAGTGAAGCAGAAGGTCTGTTAGTATTTCTACTTGTTGATTAGAGCAGTGAAGCAGAAGTTCTGCTAGTAATTCTACTTGTTGATTAGAGCAGCGAAGCCGAAAGTCTGCTAGTATTTCTACTTGTTGATTAGAACAGCGAAGCAGAAGGTCTGCTAGTAATTCTACTTGTTGATTAGAGCAGCGAAGCAGAAGGTCTGCTAGTATTTCTACTATTGATTAAAGCAGTGAAGCAGAAGGTCTGCTAGTATTTCTACCTGTTGATTAGAGCAGCGAAACAGAAAGTCTGCTAGTATTTCTACTTGTTGATTAGAGCAGTGAAGCAGAAGGTCTGCTAGTATTTCTACTTGTTTAGTAGAGCAGTGAAGCCGAAGGTCTGCTAGTATTTCTACTTGTTGATTAAAGCAGTGAAGCCGAAGTTCTGCTAGTATTTCTACTTGTTGATTAGAGCTGCTAAGCAGGTCTGCTAGTATTTCTACTTGTTGATTAGAGCAGTGAAGCAGAAGGTCTGCTAGTATTTCTACTTGTTGATTAGAGCAGTGAAGCCGAAGGTCTGCTAGTATTTCAACTTGTTGATTAGAGCAGTGAAGCAGAAGGTCTGCTTGTATTTCTACTTGTTGATTAAAGCAGCGAAGCCGAAAGTCTGCTAGTATTTCTACTTGTTGATTAAAGCAGCGAAGCCGAAATTCTGCTAGTATTTCTACTTGTTGATTAGAGCAGCGAAGCAGAAGGTCTGCTAGTATTTCTACTTGTTGATTAGAGCAGTGAAGCAGAAGGTCTGCTAGTATTTCTACTTGTTCATTCGAGCAGTGAAGCCGAAATTCTGCTAGTATTTGTACTTGTTGATTAGAGCAGTGAAGCAGAATGTCTGCTAGTATTTCTTGTTGATTAGAGCAGCGAAGCAGAAGGTCTGCTAGTAGTTCTACTTGTTGATTTGAGCAGTGAAGCAGAAGGTCTGTAAGTATTTCTACTTGTTGATTAGAGCAGTGAAGCAGAAGGTCTGTTAGTATTTCTACTTGTTGATTAGAGCAGTGAAGCAGAAGTTCTGCTAGTAATTCTACTTGTTGATAGAGCAGCGAAGCCGAAAGTCTGCTAGTATTTCTACTTGTTGATTAGAGCAGCGAAGCAGAAGGTCTGCTAGTAATTCTACTTGTTGATTAGAGCAGCGAAGCAGAAGGTCTGCTAGTAGGTCTACTTGTTGATTTGAGCAGTGAAGCCGTAGGTCTGCTAGTATTTCTACTTGTTGATTAAAGCAGTGAAGCAGACGGTCTGCTAGTATTTATTGTTGATTAGAGCAGCGAAGCAGAGGGTCTGCTAGTATTTCTACTTGTTGATTAAAGCAGTGAAGCAGAAGGTCTGCTAGTATTTCTACCTGTTGATTAGAGCAGCGAAGCAGAAGGTCTGCTAGTAATTGAAATTGTTGATTAGAGCAGCGAAGCAGAAGGTCTGCTAGTAGTTCTACTTGTTGATTTGAGCAGTGAAGCAGAAGGTCTGCTAGTATTTCTACTTGTTGATTAGAGCAGTGAAGCAGAAGGTCTGCTAGTATTTCAACTTGTTGATTAGAGCAGTGAAGCAGAAGGTCTGCTTGTATTTCTACTTGTTGATTAAAGCAGCGAAGCCGAAAGTCTGCTAGTATTTCTACTTGTTGATTAAAGCAGCGAAGCCGAAATTCTGCTAGTATTTCTACTTGTTGATTAGAGCAGCGAAGCAGAAGGTCTGCCTGTATTTCTACTTGTTGATTAGAGCAGTGAAGCCGAAGGTCTGCTAGTATTTTTAATAGTTCATTCGAGCAGTGAAGCCGAAATTCTGCTAGTATTTGTACTTGTTGATTAGAGCAGTGAAGCAGAATGTCTGCTAGTATTTCTTGTTGATTAGAGCATCGAAGCAGAAGGTCTGCTAGTAGTTCTACTTGTTGATTTGAGCAGTGAAGCAGAAGGTCTGCTAGTATTTCTACTTGTTGATTAGAGCAGTGAAGCAGAAGGTCTGTTAGTATTTCTACTTGTTGATTAGAGCAGTGAAGCAGAAGTTCTGCTAGTAATTCTACTTGTTGATTAGAGCAGCGAAGCCGAAAGTCTGCTAGTATTTCTACTTGTTGATTAGAGCAGCGAAGCAGAAAGTCTGCTAGTAATTCTACTTGTTGATTAGAGCAGCGAAGCAGAAGGTCTGCTAGTAGTTCTACTTGTTGATTTGAGCAGTGAAGCAGAAGGTCTGCTAGTATTTCTACTTGTTGATTAAAGCAGTGAAGGAGAGGGTCTGCTAGTATTTATTGTTGATTAGAGCAGCGAAGCAGAGGGTCTGCTAGTATTTCTACTTGTTGATTAAAGCAGTGAAGCAGAAGGTCTGCTAGTATTTCTACCTGTTGATTAGAGCAGCGAAGCAGAAGGTCTGCTAGTAATTCTACTTGTTGATTAGAGCAGCGAAGCAGAAGGTCTGCTAGTAGTTCTACTTGTTGATTTGAGCAGTGAAGAAGAAGGTCTGCTAGTATTTCTACTTGTTGATTAGGGCAGTGAAGCAGAAGGTCTGCTAGTAATTCTACTTGTTGATTAGAGCAGCGAAGCCGAAAGTCTGCTAGTATTTCTACTTGTTGATTAGAGCAGTGAAGAAGAAGGTCTGCTAGTATTTCTACTTGTTGATTAGAGCAGTGAAGCAGAAGGTCTGCTAGTATTTCTACTTGTTGATTAGAGCAGTGAAGCAGAAGGTCTGCTAGTATTTCTTTTTGTTGATTAGAGCAGTGAAGCAGAAGGTCTGCTAGTATTTCTACTTGTTGATTAGAGCAGTGAAGCCGAAGGTCTGCTAGTATTTCTACTTGTTGATTAGAGCAGTGAAGCAGAAGGTCTGCTAGTATTTCTACTTGTTGATTAGAGCAGTGAAGCCGAAGGTCTGCTAGTATTTCTACTTGTTGATTAAAGCAGTGAAGCCGAAGGTCTGCTAGTATTTCTACCTGTTGATTAGAGCAGCGAAGCAGTAAGTCTGCTAGTATTTCTACTATTGATTAAAGCAGTGAAGCAGAAGGTCTGCTAGTATTTCTACCTGTTGATTAGAGCAGCGAAACAGAAAGTCTGCTAGTATTTCTACTTGTTGATTAGAGCAGTGAAGCAGAAGGTCTGCTAGTATTTCTACTTGTTTAGTAGAGCAGTGAAGCCGAAGGTCTGCTAGTATTTCTACTTGTTGATTAAAGCAGTGAAGCCGAAGTTCTGCTAGTATTTCTACTTGTTGATTAGAGCTGCTAAGCAGGTCTGCTAGTATTTCTACTTGTTGATTAGAGCAGTGAAGCAGAAGGTCTGCTAGTATTTCTACTTGTTGATTAGAGCAGTGAAGCCGAAGGTCTGCTAGTATTTCAACTTGTTGATTAGAGCAGTGAAGCAGAAGGTCTGCTTGTATTTCTACTTGTTGATTAAAGCAGCGAAGCCGAAAGTCTGCTAGTATTTCTACTTGTTGATTAAAGCAGCGAAGCCGAAATTCTGCTAGTATTTCTACTTGTTGATTAGAGCAGCGAAGCAGAAGGTCTGCTAGTATTTCTACTTGTTGATTAGAGCAGTGAAGCAGAAGGTCTGCTAGTATTTCTACTTGTTCATTGGAGCAGTGAAGCCGAAATTCTGCTAGTATTTGTACTTGTTGATTAGAGCAGTGAAGCAGAATGTCTGCTAGTATTTCTTGTTGATTAGAGCAGCGAAGCAGAAGGTCTGCTAGTAGTTCTACTTGTTGATTTGAGCAGTGAAGCAGAAGGTCTGTAAGTATTTCTACTTGTTGATTAGAGCAGTGAAGCAGAAGGTCTGTTAGTATTTCTACTTGTTGATTAGAGCAGTGAAGCAGAAGTTCTGCTAGTAATTCTACTTGTTGATTAGAGCAGCGAAGCCGAAAGTCTGCTAGTATTTCTACTTGTTGATTAGAGCAGCGAAGCAGAAGGTCTGCTAGTAATTCTACTTGTTGATTAGAGCAGCGAAGCAGAAGGTCTGCTAGTAGTTCTACTTGTTGATTTGAGCAGTGAAGCCGTAGGTCTGCTAGTATTTCTACTTGTTGATTAAAGCAGTGAAGCAGACGGTCTGCTAGTATTTATTGTTGATTAGAGCAGCGAAGCAGAGGGTCTGCTAGTATTTCTACTTGTTGATTAAAGCAGTGAAGCAGAAGGTCTGCTAGTATTTCTACCTGTTGATTAGAGCAGCGAAGCAGAAGGTCTGCTAGTAATTGAAATTGTTGATTAGAGCAGCGAAGCAGAAGGTCTGCTAGTAGTTCTACTTGTTGATTTGAGCAGTGAAGCAGAAGTTCTGCTAGTATTTCTACTTGTTGATTAGAGCAGTGAAGCAGAAGGTCTGCTAGTATTTCAACTTGTTGATTAGAGCAGTGAAGCAGAAGGTCTGCTTGTATTTCTACTTGTTGATTAAAGCAGCGAAGCCGAAAGTCTGCTAGTATTTCTACTTGTTGATTAAAGCAGCGAAGCCGAAATTCTGCTAGTATTTCTACTTGTTGATTAGAGCAGCGAAGCAGAAGGTCTGCCTGTATTTCTACTTGTTGATTAGAGCAGTGAAGCCGAAGGTCTGCTAGTATTTTTAATAGTTCATTCGAGCAGTGAAGCCGAAATTCTGCTAGTATTTGTACTTGTTGATTAGAGCAGTGAAGCAGAATGTCTGCTAGTATTTCTTGTTGATTAGAGCATCGAAGCAGAAGGTCTGCTAGTAGTTCTACTTGTTGATTTGAGCAGTGAAGCAGAAGGTCTGCTAGTATTTCTACTTGTTGATTAGAGCAGTGAAGCAGAAGGTCTGTTAGTATTTCTACTTGTTGATTAGAGCAGTGAAGCAGAAGTTCTGCTAGTAATTCTACTTGTTGATTAGAGCAGCGAAGCCGAAAGTCTGCTAGTATTTCTACTTGTTGATTAGAGCAGCGAAGCAGAAAGTCTGCTAGTAATTCTACTTGTTGATTAGAGCAGCGAAGCAGAAGGTCTGCTAGTAGTTCTACTTGTTGATTTGAGCAGTGAAGCAGAAGGTCTGCTAGTATTTCTACTTGTTGATTAAAGCAGTGAAGGAGAGGGTCTGCTAGTATTTATTGTTGATTAGAGCAGCGAAGCAGAGGGTCTGCTAGTATTTCTACTTGTTGATTAAAGCAGTGAAGCAGAAGGTCTGCTAGTATTTCTACCTGTTGATTAGAGCAGCGAAGCAGAAGGTCTGCTAGTAATTCTACTTGTTGATTAGAGCAGCGAAGCAGAAGGTCTGCTAGTAGTTCTACTTGTTGATTTGAGCAGTGAAGAAGAAGGTCTGCTAGTATTTCTACTTGTTGATTAGGGCAGTGAAGCAGAAGGTCTGCTAGTAATTCTACTTGTTGATTAGAGCAGCGAAGCCGAAAGTCTGCTAGTATTTCTACTTGTTGATTAGAGCAGTGAAGAAGAAGGTCTGCTAGTATTTCTACTTGTTGATTAGAGCAGTGAAGCAGAAGGTCTGCTAGTATTTCTACTTGTTGATTAGAGCAGTGAAGCAGAAGGTCTGCTAGTATTTCTTTTTGTTGATTAGAGCAGTGAAGCAGAAGGTCTGCTAGTATTTCTACTTGTTGATTAGAGCAGTGAAGCCGAAGGTCTGCTAGTATTTCTACTTGTTGATTAGAGCAGTGAAGCAGAAGGTCTGCTAGTATTTCTACTTGTTGATTAGAGCAGTGAAGCCGAAGGTCTGCTAGTATTTCTACTTGTTGATTAAAGCAGTGAAGCCGAAGGTCTGCTAGTATTTCTACCTGTTGATTAGAGCAGCGAAGCAGTAAGTCTGCTAGTATTTCTACTTGTTGATTAGAGCAGTGAAGCAGAAGGTCTGCTAGTATTTCTAATTGTTGATTAGAGCAGTGAAGCCGAAGGTCTGCTAGTATTTCTACTTGTTGATTAAAGCAGTGAAGCCGAAGTTCTGCTAGTATTTCTACTTGTTGATTAGAGCTGCTAAGCAGGTCTGCTAGTATTGCTACTTGTTGATTAGAGCAGTGAAGCAGAAGGTCTGCTAGTATTTCTACTTGTTGATTAGAGCAGTGAAGCCGAAGGTCTGCTAGTATTTCTACTTGTTGATTAGAGCAGTGAAGCAGAAGGTCTGCTAGTATTTCTACTTGTTCATTCGAGCAGTGAAGCCGAAATTCTGCTAGTATTTCTACTTGTTGATTAGAGCAGTGAAGCAGAATGTCTGCTAGTATTTCTTGTTGATTAGAGCAGCGAAGCAGAAGGTCTGCTAGTAGTTCTACTTGTTGATTTGAGCAGTGAAGCAGAAGGTCTGCTAGTATTTCTACTTGTTGATTAGAGCAGTGAAGCAGAAGGTCTGTTAGTATTTCTACTTGTTGATTAGAGCAGTGAAGCAGAAGTTCTGCTAGTATTTCTACTTGTTGATTAGAGCAGTGAAGCCGAAAGTCTGCTAGTATTTCTACTTGTTGATTAGAGCAGTGAAGCAGAAGGTCTGCTAGTATTTCTACTTGTTGATTAGAGCAGTGAAGCAGAAGGTCTGCTAGTATTTCTACTTGTTGATTAGAGTAGTGAAGCAGAAGGTCTGCTAGTAATTCTACTTGTTGATTAGAGCAGCGAAGCCGAAAGTCTGCTAGTATTTCTACTTGTTGATTAGAGCAGCGAAGCAGAAGGTCTGCTAGTAATTCTATTGTTGATTAGAGCAGCGAAGCAGAAGGTCTTCTAGTAGTTCTACTTGTTGATTTGAGCAGTGAAGCCGTAGGTCTGCTAGTATTTCTACTTGTTGATTAAAGCAGTGAAGCAGAGGGTCTGCTAGTATTTATTGTTGATTAGAGCAGTGAAGCAGAGGGTCTGCTAGTATTTCTACTTGTTGATTAAAGCAGTGAAGCAGAAGGTCTGCTAGTATTTCTACCTGTTGATTAGAGCAGCGAAGCAGAAGGTCTGCTAGTAATTCTACTTGTTGATTAGAGCAGCGAAGCAGAAGGTCTGCTAGTAGTTCTACTTGTGGATTTGAGCAGTGAAGCAGAAGGTCTGCTAGTATTTCTACTTGTTGATTAGAGCAGTGAAGCAGAAGGTCTGCTAGTATTTCTACTTGTTGATTAGGGCAGTGAAACAGAAGGTCTGCTAGTATTTCTACTTGTTAATTAGAGCAGTGAAGCCGAAGGTCTGCTAGTATTTCTACTTGTTGATTAGAACAGCGAAGCAGGTCTGCTAGTATTTCTACTTGTTGATTAGAGCAGTGAAAAAGAAGGTCTGCTAGTATTTCTACTTGTTGATTAGAGCAGTGAAGCCGAAGGTCTGCTAGTATTTCTACTTGTTGATTAAAGCAGTGAAGCCGAAGGTCTGCTAGTATTTCTACTTGTTGATTAGAGCAGCGAAGCAGTAAGTCTGCTAGTATTTCTACTTGTTGATTAGAGCAGTGAAGCAGAAGGTCTGCTAGTATTTCTAATTGTTGATTAGAGCAGTGAAGCCGAAGGTCTGCTAGTATTTCTACTTGTTGATTAAAGCAGTGAAGCCGAAGTTCTGCTAGTATTTCTACTTGTTGATTAGAGCTGCTAAGCAGGTCTGCTAGTATTGCTACTTGTTGATTAGAGCAGTGAAGCAGAAGGTCTGCTAGTATTTCTACTTGTTGATTAGAGCAGTGAAGCCGAAGGTCTGCTAGTATTTCAACTTGTTGATTAGAGCAGTGAAGCAGAAGGTCTGCTTGTATTTCTACTTGTTGATTAAAGCAGCGAAGCCGAAAGTCTGCTAGTATTTCTACTTGTTGATTAAAGCAGCGAAGCCGAAATTCTGCTAGTATTTCTACTTGTTGATTAGAGCAGCGAAGCAGAAGGTCTGCTAGTATTTCTACTTGTTGATTAGAGCAGTGAAGCAGAAGGTCTGCTAGTATTTCTACTTTTTATTAGAGCAGTGAAGCAGAAGGTCTCCTAGTATTTCTACTTGTTGATTAGAGCAGTGAAGCTGAAGGTCTGCTAGTATTTCTACTTGTTGATTAGAGCAGCGAAGCAGGTCTGCTAGTATTTCTACTTGTTGATTAGAGCAGTGAAGCAGAAGGTCTGCTAGTATTTCTACTTGTTCATTCGAGCAGTGAAGCCGAAATTCTGCTAGTATTTCTACTTGTTGATTAGAGCAGTGAAGCAGAATGTCTGCTAGTATTTCTTGTTGATTAGAGCAGCGAAGCAGAAGGTCTGCTAGTAGTTCTACTTGTTGATTTGAGCAGTGAAGCAGAAGGTCTGCTAGTATTTCTACTTGTTGATTAGAGCAGTGAAGCAGAAGGTCTGTTAGTATTTCTACTTGTTGATTAGAGCAGTGAAGCAGAAGTTCTGCTAGTATTTCTACTTGTTGATTAGAGCAGCGAAGCCGAAAGTCTGCTAGTATTTCTACTTGTTGATTAGAGCAGTGAAGCAGAAGGTCTGCTAGTATTTCTACTTGTTGATTAGAGCAGTGAAGCAGAAGGTCTGCTAGTATTTCTACTTGTTGATTAGAGTAGTGAAGCAGAAGGTCTGCTAGTATTTCTACCTGTTGATTAGAGCAGCGAAGCAGTAAGTCTGCTAGTATTTCTACTTGTTGATTAGAGCAGTGAAGCAGAAGGTCTGCTAGTATTTCTAATTGTTGATTAGAGCAGTGAAGCCGAAGGTCTGCTAGTATTTCTACTTGTTGATTAAAGCTCTGAAGCCGAAGTTCTGCTAGTATTTCTACTTGTTGATTAGAGCTGCTAAGCAGGTCTGCTAGTATTGCTACTTGTTGATTAGAGCAGTGAAGCAGAAGGTCTGCTAGTATTTCTACTTGTTGATTAGAGCAGTGAAGCCGAAGGTCTGCTAGTATTTCTACTTGTTGATTAGAGCAGTGAAGCAGAAGGTCTGCTAGTATTTCTACTTGTTCATTCGAGCAGTGAAGCCGAAATTCTGCTAGTATTTCTACTTGTTGATTAGAGCAGTGAAGCAGAATGTCTGCTAGTATTTCTTGTTGATTAGAGCAGCGAAGCAGAAGGTCTGCTAGTAGTTCTACTTGTTGATTTGAGCAGTGAAGCAGAAGGTCTGCTAGTATTTCTACTTGTTGATTAGAGCAGTGAAGCAGAAGGTCTGCTAGTATTTCTACTTGTTGATTAGAGCAGTGAAGCAGAAGGTCTGCTAGTATTTCTACTTGTTGATTAGAGCAGTGAAGCCGAAGGTCTGCTAGTATTTCTACTTGTTGATTAGAGCAGTGAAGCAGAAGGTCTGCTAGTATTTCTACTTGTTGATTAGAGCAGTGAAGCAGAAGGTCTGCTAGTATTTCTACTTGTTGATTAGAGCAGTGAAGCCGAAGGTCTGCTAGTATTTCTACTTGTTGATTAGAGCAGCGAAGCAGGTCTGCTAGTATTTCTTCTTGTTGATTAGAGCAGCGAAGCAGAAGTTCTGCTAGTATTTCTACTTGTTGATTAGAGCAGTGAAAACGAAGGTCTGCTAGTATTTCTACTAATTGATTTAGGCAGTGAAGCCGAAGGTCTGCTAGTATTTCTACTTGTTGATTAGAGCAGTGAAGCAGTTCTGCTAGTATTTCTACTTGTTGATTAGAGCAGTGAATCAGAAGGTCTGCTAGTATTTCTACTTGTTGATTAGAGCAGTGAAGCCGAAGGTCTGCTAGTATTTCTACTTGTTGATGAGAGCAGTGAAGCAGAAGGTCTGCTAGTATTTCTACTTCCTTCCGTCTTAACTGCTGTGATGATGTTTGATATTCCTCCAGGATGTTTTGTGCTCTTTAAATCTCAGCGTTTGAGAATTACACAAATGTCTTCTATTCACAAAGTCACTTAAACGTTTGCTCTATTTAATGGGAGAAAAACATATATTTGGGTATGTAATATAATTAGTGTGAATGAATCATTCTAATACTATGGTGAAACCCTTAGAGCTAACAGCAGAAGACAAGGAAGACACGCCATTTAAAAGTATTTGGACAGTCCTAATAACACATCAGGAAACAAACCATTTTAAAGTATTTATTCCTAATATCACATATGGAAACCAAGATAGGACCACTGCATGGGTGTTAGAGGGTATGGGAATATGGGAAAGTGCATGCCTACAAGGAACATAGCACACTGTCACAGAAGCAAATCACAGAAAATTTCCATAAACTTGAAAGTGGATTTAATAGGAAATCCCTATTTTGCTTCTGTTTGATTACATTATGAAAAATACACTTGAGGTACTTCAGTTAACAACATTGGATCCCTTCAATTTTCTTTTTGTTACATCCCAAAACCAGATTTTATTTCTCAAATAGCAATTGACATCACACTAATTCACACCTAGAATAAAAAAGGATGGATTTCTCAAGCTGTGTTAGAACGTTCCTTAACAGAGATGGTCTGGCCATACGGCAATTCGGGAAACACCAGATGGGCTGGTCCATTTTTAGCCCAGTGTTCCAGTCTCAATTTGGGGTTTTGTGCAAGCATATAATTATTTGGATAATAAGAAGGGTTGTGATGATACCAGTATCGCGATACTCTGAAGTATAGTTGTCGTGGCAAGGAAACAAAACATGAAGCGGATTTCATTTCTTGAGGAATGTTATGGAAACCAACGTATTGATGCTGTTATCCAGAGTCACATGTGTTTATTTTCCCAGCTACAACACACACTATCGTGGTATAGTGATACGGGTATTGTCACAAACCTGCTAATAAGGGGGCCTCGATGAAACAATGGACCAGTGTGGCGGGCTGAAGGACAAAAATGGGCCATTGTGATAGAAATGCCCAGGACGATTTCTGGTCCCAATCCGCCCCTTAGCTCCAGTATTGTAGCAGAGCTCATGGAATATTTACATAGCCTCAGACTATGGGGTCTGAAGGCGGGTAGGATAGCTAAGGCCCAGTGGTTGGTACCGTGTTCAAAGGAAAGGAATAGAAAGCCCAGAGGATTCATGACGGTGCAGGAGCATTGTCTCTGAAAAACAGCAGTGCTGCTGGTAAGAAGAAACACCTTGATTTAAAATGCAGTTATAAAGCTATGCAGGCATAGAATGGAGAAGAGGAGCCTAGGCAAGCAAGCAAACAGGAGTGTGATCAGAATGGGAAGTGGAAGCAGAGGAGGTAGCTAGAACGAAAGCACAATAAGCCTACATATGTTGGATCTTAATTTGACCAGTATTGTTGAAAAAAAAATCCTGCAGCAACAGGATTTTAACATTTTAGTCCACAATGTTGTTTGATCAGTGATAACTTTATCAGCTGGCCAAAAGTAGGCAACATGAAAAGATGCTGTTAATATAACCATGGGTTAGTGCTGGTTTTCAGTGAATTTATGTAAGTCACAAAGCTGTGGTGCAGGAAAATTCTCAGCAACAAAAGAGTGATCAGATTAAGATCCTACACCTGTATATAGTTCTGAGGATGATTTAAAGTCACACATTCAGGAATAACGGAGATGGTGTCTGGTTTCTTGCTAAGGAGGAGAGTCAATATCATTGTAAGGGTAAATGTTTCTCTAATAAATAGGGAATGTTGTCTATCGAATGTAGCTGGGTTGTGTGTTGGGAATGGTCGTACACAATACATTTCCAGGTGGTTAATGTTCAGGAACCCTTGATAAATGTGGATGCAAACAACTAAAGATCAGTTTTGTTATCCGTTGGGGAACAGAATAGTTTTTATTGGAAGCAAGAGTGACTAATTATCATCAGCAGTAGTATTTCCTGAGCAGTAGTATTTCCTGAGCAGTAGTATTTCCTGAGTAGTAGTATTTCCTGAGCAGTAGTAGTAGTATTTCCTGAGCAGTAGTATTTCCTGAGCAGTACTATTTCCTGAGCAGTAGTAGTAGTATTTCCTGAGCAGTAGTATATCCTGAGCAGTAGTATTTCCTGAGCAGTAGCAATAGTATTTCCTGAGCTGTAGTATTACCTGAGCAGTAGTATTTCCTGAGCAGTAGCAATAGTATTTCCTGAGCTGTAGTATTACCTGAGCAGTAGTATTTCCTGAGCAGTAGCAATAGTATTTCCTGAGCAGTAGTATTTCCTGAGCAGTAGTATTTCCTGAGCAGTAGTAGTAGTATTTCCTGAGCAGTAGTATTTCCTGAGCAGTAGTAGTAGTATTTCCTGAGCAGTAGTATTTCCTGAGCAGTAGTATTACCGGTGCAGTAGTATTTCTTGAACTGAAGCAGTTAAAAATGTCACAGTTTCAACTTCCACATTCACAACTCTCACCCATTCAATCTCTTTTAATATGGAGCTTCTTCATACACAACAATAACCATGTCTGTCTCACTCACAACTGGCAGTATTTCCCTGGATGAACCCATAGCTGTTATTTAGCCGTAATTAAACGAGGACTCCGTGACAGGCCTTGGGACATGGAGAGATCTGCTGAATCAATTACACAGGCTGCCAGGGCCATGACAACCAGAGAAACTTTGGAAAACACGTCTCCATGTCTCTCCATGACAATGGTGGCATTGTGGAGGCCCACAACAAACAGATCTGCTGGGTTTTCACAGTGAATATTCCTCAGTCTGTCTATAACTACACACCAAGAGGGACACCAAGGGGACAGAAAGCTCTGGGTATGACTACTAGTATTGACCCTCTTTAGAACTTCATGACTATTCGCCCTTGAGAAAAAAAACAGTTAATAATTTGTAGCCAAATTCCGAAATACCAATGCTAGGCTACTGTTAAGCTATTGCTACTTAAACAAACACACATTTTGGGCTGTTGAGGATCATTTGGATAAACTTTCCCTGTTAAGAACAGAAAGATCATTTTCAAAAGTGACATGCTTTCCTGTCCGGCCCATATTTCTTTATTATTTGGTGTCCGTAAGGTTCAGTCCATGTCAAGACTACTGTTTATAGGTTTGTATCCCATGGTTCTGAATGCTCCTAACACCCCCTAGATATATTACCCTGTTAATGAATTCCAGTTAAATGTGAGCACTATCCACCATGCATCCCTTTAAGGCCTGAGCCTGTTTTCATACTTTCCCTCTGCATTTAATTAAAATCTGTAATGAAAATTACACAGAGTGCAGTGGTGGTGTATGAGGTTAAGTGTCCAGGCCTAGTTTCTGCACTTCTCTGCAGATTGTGATCATAAACTCCTCAGGTGGATGCAGAAGGAAATGTGTTTTAACAGGGGGAGAATAATCAATGCCCGTCAGAAAGATGCATGATTTCAGCTCTTGGGATGAATACCTGCACATGCAATACATTTATCATGTTGATTCCCCATGTGGCTCAAATAGAGCACGTTGACTTTCCTCAGACATCATCGCTGCAGTGTGTTGACTGTACGTTGACTTTCCTCGGACATCATCGCTGCAGTGTGTTGACTGTACGTTGACTTTCCTCAGACATCATCGCTGCAGTGTGTTGACTGTACGTTGACTTTCCTCAGACATCATCGCTGCAGTGTGTTGACTGTACGTTGACTTTCCTCAGACATCATCGCTGCAGTGTGTTGACTGTACGTTGACTTTCCTCAGACATCATCGCTGCAGTGTGTTGACTGTACGTTGACTTTCCTCAGACATCATCGCTGCAGTGTGTTGACTGTACGTTGACTTTCCTCAGACATCATCGCTGCAGTGTGTTGACTGTACATACTGTATTTGTTGTCTATGCACTGGACTTAAATATTTGAACTGAAGTATTTAAACTGTTGTAGAACCTACACAAATCAGACGTGTTACTGTACGTTTGAACGATGTTCACTAACTGTACACAGAATGATATGTTGAAGAAAGTGGCAAACATAACAACATCAATGATGGTACAAATAACAGACTCAGAACTGATTGATAAAACACCAAGATAACACACTGAGGCTGGTACTCAGGACAGTGATATTGTGTTTTACTTCCTAGAGTATGAAGCTGGCCTGTTTTTCCTAGAGATGTGGTGGATGTTGATCTTTCACACCATCAGGTTCAGGTGATTGATAACCCCATTATATCCTTCAGACCAGTCTCACCTATTAACTGCCTCACTGACCACTCTCTATGGATCTCTCTCTCTCACACCCTCTCTCTCCCTTTCTTTCTCTCTCTCGGGATCTCTCTCTCTCCCTCTCTCTCCCTTCTCTCTCTCTCTCTGTGGATATCTCTCTCCCTCTCTCTCACTTTCTCTCTCTCTGTGGATCTATCTATCTCTCTCCCTCTCTCTCCCTTTCTTTCTCTCTCTCTCTGTGGATCTATCTCTCTCCCTCTCTCTCCCTTTCTTTCTCTCTCTCTCTGTGGATCTATCTCTCTCCCTCTCTCTCCCTTTCTTTCTCTCTCTATCTATGGATCTCTCTCTCACTTCCTTTCTTTCTCTCTGTGGATCTCTCTCTCTCCCTCTCTCTCTCTCTCTCTGTGGATCTCTCTCTCCCCTTTTCTCTCTCTGTGGATCTCTCTCTCTCCCTCTCTCTCTCTCTCTCTGTGGATCTCTCTCTCCCTTTTTCTCTCTCTGTGGATCTCTCTCTCTCTCTCTCTCTCTCTCTCTCTCTCTCTCTCTCTCTCTATGTGGATCTCTCTCTCCCTCTCTCTCCCTTTCTCTCTCTCTGTGGATATCTCTCTCTCCCTCTCTCTCTTTCTCTCTCAATTGTGGATCTCTCTCTCTCTCCCTCTGCCCCCTTCTCTCTTTTTAGCCTCTCACTCCCCCACCCCTGTCTCTCTTCCTCTCTCCAACCTCCTCCTCTCTCTGTCCCTCTGATGTTTCCTTGCCTCAGCAGTTGACTGATTTGTAGTTCGACACATAGACATGTGATGGATGGATTGGGGGAGATGTGTGGACAACCAGTCACCACCATTGTTCAGTATCTGCCCTTCCTGGAATAATCAATGTAAGGAGACTATTCATCTAAGATAGGAGACAAATGGATTGTATATTAAAACAATCTAACTATCAAGTAAATTGATCAGTACAGGACATAACTGGACGTGCAGTTCTATGACGAGAAAACAACCATGAGGTGGTGGGATCATATAGAAGTAACTGTTAGATAACATGAACTATCCTATGTGATCATATAGAAGGAACTCTGTTGGATAACATGAACTATCCTATGTGATCATATAGAAGGAACTCTGTTGGATAACATGAACTATCCTATGTGATCATATAGAAGGAACTCTGTGTTGTATAAAAAAAATCTAAATCAAATCAAATTTTATAAGTCACATGCGCCGAATACAACAGGTGTAGACCTTACAGTGAAATGCTTACTTCCTACCTAACCGACAATGCAGTTTAAAAAAAATACGGATAAGAATAAGAAATAAAAGTAAAAAGTAATTAAAGAGACGAACAAAAACACAATCGGTTGGGGGCATGTAAAACATCTGCCTTCTGCTCCGGAGCCATCTTACCATAATCTTACCCTATGTTGGATAACACTACCTCTGTGCACTAACTACTCTGTTAGACACATTACTGAGACTCACGCTTACATTTGTTTTCTTGTGGAGTAAATTCATTATAAGTTGTTTTGGAACATTACTTGACTCAATTAAGATTTCCCATTCTGGGTCCTCATGGAATGAATTTTATTATTTTATTTATTATTTTACTGTGGGAGCTATCATGATTTGGAAAAGAGCAGTTGTAGTTGTAATTCCACACATGTACACACACACACTCACACACATATACACACACAGATGCTCACACACACACACACACACACACACACACACACACACACACACACACACACACACACACACACACACACACACACACACACACACACACACACACTCGCATACACTCATACTCAAACACACATACTCACACACACACACACATACATACTCACACATACTCACATACTCACACACACACATACTCACACACACTCACACACACACACACACCCAAGTTGAAGTAGATAACAACATACTCCGAACCAAAACAAGTTACTTACCTAGACAAATATAAAGAGATTTACAAGAAATCACGTAACATTACCACTAAGAATTGGACAGCCAATAAAGACAGAAACAATAACTTATTGAAAGGAACTGAGGGGTTCTCTAGTGAGTCATGAGGGAGGAGATTATTATGTATTTCAATGGAGCTGCCTGGGATCAGTGTCCTGCTATAGTTAGACACAGACAGACTTACATTGAACACCCAGATGAGAGAGAGAGAGAGAGAGAGAGAGAGAGAGAGAGAGAGAGAGAGAGAGAGAGAGAGAGAGAGAGAGAGAGAGAGAGAGAGAGAGAGAGAGAATGTTCTTCCTTCATGACTAGACAGCTTTGGTAACATTTGAAATTGACATAAAAATAGTGCTGTGCTCATATTGCTATATAATCCTGATTGATCTATGTCAGGGCTCTCCAACCATGTTCCTGGAGAGCTACCCTCCTGTAGGTTTTCACTCCTACCCAAGTTATAATTAACGTGATTCAGTTGATCAACCAGCTACAGTGGGCTCCAAAATTACTGGCACCATGTCACGTCCTGACCAGTAAAGGGGTTATTTGTTATTGTAGTTGTGGCAGGGGGTGTTTGTTTTATGTGGTTCGGGGTTTGTTGGGCTATGTACTTATGTAAGAGGGGTGTTTGTTTTATGTGTTCCGGGGTTTTTTGGTCTATGTTCTATGTTAGTGTATTTCTATGTTCAGTCTAGTCTATCTATTTCTATGTTTAGTTCATTGGATTGACCTTCAATTGGAGGCAGCTGTTCCTTGTTGCCTCTGATTGAAGGTCCTATGTATAGGGGTGTTTTTGTAATGGGATTTGTGGGTAGTTGTTTCCTGTTTTGTGTCTGTGCACCTGACAGGACTGGTTTAGTGTTGTTCGTTGTTTTGTATACGTGATTTGTTTGTTTTTCCTCTCTTTCGATTTAATAAAGAAGATGAGTATACACGTTCCCGCTGCACCTTGGTCCAATCCTTACGATGCCCGTTACAGCACCCCTGACTGGCAATGTACAAACAATACTTAAAATAATATAAACAATATAATTATAGAGATAAACTCAAAATACCAACATGTGAGAAATGCTGTACTTTATTCATGTTTCAATGAAACCAACCAAAATCATACAATTATTTAATACAAAATACATTTCACCAAAATCAAGGTTTCATAATTATTGGCACTCCTTTAGTACTTAGTGCCACCACCTCTGGCAAGGATAACAGCATGGTCTTTTCCTGTAATGTTTGACAAGGTTAAGGAACACATTTGGAGGGATTTTGGACCGTTCCTCTATGCAGATCCTTTCAAGATCCTTCACATTCTTGGGTTTGCGCTTATCAACTGCCCTCTTCAACTCAGCCCACAGGTTTTTGATTGGATTGAGGTCCGGCGACTGAGACGGCCATGGCAGAACATTGATTTTGTTGTCACAGAACCATTTCTGTGTGGATCTTGAGGTATGTTTTGGGTCATTGTCTTGTTGGAAAGTCCACATACGGCCAAGTCCCAGCCTTCTGGCAGAGGCAACCAGATTGTCAGCCAAAATTGCCTAGTACTTGGTGGAATTCATTATGCCATCAATCTTAACCAGTGCCTCTGGACCTCTGGAATTAAAACAGCCCCAAAACATCACTGACCCAGCACCATATTTCACCGTGGGTACGAGGTGCCTCTCCTTGTATGCATCTCTGTTTCGATGCCAAACATGCCGATGCTGTGTCTGACCAAAACGTTCAATTTTGGTCTCATCTGACCAGAGCACCTTCCAGTCATAATTTAAATGACATTTGGCAAACTCCAAGCGCTTGCGTCTGTGTCTTGGGGTCAGAAAGGGCTTTCTTCTGGCAACCCTTCCAAAGAGCCTGTGGTTGTAGCGGTGGTGTCTGATGGTGCTTTTTGAAACCTGGTGACCCCAAGACGCCACCAAGGCCTGCAATTCTTTCACAGTGATTCTTGGGGATTTTGTTGCTTCTCTCACAATCCTCCTCCACATCCTGGGGGGCAAAATGCATTTGCGTCCTCTCCCCGTGAGGTTTTCAACTGTTCCATATCTTTTGAATGTTTTAATAATTGCCCTGACAGTGCTCAGTGGTATATTCAATCGTATGTGGATCTTCGTGTAGCCATCACCAGATTTATAAAGGTCTACGACCATCTGTCCCTTTTTAACTGCCAGTTCTTTTCTTTTCTTCATGGTGTTGGATGACAAAGGGATATTGCATGCCTGTTACCTCATTTTTATACCCTCTTGAAAAAGGAAGTGATGTAATGGCTCAATATAGTTCCTTAACACTTAGATAAACTTAAATAAGTGGAATTTAATTCTGGTTTAATGTTGGTAGATGTTATTTACAATCATATTTAAGAGTGCCATTAATTGTGAAACTTTGATTTGGAGGACATTGATTTTTAATTAAATCAATAAATGATTTTGTTCAGTTCCATTGAAACATTATTAAAGTACAGTATTTTTCACGTTGTTATTTTGAGTTTATCTCTATAATTATATAGTTTATATTTTTTTAAGTATTGTTTGTGCATTGCCAGTCAGGGGTGCCAGTAATTTTGGAGCCCACTGTAACTATTAGAATCAGGTAGCTCTCCAGGAACAGGGTTGGAAAGCCCTAATGTGATAGGGGGAACTGGATAACAACAGCAGAAACAAGTGTACTAATAATCTATACTCAAAAAAGTGGAAGTGTTTTAATAGTTTAACTGGTTTTGTGTTGATGAAGGTTGAGCACCTGATTTGTCCACTCCCAGTTCTACCATCTTTGTACGAGATTGTGACAACTATTAAGAGATTACTATGCATTTTCCAGTAACTTAATGGCAGTTGGTCACCTGGAAGTTCATGTTTATGTTTCAATAAATTACTGCCAGCTTGCTGCAACTAGTTATCTGAAAAAAATCCCAGTAACTTACTGAAGCTATCTCTGTAACACTCACTGAGCTGATGGTGTGGTGGGAAGGTCTGTTTGCTGTCAACCAAGTGTGCTGACTACAAAGTAGTTGCTATCTTGTAATCATAAAAGTTCAGTGAAAGTACAGTAAGTTACTGGCAGCTTAATGCAAGTAAGTTACTAGCAATTACTGGCTATTAAGTTATTGTGAATTTTACAATAACTTACTGACAGCTTGTTGCCAGTTAGGTAACACAAAATTCACAGCAACTTCCAGGCAACTATTAAGTTACTGTGAAATGGACAATTACCTCTTCACAGTTCAACTCTTTATTGTCACATGCTTTTACAAAGATGGCAGAACTGACAGTGTTAAAAGAGGTGCCCAACCTTTGACAACATAACTATCAACCACTTAAACTATTACAACCCTTCCACGGATGGTTGGCACAAATACACACAATTCAGTCACTTGTTGTTTACCTTACTTTCATTTTAACCAGTAGCCTGTAGTGTACCGTACAATTACAGGAACGATTTAGCAGTGTAGCATTTCATGGCATGAAGGAAAATATGGTGTAGAGGGAAAGAACAGGAGGGATCTTCACAATCATCACAGCAGTAAAGAACCCTTCTTGATATGCAAATAATAAAATGGTTACACATGTCACCCACACCCCTGACAAAGAACCCCTCAAGAACCTTTTAGTCTATTCTATGACAACGACAGCACCATAAGTCTCCTTGTCTCACAACCTGAGGCTGTCTAACTGTGTAAAAAGCTGTCGGCTAATGTGTCTGTGACAGACACACCTACACAAACAAACACACACACATACATACACACACGCACACACACACACACACACACACACACACACACACACACACACACACACACACACACACACACACACACACGCACACAGGTGATAAGACAGCGATTTACTTAGCGATGAATTATTCAGTGATCATCACGGTGGCTTATTTCTCAGAGCTGTCAGAGTGAAACAGCTTCCCAAATGGCACCCAAGTCTCTATAAAGTGCACTACTTTTGACCACAGAGAATCCCATATGGCTTTGGTCAAAAGTAGCGCACATTGTAGTGAACAGGGTGCCATTTGAGACACACACACAAAAGACAGCACCTGAGAAGAAGGCCTTCGATTCAGAGGACTTATCATTACTACATGGTCAGTGGTGAACACTTTAGTGTTACATGAAGCCAACCTCACATTGCTGTAGTCTGAATACAGGGCATACTGAACAACAAAGAATATCTAGTTAACAGAAGAAAAGAAAGAGAAAATCAGGACAGAAGAAAAAGGATATCAAAGTGAAACAGTTCTCTAAAGACACAGGAGACAATAATACAAGAAACAACACTTCTGTAGCTTGTCAACTATGTGTCTGTCTATCCCTGTTCTCTCCTCTCTGCACAGGCCATACAAACGCTTCACACCGCGTGGCCGCTGCCACTCCAACCTGGTGGTCCCAGCGCGCACGACCCACGTGGAGTTCCAGGTCTCCGGCAGCCTCTGGAACTGCCGGTCTGCAGCCAACAAGGCTGAGTTCATCTCAGCCTATGCTACCCTCCAGTCCCTAGACTTCCTGGCGCTGACGGAAACATGGATTACCACAGATAACACTGCTACTCCTACTGCTCTCTCTTCGTCTGCCCACGTGTTCTCGCATACCCCTAGAGCATCGAGCCAGCGGGGTGGTGGCACTGGAATCCTCATCTCTCCCAAGTGGACATTCTCTCTTTCTCCCCTGACCCATCTGTCTATCTCCTCATTTGAATTCCATGCTGTCACAGTTACCAGCCCTTTCAAGCTTAACATCCTTATCATTTATCGCCCTCCAGGTTCCCTTGGAGAGTTCATCAATGAGCTTGACGCCTTGATAAGTTCCTTTCCTGAGGATGGCTCACCTCTCACAGTTCTGGGTGACTTTAACCTCCCCACGTCTACCTTTGACTCATTCCTCTCTGCCTCCTTCTTTCCACTCCTCTCCTCTTTTGACCTCACCCTCTCACCTTCCCCCCCTACTCACAAGGCAGGCAATACGCTTGACCTCATCTTTACTAGATGCTGTTCTTCCAATTATCTCATTGCAACTCCCCTCCAAATCTCCGACCACTACCTTGTATCCTTTTCCCTCTTGCTCTCATCCAACACTTCTCACTCTGCCCCTACTCGGATGGTATTGCGCCGTCCCAACCTTCGCTCTCTCTCTCCCGCTACTCTCTCCTCTTCCATCCTATCATCTCTTCCCTCTGCTCAAACCTTCTCCAACCTATCTCCTGATTCTGCCTCCTCAACCCTCCTCTCCTCCCTTTCTGCATCCTTTGATTTTCTCTGTCCCCTATCCTCCAGGCCGGCTCGGTCCTCCCCTCCTGCTCCGTGGCTCGACGACTCACTACGAGCTCACAGAACAGGGCTCCGGGCAGCCGAGCGGAAATGGAGGAAAACTCGCCTCCCTGCGGACCTGGCATCCTTTCACTCACTCCTCTCTACATTCTCCTCTTCTGTCTCTGCTGCTAAAGCCACTTTCTACCACTCTAAATTCCAAGCATCTGCCTCTAACCCTAGGAAGCTCTTTGCTACCTTCTCCTCCCTCCTGAATCCTCCTTCCCCTCCCCCCCCCCCTCCTCCCTCTCTGCGGATGACTTCGTCAACCATTTTGAAAAGAAGGTTGACGATATCCGATCCTCGTTTGCTAAGTCAAACGACACTGCTGGTCCTGATCACACTGCCCTACCCTGTGCTTTGACCTCTTTCTCCCCTCTCTCTCCAGATGAAATCTCGCGTCTTGTGACGGCCGGCCGCCCAACAACCTGCCCACTTGACCCTATCCCCTCCTCTCTTCTCCAGACCATTTCCGGAGACCTTCTCCCCTTCCTCACCTCGCTCATCAACTCATCCTTGACCGCTGGCTACGTCCCTTCCGTCTTCAAGAGAGCGAGAGTTGCACCTCTTCTGAAAAAACCTACACTCGATCCCTCCGATGTCAACAACTACAGACCAGTATACCTTCTTTCTTTTCTCTCCAAAACTCTTGAACGTGCCGTCCTTGGCCAGCTCTCCTGCTATCTCTCTCAGAATTACCTTCTTGATCCTAATCAGTCAGGTTTCAAGACTGGGCATTCAACTGAGACTGCTCTTCTCTGTGTCACGGAGGCTCTCCGCACTGCTAAAGCTAACTCTCTCTCCTCTGCTCTCATACTTCTAGACCTATCTGCTGCTTTTGATACTGTGAACCATCAGATCCTCCTCTCCACCCTCTCCGAGTTGGGCATCTCCGGCGCGGCCCACGCTTGGATTGCGTCCTACCTGACAGGTCGCTCCTACCAGGTGGCGTGGCGAGAATCTGTCTCCGCACCATGCGCTCTCACCACTGGTGTCCCCCAGGGCTCTGTTCTAGGCCCTCTCCTATTCTCGCTATACACCAAGTCACTTGGCTCTGTCATATCCTCACATGGTCTCTCCTATCATTGCTATGCAGACGACACACAATTAATCTTCTCCTTTCCCCCTTCTGATAACCAGGCGGCGAATCGCATCTCTGCATGTCTGTCAGACATATCAGTGTGGATGACGGATCACCAGCTCAAGCTGAACCTCGGCAAGACGGAGCTGCTCTTCCTCCCGGGGAAGGACTGCCCGTTCCATGATCTCGCCATCACGGTTGACAACTCCCTTGTGTCCTCCTCCCAGAGTGCTAAGAACCTTGGCGTGATCCTGGACAACACCCTGTCGTTCTCCACTAACATCAAGGCGGTGACCCGATCCTGTAGGTTCATGCTCTACAACATTTGCAGAGTACGACCCTGCCTCACACAGGAAGCGGCGCAGGTCCTAATCCAGGCACTTGTCATCTCCCGTCTGGATTACTGCAACTCGCTGTTGGCTGGGCTCCCTGCCTGTGCCATTAAACCCCTACAACTCATCCAGAATGCCGCAGCCCGTCTGGTGTTCAACCTTCCCAAGTTCTCTCACGTCACCCCGCTCCTCCGCTCTCTCCACTGGCTTCCAGTTGAAGCTCGCATCCGCTACAAGACCATGGTGATTGCCTACGGAGCTGTGAAGGGAACGGCACCTCCATACCTTCAGGCTCTGATCAGGCCCTACACCCAAACAAGGGCACTGCGTTCATCCACCACTGGCCTGCTGGCCCCCCTACCTCTGAGGAAGCACAGTTCCCGCTCAGCCCAGTCAAAACTGTTCGCTGCTCTGGCACCCCAATGGTGGAACAAGCTCCCACACGACGCCAGGACAGCGGAGTCAATCACCACCTTCCGGAGACACCTGAAACCCCACCTCTTTAAGGAATACCTAGGATAGGATAAAGTAATCCTTCTAACCCCCCCCCCCCCCTTAAAATATTTAGATGCACTATTATAAAGTGGTTGTTCCACTGGATATCATAAGGTGAATGCACCATTTTGTAAGTCGCTCTGGATAAGAGCGTCTGCTAAATGACTTAAATGTAATGTAATGTAATACTGTATGTACGGTATTACATGAAGCCAACCTCACATTGCTGCAGTCTGAATACAGGGCATACTGTATGTACGTTATTAAATGAAGCCAACCTCACATTGCTGCAGTCTGAATACAGGGCATACTGTATGTACTGTATTACATGAAGCCAACCTCACATTGCTGTAGTCTGAATACAGGGCATACTGTATGTACGGTATTACATGAAGCCAACCTCACATTGCTGCAGTCTGAATACAGGACATACTGTATGTACGGTATTACATGAAGCCAACCTCACATTGCTGTAGTCTGAATACAGGGCATACTGTATGCACTGTATTACATGAAGCCAACCTCACATTGCTGTAGTCTGAATACAGGGCATACTGTATGTACGGTATTACATGAAGCCAACCTCACATTGCTGTAGTCTGAATACAGGGCATACTGTATGTACGTTATTAAATGAAGCCAACCTCACATTGCTGCAGTCTGAATACTGGGCATACTGTATGTACGGTATTACATGAAGCCAACCTCACATTGCTGTAGTCTGAATACAGGGCATACTGTATGTACAGTATTGTGGGTTTAGGATTGGGCTCAATTCCATTTCAATTGAGGACGTACACCGACGTTCCTATTCTAATTCCAATTCTCCTCAATTGTTTTCAATTTGGAAAATGTGGAATTTGGTTTACTTTCTCAATTGACTAGAGTTGAAATGGAATTGACCCCAACACTGCTATGATATGCAGTACAGTAGACCTATTGTTAGATATTGAAGGGGGGATGTGAATGTGGAATACGGAGGCCAGTTACTGGGAGTGGGGGTAAATTAGATTTGGCATGTTGAATATCCTATCCATGTCAATTGTCACGACCTAGAAACAAAATACTATGTTCAAAACACGTCCTCAACAAAAAAAAAACATTTCAGATATCCTTCAGTTTTGATGTCTAAGCACAAGATCTACTGGACTATTATGGTTTTAACTAGTCGCTGCCTGATGGTATGAAAACACATTGCTGCACTGCAAATAAAAAGAGTGCTCTCAACTAACCCCTCAGTCAGGTCACTGCAGTCTTTTGATTACCAAGCAAGGTCTGTAGGCGACTTACCAAGGCTGTGTCTCAAATCGGACCCTATTTCTTTCATAGTGCACTGCTGTTTACCAAGGCACACAGGGGCCTGGTCAAACGTAGTGCTCTTCATAGGGAATAGGGTGCCATTAAAGCAAACCAAAAATGACATTTATTTTGACAGGGAGTCATGCTGAGAGCAAGGTTTCTTTTTCAGAAAGATTAACAGAAATCTACACATCAATACATCTAAACATCAAAAAATCATGAAAAGCAGAACAGAGATAGAAAACACAATCACAGAAAAACAAACACGTTCTTGGGACGTAGCCAAGGTCTACCGGCCCAGCGCTCGCCTGCCGATCGCTCGCTATATGATTTCACTTTGACGTCAATCTCTCTTGTTTAACCTTTAGCCTTGAGTCACAGGATTGCCTTGGTCTGCTTAGACAGACATGTCATCTATGTGTTAGCCTTGGACCAGCCTGAGGTCTGCCTAAAGGGCAAACATGACTTAGAATGGATCTGTACTTAGCAACCATACTGATAGGAGACTGAGGTTAGAGAGAGGGAAGGAGGGAGGAAGGAAGGAAGGGAGAGTGGGACAGAGTGAGGGAGGAAGGGTGAGTGGGAGAGAGGGAGAGGGGGAGAGAGAGACAGAGAGGGGGGGGGCGAGAGAGAGGGAAGAGAGAGAAAGAGGGGGGGTTGGCAAATGTCCTGGAAGGTTGGCACTTGGCCTCGTCGCATGTCACTGGAGAGATACTCTCAGTTGTGTTTTTAATCTTTTCATAAAGCTTTGCAAAGTGTGTGTGTGTGTGTGTGTTTCTGTGTGTGTGTGTGTGTGTGTGTGTGTGTGTGTGTGTGTGTGTGTGTGTGTGTGTGTGTGTGTGTGTGTGTGTGTGTGTGTGTGTGTGTGTGTGTGTGTGTGTGTGTGTGTGTGTGTGTGTGTGTGCGTGCGTGTGCGTGCGTGCGTGCCAGGAGTCTCCCAAAACACCTTAAGGTCTTCATTCTGGATCTGGCACTGTAGAACACCCATGTGGGCCTGCTTCGGGTCACTCCTGATGTTTCCACCCGGCTGCCTGAGGAAGTGAGAGATTTTAATACTTTAAAGGGGTAATCCGGGATTGGTACATACATTTTAGGAAATGTTAAATTAAGGATATATAGCCATTGATTCTTGAAGAATGCAACTTCCATACACTGGTTACATTTCTCCAGCCCCATCACTCAGCTGTTTACCCCAAAAAGTGGCAGGGTCAGAATGTTGTTGTTCTTTGAATACTGGATTGCCCCTTTAATACCTTAATACTGCAGTTACAGATTCATCCATGCCAAACAACTCTGCTAGGGGACCTCAATCTGCAAGAGATCAGCATTTTTTTTAATGATCTGGACTGGGCACTTGGTTTGGTGGAGGGATGAAAAACATGTCATTTTCTCTTCAGACATCAACACTGTTATTGAAGTGACAGATACCAAATATGGATCGCAAATGGAACCCTATTCCATTTATAGTGCACTACTTTTGACCAGGGCCCCTTAGGGGAATAGGGTGCCATTTTGGGACCGATGCTGAGTCCGTCACATTAGTATGGATGACAATGTCAGGCAGCCCTGTGCTGAGACTGATTAGTAATTCCTGACTGTCTCTTCCCCCGATGCAAACACAAAAGCAAAATTGGCAGTTATACAGTATTTCCATTTGATGGAGTTCACAGCGTTCCCCTGGAGTACTACATGACATTACTCTAATGTGGACATGATGTTCAGTTAGACCTCTATGGAGAAAGAGAGAGAACTGGAGTTGTTTTGTGGTCAAGCCAATGATGTTAGGCCCTGTCCAGAAATAACCCCTAGCCACTAGCCACTTGTCCCGGGAGAGGGGACTGGAGTTGTTTAGTGGTCAAGACATTGTGTTAGGTTAGGCACTGTCCAGAACCAACATTTAGCCCCTAGGCACTACCTCAACACTTGTGTAGATCTGAAATAATGTGATAGGTGTAAGCAATATGGCTAGCCTATCAGAGGGCAAGTTGGAGTTTGTGCTAGAGCAGAAAGCTCTTGTTCTGTCATTTTGGGATAGTAAGAACACACTATTGTGATGGTAGGATCCAAAATGTTCTATTTACCATTATAAACTGGGTGGTTTGAGCCCTGAATGCTGATTGGCTGACAGCTGTGGTATATCAGACCGTATACCACGGGTATGACAAAACATTTGTTTTTACTGCTCTAATTACGTTGGTAACCAGTTTATAATAGCAATAAGGCACCTCGGGGGTTTGTGGTATATGGCCAATATACCACGGCTAAGGGCTGTATCCAGACACTCCGTGTTGCGTCACGCTTAAGAACAGCCCTTTGCCGTGGTATATTGGCCATATTCAACACCCCCTCATGCCTTATTGCTTAATAATATAATGTGTGATATCACATTCAGTAGACAATACTATTTTAAATCCAAAGGTCTTAATAATATGCCTCAATCCTTTAAATGTAATACATTTCTGTAGAGACAAACTTCCCAAACCTTGAAATATGTGTTCACAATCCACAGTGCCAGGTTCAACAGAAATGTTAGTTGCCATATGGCATTATAATCTTTCCAGATTTACAATTGCTTGAAATAAACAATTAGTTCCTCACACGTAACAGCTGTGCAACTGGAGATCGTTGAATCAATGTCTGTATCCCAATAGGCACCCTATTGCCTAAATAGTGCACTAAGTAGGGAATATAGTGGAATTTGGGATGCAGGAGCAGTCCATGGTCCCTGTACCTCCTCCTGTCAGGGAGCTGTCCATGGTCCCTATACCTCCTCCTGTCAGGGAGCTGTCCATGGTCCCTCTACCTCCTCCTGTCAGGGAGCTGTCCATGGTCCCTATACCTCCTCCTGTCAGGGAGCTGTCCATGGTCCCTATACCTCCTCCTGTCAGGGAGCTGTCCATGGTCCCTGTACCTCCTCCTCAGGGAGCTGTCCATGGTCCCTGTACCTCCACTTAATAAGGAGCTGTCCATGGTCCCTGTACCTCCTCCTGTCAGGGAGCTGTCCATGGTCCCTATACCTCCTCCTGTCAGGGAGCTGTCCATGGTCCCTGTACCTCCTCCTGTCAGGGAGCTGTCCATGGTCCCTGTACCTCCTCCTCAGGGAGCTGTCCATGGTCCCTGTACCTCCACTTAATAAGGAGCTGTCCATGGTCCCTGTACCTCCTCCTGTCAGGGAGCTGTCCATGGTCCCTATACCTCCTCCTGTCAGGGAGCTGTCCATGGTCCCTATACCTCCTCCTGTCAGGGAGCTGTCCATGGTCCCTGTACCTCCTCCTGTCAGGGAGCTGTCCATGGTCCCTATACCTCCTCCTGTCAGGGAGCTGTCCATGGTCCCTGTCCCTCCTCCTGTCAGGGAGCTGTGGCTGGTATGAAGCAAGTAGATGATTGGTGGTGCTGCAGCTGTAGGATCGTCACTATCTGGGCAAAGTCAAAATCCCACCTATTTCTATAATTTATCTTCTTAAAATCAGATTTTAAAACTAACCCTAAACTTATCCACACCTCTAAACTTAAATGAAGACTAAAAGGCACATTTTTGTTTTCCTACATTTTTATGATATAGCCCATTTTGGAACCAAGCTGTAGGGCCTGCTGTAGCAAGGGCTGCTGTCCATGGCGCTGAAGAGGCTGGGCACTGCTGCCACAGCTGTGGCTTGTATAAGGGCTGCTGTCCATGGTGCTGAAGGGGCTGGGCACTGCTGCCACAGCTGTGGCTTGTATAGGGGTTGCTGTCCATGCTCTTGCACAGCAGGTAGTCTATACTGGTGCCTTGTCAGAGGTTGCTGTCCATGGTGTTGCGGTGCTGAATCCCCCAGAGGTCAAGTCCAGGGTGGTGCTGAAGGGACAGCTCCCAGCTGTGTCTCTATGGGCGGGCATACACTCTCAAGGTACCACAGTCACTAAATCATCATTCCGTTTTTTGCTATTGCTAAATAGACCTAGGGATATGATTCTATTGTGAGAGCACAGAGACAAGCACAGTATAGCTCATAAACACATGGACATAAGGGACCCCTGCCATAGCATTCATCCATTATATATAATCCATATATTTTATCCATCTATCTATCTATCTATCTATCTATCTATCTATCTATCTATCTATCTATCTATCTATCTATCTATCTATCTATCTATCTATCTATCTATCTATCTATCTATCTATCTATCTATCTATCTATCTATCTATCTATCTATCTATCTATAGCTTTGGATATTGCATTTACTGCAGACTGTCATGAGGATGTCCACCCTCTCGACTCCCAGCAGGCAGGCAGCACAAATGTGCATCACAAACCATTTTAGAGACGGTTCACTGCTCCTCAACCCCATAACAGACACAGTGTGTCATACCCGTGCCCCGGTGCCCGGTCATAATCTTGTAGTGGAGGGATCTGCTTTAAACTAGCTGCCATCTCAACTGTCAAGCGTCTTCACATAATCTAGAACCCTCAAACTCATCTCTGGACCTCGCCAGTTCCAATGCATTTTTTTTATTGTTCCCTTCTAATCAGGGACTAATTTAGACCTGGCCACCAGGTGTGTGCAATTAATTATCAGGTAGGAAAAACAGCAGGCTCCGGACCTCGTAGGGTAAGAATATGTAGAATATATGTAGCCTATCCATTCACCGTCCGCGGACAATGATGGATTCGATAACCGTCGAGCGCTTTAGCAAGCAGCAAGAAGTAACCTACCAGATGTAGCTTAATTGCGTGCGCAATATTTCAAACAATTGTATGTTGATCAGGAACATTACGAGCACTAACTGCGCAAAAGCACGTACAACGCTCCGCAAGTTAGTCAACTTAGCTGAAGTCAGTGGATCTATTTAATGGTATACGAACGCAGGTAACGGACCTTTAGCTAGCCTAACTCACTCCTCACTCAACCTATACTGTCTGCCGACAAGGAGTATGGTGCCAAACCATTGACATGCCAGACAGTAACATAACCCTTTGAATGTGTGTGGGGGATGCCCTCCATGAGCGTTTCACTCTTTAGCTCAGTCAACCTTCATGTCCGCCCTTGAAGCAAACTCTCCAGTCAGTCTCCACTTGCCTGTTCCAGTCTCCTGCGCTTTTCGAAACGACGGTTCAGCGAACTGTACAACTAACCAACCACATCCGCTCTTATGCCTGTGTTTAACCATTCAGATGTTCGGGTATGACTTCCACAGTAATAACCATTGAACCAATTCTCACCCTTTGTATGGTTATAGACTCTGAAGAAACAGTACATGAGGTGTAAGGAGCAAAATCATTTCCGTGTTTGGTGTATTTTTGGTCATTATTATTAAATGTCCTCTTGTTCCATTAGGACTAAGAACTTAGAGTTCCACACTTTACAGATACAATGCATTTATACGTGTGTAAAAACAAACTGAGCTGATATTGTCTCTGTTACGATCAATTCGATGTATTTATTTGGCAATGCGCAATGGACTCTTATTATGGTTGAACAAAAGTAAAACATGTTAAGAAAACAAAGTTATAGCATTAACTTAGTAGACTCAATTAGATATATTCTTACCTCGAAGCATGTTACCAAAATATTAACTTAAGTGAAAAGTTTGCCATATATAGGTCAACGTCGAAAAAACGACTTTCTGAAGTCCCTGCCATACAACATTTGGAATGGATGAAGTGGTATAGCTTGACTAAACTGCTCAACAATAACCACCAAATCATTCGATGAACGTAAACATGCATATCTAATAATGTATTTACCTAAATACAAGAAACAACTACATACACATGCGTGACGAGGAGGGAGAATATGTTCAGTAGGCTACTTTGCATAAGAACAGAAGAAGACACTAATTAGTACAGACAGAGGCGAGTTTCAGACATTGTCTCAAAACAGCACACAAAACACCTGCCACATCAGCAAAAAATGTAGAATAAATATAGAAAAAAATATATGAAAATATCCTTGTTTCAAAATCATAAGGAAGGTAATTCCACGCGCGCCAGCTCATCCGTCTTTGCAGACAAAATACCCCAATATTCCAACAACGAATGGTAAACCCCAACCCAACATGCCGGTTCGTCAGGAGCAGTAGCCTGTCTGTGTGGGCAGTGGGCTCAAAACCTCGGGTCCAAGTCCAAGGGAACATCCCTGTGCCTTGAATTAAGGGAAGGCTATGTAAGAGTCAGAGGGTGGGGGTGGGAAAGTGGTATACCAGACGCAGCAAGAAAACGTCCATACGTGCTTTATCTTAGTGGCTGTGACGTGATATTGCAGCCCCAGTCCTAAGCAGGGTGAGCGAGCAGAGCGGTTTCTATCTCTCCTCCATACTTACTCAGTATTCAAACATCCGTCCGCTAAGGATTTTTTTGGACTACCTGCTGCCTCGTCTTTATAGGCTAATATATCTGGAGAAAAGACACGAAGGGACCCGTCGATGATCCATAGAGGTATACCTTCACGGTAATTTTGTAGATTTTTGTCCCCCCCATCATTCTACTATTTCTCTATTGGGCTGTCGCGAGTTGTTTCGCTTCTCACTGGGTCCGTTTTGATGGAAAAAAGCGACGCGGAGGAGATGAGCCAGACCGGAGTCTAACGCATTTTTTTTGTCCATTGACTATCATCTTGTTGCATTGGACTTCTATTGTGGGCTATGGGAAGTATCGATTCGCAAGGAGACAGCACATTTTGCTCTTCATAAAGGATGTGGTCAAGTATTTTCGAAAAATAGCCATAGCTTCCGGAGTGTAAGGTAATTTTGGGGATAATATTAATTGCATTATTATTATTATTATTATGCTATTATTATTTTATGGCTGTAGACAGCTAAAGCAGCCAGGCATTCAGATAATACCAACAGATTCCACGCCAGCTAGGCTACTGCAACGCACTCAGTTTTACCGATATAGCCTAGTCTGAAAGTTCAAATATTCCATCTCGATCAACATTTCTGTGGCTGCAGCATTGTATCTCTGTTTGGAATGAATAGGCTCTAACATGCGTCGAGGCATTCCAACCATGGGACGAACACACATAGACTACACAGGGTTGGAATAAGTTAACAGATGTATTTCTGTGCGCCTTTTATCAAAAATGGGCAACAATCTAGTTTTAGCGCCGTCTATGTATCAGTAAAATGGGATTGAGCTGATATTTCATCATTTTCATATCGCTTTGCAAAACTGGAGGAAAAACGACTTTAATTTGAGAGTAAAATAAGCGGATGTTTCTACATCCTCTACCAAATTGTAATCCTCGATAAGCGCTCAAACCATGTCCGTTTAGCAAAAGGACTTCTGTTTTCAGAGAACGGCATGTACCCTATGAATCTTATAGACAGTGATAATGCACTAATTATCTATCCATTAGTGAGAATATTTGCAGAGAAATAGCATTTAGGTACTATATGAACAGGTCCCAAACCAAAAGACAACATTCACTCCATTTGGCAGCACAATATGCCATTATATTACATCGCATTCCTTGTCATTTTATCATTCATAACCTATACTAATGTTCTCAAATTATGTTTATAGTCCTCAATGTTCGAAATCTGACTATTCTCATGTTCTCAGAAGAATATTGTATAGACTTAATTCCACCGCCTACTCACACACCACTGTGACACTGCTCACAGCTGCAATGCCTGCAGGATTAATACAATCAGGACATCGCATGCATTCTCTCGCTCTCTCTCACTCTCTCTCCCTCTCTCGCGATTCGATACGTGATCCAGATCTGTCTATCAGTAGATGGAAGAACGTTACAGGTATCATTAGCAGCCTATAAGGGAGGAGAAGAAAGCCCATGTTAATTATGTTAAGGAAATCGGGACTGGGGACACGATGCTGTATTTGTGTCAATGTGTGGGTTGGTTCATCTCCCACTGAGTCTTTATATGAAATGAGTGTATAATGTACTTCCAAACCAGTTCTTAGTCCACTATTGAATTGAGGAAAGATACAGGTTGGATGGATGGGCGTGTAACATAGCCTACAGCATATCACGCAGTATGGACTCGGATTCGGAAATCCAAGGTTGATTAAAAAAATGGACACAGAATCAAAAGCCTTTTTGGCAGGGACTTGGAATACACCGAAGACATAATCAATGTCATTATTCTCATCGAAATGAATATCGATGGTTTAAAGCACGTCTCCGCGATGCGTAATCGACAACATAGTTGCGCAAAATGAGCTCATATCCAATAAAATACCACATGCAGCCTATATGTCCCTATCAGAGCAATGTGATCACTGTTCTTACTCACACACCTCTCTTTCTTTGTGATGGACACACAGATATGAACACGCGAGCCCCCACCACGTTCGAAATATTCCAAAGATTGACGGTTCCCTAGTTCCGCCAATCGGTCCAATTAATTACAACTCAAGAACGACTGACACGAGTTTCATTGATCCCTTATGCGGACTTCCCCAAATCAGGCGACCATAGCAACCACAGGGTGGCAGTGTTTGTCCAAAGTTTTATCTTTCTTGCAAAAAGCAGCAAGGGAGAGGAGCAGGAGACTGCCCGCCATAATGTAACAGTGGACCAGGAATGATGACTGTTGGCCAGGTGTTTTCCAAGGCGGAAAAGGTTGAGGCCTCACTATGAACCAAACGTTGGTATAATCAGATCACCCTGTATTAGGCCTACACAGGTTCATATTTACTGTTACTAACTGTGTCCTTGGTGTTATTTTTCCATCTCTCCCCCTTGCAGGCCAAATGACATAGGATGAAGGCTATTCGTAACCAGTTGATTTATATATTTTCCACCTATCTCCTGGTTATGTTTGGATTAACTGGTGCACAAGACTACTGGTGTTCCACTTTGGTCAAGGGGGTCATATACGGATCTTACTCAGTGACTGAGATGTTTCCCAAGAACTATACGAACTGCACATGGACGTTGGAGAACCCTGACCCTACCAAATACAGCATCTACCTTAAACTATACAAACCAGACTTGAGCTGCTCCGAGTTCTCTTTGCTTGCTTATCAATTCGATCACTACTCACATGAGAAAATAAATGAATTGCTGAAAAACAACGAGTCTATAGTGTACCTATGTGATTCCAAGAATATGTATATATTTTTGCAGTATGACAAGAATTTTGTGCAGCTACGGAGGGTTTTCCCTTACGATTATAACGGATTGCAGAAGACGGACGAAGAGGAGAAGTCTGTGGTGGAATTCTTGGTCTTGAACAAGGCGAGTCCCAGTCAATTTGGATGTCAGGTACTGTGCACGTGGCTGGAAAACTGCCTGAAATCGGAGAAAGGAACTGTGGAATCATGTGGAATAGTTTATACGAAATGCACCTGTCCCCAGCACCTAGGTGATGGAGAATCAGAAAGTATGCTTGTGCTTAACAACGTGGTTCTGCCTTTAAATCCCCAAACGGAGGGATGCCTGACTCCACAAATCCGTGCTGGGCAGGTGTGCAACATCAGTGCAGAGGTAAAACGACCAGCAAAGGAGGGTGAGTAACCAGCCCCAAACATGCTGTATGTCTAACATACTGCAGTTATACCACAGTTCAATGAGCATTGTTTGTATGTATGCATATATAGATGAGCCAGCTGGGAGTTTGAGTCAACCTAGCTCTGGTCCAGGGCGTTAGTGTGTATTCTTCTACTAACCAAACATCCCTTGGTAGTGGAACGCACAATAACAACTTGGACCAGAGCTAGAGTCAACTGTGCACGTCAATAGCCTCTTTTAACCCCTCTCTACCCCCTACCTGTATAGCGCATGTCTGTCTACAGAGTTGGGTTGTGGGCCGTGAAACAAAGAACGCACACAGCTGACCTCACAATGCAATGCATCCCTAGACCAAAGCTACAAGAGGAGCGGGTGTTGTACATGAGATACGCCAGGTCCATATTCTTCCACAGCCCAGCCCACCAACATGTATGCTGCTCATCTCTAATATTCAATTATATTGCAATTATTGGTTGATAATGAGCCGTGGTTTTCAGGCGTTGGTGATGTGTATCATCACCAATGACTATGGTAGTGTTTTCTCATTCCCAGGACCATGGAGAGAGGCACTGTGATGGTGTAGCAACTACATATTCACACTGAAGGAAATAAGAGAGCCATCCATAAATATCTAGTCTTTTAACACCATTGTAGATGACATCTCTCATTAGGATAGAACTACAGCAACAATGACGCACTCAAAACCAATCCAACGTTTGGTTTAGCAGTTGTTCATTAATATGAGTCTGTTTAGTGTTTACAGACCTCCACAATACTTATTAAAGGGATGATTGGAATATGCCTTTCAATTAGAACAGAAGATAGACTACGGAGTCAACGCATAGTCTTGACACAACAGAATACTATAGTCTAGAATAGTGAATACTGGAATACTGGATATATTCTAAAATATTCTATAATACTGGTCTATAATACAGAACACTGGAATACTGGAAATATTCTAGATCATTCCAGCATACTGATCTAGAATACATAACACTGCATCAGAAACTCCCAAACATGGAAATAAGAATGAATATAGAATGGGCTTGGAAGCTCTAACCCTGGCAAATGACTTGTAAACTCATGGGCTCAATCACAATGGCTGCCTGGTATTGTGATGCAATCATTTCCATGGTATTTTGGAATGTTCTATCAACTGATGCTGGATTGCCATGGTAATGTAGAATGTTCATTCAAATGATGCTAACTGATGTGGCTCATGCAATGGAATGTATTTTTTGTAATGTCAGTTGAGTTGACTCAACAAATCACAGTACAGATTGAAGGTTACACTTTCTGCTTTTACTTCCTGGCATGGGCACACTCAAAATGGCTGCCAGTCCACCAATTATGTCACCATTGACTTGAATGGAGACACCCTTTCTATGCATTCTTATTTCTATGCTCCCGAAACCATTCTCTCAGGTTGTAGTCTGTTCTTGGTCCTGTTTATACAGTATGCGGTGTTAGACTTTCAACATTACTCCAAAAGTATTGCACATGCGCCCGTGCTTGACTAGGCCTTTGTTTTGGAATATAGCTAACGTAATACCAAGCTCTCTTCCCTTGCTTTGTAAATGATGAATAATCTCTCCCCCAGATGCCTGGGTTGCAGATGACCAGATTTCTTCAGCTTTTCATTTATTGTCAAGGGTTAGACAGAAAACTCAGAAGTGGTATTTTTTTTGCTTTTCCTTCTCCCACAACCACCATCTATCTGCATCGGCCTGTCACCATTTCAGCTTACGCTGGCAAGTGTGACAAATGCCCTTAATTGCTTCCGGAGGATTCCATCCTTTTTCTTCAAATACCCCATGAAACTGTCACCATGTAGTGAAATCCCACACACTCGCTGTTTGCTAGTTTATTCTACGTTGTATTAGTAACACACACACACACACACACACACACCACACACACACACACACACACACACACACACACACACACACACACACACACACACACACACACACACACACACACAGACACACAGACAGACAGACAGACAGGCAGGCAGACAGACAGACAGACACACACACACAGAGACACACACACACACACATATCCCCCCCCCCCCACACACACACACAGAGAGACTTATTTTAGAGTATCTGTTGCATAATAAAATACATGTATCAAGCCTGAATGTTTAGGAGCCACTTCAAAAGAGTGTTGTGATGACTCAACCAAATCCTGTATATGTGGAGGAGAGATAAGAGCACAGAGGTGTGGTGGCAGATTTACAATGTGTGTGTGTGTGTGTGTGTGAGGTGTGGTGACAGATTCAGAGGGAGCCACAGTAAAGAGGGAGTCATTCCGGCACAGTGATCCAAGCAGAATGAATCACACATTACACTTTGAAAAAACACACAACAGAAAATAATGAACCGATGTTATAGGAGAAATCCCCCTTTGGCAACAGTGTTTCCATACACAGATGGAACCACGCGTCGAATAATAGAACCCCGGGGGAACAATTAGCAGCTTTCTGATCAAACAGAAAGTAGAACCGTAGAACCTTACTTAAAATGACTGAATGGAGTTCAGTTCAGTTAAGCTGGTCTCTGGTTCTCCCTGGTTCTTCTTGGTTCTCCACTCCTCATCACACAGAACATAGAACACAGAACATGGAACATAGAACCTCACCATGACTGCATGGAGTTCAGTTGAGTCTAGCTGGTCCTTCTCTGGTTTTCCCTGGTTCTCCACTCCTGATCAAATCGAACATAGAACATAGATACTCACATAAAACGACTGCATGGAGTTTAGTTGAGTTGAGCTGGTCTCTGTGATTCTCCCCCATGGCCTTTGCTCCCATGCAAATAGAAAACAGAGCATTTTGTGCCGCCTGGCTGGCAGAAAGGATTGATTTGAGTGTATGCAAATGAGATGTTCCATTTTTCTCTGTTTGTAAAACATTAGGGAGTATAGAAGGTCCTTGTCATTGACCATGGAACCACGTGACATTGTAGGAACTGGGTATTGCTGTTGGAGTAGAAGACTGTATTTGTGTGTAGGCGGTCGTAAGGATATCATAGGGGATTAGGTCATGATATATATTAGATGGTCGTAAGGATATCATAGGGGATTAGGTCATGATATATATTAGATGGTCGTAAGGATATCATAGGGGATTAGGTCATGATATATATTAGATGGTCGTAGGGATATCATAGGGGATTAGGTCATGATATATATTACATGATCGTAGGGATATCATAGGGGATTAGGTCATGATATACATTAGATAGTCATAGGGATATCATAGGGGATTAGGTCATGATATATATTAAATAGTCGTAGGGATATCATAGGGGATTAGGTCATGATATATACTAGATGGTCGTAGGGATATCATAGGGGATTAGGTCATGATATACATTAGATGGTTGTAGGGATATCATAGGGGATTAGGTCATGATATATATTAGATGGTTGTAGGGATATCATAGGGGATTAGGTCATGATATATATTAGATGGTCGTAGGGATATCATAGGGGATTAGGTCATGATATACATTAGATGGTTGTAGGGATATCATAGGGGATTAGGTCATGATATATATTAGATGGTTGTAGGGATATCATAGGGGATTAGGTCATGATATATATTAGATGATTGTAGGGATATCATAGGGGATTAGGTCATGATATATATTAGATGGTTGTAGGGATATCATAGGGGATTAGGTCATGATATATATTAGATAGTCATAGGGATATCATAGTGGATTAGGTCATGATATATATTAAATAGTCGTAGGGATATCATAGGGGATTAGGTCATGATATATACTAGATGGTCGTAGGGATATCATAGGGGATTAGGTCATGATATATATTAGGTGGTTGTAAGGATATCATAGGGGATTAGGTCATGATATATATTAGATGGTTGTAGGGATATCATAGGGGATTAGGTCATGATATATATTAGATAGTCATAGGGATATCATAGGGGATTAGGTCATGATATATATTAAATAGTCGTAGGGATATCATAGGGGATTAGGTCATGATATATACTAGATGGTTGTAGGGATATCGTAGGGGATTAGGTCATGATATACATTATAGCCCCATTCATTGCCGTCCATCGTTAGCTGTGCACCATATTCTGATTTTAAAAACATCTCAAATAGTAGATTATGAGCGTAGCCTTCTAAAACATAGAGTGCCAAGTGGTGTTTGTAACGTGTCTGCTCTATAACTTCAATCTTTATCCTGTGTTGTTGGCAATGGTGGATGTGTGTAATGAAAAATGGGATTAAGTATGTGTATCTCAAGGGTGACAAAACTATTGAGAAGAGCTGTGTCACTGTGGACGACATCATCCCATATCGTCCTAATGTGTCCATGTAGTCAGATCTCTTCTCCAAACGCAGCATTTGACATTGTTCTATCAACATGTTAATAACAGCTTAAAAGCAACAGCTTATTTTTTTTCTGATGATTTTCTTCTAGCATCTATTTATAGTTCAGCAGGGTTGGTGTGTGTCTTTCCTGGGTATGTGTTTGAGTGTGTGTGTTTGTGTTTATGTATGTGTTTGTGTGTTTGTGTGTGGCAGAGAGAGGTTGAATTTAATTCCATTTTCATCTGGATAACCACTGGGTTTAAAAGAGTACATAGTATATGTCCCAAATGGCACCCTATTCCTTATATAGTGCACTACTTTTGACCAGCGCACACAGGGTATCCCATAGGAAATCGGGTGTCATGTGGGACACAGCCCGAGTCTCCTGTGTGCGAGCGTGTGTGTGTGTGTGTGTGTGTGTGTGTGCGTGTTTGTGTGTGTGTGTGTGTGTGTTTGTGTGTGCAGCAACACAGACTGGGGGTTCTTTCCTGCTCCTGATGAGGAATCATGTCCATTACTAAAGCATGGACAAGGTCTCTCCATAAAAACCCTGTTACTTTGACATCCACGCCCAGCATGGCAGAGGTTGACCCGGCATGGCAGAGATTGACCCGGCATGGCAGAGGTTGACCCGGCATGGCAGAGGTTTACCCGGCATGGCAGAGGTTGACCCGGCATGGCAGAAGTTGAGGTTTACCCGGCATATCTGCCTCTCAAATGGTCCCGTACCCACTATGTAGTGCACTACTTTTGACCTGAGCGCTATGGGAATCCCTATGGGCCCTGGTCAAAAGTAGTGCACTACACTATATCGGGAATATGGTTCCATTTGGGATGCAAACCCTGTCTGGCTAACCTGTTTGATTTATTTAACCTTTATTTAACTAGGCAAGTCAGTCACAAATAAATTCTTATTTACAATGACGGCCTTCCAGAAGGCAAAAGGCCTCCTGCGGGGATGACTGCTGGGATTAAACATAACAATATAGGACAAAACACACATCACGACAAGAGAGACAACACACTGCATAAAGAGAGACCTAAGACAACAACACAGCATGGCAGCAACACTGGCTGACCTGTCCTTCAATGTAACCTGTAAGATAGAAATCAATATCGGAGGTGGTTAGTTTAGGCCCAAGATTAATCCAAGCTAGACCTCGCTGCAGAATGACCTAATGCTTTTGGGATGTTAATTGTGATGGTGCTGAAGACAATAAGAACATATTATATACGTACATTAGTTGATTAAAACATTACTGCAGTGTTCATTTGTTGATCCATATCTACTCTTTCCACATTAATGGTGAATGACTGTTGCTTGTATAGCAGAATCAGTTGTGGAGGTAAATGTTATTGCATGACATTGCTGTCTGTCCACAACAGATAAGGATGTTTATTTTTAACTATGATTGTACCTGTTTTTTTGGATGGTAGATGCTCTTATAACATGAATTATCCAAGCAGAATGCTTTAATGGTGATAATGCTACATACTATTGACAACAATTAGAACTATATACAGATGTAGGATCTTAATTTGAGCCAGTTTACTACAGCAGTCAAATAATCCTGCAGCAACAAGAAATATGAATTGTTATGTAGATTGTAATCAATGGACATTTTGGTAGGGGTTGATACATTTTTTTGTTAGGGAAAATCAAGTCTGAAATGTCGAAGTGGAAATTGCATCCTCAGAAGCCATTTTAAAACTCAAATAAACCTCAAATACACCAGAAGTGTATTCATTTGATTTGAATACAATTTGATTTGAAGTTGTACATTTCCTGCACTGCAGAAAAGTTCTCCTGCAACAAGGTGATCAAATTAAGATCTACACACATAAAAAATATAACAAAATATGCTGTATCTTCCTGAACACATCTTCAGGAAATAATAAACCAACTTCAATTATATTAAATGATAATGTCAGCAAAGTTGGACTTTTGATAAAGTTCAGAAAGTTGGAAATATAAACTGTAAATTATTTTCTTATTCCGCTAATATGAGTCATTTGGGTGTAAATGTCTAGTAAAGCGTGTACTGTACAGTCTGTCATGTGTTTTCTGGCATGTTGTCCAGGACAGCAGCTGTGTTGTTCTGTGCAGCCTGTTGATGACGAGCCCATGGCGTTAGACGGACTCTGTCTTTGCTCTTTTTGTCTCACTGAGAATCTGTTATAGCTACAACATAGTATCCTTGTCTTCTGCATAGCCCTCATGTCAGTAGGGTTAAGGGCTTTTCACACTACTGAGCCGAACCAAACCGAGCCAAACGAGGCTGTACTGAGCTGGCTTGGTTACACAGCCACCATCGTTTCTGGAATCCTACTGAAAGGACAATGTGAAATAAGAAATTCCAGCCAATACAGTCTGGTTTCACATACTATTCTGAAACATGTATTAGTGGCTAGAGCCTGCCCTCTCTGGAGTTAGACAAACAACTTGGCACCCTATTCCCTATCTAGTGCACTACTTTTGACCAGGCCCCATAGGGCTCCAGCCAAATGTAGTGCACCATATAAGGGATTGGGTGCCATTTGGGATGCAACCCAGGGTTTGATGTCTCCAGGATAGCAACCAGGTCCCGCTGTCTGCCTTCACTCTTCCTTCTCTGTCACTTCTTCCACTGCAGGCGTTTTTGACACTGAAATAAAAAGCTCAAAATGAACCCCGGAGTCTAAATTGTGCCACTTACATTTCTGGCTGCTGCAACTGCACCAGAGGATCAACATCTTGAGGCATTGTCTCATTATTACATGGCTGGGCTCATTTAACTAGCATTGCCACCGTTGGCCATCAGATGTTATTCTGCGTCCCAAATGGCACCCTATACCCGAAGTAGTGCACTACTTGACCACAGTGAGCCCCATTGGATTCCATGCTGCTTTCGACTTCAATAATTGGCGTCTAAAGTGCCCCATTTTGTGAGAGAATTGACGTGTCGTTCTGTGTGACCATTGTCTTATTGCATCAGTACTCGGAGGGAAAATGGAAGGCTGAATAGCTAAGGACATACAATATAAGGTCACCAGCAAACCAAGAGGCTTCTGATACAGCAAGAACATGTTTAGCATGTGACATCACTCAGTTCTGCTTTAAAAACACAGCGAGCTTTTGAAGGAGAGCACTGCTTTACAAACACAGTGCAGCTTTAGAAGGAGAGCACTGCTTTAAAAACACAGTGCAGCTTTAGAAGGAGAGCACTGCTTTAAAAACACAGTGCAGCTTTAGAAGGAGAGCACTGCTTTAAAAACAAAGTGCAGCTTTAGAAGGAGAGCACTGCTTTAAAAACACAGTGCAGCTTTAGAAGGAGAGCACTGCTTTAAAAACACAGTGCAGCTTTAGAAGGAGAGCACTGCTTTAAAAACACAGTGCAGCTTTAGACGGAGAGCACTGCTTTAAAAACACAGTGCAGCTTTAGAAGGAGAGCACTGCTTTAAAAACACAGTGTAGCTTTAGAAGGAGAGCACTGCTTTAAAAACACAGTGCAGCTTTTGAAGGAGAGCACTGCTTTAAAAACACAGTGCAGCTTTTGAAGGAGAGCACTGCTTTAAAAACACAGTGCAGCTTTTGAAGGAGAGTGCAGCAGTACATCTTTGTTGTGACTTCATATCTCTCCTAGTTTGAATTAAAAGACTGGTGATTGGTTGTGAACTACCATTCTCATTAATTCCAGCACAATGTGAAATCCAGTTTATAATACTAGACTGTACAGAGAGAACCCTATAAATCCATTGCCAGATAGTTATGTTTTATGGTTTCTGACTAAGCTGAGCTACTGTACAGCGCCGTGTGGAAAATGGCAGTGGGGAGTTTTATTGGCAAATGAAGTGTGCGAGGGAGGCAGCGCTCTAATGCACTGTCACCTGCCAAAGTCCTGGGCTGCATGTGTCCCAAATGGCACCTATTCCCTTTATAGTGCACTACTATTGACCAGCGCCCATAGACTAGGACCATAGGGCTCTGGTCAAAAGTTGTTCACTATATATGCAATAGGGTGCCATTTGGGATGCGTTCAGTGAGCTGAGCACTGCAGCGGTCTCCCTCAGCCTCCGTCTCAGCAGCGCATAGTGAGGCCTTTTATTCACTTTGGATCTCAGTCAAGTCACTCAGTAGTCTCACTGCATTATGCTCACCCCTATTGTTCAGTACACTTGGAGGCCATTTTAGTTTCAATTCACTGGAGGAGGGAGGAAGAGGAAGGGCAGGCAGCTCAACAGTACCTGAATTCATTTGTTTTAGCCTCATAATGTCAGTTATGAGGATATGTTGATTGGTGCATGGTATGTCTTTTACTTGTCAATGTACATGTTCACATAATCACTTGTATTCTAGACAGAAGTATATTCTATCTAGTCGGTTTCTCTCTCCACGGCAGTGGTCGAAAAAGTACCCAATTGTCATACTTCAGTAAAAGTAAAGGTACCTTAATAGAAAATTACTTAAGTAAAAGTGAAAGTCACCCGGTAAAATAGTACTTGAGTAAAAGTCTAAAAGTATTTGGTTTAAATATACTTAAGTATCAAAAGTTAAAATAAAGTAGAAATTATTTGAAATTGCTTATATTGTGCAAACCAGACGATACAGTTTTTTATAGTTTTTTAAATTTACGGATAGCCAGAGGCACATTCCAACACCCAGACATAATTTACAAATGAAGTATTTGTGAGTCCGCCAAATGAGATGCAGTAGGGATGACCAGGGATGTTCTCTTGATAAGTGCGTGAATTGGACCATGCTCCTGTCCTCTTAAGCGTTCAAAATGTAACGAGTACTTTTGGGTGTCAGGGAAAATGTATGGAGTAAAAAGTATATTATTTTCTTTAGGAATGTAGTGAAGTAAAAGTAAAAGTTGTCAAAAATATAAATAATAAAGTAAAGTACAGGTACCCCCCAAAACAACTACTTAAGTAGTACTTTGAAGTATTTTTACTTAGTTACTTTACACCACTGCTCCACGGTGCTGGTTGTGGCGAGATCCACACATCTTATTGTGTCAGACATGTCAAAGTTGAGACACTATAAACATGATTTGTTTTGATTTGCACTGGCATTATGCTAATGTATCCACACGACAAGCTTTCCACATGACAGGACGTGAGTGAATACTCTCTGAGGCGTGAGACAGTTGTCCAATGCTTGATAGCTAAGCAACAGTTCAGGCAGTCACAAAAGGCTTACAGGCAAATCTCCCACATTCTAAAGGAGAGAGATGGAACCTTCCACATTCTAAACGAGGGAGATGGATCCTCCCACATTCTAAAGGAGGGAGATGGAATCTTCCACATTCTAAAGGAAGTAGATGGAACCTCCCACATTCTAAAGGAGGGAGATGGAAACTTCCACATCGTAATAAAATGTTTTGTGCTCTTTTTCACTGGAAATGTGCCATTAAAATATGATTTTAGCAGGAGCTCTCTAAAACGTGAACTTCTCCATAGCATGCTCAGTGTCACCCAATCCTTCCACATTCTAAAGGGGTGGAAGATAGAATGATAGAATTCCATTCATGTCATTTGGCTCATCTGTGCTTCCTGTTTAAAGAAAAGACTCACCCATTTTGAATGTTCTGTTGTTTTTGGGGTATCTCTGAGCGATGTTCTGTCGATTCCCAGGGTCATTTCATGTTTTCATGTGTATCTCAGCTCTTGTCCATCACGTTGGGCAGATGTACAGCCGGTAAGAAGCCAAACACATCATATGAAGCAAAACGCAGCATATACAGTATGTTAAAACGCATCATATACAGTATGTTAAAACACATCATATACAGTATGTTAAAACGCAGCATATACAGTATGTTAAAACGCATCATATACAGTATGTTAAAACACATCATATACAGTATGTTAAAACGCAGCATATACAGTATGTTAAAACGCATCATATACAGTATGTTAAAACACATCATATACAGTATGTTAAAACGCAGCATATACAGTATGTTAAAACGCATCATATACAGTATGTTAAAACACATCATATACAGTATGTTAAAACACATCATATACAGTATGTTAAAACGCATCATATACAGTATGTTAAAACACATCATATACAGTATGTTAAAACGCAGCATATACAGTATGTTAAAACGCATCATATACAGTATGTTAAAACGCATCATATACAGTATGTTAAAACACATCATATACAGTATGTTAAAACACATCATATACAGTATGTTAAAACGCATCATATACAGTATGTTAAAACACATCATATACAGTATGTTAAAACGCAGCATATACAGTATGTTAAAACACATCATATACAGTATGTTAAAACACATCATATACAGTATGTTAAAACGCATCATATACAGTATGTTAAAACGCATCATATACAGTATGTTAAAACGCAGCATATACAGTATGTTAAAACGCATCATATACAGTATGTTAAAACGCATCATATACAGTATGTTAAAACACATCATATACAGTATGTTAAAACACATCATATACAGTATGTTAAAACACATCATATACAGTATGTTAAAACGCATCATATACAGTATGTTAAAACACATCATATACAGTATGTTAAAACACATCATATACAGTATGTTAAAACGCATCATATACAGTATGTTAAAACGCAGCATATACAGTATGTTAAAACGCAGCATATACAGTATGTTAAAACGCATCATATACAGTATGTTAAAACACATCATATACAGTATGTTAAAACGCATCATATACAGTATGTTAAAACACATCATATACAGTATGTTAAAACGCATCATATACAGTATGTTAAAACACATCATATACAGTATGTTAAAACACATCATATACAGTATGTTAAAACGCATCATATACAGTATGTTAAAACGCATCATATACAGTATGTTAAAACACATCATATACAGTATGTTAAAACACATCATATACAGTATGTTAAAACGCATCATATACAGTATGTTAAAACACATCATATACAGTATGTTAAAACGCATCATATACAGTATGTTAAAACGCATCATATACAGTATGTTAAAACACATCATATACAGTATGTTAAAACACATCATATACAGTATGTTAAAACACATCATATACAGTATGTTAAAACACATCATATACAGTATGTTAAAACACATCATATACAGTATGTTAAAACACATCATATACAGTATGTTAAAACGCATCATATACAGTATGTTAAAACACATCATACCGGCTGTAGAGCTGGATGGTGAAGGTTCCATATCTTCAAAACTTGATTGCTGACATGAAAAACATTTTGGGACTAATAGCAAAATATAGTTTTGAGTGTAATTTTCCTTGAACTTTGGTAGGCAGCATCATTTAACAGGACCTTTTGAGTTGAAACAGTAATTCATTCTTGCCATATATGAGCCCGTACGTTGTAAAGAGTAATGTCTGTCATATGCAATATTAACATGGCTGATAATAGTCACTCACTGCCTCTCAGATCCCTGTCTTTCAGCTAATGAGGTTAAATTAGTGAGTGAGTTCGGCTCGTACTTGTACAGTTTTCCTCCATTTTGTTACAAACAAGGATTATTGGTAACTGGTATCTCTTTGGACTTGAAGTTCTAGAAAAAGCATATTCTTTCAAATGTGAGAACTCAGCTATTTTGTGCGATTTTAAATTTTTTATATTCTTCCATTTTGTTTAGAACAACCATGGATGACTGGCATATCTTTGGAATTTGTTTCATACAGTATCTAACATTTTTAAGTGAAAATTACAAACTTTAGAATACTTTTTTAAGCCTTCAGTACACTACAATTAGCATTTCCTGCTGATCAAATGAATCTATCAGATCTGTATAGGTGTTACATTGTGAAGCATGTAGCCATATCTTTTCGTAGGATTTATTTCAGCTGTTGTGTATGGTTTGTGTACATTCAGCCATGGATATCTGTCATCTCTTTGGACTTGACTTTATACAGTATGTTAAGGCATATCTACACGAGCTATTCCTTTATGCAGTATCACTATATTAGGCATGTCCTTTCAGTTATTATGTATGGTTGCCCTAGGTTGAGAGCGAGGCGGCGAGCTGTCAAGACGAGCTGCTCATTATGACAGACCTTGCTGACCCCGTCTCACTCTGTAAATGGCATGTTGGTAAGAGCTAGAGATGCTACTTTACCGATACATACAATTATCTTTATGAATAAGATAATAACTTAACTGTGAAAGTTAGGATATTTTGTGGTATTTTTCCATTTATGCATGATGCATGATGACCACACAGTTCATAGTGTTGTAATGCGAGTTGGACAAACATTGAGGTACTAGTTAAATACATTTATGTTCATGGAAATGTTCATATCTGCCTGTAGAATGGTTCTCTCGTATGTCCCATCAATAGATCACTGTAAGGTTTATGACAGTTTGCCATGTTGTAAAAACACACACTTTTAAAAAATACCTTTTTCGTGTCTATGGGAATAGCCCTGTCTGCCTGAAAGATGCTTCTCTCACATGCAGTATTGCATGACCTTGAACACAGAATGTTATGCAGTACGTACTGTAAACGCCCTTGCGTTACATCATCTGAATGAACGTGTAGGTAATGTTTCACGGTTAATCCTCTACTGGGATTATGATGCAGCTCCTCCTCTACTACCAGACAATGCCTAAAAAACATTCCATGGGATTTAATAATGAAATGACCTTGTGTGATGTTTTCTACAATATAAAGTAGTACTTATGACGAAAACTGCTCATGGTGCATGGGCACTTTGGTAAACATGTTTTGGCACCGCCACCAGATACCATTTGTTTTTTGTTTTCATAGAATTTGATTGTAGATTGGATTATATCCAGACAGTACATATTTGGACTTCTCAGGAAAACAGTTGCACATAGCTTCTTAGCCTTTTTTTCAAAAAGGATTTTTCCTCATCTTAAATTGGATTTTATCTACGTGAATAAAAATAAATAGACCCCCAACCTTGCTGTTATTGCTGTGTAAACTCAGCTAATCTGATTCAAATAATTACACTGTGGTTCTGTAATTGTCTTGTGACTGAAAAACATAAACAAAACCAATATTCTTCTGTCAAACCCATGGCCTTTGTGAGATATCTACTGTTGACTCTATCCTTAATAGCATTATAATAGGTGTACAATAACAGGAATCCTCATCAACATATAATGGGGGGGGGGGGGGATAATTCAAACACAGCTATAAAAATCGGCTTTCATTCACTAAAGCATATCTACAGTGAACGTTTAATTTTCCAAGCAGTTTAAAGTACTATCTCCTTGTAAGTTAACCCACAGATCGAGTTCAAATATTTATTCCTATGCACAGATTCTTATTTCTTGCAATCTTATTCATGTTCTTAATTCTAATTCTAAACGGAGAGGGATTGGAAACGCACTCTGCATTATTTAAGATATGATGATCAATTCATCATTAATATTCGTATACCATTATTCATATGAAATGCAAGTAATGAGGTCTTTTTACATTCCCTGAGGTCCTTAATGCCAATGTCTCTCTTAGGTAGCCACTAAGTCTACTAAACTCAGTCCATTAGAAGTCCATTATACAGCTCAGTCCATTATACAGCTCAGTCCATTATACTGCCTTCACAATTTCATATCGCATTCACTTATATTTGGCTAATTGGCTACTTCTCAACAGTGTGCAGGTGTCTTATCTTTATCGTTATCCTGGTTTTAAACCTTCATGCCTGTAAATGACAACATGTTGTATTAAGGACTGTGAAAGAAAGCAGACGGCCACCCAAAAAGGGCTACTATTTCAACTCTGAAATAAGAGCGTATAGCCTTTGTTTACCAACAATGCTGGACTCAAAAAGGAGGGTCACACCATCATCGGGGGTTATTGTGGAGTTTGACATTTGTACATCATTTGTAACATTGTACATACTCTCCCTCGCTAACAGTCTTTGTTGGTTGATATTGCCTTCTTGTCCCATTAACATCCGTGTGAGTGTGAGTAGGATGTGACCCCTACTGACAGAGTCATTACCCAGTGATTCTAGCTACCGCTGTTGCAGTGTGTCATCAGCATAACAACTATGCTTGTGGATGAAGAAGGATCTGTTTTCCTGTCTTTGTGTGTGTGTGTGCGTGTGCGTGTGTGTGTGTGTGTGTGTGTGTGTGTGTGTGTGTGTGTGTGTGTGTGTGTGTGTGTGTGTGTGTGTGTGAGCGTGTGTGTGTGAGCGTGTGTGTTTTTTTTGTGTGTGTGAGTGTGTATGGAATCATGTATATGTCTGTATCTCTGTGATGTCAAAGTTTGAGGTCTCTTTCCTCTCTGAGTTGAGTATAAACACTAAGCAGACCTCCTAAGCTAAATCATCTCTTTCCTCTCTGAGTTGAGTAGAAGCACTAAGCAGACCTCCTAAGCTAAATCATCTCTTTCCTCTCTGAGTTGAGTATAAACACTAAACCTCCTAAATCAAAGGAAGGACCACTGCTGTGGTTGCTCTTGTTTTCTTTGACTTCAAAAAGGTTGTGATGTGAATACGGACGTCGGCAGTAATGAGTCTCTGTAGATCAACAAGAAGATTCCGTCTCCTTTTTATACAAATTACGTTTGTTTATTATTGTCAGCATATGCATAATGCAATACTTACCATCAATTCAGCTTCCCTGCTGCTGCTGTTGTTTATAAAGACATACAGTACACCCCGTCTTGGAAAAAAAAGAACAATGAGTAGAAACATTTTTCGACCCATTATTCACAATGTCTTAGTTTTTTCGTTGGACATAGTAAAATGGAGTTATGGTAGAGTTTTGGTGTCAGTATGGTTCCTTAGTGGTGTATTCCATTGGAAGGATATAATTAGTTCTGCAGTATGAATAGATTTAGTAAAATACATTAAACCTCGAGCCAGCTTCAGTGTATTGGCCTTAACATACACTACCTGTTAGATACTGCTGCACTGACGGAGCTAGAAGCACAAGCATTTCGTTATACTCGCAATAACACCTGCTAACCATGTGTATGTGACCAATAAAATTTGATTTGATTTGAGAGCCTTCAGAAAGTATTCATACCCCTTGACTTATTCCACATTTTGTTGTGTTACAACCTGAATTCGAAATGAATTAAATACAATTTAAAAAATCACCCATCTACACACAATACAATATAATGACAAAGTAAAACATATTTTTTTAAATGTTTGCAAATGTATTGAAAAATTAAGTGCAGAAAAATATAATTTGCATAAGTATTCACACCCCTGAGTCAATACATGTTAGAATCCCCTTTGGCAGCAATTACAGCTGTGAGTCTTTCTGGTGAGTCTCTAAGAGCTTTGCACACCTGGATTGTACAATATTTACACATTATTCTTAAAATGATTAATCAGTCTCTGTCAAGTTGGATGTTGATCATTGCTAGACAGCCATTTTCAAGTATTGCCATAGATTTTCAAGCCAATTGAAATCAAAACTGTAACTAGGCCACTCGGGAACATTCAATGTAGTCTTGGTAAGCAACTCCAGTATACGCATTTTTGGTCTTGTGTTTTAGGTTATTGTTTTGCTGACAGGTGAATTTGTCTTCCAGTGTCTGTTGGAAAGCAGACTGAACCAGGTTTCCTCTAGGATTTTGCCTGTGCTTAGCTCTATTCCGTTTATTTTTATTCTGAAAAACTCACTAGACCTTGCCGATGACAAGCATACCCATACCATAATGCAGCCACCACCATGCTTTAAAATATGATGGAGTGGTACTCAGTGACGTGTTGTGTTGGATTTGGTCCGAACATAACACTTTGTATTCAGGACATAAAGTGAATTTCTTTGCTGCAGTTTTACTTTAGTGCCTTGTTGCAAACAGGATGCATGTTTTGGAATATTTTTATTCTGTACAGGCTTCCTTCTTTTCACTCTATCAATTAGTTTAGTATTGTGGAGTAACTACAATGTTGTTGATCCATCCTCAGTTTTGTCTTCTGTAACTTTTTTAAAGTTACCATTGGCCTCATGGTCAAATACCTGAGCATTTTCCTTCCTCTCCAGTAACTGAGTTAGCAACAACGTCTGTATTTTTGTAGTGACTGGGTGTATTGATACATCATCCAAATTATAATTAATAACTTCACCATGCTCAAAGGGATATTCTAACATTTTTTATTTTATTTTAATCTACCAATAGGTGCTCTTCTTTCCGAGGCACTGGAAAACCTACCTGGTCTTTGTGGTTGAATCTGTGTTAGAAATTCCCTGCTCAACTGAGGAACCTTACAGATAATTGTATGTGTGGGGTACAGAGATGAGGTAGTCATTCAAAAATGTTAAACACTATTATTGCACACAGAATAAGTCCAATGAGTCCATGGCTCAATGGGTTAAAAGTACTGCACTGCTGGGCTGAGACGCCACTACAGCCTGGGGTTCGAATCCCAAAACCGGCCATGACCGGGAGACCCATAGGACGGCTCACAATTGGCCCAGTGTCGTCGGGTAGGGGAGGGTTTGGCCGGTGTGGCTTTCCATTGTGCTCTAGCGACTCCTTGTGACAGGGCCGGGCGCCTGCAAGCTGACCCCGGTCGTCAGTTGAACGATGTTTCCTCCGACACATCGGTGCGGCTGACATCCGGGTTGTTAATAAGGTTTAAGTGGCCAGGCGGGTCATGTCTGGTGGACGCAGGACTCGACCTTCGCCTCTCCCGAGCCCATTGAGGAGTTGCAATGATGAGCCAAGGGACCTAATTCAAGAAGAAAAAAGGGTTAAACAAATAGGCTTTTGGCCGTGCCACCCTGAACATGCCTGTTCAGGGTCGAGCCTGGTTAGTACTGGGAGGGGAGACCACCTGGGAATACCATGTGCCATAAGATAGAAAAATAAAAGAGTCCATGCAACTGAACAAAAATATAAACGCAACATGCAACGCTTTCAACATTTTACAGTTCATATAAGCCAATTAGTCAATTTAAATAAATTCATTAGGCCCTAATCTATGGATTTCACATGAATGGGCAGGGGTGCAGCCATGACTGGGCCTGGTAGGGCATACGTTCACCCAACTGGGTATCCCCCCCCCCCCCCCCCAACGTACTGCCAAATTGGTAGAGAAATGAACATTCAATTATCTGGTAACACCTCTGGTCAACATTCCTGCAGTCAGCATTCCAATTGCATGCTTCCTCACCCAGCACAAGGTGCACCTGTGTAATGATCATGCCGTTTAATCAGCTTCTTGATATACCACACCTGTGATGTGGATGGATTATCTTGACAAAGGACATAAACACATTTCTGCACAAAATTTGAGATAAATAATTTATTTGTGTGTATGGAACATTTCAGGGATCTATTATTTCAGTTCATGAAACAGTGTATTATGTGACTTGTTAAGCAAAGTTTTACTCCAGAACATATTTAGGCTTGCTATAACAAAGGGGCTGAATACTTATTGACTCAAGACATTTCAGCTTTAGATTTTTTATTAATTTGTAAAAATGTCTAAAAACATAATTCCAGTTTGACATTATGGGGTATTGTGTGTTGATCAGTGACAAAAACATCTAAATGAAATCCATTTTAATTTAAGGCTGTAACACAACAACATGTGGAATAAGTCATGGGGCGTGAATCCTTTCTGAAGACACTGTTTATACTGTATATTCTCTGAGCCATGCATCCATGTCTTGTTGGGATAATACCTAGTCCTATAAATGTATATCTCAGACAACCCTGGAACAAATCTGTCCTCCTGGCAAGCGCTGACCTTGTCCAAAACCATACTATAACTCTCCTACTATGAGTTTATTATAGCACTGCATTTTATAATAGTTGAGAAGGCCAGATTCTGTATTGTCCTTAAACTGGTGAAAATAAATTGTGCTTGAGTCAATAACCAACCATTCCGGCTTTTAGCTGCCCCACCATCTACGTAACTGCCTGTCCCTGTTCCTGCATTTCAGCTGAGTCAGAGTCCGCGTCCCTAATGGCACCCCATTCCCTATTTAGTGCGCCACCGTTGACCAGGGGGCTCATAGGGCTCTGGTCAAAAGTAGTGCACTGTATAGGAAATAGGGTGCCATTAGGGGTGTAGACAGTTTCTGCACTGCTGTCAGCAGGCGACAATTACAGTCCACAGCACAGAAGTCAGTCGAGACATTTGCATGATCATCCAGAAGCAGAAAACCAGGCAAATGAGACTGTCACTCAGAGACTGTTTATGTCACGTCAAATCCAATCTGTACTCAAGGGGCCTTGGGTTGTGAAACGTTTCTTATTGATACCTCCTCTATATCTCTCTGTAGCTCTGTAGGGTATGAGCAGCCAGCACCATCATGCAGACATCAACGATCATGCTAGGTTCATTTTCCGATCTAGGCCAGACAGTGTAATGTAAGTATCACACACTTGCAGATCTGAGGAGGCTAGGATAAGAGGACGATGCAGGACTTGAGGTATAGTAGGTTGTCATTGTAGATGTAGTATCTTAATTTAAGCAAGTATGGTACTGCAGGAAAATAATCCTGCAGCAACAGGAAATGTGAATTATAATGTGTGGATTATAATTGATGTTTTATTTTTTTAGGGGTTGATACATTTTTTGTTACGGCAAATCAAGTCTGGCATTTTAAAGTGAAAATGTGAAACTTTAGAAGTCTTTTTAAACCTTTAAATACACTACAAGTTTGCATTTCATGCTGTGCAGGAAAATTCTCAGCAACAAAAGAGTGATCAAATTAAGATCTGTTCAATGTAGCTTCTTCCACTTCTGAGATGCCCAGGAGTTGTATAAAGGCTAGACTATGTATCACCATTATATTATTTGATTGGAGGTTGCTTGAGGTTGCTCATAATACTGACCTTAATGCTCTAGCATCCTCCAGTTTTGATTTTTGGGTGGCAACAAGCTTAGGCTAAGAAGTGCTGCATTAAGCAGTGTTAATGTAAGGGTTAAAACACTAAGCAGTGTTAATGTCAGTGTTAAAACACTAAGCAGTGTTACTGTAAGGGTTAAAACACTAAGCAGTGTTAATGTCAGTGTTAAAACACTAAGCAGTGTTACTGTCAGTGTTAAAACACTAAGCAGTGTTAATGTCAGTGTTAAAACACTAAGCAGTGTTAATGTAAGGATTGAAACACTAAGCAGTGTTACTGTAAGAGTTAAAACACTAAGCAATGTTAATGTCAGTGTTAAAACACTAAGCAGTGTTAATGTAAGGGTTAAAACACTAAGCAGTGTTACTGTAAAGGGTTAAAACACTAAGCAGTGTTACTGTAAAGGGTTAAAACACTAAGCAGGGCTACTGTAAGGATTAAAACACTAAGCAGTGTTACTTTAAGGATTAAAACACTAAGCAGTGTTAATGTAAGGGTTAAAACACTAAGCAGTGTTACTGTAAGGATTAAAACACTAAGCATTGTTAATGTAAGGATTAAAACACTAAGCAGTGTTACTGTAAGGGTTAAAACACTAAGCAGTGTTAATGTAAGGATTAAAACACTAAGCAGTGTTACTGTAAGGATTAAAATACTAAGCAGTGTTACTGTAAAGGGTTAAAACACTAAGCAGTGTTAATGTAAGGATTAAAACACTAAGCAGTGTTAATGTAAGGGTTAAAACACTAAGCAGTGTTACTGTAAGGGTTAAAACACTAAGCAGTGTTACTGTAAGGGTTAAAACACTAAGCAGTGTTAATGTAAGGGTTAAAACACTAAGCAGTGTTACTGTAAGGATTAAAACACTAAGCATTGTTACTGTAAGGGTTAAAACACTAAGCAGTGTTAATGTAAGGGTTAAAACACTAAGCAGTGTTACTGTAAGGATTAAAACACTAAGCATTGTTACTGTAAGGGTTAAAACACTAAGCAGTGTTACTGTAAGGGTTAAAACACTAAGCAGTATTAATGTAAGGATTAAAACACTAAGCAGTGTTACTGTAAGGATTAAAACACTAAGCAGTGTTAATGTAAGGGTTAAAACACTAAGCATTGTTACTGTAAGGGTTAAAACACTAAGCAGTGTTACTGTAAGGGTTAAAACACTAAGCAGTGTTAATGTAAGGGTTAAAACACTAAGCATTGTTACTGTAAGGGTTAAAACACTAAGCAGTGTTACTGTAAGGGTTAAAACACTAAGCAGTGTTAATGTAAGGGTTAAAACACTAAGCAGTGTTAATGTAAAGGGTTAAAACACTAAGCAGTGTTAATGTAAAGGGTTAAAACACTAAGCAGTGTTACTGTAAGGTTTAAAACACTAAGCAGTGTTACTGTAAGGGTTAAAACACTAAGCAGTGTTAATGTAAGGGTTAAAACACTAAGCAGTATTACTGTAAGGATTAAAAAACTAAGCATTGTTACTGTAAGGGTTAAAACACTAAGCAGTGTTACTGTAAGGGTTAAAACACTAAGCAGTGTTAATGTAAGGGTTAAAACACTAAGCATTGTTAATGTAAAGGGTTAAAACACTAAACAAGTGTTATCGAATGTGATTATGAATATTATCACAGAAATTATTAGGAACCAACCCCCTAAAGTGAGACTGAATATTTGAACTGAAGCCCTTATAGTTACATTGACAATCCATCCAGTTGGCTCAGTTAGATTACACCCAGCATGGTATGGGTACAAAGAAGCACTAGTTAAAGAAATACAGAGAAAATTCATTCATTCAGAAAGCAGAAACATTAGGAGTAATGAGGACATGAATAATTAATATTTGAACTGTGTGGAGTACACAAGCATTCACTGTGATATGAAAACCATTGGTGACATACAAAAAAATAACACTGTGCTGTATGTTTTATTCATTAGGACCACAAAGGTGTTTAGATTAAAAGTTGTTCATATACTGAGCTTGACTTAAGACGTAAACAAAATAAAGAAAAAAAAGTAAAGAAACACATCAAAGAATATCTGTACACACATTACAAGGCTAGGCCCCTTAGTTCCAGTACAGGGAAATCTTAACGCTACAGCATACAAGATCATTCTGTGCTTCCAACTTTGTGGCAACTGTTTGCTAAAGGCCCTTTCCTGTTTCAATGTCACAATGCCCCCGTGCAGAAAGTGAGGTCCATACAGAAATGGTTTGTTGAGATTGATGTGGAAGAACTTGACTGGCCTGCACAGAACCCTGACCTCAACCCCATCGAACACCTTTGGGATGAATTGGAACACCAACGGCGATCCAGGCCTAATCGCCAAACATCAGTGCCCGACCTCACTAATGCTCTTGTGGCTGAATGGAAGCAAGTCCCCGCAGCAATGTTCCAACATCTAGTGGAAAGCCTTCCCAGAAGAGTGGAGGCTGTTATATCAGCAAAGGGGGGACCAATGTCATATTAATGCCCATGATTTAGGCTATATAAAAAAACATAATGTATTCAGTATATTGAAGGAAATTTAGGCTATATCAAAACATCATGTATTCAGTATTTGTTGGACAAGCAGGTGTCCACATATTTTTGGTGGTGTATATTATGATATTATTTTACAGGAATTGTTCATTTGGTTACTAGCAGTCTCCAGTAAAGTGTTAGTCTTGATATTGGTTGTTTGAACACCCCAGTGTACACATGCCCATGTCTATAGATATGCCAAAACCTACTTCAATGGCTGAGACATTTCAAGAGTAAGTCATTTACTTTCTCTGATGTTTGTGTTCTCACCTTTCTTTTGGTTTCAACACCTTAGCACTCTCCCAGAATCCATTTGGTCCTTTACCAGCCATGGATCTTTCCTTCAGTAAGGCTACATCCAGGGATTAATCCCTTCACCTGCAGATACTATCCTTCTATCCTACTTATAAACAGCAGGCGATGCCTGGATCTCAGCATTTCCAATACGCTTCTTCAGACTCTTTTATCCTCCAAAGTTGCTTACAGTACAGTGAGTACATACATTTACAGTATGTGTGTCTGATCACTGCAGGAATTGAACCCGCAACCTTTTACCAACTGAGCCACAAAGGACCACTAAATGTTAATCCACCTGGGTACCACACACAGAGCCGGGTCGGCCACAAGTCATTCAGGGACAGCACTGGCAGCAGCCGTCAGACAGTGCCAGCCAGGGTCCAAGGAGCTACAGTCCGTTCAGAAGTAATTCTTTTGGAATGATTCGGTAGCGGTGCAGCATTGTCCCTGTCCTTGCCCCGACCAACGTCTGCTTTCTCAAGGGTCAACTCACGGGTGGCCGGGCAGGGTGTATGGATGACTGCTCTGTTCTGCCACTAAACTCTCCTCCACTGCAATACACTCACCTCACAGGCTGAGATTTGGAATAGAAGTGCTGATCTAGGATCAGTTTTGCGCTTTAGATTATATGAATAAGATTACATGGACAAGGGGGACCTGATCCTAGATCAGAATATTCTTTGCCAGTTCACAGTCTTCAGGTGAAATTTCACTATTAAACTGTGTAGGGACAAATTATTCACAATATAAGCGCTGATCTCGGATCAGTTGTGCCCTCACCAGGTATAAAACGAAATGGACAGGGGGTAACTGATCCTAGACCAGTTCTCCTACTCTGAGTGGCTTTCTGAATATAGGCCAGTTCACAGTTTCTCAAGGTGAAATGTAAGGACAAATATGTGTAAGGACAAATTATTCATTGTCTTTCCTTCAGTTGTTGCCTGCCCCCTCCCTCCTCCCTCCCTCCCTCCCTCCCTCCCTCCCTCCCTCCCTCCCTCCCTCCCTCCCTCCCTCCCTCCCTCCCTCCCTCCCTCCCTCCCACTGTTTTAGAATGTGAATACTGTTGACAAAAGGCACTCATGCAGCCAGGTTAATGAGCTAGTAAATTGGCCCAATTATGTTCCGTTGCTTTTTTGTTTATGCCCTCCAAAAACAGTTGATGTTTGACGTGAAGGCGCTCTGAAGAGGGAGGGGAAACAATAAGCTATGAAACAAAATGGCTGCCCTCTCCAAAGTAAGATGGCAAATATTCTGCTACAATAATATACGTTTACACTACAATACATATTTTTTGTTAATTTGACCCAAATGTGTTACAGAATTAGCTGTCTACCCAAACTCAGTGTACATTGTACACAACGCCATACAACACAAACATACAGTACATTTGACTGTAAAATTATGACTTTTAAAGCAGCAATCTCCAGTTGCTACATCAATTTCTGGTCTTATAAATATTTTTTTTTACATTTTAGTCATTTAGCAGACTCTCTTATCCAGAGCGACTTACAGTAGTGAATGCATACATTTCATACTTTTTTCTCTCCGTACTGGTCCCCCATGGGAATCAAACCCACAACCCTGGCGTTGCAAACACCATGCTCTACCAACTGAGCCACACGGGAAATAATGACATATACCGATTGATTCTTGAAAATTATCATTTATAAAAGCCTCATGAGCTTAGTCCAGCTGTCATACCCCATTAGAACCCAAAATAGAAGCTTGTTTTATTACAATATATGTCAACTTTGCAAAGCTGTTTAGCCTAAAAACAAGGTTAGAACTATACATTTGATATCATGGATGGTCAGTCCTTGCATCAATAGCTCTGTCTATGAATTTGAGAGTGGTTACATTTCTCTAGCCCCATCCCTCAGCGTTTTACCAAAACGTTGTTATTGTTTTAACTGCAGATTGGTCCCTTTAAGTGACAAAACATCAACCCTCCTTTCACAGAGAAACTATCAGATGCTTTCAGCAATCATGTCTCAACTTGAACTGTTTATCTAACATTAGGTATCTAAGGATATAGTCAATCTGTGAATAGCAAATATTTATAATGACAAAACTGTGCACTTCAGAAAGATTTCCTCTCTCAAACACTGGAAGGGGTTTGTGTATCTAGCATCTGGTAAACAAGCAGTATGAAACTAGGATTAATCTTTATTTTAGGTTCTGGGTCTGCATCGAGACCTTTGACTTATCTGGATTAAAACCCAGGGGGATTTATTTGCACTATGAATTAAACCTAAGCCTTACATGTTATCAGTGTATAAAGAGACTTCAGTGGTACTATGAATAGGTTATCTTGTTTTCTCATGAATTACATTATGATGTTTTGATATAGGCTAAATTCCCTTCAGTATACTGAATACATGATGTTTTGATATAGACTAAATTCCCTTCAGTATACTGAATACATGATGTTTTGATATAGACTAAATTCCCTTCAGTTTACTGAATACATTATGTTTTGATATAGACTAAATTCCCTTCAGTATACTGAATACATGATGTTTTGATATAGACTAAATTCCCTTCAGTATACTGAATACATGATGTTTTGATATAGACTAAATTCCCTTTAGTATACTGAATACATGATGTTTTGATATAGGCTAAATTCCCTTCAGTATACAGAATACATAATGTTTTGATATAGCCTAAATTCTCTTCAATATACTGAATACATGATGTTTTGATATAGGCTAAATTCCCTTTAGTATACTGAATACTTTATGTTTTGATATAGGCTAAATTCCCTTCAGTATACTGAATACATGATGTTTTGATATAGACTAAATTCCCTTCAGTATACTGAATACATGATGTTTTGATATAGACTAAATTCCCTTCAGTATACTGAATACATGATGTTTTGATATAGACTAAATTCCCTTCAGTATACTGAATACATGATGTTTTGATATAGACTAAATTCCCTTCAGTATACTGAATACATGATGTTTTGATATAGACTACATTCCCTTTAGTATACTGAATACATGATGTTTTGATATAGACTAAATTCCCTTTAGTATACTGAATACATGATGTTTTGATATAGGCTAAATTCTCTTCAGTATACTGAATACATAATGTTTTGATATAGCCTAAATTCTCTTCAATATACTGAATACATGATGTTTTGATATAGGCTACATTCCCTTTAGTATACTGAATACATGATGTTTTGATATAGGTTAAATTCCCTTTAGTATACTGAACACATGATGTTTTGATATAGGTTAAATTCCCTTTAGTATACTGAACACATGATGTTTTGATATAGGCTAAATTCCCTTTAGTATACTGAACACATGATGTTTTGATATAGGCTAAATTCCCTTTAGTATACTGAACACATAAGACAATGTAAATCAGAGGTGTTTTCCTCTAATGAGTTAGAACCAACAATGATTATTGACAGGCATGTCTGGATTGACACACTGGATTGTGCTACATTGGCCCTTTTCTATTATTTTCAAAATCATTCATACTCTAATCATTTGGTTGTTGATCATTGCTAGACAACCATATTCAGGTCTTGCCATAGATTTTCAAGTATATTTAGGTAAAAACATAAAATGTTGACTTGGTAACCAACTCCAGCGTAGACTTGGCCTGTCCAATTAAAATGGATGTATTCTGATGTTTTTATGAATAACTGACATGGACACAGTAGTATTTTGGCATGATGTTACTTTATTATCAGAAATAACATAGCTTTTATTAGTGTTTGTACTTTCGTCGTTTATTTAGTGTACCATTTTCAAATGGGCAATGTATGAAGCTATCAAAGTTAACATTTATTATTTATAAACAGCTGTTATTTAAGAGTAGTGTTGTTTTGTAAACAAATGAGCTGCCCTGAAGTGATTTTTTTATTCATATAACGTTCTATAGGCCTATTATTGAAAGGAGATGGAAAATATGAAGGCTGCTCTAGCTAGTTTGCATCTTCTAATGTAAACAAATTGTCATTTGGTCTCCCTCAAGTGCATATAGGTAGTTTATGTCCCACACTGTTATTTGTCTCTTATAATTAAATGCCAACAAGAGAGACCTTGGAATATTCATGAATATCTTTGTTTGTAATAACCAGTCTTTCGCCAGGCCTCTATTAAATAAAAATTAGCAGATGATGTAACACAACCGACTTTACTAACAATATTGTTGTTAATTTAGTTGGCTTATTTGTTGCTAATGTAACCTTGCCTGAGACCTGAAGACTTCCATTCTGCAAACTCACCAAGCTAATGCTTTAGCTAAGCAGGCTATCAAAGTCTCGCCGCATACAGGAAACCCAGGTTAGAAATCCCAGTCAAGCACACTACTGTAACACTCTTTGAGCTTTACAAGTTAATGCACATCTTCACCCAGCTGCCTCCTTCTGGTTTGTGTTAGGGGATGGCCTTACTGTGAGTTATGAAACAAATACATAATGTACCATTTTCCTGTGGTGACACTCTGTTGTGCCAAATTGTCCTCTTAAGCACTCTGTCTTCTACAGTGTTGTGAGAAATGAGAAAGCGCTCCTGGCACCTAAATCACATCAAGATTGGTCATCTTAAACTGTGGGAGTACGTCCCAAATAGCGCCCTACTCCCAATGGGCCCTGGTTGAAAGTAGTGCACTATGTAGGGAATAGAGTGCCATTTTAGATGCAGCCTGGGAAAAAAATTAATTTGCCTAGCAAATGAAATGATTTACATGAATGATGTATGTATATTATGCATTCCTCCTTATCATAGAGGAACGTCTTGATGAGTTGCACTATTTAGCGTTCCCTTTGAGGTAAATTCATGTCAATTTAAGTGATGCTCAAGCAGCGAGATGTGCTGTTAGTGCATGTCTCTAGGGAACAGTTATCCCTTGTGTGCGACTCGCTGGAAAGTGTGTTATTTAGCCCCAGAGATGAAATCTTCAATATGAATAGCAGAATAACATTTAATTTGATGTGCTGCTGCTGCCCTACAAAATCCGAGCTCGTTGGCGTAGTCGAGATAAAAGCATTTTGGGTTTTATATTGTTGCTGCCTCCCTGCCTGCCTGTGAGCCATGTTGTTATCTGAGATATGTAGTCGGATCTGTTTGCCTTATAAAATAAATGTCATTCAGATAGATTTACCAGCTCATTTGGTAAGTGACTGTCGTGGGTCAATGGGTTTTGTACATTTATGCCTGTACTAACAACCGGAGGAACTTTAGGTTGTTCTGAATAGCGGTTGCTCGTACAAACTACCTAAAGAGGTTCATGTGAAAAGTACTGCAAATCAGATAAAGTAACATTTTGTTCAGATTGAACATCTCATTTAATATGTCCCCGGCACGCTGCCAATGGAGTTTGGGGCATTAATGGTAGAACTAGATGTACCAGTCTTGTTATGAACAGACTGGATGTGGATGCTCGTCTAAACTACCTTCATTAATATCAGGACTCAGGCTAAGACCCAGATGCAGACGCAGGTGGTGGATAATACCAGTCTCAGAGTTTAGTATAGTACAAGGGGCAGGCAAAAGCCAAGTCAAGGCAGGCAAAGAGTTGTAATCCAAATCAGAGTCAGGCAGGTACAGGCAGGATCAGGGTCAGGACAGGCAGGAAGGTCAGAACAGAAACTACAGCACAGGAAACAAGGGAACACACTGGTAGGACTTGATGGGACAAGACGAACTGGCAACAGACAAACAGAAAACGCAAGTATAAATGCACAGGGGATAATAGGGAGGCACCTGGAAAATGGGAAGCACCTGGAGGGGGGTGGAGACAAGCACAAGACAGGTGAAGCAGATCAGGGTGTGACAATTAAGTGATCATGTCTGAGAAGCTGTGGTTCATAGCATATATTGGCACAGGTGTTGTAGTGTGAAAAGTATTGCTGATTTAACATCTCATTTAATATGTGTCTGTCACAGGTAAATGGAGACATGTATGCTACTCTGACAGTCCAGTGATCGTGAGGTTGATATTTGCTCATCCAAAATATCTAAAGAGATTAAAGGGGTAATCCATTAATTCACAGCTGTGAATAGGTTAAATGGGACAATCTGTGATATTCACAAACACTTAAAGGTAAATGCAAAATAAACTGCTAATCAGAGAAATGTTCATACCTGTATAATTATATTCTATACATGTGCATAACTCATATTTGTAGCGCTGTGTGTAGAAGAGCATGTTATGTAAGCCATCAACATGGTATATAGAGATACGTAGTTATTGATGGTATTATAGAAAGGTCAGCTATAACATACACCACTTAGTCAGAAATAACTATCATTTCTGACAATCCATGATAGGCTTCTAATACAATACCAGCATGAGTGAGGAAACCCTCTATTACAATACTAGACTGGGAGCAGGACACTTAACCTGTAGTGTGGAAACCCTCTATTACAATACTAGACTGGGAGCAGGACACTTAACCTGTAATGTGGAAACCCTCTATTACAATACTAGACTGGGAGCAGGACACTTAACCTGTAGTGTGGAAACCCTCTATTACAATACTAGACTGGGAGCAGGACACTTAACCTGTAGTGTGGAAACCCTCTATTACAATACTAGACTGGGAGCAGGACACTTAACCTGTAGTGTGGAAACCCTCTATTACAATACTAGACTGGGAGCAGGACACTTAACCTGTAGTGTGGAAACCCTCTATTACAATACTTGTCAGACGGTTGCTAGGAGTGGTGGTAGGAGTCAGGCGCAGAGAGCAGAGGTACGGAACTTTGTGTTTATTTAAATAAAAACACAACACGATCGACGCCAACACAAACGGCGTGGAAAAAATGCCAAGTGCCCAAAACAGGTGCACAGCATGCATACAATATTACAGTAGTAAATCGCCAGCACATCCAACTACAAAAACACAACCTGACGCTAAAATAATCCCGCACAACACTGGGCGGGCTAACCAGGCTTAAATAACCAAAATCAAAAGACCAAATGAGGAACAGGTGCAAACAATAAGACATACCAAACGAAAAGGAAAAAGGGATCAGCGGCGGCTAGTAGGTCGGTGACGACGACCGCCGAGCGCCGCCCGAGCAGGCAGGGGAGCCACCTTCGGTGGGATTCGTGACAATACTAGACTGGGAGCAGGACACTTAACCTGTAGTGTGGAAACCCTCTATTACAATACTAGACTGGGAGCAGGACACTTAACCTGTAGTGTGGAAAAACCCTCTATAAGCATTACCAGGAACTTCAAGTCTGCAGGTACACTACATGACCAAAGGTATGTGGACACCTGATTGTCGAACATCTCATTCCAAAATCATGGGCATTAATATGGAGTTGGTCCCCCCTTTGCCGTAATAACATGCCTCCACTTCTGGGAAGGCTTCCCACTAGATGTCGGAACATTGCTGCAGGGACTTGCTTCCATTCAGCCACAAGAGCATTAGAAAGGTCGGGCACTGATGTTGGGCGATTAGGCCTGGCTCGCAGTCAGCATCCCAATTCATCCCAAAGGTGTTCGATGGGGTTGAGGTCAGGGCTCTGTGCAGGCCAGTCAAGTTCTTCCACATCGTTCTCCACAAACCATTTCTGTATGGACCTCGCTTTATGCACATGGGCATTGTCATGCTGAAACAGGAAAGGGCCTTCCCCAAACTGTTGCCACAAAGTTGTAAGAACAGAATTGTCTAGAATGTCATTGTATGCTGTAGCATTAAGATTTCCCTTCACTGGAACTAAGGGGCCTACACTGACCATGAAAAACAGCCCCAGACCATTGATCCTCCTCCACCAAACTTTACAGTTGGCACTATGCATTCGGGCAGGTAGCGTTCTTCTGGCATCCGCCAAACCCAGATTCGTCCGTCCAATGGTGATGAGCTTTACACCACTCCGGCCAATGCTTGACATTTCTCATGATGATCTTAGGCTTGTGTGCGGCTGCTCTGCCATGGAAACCCATTTTATGAAGCACCCGATGAACAGATATTGTGCTGACATTGCTTTCAGAGGCAGTTTGGATCTCAGTAATGAGTGTTGCAACCGAGGAAATATGTTTTTTGAAGCGCTACCTGGGCAGCTCTAGCAGGGAAGAAATTTGAAGAACTGACTTGTTTGAAAGGTGGCATCCTATAACGGTGCCACATTGAAATTCACTGAGCTTTTCAGTAAGGCCATTCTACTGCCAGTGCTTGTCTATGGAAATTGCATGGCTGTGTGCTCGATTCTATACACCTGTCCGCAACGGGTTTGGCTGGAATAGCCGAATCCAGAGGTATCCACATACTTTTGTTTATATAGTGTATAATGCGTTATGATCCAGTTATAATGCATGGTAAGACTTATCAAGCATGAATGGTGGTATTACAATCCTTATTAGGCATTATAAAGGTATATACTTTGTTTTGAATTATTCACAAGTGCAAACGGTAGGTAGACACCGGTAGAATGTCATCTCTGAAACGAATGGGAACATCTAGTTAACCACAAAACTATAGAAGAGTACTGTGGAGAATTCACTTCATTCTGCCAATACAGAAGGTCATTCAAACACCTCCTCTCTACTGCGCTGTGGTGGAGAGAGAGAGAGAAAGACAAAAAGAGAGTTTGTGAGAGAGAGAGAGAGAGAGAGAGAGAGAGAGAGAGAGAGAGAGAGAGAGAGAGAGAGAAAGAGAGAGAGAAAGAGGCTCAGAGCACAGAAACCATAATGGGATGTGACAGACAAATCAGAAGAGCTTTGGAATTGGTCCCTGCACACACACACACACGCACACACACACACACGCGCACGCACACACGCACAGGCACACGCACACGCACACGCACACACACACACACACACACGCACACACTAACACACACACGCGCACACATAATCATTAGCATAGCACCCTGGCAAATCCTTCCTTACCTTTCTGTTGGTTCTGACCTCCTGGGGTTGTTTCATATCAGTGGAGAGAAGGAAACAGCCATATAAATAGAATCAAATAGAACACGTTCTATTTCTATGGAAACATCTGCCTCAGTTGTGATCTCCTCCACATACTTCTCCTTGTGTGTTTGCCGTTGTATTTGTGGACCCCCGCCATATAGAAAATACACTATACACAACCTTAGAAATAGGACGGGCACACCAGGGAGTAAGCACCAGGAAGGAGAATGTTCATCCCAAAACCATTTACTAAACATACATGATACAGATAGTTCTGCAGTCCATGTGATGGTCATAACCCTTCCATAATACAGATAGTTCTGCAGTCCATGTAATGGTCATAACCCTTCCATAATACAGATAGTTCTGCAGTCCATGTGATGGTCATAACCCTTCCATAATACAGATAGTTCTGCAGTCCATGTGATGGTCATAACCCTTCCATAATACAGATAGTTCTGCAGTCCATGTGATGGTCATAACCCTTCCATAATACAGATAGTTCTGCAGTCCATGTAATGGTCATAACCCTTCCATAATACAGATAGTTCTGCAGTCCATGTAATGGTCATAACCCTTCCATAATACAGATAGTTCTGCAGTCCATGTGATGGTCATGACCCTTCCATAATACAGATAGTTCTGCAGTCCATGTGATGGTCATGACCCTTCCATGTAGAAAACAGAAATAATAACAGTATAGACATTGTCATATTGCTTTAGCTCTGAAATGAGTTTTTCCCTTTCTGTTAAGGGTGTCTGCATTTGACTTATTTTCTTCCTGCTTTGAATATTGCGTTTCTTCACCAAAGCCTTCTCCCCCGCATATTTTCCCTTCCTTTCCATTCCTTTCTCCTTGCTTGGCTTAGCGGTAATGATCCCCCTCTCTTAATGGACGAGATGCCTTCTCAGGAGCCCACTGCACCATTTGAAAATCACTTCAGAAAAGCACAAAGACCACAGGAGGATTAGACACATTATAAGTGACAGGTGAGAAACCCCCTAAAAAGAGGGAAGAAATATAACTTTGCCAGAGAAAGATATCTGCTCTCTCAGGCTGACACTTTATACTTTTAAGTATTTCCCCTTTTTACTATGGAGTGCGTTTCACGTGTCCTGCTATTCTCTTTCAAGTGCACTACTCCCATAGGTCTCTGGTCAAAAGTAGTGCACTATGTAGGGAATGGGGTGCTTTATGGGACGCAGCACAATGTATTTCTGTTCCAGCTTTTTGCCTCCTTCCACCATGTCACTATAGGATGTAGATAATGGGCGCATCCCAAAAGGCACCCTATTCCCTACAGGGCCCTGGTCAGAAGTTGTATACTGTATAGGGAACAGGGTGGCATTTGGGATGCATCCCATGCCACTATAGGATTATTGTTTAATCTGTTCCCTCAGGGATTTCCAGGCAGCGTTCAACATGATCATAATGACATTTGTCACAGCTGTCTGGGTTCCAGGTTTGTTTTATAGCACTGACTTCTGATGTACTGCGCTGCATTTCCCCAGCAGTTAGTAAATCTTGGAGTCCCTCTGTTTGGGAGTTCCTGTTCCTGAACTGTTTAGCTGATCAATTTATATCCCGTTTCTTATCAGATTTGTATAAAAGGGTCAGAGCGAGACAGAGAAAAACTGAGAGAAATCCTACAGAATCAGTGTCTGCTCCCTCACAGGACCGATAAGAAGGGTCAGAAAAAGAGTACACATCCTCCATCTTGGTACATCACAGAGAACATTGTGGTTATACTGTTTGTCAATGTGTCAGAACTTTAGTCTCCGGTGTCAGACTCTGAGACTGTCCTCTAATATGGACACCGTATGTTCTGAGGCTGTCCTAATATGGACACCATATTATATGAGGCTGTCCTAAAAATGTACATGTATGATCTGAGGATGTCCTAATATGGACATCGTATTCTGAGGCTGTCCTAATATGGACACCGTATTATATGAGGCTGTCCTAAAAATGTACAGTGTATGATCTGAGGATGTCCTAATATGGACACCGTATTATATGTGGCTGTCCTTTAAATGGACACCGTATGTTCTGAGGCTGTCCTAATATGGACACCATATTATATGAGGCTGTCCTAAAAATGTACAGTGTATGATCTGAGGATGTCCTAATATGGACACCGTATTATATGTGGCTGTCCTTTAAATGGACACTGTATCATCTGAGGAAGTTCTAATATGGACACCGTATTAATTGTGGCTGTCCTTAAAATGGACACTATGATCTGAGGATGTCCTAATATGGACATCGTATTATATGTGGCTGTCCTTAAAATGGACACTATGATCTGAGGATGTCCTAATATGGACACCGTATTATATGTGGCTGTCCTTTAAATGGACACTGTATCATCTGAGGAAGTTCTAATATGGACGCTGTATATATTATGTGGCAGACATCGCCTACATAAGTAACATTGCATCACAGTATCACTACCCAGCATCAGTAAATCTTACTCCTTACAGAAGTCATTTCTTCCCTGCTAGCAAATTCCACTTTAGATTTACATTGTTGATGTCAAGGTTTAAGCAGTAATATTCCTTGAATAGTGGGAGCTTTAATTCAGAAAACTGTTATTTACTGTATCAATCCTCAATAAAAGTCTAATCTAGGCATAATGGAAATGATATCATATTGGCTGAAATGTAGCAAAAATGTCCTGAATTGTAATCTTTGTATTGCATTTTTAAATAGTTGATTTGATGTTTCCTTGCTTTCAGTCTGATCAGTGGTTTGATTGATTCAGTGTATTAGCAGTCTGCTTTGTTCCCTTGCCCCTATCTGACGGCACCATTAGTACGTCATTTGAATGGATGAATCATTTTGCGAAGGCTTTCATTTTGTGGCTTTGAAATGTGCAGTTTTACACCACAAAAGGTCAGTCATGTCATGAAAATCTGCTCAGAAGCTTTTTAGTGGTTGATTCAGGACTGTATTTACGGTGTTTTATGTTCCGTTGTCCAATTGGGCAGGAGGGTATGGATGTCCCTCCTATCTGTTTACCATAGTTTATTATATAGTAACCCTTTAATAGGCCTAGTTCTAACAAACAGATAGCCAGTTTTTGAGTTTGTGTCTGTGTGTATCTGTGTGTGTGTCTGTGTGTGTATATGCGTGCCTGTGTGTGTGTGTCTGTGTCTATTATAACAGACTAATTTGAGGGCATTGCCGGTGACGCATGACTACACCTTCAGTTGTGATAGGAGCATCATTCCATTCTATTCTGATATGTCTCCCTCCCTCTAGGCGTCATCTGTGCTGCATGTCATAGTCAGAACTACTAAACCAGAACCTGAAGCCGTGCCAATGTTTCTCTCTGTTGCTGTAAAAGAAATGGGGGGCCAAACAGCTTCCATTTGTTCACCATTCTACCAATTCCCAGAACAGCTGTATTGACAGACTAGACTAGAGGGTTTTACTTTGTGGTCTTGGAAATATTCCTACCAACTGGCAATATGAAATCTTATCAATTATTTGAGTCTAAAGCCCACTCTGCTATCCCAGTCATCCAAGACCAAGATGAACATTTGGATAAAGGAGAAGGTGAGATTATAGAAATATAGTTAATGGTAACTTTGTAGACATCTTCACAGAATACACCTTCACAGAAAACACCTTCACAAAAAACACCTTCACAAAACTATCTTCACAAAAAACACCTTAACAGTTAACACCTTCACAGAAAACACTTTTACCAAAAACACCTTCACAGAAAACACCTTCACAAAAACACTGTCACAGAAAACACCTTTAGACATGTGAAAAGGCCAATCAGACTTGTGAACATAACGCCTAGCTGCGTATTGCAGCTTTCCATGTTGTCTGTAGCTTGTGAGGTGGGGAAACACTTTGTTGCTTTTATGGATTTTGTTTTGTTGCTTTTTGTGCTGTTGCTCTGTCTGCGTGCTACGTGTTGCTTGTCCAATGTTACTCTGTCTGTCTGCGTGCTACGTGTTGCTTGTCAAATGTTACTCTGTCTGTGTGCGTGCTACGTGTTGCTTGTCCAATGTTACTCTGTCTGTTTGCATGCAACTGTTTCTTGTCCAATGTTACTCTGTCTGTCTGCGTGCTACGTGTTGCTTTAACTATGTGGCTCTGTCTGTCTGCGTGCTACGTGTTGCTTGTCAAATGTTACTCTGTCTGTCCGCGGGCTACATGTTGCTTGTCCAATGTTACTCTGTCTGTCTGCGGGCTACGTGTTGCTTTAACTATGTTACTCTGTCTGTCTGCATGCTACGTGTTTCTTGTCCAATGTTACTCTGTCTGTCTGCATGCTACGTGTTTCTTGTTCTATGTTGCTCAGCATGTGCTCACTGCTCTTTGTTTGTCTGTATTGTTATTGTAATTGTTTTAATAACCTGCCCAAGAGCTGCGGTTGAAAATGAGCCGGCTGGCTAAACCAGCACTTTTACTGAAACATTGATTAATGTGCACTGTCCCTGTAAAAATACAAATAAACTCAACTCAATCTTTGTTCATTTTTATGTCTGAGACAATGTTAGGTTGAAGTATGCCACAGCCCACGATTTCTTGGGTAATATAGAACATGTTGGTTGCCATGGAAACCCTTGCTTCAAAATGGATCACAGAAAAAGGTACCAGTACAGACCAAACATCACATGACATGTTTTCAACTGAAAAGGTTGTTCAGATAACTGACGTGTTGTAGCAGACTTATTATAGTCTACAGATGATTGGCCATAACACGTTTTCTGATCAACCCCTACAAAACATTTTTAATAACTATAATCCACATAATAATCCACATTTCCTGTTGCTGGAGTTTTTTTCCTGCTGTAGCAAACTGGATCAAATGAAGATCCTACACCTGTTCACAGATGATGGGATACCCAGAGAAAAGAAGCCATATTTTTCAGTGCAATTGGATCATTATGTTGCACTCTGCTTTCTTATGTCAGCAAACAAATTGAAGTGCATCCGTCAACAGATCATATCATATAAAGGATCTTTCTCCTGCAGGTAATGTACTGTTTCCACTATAGCCTATCAAACAGAAAAGAGCTGTGAGGAAAATATCACAGTACGTGCCAGTATTGTGAAATTCAAGTTATGTGACCTATGCAGGAAGCTAGGTGGACTGGATATCTAGCTATTCATTTAATGAAGAGAAGCTTTGTTTATAGCAAACACAGATAGAAATCTCAAAATGCACGTTCAAGAACCCAATCAGCAACTAGTTTTCCTACTTCCAGATATACAAAACACTTCAACACATTAAGAACCACTAGGTCTAAGGAAGGATTTCTGGGAAAGACTTCAGGAAGTACTGTATGATAACATTTGTAGAATAATTATAGACTAATAACTATAATGTTGATTTCATTCCATCTTAACTGATCACGTTTAGTATGCCATTAAGTACCACACCACCCTTCCTCCTTGACTAATAGCTGTTGATTAAAAATAGTTTTGAAAGCCAACACTAACATGGACCCAGATGACTAGAATTTAGAATTTGGAACCACAATTTGGAACTAGAATTTGAAGCATTGGGAGGAAACTCTGGAACCCTTTTTTCTCACCCTGTTCATGTTTAATGAGTTGGCCCACATTTGGGGACGTTTATCGTATGAGTGACAGCTGAAGTGCCCTAGAGGATTTGTGCCCGCTGTGGCCCGCTGTGCCCTCGTACCCGTGTACTCTCACGCAGTGATGCCAAAGCTGCCATGTAGCAGGTGCTTACCCCAGGAAGGAGGTCTCACTTGCTGTGGGACTCAGTTGTCCCTCAAGTCAAAGCACTGTGCTCCTCCTCTATGAAACTTAGACCATCTTGACTCACCATCAGGAGAGAGGGAGTGAGAGAAAGAGTGAGGGAGGGAGAGGGAGACAAAGACAGAGAGAGGGACAGGGAGAGTGAGAGAGAGAGAGGGAGAGGGAGAGAGAGAGAGAGAGAGAGAGAGGGACAGGGAGAAAGAGAGAGAGAGAGAGAGAGAGAGAGGGAGAAAGAGAGAGAGAGAGAGAGGGCGAGGGCGAGGGGGAGAGAGAGAGCTTGGCTGTTGTGGTGTTGTCTCAACAGTTAGTGAAGTGCAATAATTGCAGCTTTCTTGTGTGATGTGAGGTGACAAGGGGAAGGGGAAGGGATGGAGCAAACTAGAACATGGAGAGAGAGGAAGCACTGCCATTTGGCAGGATGAGTTTACACACACACACATTCATGCACACAAGCACACACACACACTCACATACGCACACACACACACACACACACACACACACACACACAAACACACACACACACACACACACACACACACACACACACACACACACACACACACACACACACACACACACACACACACACACACACACACACACACACAGACACACACACAGACACACACACACACACACACACACACACACACACACACACACACACTGGATGGAATTAAAGAGGAGGGGTGAAGCTAGTCTTCCAAATGTTGTTCCTTCTGTTCTGTTTTTGCCTCATTTTCAGAAGAGAGAAGAGAGGTCCCAGTGATGGTTCACTTTCGTACTCAACCAGACTAAGTGTTTTTGTTTTACTTATTGTCAGCCGCAGGAATCATCTCAAAGTGTTAAAGGTTGACTGCCTGAGTACTGAACAGTGAGTTTCCATCACCACCAGTTTGTCTGTATAATTTATGGCATTAACCTTAGTGTGTGAGCTGGCAATTGAAACAGCCCCCTGAGGCCAACGTGGAGACGACATCATCCCACCTTTAACCCTACTGACAAATGACAAACAGGATGAACCAAGTGATTTTAGTTATTTATTTCCTTGCTGGGTAGAATGCCAGCGTTATTACAACAATGGCCGGGAGATCAGAGTCTCAGGGTGTGTGTGTGTGTGTGTGTGTGTGTGTGTGTGTGTGTGTGTGTGTGTGTGTGTGTGTGTGTGTGTGTGTGTGTGTGTGTGTGTGTGTGAGTTGCAGGGTGGCACCAAATGAGTGATTTAATCAACGGATGTTCAACCTCATGTCAAAGCTTATCACAGTTGGTCATTCTAAACGGTACCTGTCCCACTGGACCACTAATCCTCTATCCACACACACACACACACACACACACACACACACACACACACACACACACACACACACACACACACACACACACACACACACACACACACACACACACCACACACACACACACACACACACACATATCCCCCCTCCCCAAACACAGACTCGCACACACACACTACCCCTCACTGAACAAGTCCTTAAGGTGCATTTCACCCTACATTTACCATTACATTGTAACCCCAGCCAGCCAGTCTCCCAGCCTCACAGCCAGCCAGTCAGCCAGCCTCCCAGCCAGCCTCCCAGCCAGTATCCCAGCCAGTATCCCAGCCAGCCAGTCTCCCATCCAGTCTCCCAGCCTCACAGCCAGCCAGTCAGCCAGCCTCCCAGCTAGTCTCCCAGAAAGCCTCCCAGCCAGTAGCCCAGCCAGCCAGTCTCCCATCCAGTCTCCCAGCCAGCTAGCCAGCCAGTCTCCCAGCCAGTCTCCCAGCTAGCCAGTCTCCCAGCCAGCAGTACTACAGGATGTCTTGTCTTGCACCTTGCTATTATTTGCATGGCTTATGGGCTGACTGTTTGGAAGCTAGCTAGCGCCTTATCTTTGAGCTATATTGGCTGTGACATAATGCTTCTGGCACAGAAGTACAGTGTGGATGAGAGGGGTTAATGAATTACAGCTTATTGGCGTCTGGCTCTTTCACCACAGAATCGCTGCAGGGGATGGAGGGAATAGAGGAGAGGAAAAGAGAAATACAAGGGGTACGAATGCGTCCCAAATGGCATCCTATTCCCTATATGGTGCACTACTTTTGACCAGAGGCCTATGGAGAACAAGGTGCCATTTGGGACTAAGCCAATATAGACTGATCAATCGTTTTTCTTTCTAGATGTATGTTTAATTTGCTCTGGTAGTACTATATGTTACTGTATAGTATGAACACTGTCTGTGATTCAAAGGTATTTCTGGTCTTCGTAGCCAGAGGGAGTTTACAGTGCATGGTCAGAACAGGCTAATTGCATAGTACAAGACATAATGGAACTAATGCTCAGCCATGGTCATGTGTTTGTCTGTTTGTTTGTTTCAATGTACTGGGACAACCGACGCTGATTGACCTGTACAAGGTGTGATGTTCAAACATTGATCTGTCCTGTCCTGTCAAAACATTGATCTGCCCTGTCCTGGTGAAAACATTGATCTGTCCTGTCCTGGTCAAAACATTGATCTGTCCTGTCCTGGTCAAAACATTGATCTGCTCTGTCCTGGTCAAAACATTGATCTGCCCTGTCCTGGTCAAAACATTGATCTGTCCTGTTCAAAACATTGATCTGTCCTGTCCTGGTCAAAACATTGATCTGTCCTGTCCTGTCAAAACATTGATCTGCCCTGTCCTGGTGAAAACATTGATCTGTCCTGTCCTGGTCAAAACATTGATCTGTCCTGTCCTGGTCAAAACATTGATCTGCTCTGTCCTGGTCAAAACATTGATCTGCCCTGTCCTGGTCAAAACATTGATCTGTCCTGTTCAAAACATTGATCTGTCCTGTCCTGGTCAAAACATTGATCTGTCCTGTCCTGGTCAAAACATTGATCTGTCCTGTCCTGGTCAAAACATTGATCTGCTCTGTCCTGGTCAAAACATTGATCTGTCCTGTCCTGGTCAAAACATTGATCTGCCCGGTCCTGGTCAAAACATTGATCTGCTCTGTCCTGGTCAAAACATTGATCTGCCCTGTCATGGTCAAAACATTGATCTGCCCTGTCCTGGTCAAAACATTGATCTATCCTGTCCTGGTCAAAACATTGATCTGCTCTGTCCTGGTCAAAACATTGATCTGCTCTGTTCTGGTCAATACATTGATGTGCCCTGTCCTGGTCAAAACATTGATCTGTCCTGTCCTGGTCAAAACATTGATCTGTCCTGTCCTGGTCAAAACATTGATCTGTCCTGTCCTGGTCAAAACATTGATCTGCTCTGTCCTGGTCAAAACATTGATCTGCTCTGTCCTGGTCAAAACATTGATCTGCCCTGTCCTGGTCAAAACATTGATCTGCCCTGTGCTGTTTACTTCCTGCATTTATGGAGGCAGCTTAGTGTAGGAATATGGTGGTTGGTTGCATCCAAAATGGCACTCTAATATCCCTATAAATTCATTACTTTTACTATTAAAGTAGTACACTATGTGGGGAATAGGGTGTCCTTTGGGACGCATCTATACTGTACAGGCCCAAGCTCTGCTTTCTGTCTGAACTGGATACTGGATAGGTGCAAGCTCAGCTTTTTGTCTCAGCTGTATTTTGTTCAGGCCCTAGCTCAGCTGCATACTGTACAGGCCCATGCTCAGCTTTTTGTCTCAGCTTCATACTGTACAGGCCCATGCTCAGCTTTTTGTCTCAGCTTCATACTGTACAGACCCTAGCTCAGCTGCATACTGTACAGACCCTAGCTCAGCTGCATACTGTATAGGCCCTAGCTCAGCTGCATACTGTACAGGCCCTAGCTCAGCTGCATACTGTACAGGCCCTAGCGCAGCTGCATACTGTACAGGCCCTAGCTCAGCTGCATACTATATAGGCACTAGCTCAGCTGCATACTGTACAGGCACTAGCTCAGCTGCATACTGTATAGGCCCTAGCTCAGCTGCATACTGTACAGGCACTAGCTCAGCTGCATACTGTATAGGCCCTAGCTCAGCTGCATACTGTACAGGCCCTTGCTCAGCTGCATACTGCACAGACCCTAGCTCAGCTGCATACTGTACAGGCCCTAGCTCAGCTGCATACTGTACAGGCCCTTGCTCAGCTGCATACTGTACAGGCCCTAGCTCAGCTGCATACTTTACAGGCCCTTGCTCAGCTGCATACTGTACAGGCCCTAGCTCAGCTGCATACTGTACAGGCCCTAGCTCAGCTGCATACTGTACAGGCCCTAGCTCAGCTGCATACTTTATAGGCCCAAGCTCAGCTGAACATGGAAAATAAAATTATATTAAGTTAGATTTATTTTCACTTAACTTATTTTGCGGTATTCAATTGTTAAATTAAAGAGATACTGTTGAATTGCGCTATTGTTGATCTAAAGAAATTCATCATCGCCCTGGTGCATTATCGCCCTGGTGCATTATCTCCCTGGTGTATTATCGTCCTGGTGCGTTATCTCCCTGGCACATTATCGCCGTGTTCGTTATCACCCTGGTGAATTATCTCCCCGGTACATTATCTCCTTGATGCATTATCCCTCTGGTACATTATCTCCCTGGTGCATTATCTCCCTGGTGCATCATCGCCCTGGTGCATTATCGCCCTGGTGCATTATCACTCTGGTGTTAACTGAGTTTTTATATGAAGTGACCCTTTGGAAATCAAGGGTTAAATCACATAGGTCATAGTCTCCATCCGAAATGGCACCTTATTCCCTACATAGTGCACATCTTGCTCTATGGGCTCCGGTCAAAGTATTGCATTATATACTGACTGTAGGGAATAGGGTGCCATTTGAGACAGGTCCACAGACTGTCATCTCCAGTGGATGAAATGTGTCCTTTCACAGATATTCATTCATGATAGTCCAGGTGACCCAGGTGACCACGTCTCCTTTAATAAATTATCTATTTTCACCTGTTTTTCCATTTGGTCAGAAAAGCCCATTATCTTCCAACAGCCAAAATCCACAAGTTGTTTGAAGATGTGCTTTTAACTTCTCATCTCAAAATGAACCCCCACACACATGTACAGGTACACGCATGCACACACGCACGCACACACATGCAAACACAAAAATGTGATTTTAGCTTCTCATCTCTGAATGAACCAACTGAAAGAGTGAATAACAGATGTCTACCGTCTCTCTCTGCCTCTTTATCTGGGAAGATGGAGTTGGAGGAGAGATCACACTGTAGTCTGGGTCAGCGACCATGGTAATGTATAAAGTGGAGTTGGAGGAGAGATCACACTGTTAGTTGAGTCAGCGACCATGGTAATGTATAAAGTGAAGATGGAGTTGGAGGAGAGAACAGACTTTAATCTGGGTCAGCGACCATGATAATGTATAAAGTGTAGTTTTAAATGAAGGTGATGGTGTACAGAGTGTGTGTGTTTGTGTGTGTGTGTGTGTGTGTGTGTGTGTGTGTGTGTGTGTGTGTGTGTGTGTGTGTGTGTGTGTGTGTGTGTGTGTGTGATGTGCGTCATACCATAATCTCACTGAATGAAAAGGGCATAATGGTTGGATGGAAACTTGGTTATGGAGACTAGCTATGTATTTCCTGTGGCACTCCACAGGGGGGTTGCTCTTCTCCCTATGTGTTTGTACTGTTGGTGTTTTGCCTTGTTACACATTTCTCCTTACACATGTGGTGTAACAGCACAAAAAGGTTTCTTGTGAATGTATAGTATATATTTCTATATATTTTTTTAACAAAAACATCCAGATTGTGCTGGCGCCACTAGCTAACAGCAAATCATGGGGGGAGGAACAGCTTGTCCCTCCTCCATCCTCTAGGGAGGTAAATATTGTGATGTTTGGGCAGCACTTTATTCTGATCTGTCCTACATATGCCCTGTCACGGTTGTGTGTGTGTGTGTGTGTTTCTGTTCTATTCTTCCTTCCTTACAAAATATTTGATTAATTTATAGATTTTGTTGGGACATTGAAGGTGAAAAGCAAGTATGGTTATGTGTGAGGGCTGTCAGAACACCCTAGGGTAGGACTAGGGCTGACTGAACACCCTAGACCCAGCCACCGGCCCAGACCAAAACCCAGAATAACAGGTTTCCTAGACCCAGAACAAATCTCCAGACCCAGAACAAATCTCCAAATCTCCAGTCTTTAATGTACAAAGCAAGGGCATTCTTTGGTCACGTCCCAAATAGCACCCTATTACCTACATAGTGTCCTGCTGTTGACCAGATCACTATGTTGGCTCTGGTCAACAGAAGTTGTGTATTATAGGGAATAGGGTGCCTTTTGAAACACACATCTGTCTCTGTTCAGGAGGCCCCTCACTTTCTGGGGTAGGGCCTCTGTCCAGGAGGCCCCTCACTGTCTGGGGTAGGGCCTCTGTTCAGTGTTCAGGAGGCCCCTCACGTTCTGTTGTAGGGCCTCTGTTCAGGAGTTCTGGGGTAGGGCGAAGCTGCCAAGCCTGTCAAGCAGCAGAAGACTGTCAGAATGCCTCCTCTATTCGCCTTCCTTCTGAAAGAGAATAGAGCCAAGCATGCTTTGCCGAACCCATTTAATTATTCAAGAGCTAGTACCAGCCAGGGAAACAAATCCCCACCCATCCGCTGATGTCAGCGTCGGCTTGGTTCTTCACCACGCCGAGAGTAAACATTCAAACATTCAACACGCAATGGAGGAATCAGCCTCCAACAACCAGACCTGGTTTCAAATACTATTAGAAATATTTCAAATACTATATATTGAGGGTAACAAGCAAGTACTTTTCAAAATAAGTGTTCAACACACAGATAGAACACAGCTAGAGAGATGTGTTAGCTGGGAGGAATAAATTATTTTAATTGACTTACAGTGTTACTCATAGACATTTTGTCAATTCAAAAGCACCTCTCACTTCACCCGTTTTCTTTTAGAGGTGCTGACGAACGGAGGGTAAACTATATAAAAACAAAGGAAGTTGCACACTCTAAATATACTCCTAACAACTTAATGAGTACACCTAACCAACGTCTTGGCAACGCAGCGCCTTCTTCAGCGTGACCCAGGGTTACTTAGTACCTTTATGCTAAGGAGACATTGGAGTCCTTTTAAAGGGAGTTTGAGTTTGTCTGATTAGTTGTATTGTGAGCTGTTGTGCTTGGGCCTGCCAGACCTGACATGATGTTAAGTAAGAAATGACTAGCTACCAATATAAACATAGACCTTTACCAGTCACCAGTCCCAACAGGGTTATAGATGAATAACAACACATAATAAATGACACCATTAAACACAAAGTTAGTCCAGGAAACTCTCCTTCTAAAGATATTGGTAGGGGTTGAATTAACAAAATCTGATTGAAGGAATTAAAGGGGACTGTAGTTTGGGGAAAATCTGACATTCAAGTTGATCACCGTTAACTACCAATTATCCTAAATGAACTACCATTTAAGTACACACAGTAACATCTAGTAACTAATGAATGACTTAACGTTTTGAGTGAGACCTATAGGCTGTCAGTTTAGTTGACATGTTATTCTTATTCTTGGCTCTGCTTGGCTGGTTGGGACACTGTTTCCTTCCTTTTGATATCAGTCAATGAATTATGAATGACGATGTGAACACAGATGGAAATGAAGAGAGGACGACCCTGTCTGTCCCTCTGAGGTAACTGATATTGACAGTACTTTTCTCACCTGCTTCTATAGTGACATTTATGGCAACACTCTGCCACTAAAAACACCACTGTGTAGTGAAGTGTGCATATGGGTGCTTTTACTAGATATAAACATAGTAACACATAGCTTACTATAAAAGCACTATCCCAGCAGGCAAAACTGGATAAAACAACATTATTATAACCATTGCAACTCAGTGGTCTTGTGGTTAGAGTGTCTGCCGTGAGATTGGAAGGTTTGGGGTTTAATCCCCGGTCGAGTCATACCAAAGACTCATAAATGGGACCCGATGCCTCTCTGTTTGTCACTCAGCATTAAGGACATGGATTGTAAGGGTAAGGCCCTGCAACAGTAGTGTCCTGTCCAGGGCATGTACTGGTACATCAAGCTGCCTCACGCTACAGAAACAAGAGATCCTTCCCTATGGGCAGTTCTGGCTCCGACAAGGCTTGCGTACTGTTCTTTTTGTAAACTGGGATTAATCAAAATGCATTGTATTCTCAGGCTCTCCTATCATACAGAAACCTCCAACACTACTGTTGCAGTTGATTGGTTCCAGTGTAATCACTTGAGATTGGACATAGAGGCAGTATAGTTGAGAGAAAAAAGTATCTTACTGCAGCACACTTCACAAGAGCTCACAAAGGAAAAGGAGAGGAGAAGATCACTTCCTTTCTTTCCCTTCCTGGTAGTTTTCCAGTCTCCTTTTCTTCTAATAACAGGAGAACAACAACTAGAGAAGTCCTTGAATGATTGTGATGGTAGATGTTGTCTGAGTGCTTTTAATGGGTGTATAGTTGTTTAAAGGCAGCTATGCGATGCACACATTGTCTCTGCTGCTGTTTACCTCGTGGTTTCTGTTGTACGTTCCAGTTAAAGAGATGGTCAGCATCCCAAATTGCACCCTATTCCCTACTTTTGACTGGATATGGTCAAATGTAGTGCCCTCTATAGGGAATAGGGTGCTAATTTGGATGAAGTCATTGGTAAGACATGCATACTAATGTGACCCTTTTCATTACGATTCTCTGCACACAACGGCAGAGATAATGTACGCACGGGTCTCACATGACATTAGGCCAGGATAAGTGAACACAGAGACTTAATGTGAAAGTCTAACAAAATATGAGTAACAATGCAGATCATACTAGATACACTTCAACCAAAGACTTTACATTCATAAGTTAAGATATTTTAAGATGATTCCTACTTTTTGCATTGCATCTTACTTCAAAATGACTTCCTTAATTCAACAACATGTACAGTGGGGCAAAAAAGTATTTAGTCAGCCACCAATTGTGCAAGTTCTCCCACTTAAAAAGATGAGAGAGGCCTGTAATTTTCATCATAGGTACACGTCAACTATGACAGACAAAATGAGGGAAAAAAATCCAGAAAATCACATTGTAGGATCTTTTATGAATTTATTTGCAAATTATGGTGGAAAATAAGTATTTGGTCACCTACAAACAAGCAAGATTTCTGGCTCTCACAGACCTGTAACTTCTTCTTTAAGAGGCTCCTCTGTCCTCCACTCGTTACCTGTATTAATGGCACCTGTTTGAACTTGTTATCAGTATAAAAGACACCTGTCCACAACCTCAAACAGTCACACTCCAAACTCCACTATGGCCAAGACCAAAGAGCTGTCAAAGGACACCAGAAACAAAATTGTAGACCTGCACTAGGCTGGGAAGACTGAATCTGCAATAGGTAAGCAGCTTGGTTTGAAGAAATCAACTGTGGGAGCAATTATTAGGAAATGGAAGACATACAAGACCACTGATAATCTCCCTCGATCTGGGGCTCCACGCAAGAGCTCAACCCCGTGGGGTCAAAATGATCACAAGAATGGTGAGCAAAAATCCCAGAACCACACGGGGGGACCTAGTGAATGACCTGCAGAGAACTGGGACCAAAGTAACAAAGCCTACCATCAGTAACACACTATGCCGCCAGGGACTCAAATCCTGCAGTGCTAGACGTGTCCCCCTGCTTAAGCCAGTACATGTCCAGGCCCATCTGAAGTTTGCTAGAGAGCATTTGGATGATCCAGAAGAGGATTGGGAGAATGTCATATGGTCAGATGAAACCAAAATATAACTTTTTGGTAAAAACTCAACTCGTCGTGTTTGGAGGACAAAGAATGCTGAGTTGCATCCAAAGAACACCATACCTACTGTGAAGCATGGGGGTGGAAACATCATGCTTTGGGGCTGTTTTTCTGCAAAGGGACCAGGAAGATCCGTGTAAAGGAAAGAATGAATGGGGCCATGTATCGTGAGATTTTGAGTGAAAACCTCCTTCCATCAGCAAGGGCATTGAAGATGAAACGTGGCTGGGTCTTTCAGCATGACAATGATCCCAAACACACCGCCCGGGCAACGAAGGAGTGGCTTCGTAAGAAGCATTTCAAGGTCCTGGAATAGCCTAGCCAGTCTCCAGATCTCAACCCCATAGAAAATCTTTGGAGGGAGTTGAAAGTCCGTGTTGCCCAGCGACAGCCCCAAAACATCACTGCTCTAGAGGAGATCTGCACGGAGGAATGGGCCAAAATACCAGCAACAGTGTGTGAAAACCTTGTCAAGACTTACAGAAAACGTTTGACTTGTGTCATTGCCAACAAAGGGTATATAACAAAGTATTGAGATAAACTTTTGTTATTGACCAAATACTTATTTTCCACCATACTTTGCAAATAAATTCATAAAAAATCCTACAATGTGATTTTCTGGATTTTTTTTCTAATTTTGTCTGTCATAGTTGAAGTGTACCTATGATGAAAATTACAGGCCTCTCTCATCTTTTTAAGTGGGAGAACTTGCACAATTGGTGGCTGACTAAATACTTTTTTGCCCCACTGTATGTGCAGTAGATTGTAAGGCATACTGCACAATCACACATGCTAGTCTCAACATAGAGTTTCAACAGGTAGCTAAATATATAGGTCCAACAATCTGCTTTGATGGAAGTTAACTGCCCAACTAAAACAAGTTCTTCACAGAAAACGTTGTCTCGTCTGTTCCCTATTTTCTGGAACACTCATTTTTTTTCTATTTCTATATTATGGAACCTTCTTTTGAATTTCCTGTCAGTCTATTATTAGCGTGTCCCTTAGCTCTGGTGACGTCGTTGTGACTGCAGCAGCAGCAGCAGCAGTAGAGGCAGCAACAGTCTCCATCTCTCTACTGTGACTCTCATCACCACCGTACACCTGAGTCATCTGGGAGTTCTGTTCTGTCTCCCATACGGCCACAGGCTTTACACATGATTACCATAGACGCCTGAAACTGAGGAAGGAGCAACACACACACACACACACACACACACACACACACACACACACACACACACACACACACACACACACACACACACACAGGATCTTCTCCTTAAATGCTGTTTGAGAGGAAGGCGAGGAGAGGACGCAAGCCATCGAGGAAAGATGAATTAGGAAAGATTCACCTTGTCCTGAAAGAGGACAGTGACCCTACAGTATGTACAGTAACCTCTGTCGCTCGTTTTTGTACCTCACAAAGAAGCAACTGGCAAATGTAGAATCTGATTATTATGAAGCAGCAAGGTACTGAGTGAGCTTGATGTTTTGTTTTTGCCCATAGCAGCATAACCATTTAAAAAAAAATCCATTCTTTATTCATAGCATGTTTGCACTGAATCAGACTTAGAGTTTGTATTGGAGTCTACAGATACGGAATACATTACAATCTAGGCCACCCAGCTGTTGTTCTGCAACTATAAGCCAATTCTTCCCATGTCAGTGTGGATGAATGTCCATATTAGTATCCAAATGTACCATTATTTAAAGAGGATTATACTGCGTTAGGCTAGATGTTCATTGTTTAAACATCTTATAAACACGGTGTAGAATCATCCAAACATTCACCCTCAATTTATTACCATTATTTAAAGAGGATTGTAGCTAATGCACATTGCTCAAACGTCTTATAAACACTGAGTGAAATCCTCTGACATTCCCCCTGCAACTCGGTTGGGATTTGTTAGCAACATAGCATGGGCCGGCGTGACCGCATAACTTTAATCTCCTCACTTCAAAGAGTCTTCCAGCCGTTCTAATTATAAAGGCAGTTCAATATTTAAATACCTTAATTAATTCTGTTTAAATGGAAAACAACGGATCTCGCTATATGTCTGCATCTCAAATGGCGCCCTGTTCTCTACATACCGTAGTGCTCTACTTTTGAACAGAGCCCTATGTGTTCTATGGGTCATGGTCAAAAGTAGTGCACTGCATAGGGAATAGGATGCCATGTGGAACTCAACCCATGTGCTATCTGTCCCTCCTTTCTCCATCGGTTAGGTCTGTTAATCACAGATTTCATATTCCTTTTGTGTCTTCCTTGTTAATGATATTGTATTAGTGCTGAAAGGCTTTGCAGGAAGACAATCGTAACTTTTCAAACCAACAATAACCATCTGTTGTTTCAACCTTGTCTTGAAAGAGCCCAGAGATACAGCAGACTCTTCATTACAAATACTGTGATACATTTTAAAACCTGGTCCAGAGAAACTCTTGACAGAAATGTATGTCAAGGCTTATTCTTTTGACTGCATTCTTTTACAGAATATAATTTTTATATTAAGTTCTATTGTATCACGATCCGTGGCAGCAGGTTACAGTCGTCTCTGTCCCTGGCAGCAGGTTACAGTCCTCTCTGTCCCTGGCAGCAGGTCACAGTCGTCTCTGTCCCTGGCAGCAGGTTACAGTCGTCTCTGTCCCTGGCAGCAGGTTACAGTCCTCTCTGTCCCTGGCAGCAGGTCACAGTCGTCTCTGTCCCTGGCAGCAGGTTACAGTCGTCTCTGTCCCTGGCAGCAGGTTACAGTCGTCTCTGTCCCTGACAGCAAGTCACAGTCGTCTCTGTCCCTGGCAGCAGGCCACAGTCCTCTCTGTCCCTGGCAGCAGGTACAGTCGTCTCTGTCCCTGGCAGCAGGTCACAGTCATCTCTGTCCCTGGCAGCAGGTTACAGTCGTCTCTGTCCCTGGCAGCAGGTTACAGTCATCTCTGTCCCTGACAGCAAGTCACAGTCGTCTCTGTCCCTGGCAGCAGGCCACAGTCCTCTCTGTCCCTGGCAGCAGGTACAGTCGTCTCTGTCCCTGGCAGCAGGTCACAGTCATCTCTGTCCCTGGCAGCAGGCCACAGTCCTCTCTGTCCCTGGCAGCAGGTTAGAGTCGTCTCTGTCCCTGGCAGCAGGTCACAGTCATCTCTGTCCCTGGCAGCAGGTCACAGTCATCTCTGTCCCTGGCAGCAGGTCACAGTCGTCTCTGTCCCTGGCAGCAGGTCACAGTCATCTCTGTCCCTGGCAGCAGGTTGAGCAGAGTTCAAACCTGGATGGGCTGAATGGTGTGCTTTGCTCTGCTCCCATCATTCACTACATTGATACTGCACTGCTGAGGAAGAGCTTGCAATAAGCATTTCACCGTACCGTTTACACCTGCTGTATCCTGTGCACGTGACAAATACATTTCATTTGATTTAGCTGTTCCTATGTTCTACTGGCAGGCGGGGGGGGGGGGGGGGGGGGGTGTAAGTCGTAGACAGAATCAGTGATAGAAAGAGTGAAGGAATACGTGACGGACGTCATGTTAAACGTCACGTCACGAAAGAGTGAAAGAGGAAGTGATAGAGAATCGGAGTAAGAGAATGCAGGAATCTGTTGCCGGACTGCATACAGTATCTGATGTCTCAAGGTCATCTTTGAGTTTTCCCTGATCTTCTATGTCCTAATTCATGTCCATGTCCTTCAATATGCTTCACCCTTTTGTTAAAATTTACTCTTGACTCCAATTTGTATTTGCATGTGTGTTTGTGTGTGCGTGTGCGTGCGTGCGTGCGAGCGGTGTGTGTGTGTGTATCCATCTGACCATCCCTCCATGCCTGTTTCTTCTCTTTCAAACCTCCTAGGTCACCTTTGTGTTCTCTGATGGTCCTCTTCAGTGTCTGCTTGTTTCCCTATGCAGGAACCATGTCACTTCCCTTTGGCCCACTACCAGCACCATGAATACAGGGACAGACAGCACGTTATGGATGGGTTGGGGCAAGGCATTTATCATATTTCACCCTGCGTGTTTTGACATATTGTCACAGTGTTCATTTAGATGAATGCGAGGAAGAGGTTTAAGTGGATCTGCCGAGTCCTGAGAGACGTTGACAGTTCAGCTAGCTCGACATTCGTCACATCATGAGCTGAATGTAATGTACAGTGCCTTCAGAAAGTGTTGACACCCCTTGACTTTTTACACATTTTGTTGTGTTACAGCTTGAATTAAACAATTATTAAATTGAGATTTTTCACTGGCCTGCACACAATACCCTGTAAAGTCAAAGTGGAATTATATTTTTCTAAATAAAATAAAAAATCATTAAAAATTCAAAGCTGGAATGTCTTGAGTCAATAAGTATTCAACGCCTTTGTTATGGCAAGGCTAAATAAGTTCAGAAGTAAATATTTGCTTAACATGTCACATAATAAGTTGCATAGACTCACACTGTGTGCAATAATAGAGTTTAACAAGATTTTTGAATGACTACCTCATCTCTGTACACCACACATACAATTATCTGTAGGGTCCCTCAGTCAAGCAGTGAATTTCAAACTCAGATTTAACCACAAAGACCAGGGAGGTTTTCCAATGCAAAGAAGGGCACCTATTTGTAGATGGCATTGAATATCCCTTCGAGCATGGTGAAGTTATTAATTACACTATGGATGATGTATCAATAAATACAGCCAGTAACTACAAAGATACTGGCGTCATTCCTAACTAATTTGCCGGATTTCACCATGAGGCCAATGGTGATTTTAAACCAGTTACAGAGTCTAATGACTGTGCTAGGATAAAACTGAGGATGGATCAACAACATTGTAGTTACTCCACAATACTAACCTAATTGACAGAGTGAAAAGAAGGAAGCCTGTACAGAATACAAATATTCCTGTTGTGGCAAAGCAATAAAATTGCCCTGAATACAAGGTGTTATATTATGTTTATATATGTTTGCCTACTTAAATGTAGGTTAAATAAATAAATATATAGTGCTATTTATATTTCTGTTGTTGTTTTTATTTATTACCATTTTAATTATTTGATTTCACTGTTCGAGCCTAAGATTTTCACTGTACTCTGCAATCCCACCTGCAACCCTATACATGTGACTATTAAATACTCTGAATCTGAATTACTGAGTACCACTTTCCATATTTTCAGCATAATATTGGCTGTATCATGTCATGGGTATGCTTATATGCTTGTAATCTTTAAGGACTGGGGAGTTTTTCAGGATACAAAAGAAACAGAAACCTGGTTCTGTCTTCTTTCCACCAGACACTCTGAAATGAATTCACCTTTCAGCAGGACAATAACCTAAAACACGAGGTCAAATCTTCACTGGAGTTGCTTACCAAGAAAACATTTAATATTTCTGATTGGCAGAGTTACAGTTTTGACTTAAATCTACTTGAAAATCTATTGCAAGACCTGAAAATGGTTGTCTAGGAATGATCAACAACCAATTTCACTATAAGGGCACAAGGCTAGACCCAGATGCAGACACGGGAGGCAGATGTTTAATAAATATCAAGACTCAAACCAATCCAAAAGGGGTAGGCAAGAGAATGGTCAGGCAGGCGGGTAAAACAGGCAAGGGTATGGGGTAACAAGAGACGGACAGCAGTGGAACTCAGGACTCTAGAGATGGGAAATGGACCAATGAAACGAGGGGACAGTTTGTGGGACTCTACCTGAAGGGGTAGGTCCCGTGTGGACAGCCATACCCTCTGCCCAATGTGGTAGCGCGGAGCTGGAGTCTGGCAGTGGTCTGCTTGTTGAAGATACCTGGAGTTGAGAAGAGCTACCCGAGCTCTTCTCCAGGTACGTCGACAGCGGCGGACGAAGATCTTGGCCGAGAGTAGGTTGATACCCCATGGAGCACTCAAAAGGGGAGAGTCCCGTGGCTGAACAAGGAAGGGTGTTCCGGGCATACTCCACCCAGGCCAGTTGTCGGCTACAGGTAGTGGGGTTGGTTGAGACCAGGAATCTTAGGGTGGTCTCCAGGTCCTGGTTAGCCTGCTCCGACTGGCCATTCGACTGGGGATATAACCCGGAGGATAGGCTGGCCGACGCCCCAATAAGGGTGCAGAACGCCTTCCAGAACAGAGACAAGAACTGAGGACCCCGGTCAGAAACCATATCCACCGGGAGTCCATGGATCCTGAAGACGTGTTGCACCATGAGCTGGGCCATTTCCTTGGCAGAAGGAAGTTTGGGGAGAGGGATGAAATGAGCGGCCTTTGAGAATCAATCCACCACTGTCAGAATGATGGTGTTGCCATCAGACGGGGGAAGCCCAGTGACAAAATCCAGAGAGATATGAGACCAGGGACGATGAGGGACCGGTAGTGGCTGAAGAAGGCCTGAAGGAGCTTGCCGTGGAATCTTGTTCTTGGTACACACCGTGCACGCGGGGACGAAGGCAGAGATGTCAGGAACCATTGTGGGCCACCAGAAAAGTTGTCAGAGGAAAGCTAGGGTACGGCGGGAACCGGGATGACAGGTCAGACTGGAAAAATGAGCCCTTTCCAGGACCCGGGACTGGACTGAGTTAGGGACAACCAACCGGTTAGCCGGGCCCCCTTCAGGTCCAGGCTGGGAACTTTGTGCCTTGCAAACCAGGGTCTCACTGAGGTAGGGAGAATGGGGTAGGGAGAATGGTTTCAGAGACTGAGGGTTTGGCAGAGGAACTGTATTGGCGAGAGAGGGCGTCAGGCTTCACATTCTTGGACGCTGGGCTTTAGGAAATGCTGAAGTTAAATCTTGTAAACAGGGAAGCCCATCCTGGAATTAAGGTGCTTTGCTGTACGGAGATATTCCACATTTTTATTGTCGTCCAGACAAGGAATGGCTGTTCTGCTCCTTCCAGCCAGTGCCTCCACTCTTCCAACGCCATTTTGACCGCCAGGAGTTCTCTGTTGCCTACATCGTAGTTCCTCTCCGCAGGATTGAGACGATGTGACAGGAAGGCACAGGGATGAAGCTTTTGGTCCTGGGAAAATCGCTTGGACAGGATGGCCCCCACTCCAACATCAGAAGCATCAACCTCTACCACAAATTGACGGGACAGATCCGGATGGATGAGGATGGGTGCTGTGGTGAACCGATACTTCTGGTCAACAAAGGCTCTGTCGACAGCTGGAGACCATGTGAACGATACTTTGGGAGAGGTGAGTGCAGAGAGGGGGCCACCAGAGTGCTGTAACCCCGAATGAAACATCGGTAGAAGTTAGCAAAACCCAGGAAATGTTGCAACTGCACCCTGGACATATGTTGAGGGCAAACCACCACTGCTTTCACCTTTCCAGGATCGATCTGGACATTTTCCTCAGCGATGACATATCTCAGAAAGGAGATTGTAGAGCGGTGCAACTCACACTTCTCTGCTTTCAGAAACAATTGGTTCTCCAGGAGGCGCTGAAGGACCTGTCTGACATGAAGAACATGTTCTTGGGCAGACCGGGAAAAAAACAGGATGTCGTCAAGGTAGACAAACACAAAACGGTTTAGCATGTCCCGGAGCACATTGTTTACCAGAGCCTGGAAGACAGCAGGGGCATTGGTGAGTCCAAACGGCATGACCTGGTACTCATAATGTCCGCTGGCTGTGTTGTATGCTGTCTTCCACTCATCTCCTTCACGTATCCGAACCAGGTGGTAGGCACTGAAGTTCCAGCTTGGAAAAAATGGTGGCCCCCTGCAGAGGTTCAGAAGCCGAGGAGATGAGTGATAGGGGGTAACGATTCTTAACCGTAATGTAATTCAGACCCCGGTAGTCAATGCACAGATGCAGGGTCTTGTCCTTCTTCTCCACAAAGAAAAACCCTGCGCCGGCAGGAGATGCAGACGGATGGACGGCCCCAGTAGCCAGAGGCTCTTCTATGTACTCCTCTATGGCCTTTGTCTCCGGCCCAGATAGAGAATATAGCCTACCACAAGGTGGTGTGGCGCCTGGGAGGAGATCAATGGCACAATGGTGCAGGGAAGGAGAAGTAGCCCGTGCCTTGCTGAAGACCTCCAGGAGTCGTGGTACTCTGTGGGGACGGCAGAGAAATCCGAGACTTGACTTAAGCCCTGAGGAGGCCATCTCAGGGAAGGCTGCGCTGCTTTGCGGCAATGGGCATGGCAGAACAGATTCCAACCCAGGATTGAACCTGTGGTTCAGTCAATAACGGGGTTGTGTTTTTTGAGCCAAGAAAATCCCCAAACAACAGGAACATGGGGAGACTCAATGAGGAGAAGCTGTATAGCCTCACTGTGATTTCCTGAAACCCGCAGATTATCAGGAACAGTGCTCTCGGTAACTCTACCAATGGAGCAGCCGTCCAGTGCTCTAGCGTCCATGGGAACAGAGAGGAGTTGAGTGGGGATACCTAATTCAGAAACTACGGAAGCGTCCATAAAACGCTCATCCGCCCCAGAGTCAATAAGCATCCAGAGAGATTTAGACTGGTCTCCCCACAGCAGTATCACAAAAAAAGCAGTGTGGTTGATGGGATTTAGTGCATTCCCAGTCTGGCTCACCAGAGTACTTGTACCTACTACAGAAATAGGTCTCTTAACTGGGCAGGTGGCTATATAATGTCCCTCAGCTCACAGTACAGACAAATGTTGGAACTTAGCCTATGTGGACGTTCCCTAGGTGATAACCTAGCTCTGCCAGTTGCGGAGTATCGGGCTCACCCACCGCTGATGATTCTTGAGGGAGCTCGGGTGGCTTCAGATGCTCTTGGAAAAACAGCTTTCGGGGACTTCTGGATTCCTTCGAAGGTGAGCGAGCCACTGCGGATGAACGAGTGTGACCTAGGCCAGACCTCCTCTCACTCCTGCATTCCCTTAGACGTCCATCAATTCTAATGATGAGGGAATCGAGGTCCACCGGTAATTCCCGAGAAGCTAAGTCATCTTTTACCACCTCAGATAACCCGTGAAGAAAAGTATCGAAAAGAGACTCCAGATTCCAGGCACTCTCAGCGGCCAACGTGCGAAAGTCAACAGCGTAGTCTGCCACACTACGGGAGTCTTGACGTAATTCAAGAAGTTTTCGGGCCGCCTCTCTCCCGGATTACAGAGAATCGAACAACTTCCTCACCTCTGCCATGAAATCCTCCAGATGAGAACAAATGTTGGATTGTTGCTCCCAAACTGCCATAGCCCAGGAGAGCGCCCTTCCCGACATTGGCATAATAATATACGCCACAGTGAGGGAAAAAAGTATTTGATCCCCTGCTGATTTTGTACGTTTGCCCACTGACAAAGAAATGATCAGTCTATACTTTTAATGGTAGGTTTATTTGAACAGTGAGAGACAGAATAACAACAAAATAATCCAGAAAAACGCATGTCAAAAATGTTATAAATTGATTTGCATTTTAATGAGGGAAATAAGTATTTGACCCCCTCTCAATCAGAAAGATTTCTGGCTCCCAGGTGTCTTTTATACAGGTAATGAGCTGAGATTAGGAGCACACTCTTAAAGGGAGTGCTCCTAATCTCAGCTTGTTATCTGTATAAAAGACACCTGTCCACAGAAGTAATCAATCAATCAGATTCCAAAGTCTCCACCATGGCCAAGACCAAAGAGCTCTCCAAGGATGTCAGGGACAAGATTGTAGACCTACACAAGGCTGGAATGGGCTACAAGACCATCGCCAAGTAGCTTGGTGAGAAGGTGACAACAGTTGGTGCGATTATTCGCAAATGGAAGAAACACAAAAGAACTGTCAATCTCCCTCGGCCTGGGGCTCCATGCAAGTTCTCACCTCGTGGAGTTGCAATGATCATGAGAACAGTGAGGAATTAGCCCAGAACTACACGGGAGGATCTTGTCAATGATCTCAAGGCAGCTGGGACCATAGTCACCAAGAAAACAATTGGTAACACACTACGCCGTGAAGGACTGAAATCCTGCAGTGCCCGCAAGGTCCCCCTGCTCAAGAAAGCACATATACATGCCCGTCTGAAGTTTGCCAATGAACATCTGAATGATTCAGAGGACAACTGGGTGAAAGTGTTGTGGTCAGATGAGACCAAAATGGAGCTCTTTGGCATCAACTCAACTCGCCGTGTTTGGAGGAGGAGGAATGCTGCCTATGACCCCAAGAACACCATCCCCACCATCAAACATTGAGGTGGAAACATTATGCTTTGGGGGTGTTTTTCTGCTAAGGGGACAGGACAACTTCACCGCATCAAAGGGACGATGGACGGGGCCATGTACCGTCAAATCTTGGGTGAGAACCTCCTTCCCTCAGCCAGGGCATTGAAAATGGGTCGTTGATGGGTATTCCAGCATGACAATGACCCAAAGCACACAGCCAAGGCAACAAAGGAGTGGCTCAAGAAGAAGCACATTAAGGTCCTGGAGTGGCCTAGCCAGTCTCCAGACCTTAATGCCATAGACAATCTGTGAAGGGAGCTGAAGGTTCGAGTTACCAAACGTCAGCCTCGAAACCTTAATGACTTGGAGAAGATCTGCAAAGAGGAGTGGGACAAAATTCCTCCTGAGATGTGTGCAAACCTGGTGGCCAACTTCAAGAAACCTCTGACCTCTGTGATTGCCAAGACACCTGGGAGCCAGAAATCTTTCTGATTGAGAGGGGTCAAATACTTATTTCCCTCATTAAAATGCAAATCAATTTATAACATTTTTGACATGCGTTTTTCTGGATTTTTTTGTTGTTATTATGTCTCTCACTGTTCAAATAAACCTACCATTAAAATTATAGACTGATCATTTCTTTGTCAGTGGGCAAACGTACAAAATCAGCAGGGGATCAAATACTTTTCTCCCTCACTGTATCTTCGATCGGTCCAAAGGAAACAAAGATGGCTGTAGCTCAAAAATAAGAGAGCACTGAGAAAGAAAACCCCAGCAGGTACCAGGATCCCCAGAATATTGCTCCGGAGGAGGTAAGCGGGGTTCTCGGGGAGCCAGGGTAGGCTGTACACAAACTCACCACTAATAGGGAAAGAGTTACTGGGTGGTTGGGGGTTCTCAGAGGTGGCAAGCTGCCTATTAGCTAACTCCCTGATTTGCTCCATAATAGCCTTAAACCCTTGGTCGTGGCGTTCCGTCAGGAAACGAAGCCCTTCCAAAAGGTCCTGTAGTAACTCTTCATGCCTCCCAATGGTGGCTCCCTGTTGGTTAACCGCATGGCGAAGCTGGTCCAAGTCTGCTGGGTCTGTCATGGCCAGTTCGTACTATAATGGCACAAGGCGAGACCCAGATGCAGACACGGGAGACAGATGGTTTGAGTCTTGATATTTATTAAACAATCCAAAATGGGTAGGCAAGAGAATGGTCAGGCAGGCGGGTACGAAGTACAAAAAACAGGCAAGGGTCAAAAACCGGGAGGACTAGCAAAAGAGAACAGAAGCAGGAAAACGGGGAAAACGCTGGTTGACTTGAAAAACATACAAGACGAACTGGCACAGAGAGACAGGAAACACAGGGATATATACACTAGGGATAATAAGCGACACCTGGAGGTGGTGGAGACAGTCACAAGACAGGTGAAACAGATCAGGGTGTGACATTGACAGAGCTTGAAGAATATTGAAAAGCATAATGGGCATATGTTGCACAATCCAGGTGTGGAAAGCTCTTAGAGACTTACCCAGAAAGACTCACTGTAATCGTTGCCAATCGTGCTTCTACAAAGTATTGACTCGGGTGTGAATACTTATGTAAATGAGATATTTCTGTATTTAATTTTCAACACATTTTCTTACATTTCTAAAAACACATTTTTACTTTGTCATTATGGGGTATTGTGTGCAGATTTGTGAGGAAAAAAATATGTTTAATCTATTTTGAATTGTGGCCTCAACACAAAAAAAATGTGGAGTAGGTAAAGGGGTATGAATACTTTCTGAAGGCACTGTAGCTAGAGAGATTGGTTATGTTCCAAATGGCACCTTATTCCCTATATATTGCACTACTTTTGACTAGGGACCATAGGGCATAGTGCACTATATAGGGAATAGGATGCCATTTGGAACATATCCAGTGAGTGGGTGATCCCTATTATAATGTAATCTTAAATCCATGGGGCAGCTCCAAACAAGAAGCAGTTGATTTATTTAGAACACTGAATATTCTGATTCTATTGAAAAGGCTTTAGAACGTTGATCCATCTGTGATAGGATGTATCCATCCTCCTCTCCTCTGCATCTGCGGGTTTGACAATGTGTGTATGTGCATCTGTGTGTGTGTGTGTGTGTGTGTGTGTGTGTGTGTGTGTGTGTGTGTGTGTGTGTTTGTGTGTGTTTGTGTGTGTGTGTGTGTGTGTGTGTGTGTGTGTGTGTGTGTGTGTGTGTGTGTGTGTGTGTGTGTGTGTGTGTGTGTGTGTGTGTGTGTGACTGAGAGATGGCGGCCAAAGCTGGCTTACATTATTCAGAAGCATTTCATGTCTCAGTTGTCTGTCATGCAGAGGGCCCATCAAGCAACAGAGAAGGTGGGTGGCTCTGTCATGTGTTTCCCCTCCCGCTGCTGAACTCAAATGAACTTGACACACACACGTAAACATCCACTTGCAAAAGTAATATCTGTCATGTGTGTGGGTGGGCAGCGGGCCGGGTGGGGAGGGAAAGGGCAGGCAGTGCCATATCTGGACACCTACTCACTAATATGCCCACTCACTTCTCTGTGAACAACAAGCCAAAAGACAGTTGTTTGCTGTTTACTGTTGCTGTCCTGCGGTATTATTTATCTCATAATGCTCAAGGGAAAACATGATTGTTGGTGCTTTGTAGACCATACAGTCCATTTCATGATGCCAAGCTGCTGTGGCTCGGTAAAATTCAGTCCACAGAATCAGATTCATAGCTATGGAGATCATTATAGAGGTGTAACAATATATCAATAAAGAACCAAGCTAATTTCAATCTAGTGGGTAGTGGGTAACACAACGTCTGTGGGCAGTCTTTAGCCCAGTCCACACAGCCGTTTTATAACCGTGTTAGGGTTCAGTCTCAGTTTTAGTTCTTTCCATTTTTCATAGCCTATGATTTCAGCTGTATTGAGCCGCGTTGGATATCATCAAAGACCTTTGACTTTGGGGGAACTTTGCTGAGTTGTTCTATGCACTTTTCAATCAATGGACCTTTATTAAAATTCATAGCAATGCCCATACTTCCCTGAAAGTAAACAGAACAGACAGAAAGAAAACAGAGCTGTCTTCCTTTTAGCCTGGTCCTAGATCTGTTTGTGTTGTCTTGCCAACTCCTATGGTCATTGTCAGTCCAAGACAATAGAAACAGATCTGGGACCAGGCTGGTCATTCTCTCTGCCTTAGCTCTAGTTGGCTGCTCACAGTATAGATCCCCTTCTGGACTTTGCAGTTTGCAGACCCTGTTTCTAGGATGGTGTCCAAAATCCTTCCCCTCCAGCCAGTCTCACCTCCACCCAGTCTCATCTCTCTCTTTCTCTCTCTTTCCTACGCTCTCTCGCTATTTCTACATTGCTTTCTCGCTTTCTCTTTCTCTGCCTTTCTCTCTCTCTCTCTTTCTCCCGGTCTCTTGCTTTTTCTCTCTCGCTTTCTCTCTCTCTCTCTCTTTATTCTCTTTTTTCTCTCTCTTTCGCCCATTCTCTCTCTCTCTCTCTATTACTTACAAACACTTGCAAAGCATTTATGGCCCAACTCAGCCCAGCGACACAGACACAGGGCCAACTTCTCTTGATTCAAGTCACATCAACATTCGAGCTGCCTCTCCTCTCTTGGATGCTGCCTCTCAATTGGCCAAGTCCTCATTAAAGCAAATTCAAGCGCTCCTTGTTTTTAAGGCTTGATCTGTGGCCCCCTATTCCCACTCATCTACCCCCCACAAACAGGGGATTGGGGGTTGGGAGAATGAACAGACAAGGAGCCTCCATTCTCTTGGTCCGTCTTTCATAGAGAACCAGGATGGAATGCACATTTGTAGAGTCGGTTGCTTGGTAACAAGAAACTGTTCCTTCTTTACATTTAGTTACGAATACACTTAGGGTTTTTAAAAGCCCTCGCATTCAAATAGTTTGCTTGATAAAAAAAACATTTTCTTTTTCATGTTTATTTTGGAATGCATGAAATAACTGTAATTGAAATACATGTACCTTGACCGTCTGAGATGATTCTCTATTGTCTATCTGCCATACACTTTACAAATAAGGCATATTACTTACGTACGCAAAATAAATCACAAACTAATTCTTTTAATTTGCACCCTCCTTTAGTGACAGATATTGTATTTATCTCTATGTGTTCTGCTGACAATTAATGATGAATGCAACCTCGTTCAATTCTGATGTGAAGGAATTTCTTGGCAACACATTGCTTGCCGAGTGCCTCAACAGGTTACACAACTAAGATGTTATAAGTGTCAACCTGTATTCAAGATATAGATATAGACTGCTAATATCAGTACCATGTATTATATATAGACTACTAATATCAGTATCATGTATTATATATAGACTGCTAATATCAGTACCATGTATTATATATAGACTACTAATATCAGTATCATGTATTAGATATAGATGGCTAATATCTGTATCATGTATTATATATAGACTACTAATATCAGTATCATGTATTATATATAGACTGCTAATATCAGTATCATGTATTAGATATAGATGGCTAATATCAGTATCATGTATTAGATATAGACTGCTAATATCCGTATCATGTATTATATATAGACTACTAATATCAGTATCATGTATTATATATAGACTGCTAATATCAGTATCATGTATTAGATATAGACTGCTAATATCAGTATCATGTATTAGCTATAGATACAGACTGCTAATATCAGTATAATGTATTATATATAGACTACTAATATCAGTATCATGTATTAGATATAGACTGCTAATATCAGTAGCATGTATTAGATATAGATATAGACTGCTAATATCAGTATAATGTATTATATATAGACTACTAATATCAGTATCATTTATTAGATATAGACTGCTAATATCAGTATCATGTATTAGATATAGACTACTAATATCAGTATCATGTATTATATATAGACTGCTAATATCAGTATCATGTATTATATATAGACTACTAACATCAGTATCATGTATTATATATAGACTACTAATATCAGTATCATGAATTAGATATAGATGGCTAATATCAGTATCATGTATTAGATATAGATGGCTAATATCAGTATCATGTATTAGATATAGATATAGACTACTAATATCAGTATCATGTATTAGTTATAGACTGCTAATATCAGTATCATCTATTAGATATAGATGGCTAATATCAGTATCATGTATTAGATATAGACTGCTAATATCAGTATCATGTATTAGATATAGACTACTAATATCAGTATCATGTATTATATATAGACTGCTAATATCAGTATCATGTATTATATATAGACTGCTAATATCAGTATCATGTATTATATATAGACTGCTAATATCAGTATCATGTATTAGATATAGACTGCTAATATCAGTATCATGTATTATATATAGACTGCTAATATCAGTATCATGTATTAGATATAGATATAGACTGCTAATATCAGTACCATGTATTATATACAGACTGCTAATATCAGTATCATGTATTAGATCTAGACTGCTAATATCAGTACCATGTATTAGATTTAGACTACTAATATCAGTATCATGTATTATATATAGACTACTAATATCAGTATCATGTATTACATATAGACTACTAATATCAGTATCATGTATTAGATATAGACTGCTAATATCAGTATCATGTATTAGATATAGATATAGACTGCTAATATCAGTATTATGTATTATATATAGACTACTAATATCAGTATCATGTATTAGATATAGATATAGACTGCTAATATCAGTACCATGTATTTTATATAGACTGCTAATATCAGTATCATGTATTAGATCTAGACTGCTAATATCAGTACCATGTAATATATATAGATGGCTAATATCAGTATCATGTATTATATATAGACTACTAATATCAGTATCATGTATTAGATATAGATATAGACTGCTAATATCAGTATAATGTATTATATATAGACTACTAATATCAGTATCATGTATTAGATATAGATATAGACTACTAATATCAGTATCATGTATTAGATATAGACTGCTAATATCAGTATCATGTATTATATATAGACTACTAATATCAGTATCATGTATTAGATATAGACTGCTAATATCAGTATCATGTATTAGATATAGATATAGACTACTAATATCAGTACCATGTATTATATATAGACGTCTAATATCAGTATCATGTATTAGAGATAGACTGCTAATATCAGTATCATGTATTTTATATAGACTACTAATATCAGTATCATGTATTATATATAGACTACTAATATCAGTATCATGTATTAGATATAGATATAGACTACTAATAACAGTATCATGTATTAGATATAGATATAGACTACTAATATCAGTACCATGTATTAGATATAGACTACTAATATCAGTATCATGTATTATATATAGACTACTAATATCAGTATCATGTATTATATATAGACTGCTAATATCAGTATCATGTATTATATATAGACTACTAATATCAGTATCATGTATTATATATAGACTACTAATATCAGTATCATGTATTAGATATAGATATAGACTACTAACATCACTATCATGTATTAGATATAGACTGCTAATATAAGTACCATGTATTAGATATAGATATAGACTGCTAATATCAGTATAATGTATTATATAGAGACTGCTAATATCAGTATCATGTATTATTTATAGACTGCTAATATCAGTATCATGTATTGGATATAGACTGCTAATATCAGTATCATGTATTATATATGGACTACTAATATCAGTATCATGTATTATATGTAGACTACTAATATCAGTATCATGTATTATATATAGACTACTAATATCAGTATCATGTATTAGATATAGATATAGACTGCTAATATCAGTATCATGTATTATATATAGACTGCTAATATCAGTATCATGTATTATATATAGACTGCTAATATCAGCATCATGTATTAGATATAAAAATAGACTGCTAATATCAGTATCATGTATTAGATATAATGCTAATATCAAATCAAATTTTATTTGTCACATGCACCGTGTACAACAGGTGTAGACCTTGCTGAGGAATGCTTGCTTACAAGCCCTTAAAACCTGTTACGGCTAGACGTTCCGCTAGCGGTGAAATTGCAGAGTGCGAAATTCATAAAATCACAAGTGCAATACACCAAAATAAAGCTTAACTTCTTGTTAATCCAGCCACCGTGTCAGATTTCAAAAAGGCTTTACGGCAAAAGCAAACCATGCGATTATCTGAGGACAGCACCCCATCATGCAAACACATGAAAATCCTATTTCAACCAAGCAGGTGCGACACGAAGTCAGAAATAACGATATAATTCATGCCTTACCTTTGAAGATCTTCTTCTGTTGGCACTCCAATATGTCCCAGAGACATCACAAATGGTCCTTTTGTTCGATAAACTCCTTCTTTATATCCCCAAAATGTATATTTATTTGGCGTGTTTGATTCAGAAAAACACCGGTTCCAATTCGCCCAACATGACTACAAATGATCTAATAAGTTACCTGTAAACTTGGTCCAAACATTTCAAACAACTTTCCTAATCCAACTTTAGGTATCCTAAAACGTAAATAATCAATAAAATTTAAGACAGAATATACTGTGTTCAATAGCGGATAAAATCAAAGTGGACCGAGCTACAGGTGGCGCGCACCAAGCAAAAGAGTCCACTTGGCTTGACACTCATACTGACTAGCTGTACTTCTTAATTTCTCAAAGTAAAAACATCAACCAATTTCTAAAGACTGTTGACATCTAGTGGAAGCCATAGGAACTGCAACCAGGTGCCTCATAAATCTAGTTTCCCATAGAAACCCGAATAGAAAACACAGTGAACTCAACAACAACAAAACATCCTGGATGGTTTGTCCTGTGGGTTTTGCCTGCCAAATAAGTTATGTTATACTCACAGACTTTATTTTAACAGTTCTAGAAACTTTAGAGTGTTTTCTATCCAAATCCAAATCCAAATTATATGTATATCCTAGCTTCTGGGCCTAAGTAGCAGGCAGTTTACTTTGGGCATGCTTTTCATCTGGACGTGAAAATACTGCCCCCTATCCCAAAGAGGTTATTACCAACAATGCAGTTCAATAAATAGTATTTACTAAATAAACTAAAGTAAAAAATAAAATGAAAAGTAACACAATATCAGTGGCATGTATTATATATATATAGAAATAGACTGCTAATATGTCTACGAGTGGAGCACAATGTCCCTGGTAAACAAATTCCAAGAATACCAATGGTGGACAGACAGGCAGACAGGCAGGCAGACAGAAAGACAGGCAGACAGGTAGACATTATTTAGGTTAATATTAATGCTGTGTTGAGCCGTCCACTGCTCATCTCATTCTCATTCCCTCATCACTCAGGGTTATTGTTATTGGCAGGACATCTCCCTGATGAAATACAGGCTTCACTATAGAAACAGTCCTTGTAGCTCTGCCTATAAGGAGAGAGCCTTTAGAAGGAAGAGACATGATTTCCCACCCCATCCTATCTGACTGACGAGTAGCAGCTAGCCTATTGCATTGTAGCCTATTGGACACTGGGATTCCCAGTCTCCCTGTGCTCCCCGATCTCCCAGAGCTAGCTACAGTTAAGTCATTAAGGCATAGCAGATACCACTTGATCCGTGCTCCCAGGCGTTGGGAAATTTGGGAATGTCATTAATCATTCACATCACCAGACCAGCTTGGATGATGAAAACAGGAAATGAGAAATCAGGGCAAAAGGGACGACAGAGAGAGAGAGACGGGGACAGAGAGAAAGACGGAAAGACAGAGACATAGAGAGAGGGACAGACAGACAGAGAGAGAGAGAGAGAGAGAGAGAGAGAGAGAGAGAGAGAGAGAGAGAGAGAGAGAGAGAGGTGAATAAGTGTGCTGTAACTTGGCACAGGGAGAACAATATAATGAGAGAGAAATCTTCAGATTGATTCGTCTTCAGTTGAGCCTCCCAGAGGAAGGCCCTTATGCTGCGTCTCACAGTCTTAGGATGAGGAGGATAAAAACCAAGCAGGGATCTCTCTGCTGGTTGGGAGAGTGTACTGTATGTACATGTGTATGTGTGGGTGGGGGAGAGGGGGGCTGGCAGTGAGTGTGCGTGCATGCAGGCATGAGCACATGCCCGTGTGTGTGTGTGTTGATATCTGATTAATCGCTGTAACACAGAAGTAAAATCTTGCGTTATTTGGTCAGCTGCTCTGATAAACTTTGAGGCGGTCACTGAAGAGGACTGTATATAATGTATAACCGTTTCTAGGTTTCAGATGTGATGGAGAAACAGAAGGCTGAATGTATAGAATAGGACATTTCTAGGTTTAAGATCTTATAGAGAAACAGGGAGATACAGGATTAGGAAAGTCATTGGAAGGGACATTCACAATGAATGATTGAAATCGTCATATAATGAGAGCAGTCTCTGTGGGACGCTTTAGAGACACCCCAAATGCTGACTGCTCCAACTTCAAATGAATGTATTGCATTTTGCATTAGAGTAAGTGTCCAGTGAAAATCTGACTTTTTAAAGTTTACATTCTGTTAAAGCATACCCAAATAATGCTGTTGACTCGTCCTACACTAAAACTATTTCACTAATATTGTAATTAATTCTAAGTTATATGTCATTGAAATGTGGACACACTGCGCAGGTACTTTAACTTCTAAATACAACCATGCAGAGCCTTGTCTGGGCTCATTAACAGTGGCTGTTTACATGTCTGTATGCATACGGTACAGATATTTACAATAGATTACATGAAAACAGTGGAGCTTTCCACAATATTGATACATGTATTATTATTGTTTACAGTGAATTTAAATGAGTACTGTTTTGATATTTGTGTCTTCCCCAACAGCTGTGCTTCAGTAATGTCACTGGCAGTTCTTTCTTTTTTAAGCAGTTTGTGACTAATTATTTTGTAAGAAGCTCTCAGTAAAATTGATTTGATATGATTCCTTGTAATAGCAGTCATGCATAGGTCAACTGTGGCTAAGCAGAATAGATCTCTCTCTCTCCCTCTCTCTCTTACAGCAGCCATTTTTACCTCCATATTTCCAACTCAAGTAGCTAATTGCATTGAGTGGATCCCTAGTGTCAAGAGACCTACTTATACCAGTTGAGTGGATCCCTAGCGCCAGGAGATCTACTTATACTAGTTGAGTGGATCCCTAGCGTCAAGAGACCTACTTATACTAGTTGAGTGGATCCCTAGTGTCAGGAGATCTACTTATACAAGTTGAGTGGATCCCTAGCGCCAGGAGATCTACTTATACAAGTTGAGTGGATCCCTAGCGTCAAGAGACCTACTTATACTAGTTGAGTGGATCCCTAGTGTCAGGAGATCTACTTATACTAGTTGAGTGGATCCCTAGCGTCAGGAGATCTACTTATACTAGTTGAGTGGATCCCTAGTGTCAGGAGACCTACTTATACAAGTTGAGTGGATCCCTAGCGCCAGGAGATCTACTTATACTAGTTGAGTGGATCCCTAGCGTCAGGAGATCTACTATTACTAGTTGAGTGGATCCCTAGCGTCAGGAGATCTACTTATACTAGTTGAGTGGATCCCTAGTGTCAGGAGATCTACTTATACCAGTTGAAGTGGTACGATGTGACTACATTACAGGACTAGTCGATGGAGGGAATAATACTACCCACATCTCCTTTGACCTACTTACTTAAAATAGGTCTGCTGCTGCCAACCTCCATAACTAGCAATAACTGGAGCTGCTCTGACTGGAGACAAGTTGAATCAATTACTGCATACGCTTTAATAAGCAGCTAAGCAGTACTAGCAGTTTTAGGCCGTTGTAAGCAGTCATATAACAGAAATAAACTTCAAATAGGTCTACTGCTGCCTTCCAAAACTAGCAGTTTAGCTGCTCTGACTGAAGCCAAGTTGAGCTGTATGAGAGGACTGTATGTGCTTCTTGCTAAGCAGTTGTACAACAGTTATAAACAGTTATATAAAAGTTATAAGCAGTATATGTATACGTTGTAAGCTGTTGTCAATCAGTTAAAAGCAGTCATAGCAGTTATAGACAAACTACCGTATAGCTCCATAATGATGTTGACATGAACTACCGAAGTTCACTCACAAGTTATAATCAGTAAAGTAGGTATCTGTAATTTCCATCAAGTTCAATTATTGTTATTTATGATATTAGAAAGTTGTAGAGACACAACATTAACCTTATTCCTTTAGGCTCAATTCTAGGCTTTCAGCTACCATCTTTATTCCTTTAGGCTCAATTATAGGCTTTCAACTACCATCTTTATTCCTTTAGGCTCAATTATAGGCTTTCAACTACCATCTTTATTCCTTTAGGCTCAATTATAGGCTTTCAACTACCATCTTTATTCCTTCAGGCTCAATTATAGGTTTTCAACTACCATCTTTATTCCTTTAGGCTCAATTATAGGCTTTCAACTACCATCTTTATTCCTTTAGGCTCAATTATAGGTTTTTAACTACCACCTTTATTCCTTAAGGTTCAATTATAGGTTTTCAACTACCATCTTTATTCCTTTAGGCTCAATTATAGGCTTTTAACTACCATCTTTACTGTACAACAACAGTAAAGTGTATCAAAATAGATTTCAATAATTTGCCAGTCAACTGTCCTGCTGCCATCCATATCCTCTCAGTCTTATCATTGATATCACCTGCCAATACTTCTGCTGGGTATACATCCTATATCTGTCTGTGTTGCTGCTATATTCAGACATGCACAGCACTTTCTAGAAGAGGATGGGCGCTGTGTGCATTTCCATAAGGAAATCAATGGTTACCTAAAGTCCCTATAGGTGGCTGCAGCACTGCTACAAATAAGGATGTTTTCAGGTCCATGTATAATCATGTTAGGGCCATATAGTGTATGAAGTGAGCCACTAAACCCTTTTTGGTTCTAAATAGAGGTGTGTTAGGGACATATACTGTATGAAGCGAGCCACTGAACCCTTTTTGGTTCTATATAGAACCGTGTTTTAGGGCCATATATTTTATGAAGTGGGCCACTGAACCCTTTTTGGTTTCTATATAGCACTATTTCTTACACAAAGTCCCTAGCTGGATGCAGCAGCCTGAAGTACACACAAGGGTGCTTTGTGGTCCTAGAACCTTTTTGAGACCCATTAGACCCTTTTTGGTTCTATATAGTTCCATTTCCTCTAGCATTATAGATGGAGCTGAGGCCTGCTGGCCTACTGCCACTACCCATGGGGGTTCACAGCAGGGGAGCTAGGCAAAACCTAGGGAAATTAGCATGGCGACTAACAAGTAAAAATGTGGTGCTTTAAAATGTGAGAAAATGAAAAGGACAGAGATAGGAAATGAAGAATTGCAGAGTGCGTAGTGTGGTGTACCCATCTTTATTGTTGTGTTAGCAGTCCCAACCGAGAACCACTGAAATTGATCTAAACAACCTGCCTCCACAGTTGACAAAGTGGCTTTTGTTCATAGCGTCCTTTCTTCTCTCTGTTCCACCGCAGTAAATGTACTGTAGTCACACATCCACCACAGAAAACATACTGTAGTCACACATCCACCACAGAAAACATACTGTAGTCACACATCCACCACAGAAAACATACTGTAGTCACACATCCATCACAGAAAACATACTGTAGTCACACATCCACCAGAGAAAACATATTGTAGTCACACATCCACCAGAGAAAACATACTGTAGTCACACATCCACCAGAGAAAACATACTGTAGTCACACATCCACCACAGAAAACATACTGTAGTCACACATCCACCACAGAAAACATACTGTAGTCACACATCCACCACAGAAAACATACTGTAGTCACACATCCATCACAGAAAACATACTGTAGTCACACATCCACCACAGAAAACAAACTGTAGTCACACATCCACCACAGAAAACAAACTGTAGTCACACATCCACCACAGAAAACATACTGTAGTCACACATCCACCACAGAAAACATACTGTAGTCACACATCCATCACAGAAAACATACTGTAGTCACACATCCACCACAGAAAACAAACTGTAGTCACACATCCACCACAGAAAACAAACTGTAGTCACACATCCACCACAGAAAACATACTGTAGTCACACATCCACCACAGAAAACATACTGTAGTCACACATCCACCACAGAAAACATACTGTAGTCACACATCCACCACAGAAAACATACTGTAGTCACACATCCACCACAGAAAACATATTGTAGTCACACATCCATCACAGAAAACAAACTGAAGTCACACATCCACCACAGAAAACATACTGTAGTCACACATCCACCAGAGAAAACATACTGTAGTCACACATCCATCACAGAAAACATACTGTAGTCACACATCCACCACAGAAAACAAACTGAAGTCACATATCACCACAGAAAACATACTGTAGTCACACATCCATCACAGAAAACATACTGTAGTCACACATCCACCACAGAAAACATACTGTAGTCACACATCCATCACAGAAAACATACTGTAGTCACACATCCATCACAGAAAACATACTGTAGTCACACATCCACCACAGAAAACAAACTGAAGTCACACATCCACCACAGAAAACATACTGTAGTCACACATCCACCACAGAAAACATACTGTAGTCACACATCCACCACAGAAAACATACTGTAGTCACACATCCACCACAGAAAACATACTGTAGTCACAGGTCCACTGCAGAAAACATACTGTAGTCACACATCCACTGCAGAAAACATACTGTAGTCACACATCCACCACAGAAAACATACTGTAGTCACATATCACCACAGAAAACATACTGTAGTTACACATCCACCACAGAAAACATACTGTAGTCACAGATCCACCACAGAAAACAAACTGAAGTCACATATCCACTGCAGAAAATATACTGTAGTCACACATCTAAATGTGTTGCTTTGTCCTTCTGTGGAGTGAACTGTAATCTGGTACCATAGTGCATAAATATTAATGTACACCGGTGATGTCAGGACAATGTGGAGATTTACAGACAAGCTTGTTATGGCCCAGTCAATCTGGTACAAGAACAGGTAATCACTATATTTACACCCACACCAAGCTAAAAACGTAGCGACACAAGCAGCATCATTGTCAACAGCAACAATGAAGACGTCTTGTTAATCCTGTACAGACCTACTCTGGCAGCCAGTATCTGCATGTGTTGCATAGTGATAGTCCACTGCTTTTGCCTTTTGTTGTGGGGATCAGTATGTGAAAAATAACGAGGTCTATGGTGAGACATGTCCACACAATTTGCAATATCGTCTTGTTACCTTTATGATCTAAGTAAAGGGGTGCATCATGGCTATGTAGCTTTGACAACCATTTATGTCATGAGTGGCTATGACGCTTTCATGATCATTTATGACATGTTATGCCATTGTAATAACATTACGATAAGTGTTATGTAGCCCTTATGAGGTTAATAACACAATATGAGTTTGACATTGTTAGTCCTCTGACTCGAGCGTGCCATCTATAGTATTTCCTGTTTAGTGAGGGTCATGGTCTCAGTACATCTATAGTATTTCCTGTTTAGTGAGGGTCATGGTCTCAGTACATCTATAGTATTTCCTGTTTAGTGAGGGTCATGGTCTCAGTACATCTATAGTATGTCCTGTTTAGTGAGAGTCATGGTCTCAGTACATCTATAGTATTTCCTGTTTAGTGAGGGTCATGGTCTCAGTACATCTATAGTATTTCCTGTTTAGTGAGAGTCATGTTCTCAGTACATCTATAGTATTTCCTGTTTAGTGAGGGTCATGGTCTCAGTACATCTATAGTATTTCCTGTTTAGTGGAGTGTCATGGTCTCAGAACATGCCATCTATAGTATTTCCTGTTTAGTGAGAGTCATGTTCTCAGTACATCTATAGTATTTCCTGTCTATTGAGGGTCATGGTCTCAGTACATCTGTAGTCTTTCCTGTTTAGTGAGGGTCATGATCTCATTACATGCCATCTATAGTATTTCCTGTCTAGTGAGGATCATGATCTCATTACATGCCATCTATAGTATTTCCTGTCTATTGAGGGTCATGGTCTCAGTACATCTATAGTATTTCCTGTCTAGTGAGCATCATGATCTCATTACATGCCATCTATAGTATTTCCTGTCTAGTGAGGATCATGATCTCATTACATGCCATCTATAGTATTTCCTGTCTAGTGAGGATCATGATCTCATTACATGCCATCTATAGTATTTCCTGTCTAGTGAGGATCATGGTCTCAGTCCATGTAAGTAGAACATTGCAGAGAGTGATGACGCTTAGGGGCAATAGGCATCATGAAAAGTGTGACACTGATTCGACATCAGCGCTCCTACTCTGAAAGGCTTTGTAAATACTGAGCCAGATCTGCATGTGATGTTTAGGATGCAGACTAAACGCCTCAGCCGTTGATGTCCTTGAACTTGTGTTTAATGAATTCTAATTACATTAGGGATAGGGAGAGCACATGAGGAGACAGCTTTTACACTTTGCTGATTAGAGTGAAAAATATATGCATACTTGTTTATTTTTTTTGTGTTGAAAAGCTCATTAACTTCTCTCTGGCTGAATGTGGAAATGTAAGGGGATGGGGAAGATGTTGAAGGGATGTTTGTTTAGTCAGTTGGCGATCAAAAATAGCTTATATTCACAGGGAGGGGATTTATCCTGATTAATCAGGACTTGTTATTCTGACATTTATCCTCCGTTCATATACAATAGAAACTGATCTATCTCTGTAGCCAACATTGATTTCCCTGATTAATCAGGACTTGTTATTCTGACATTTATCCTCCGTTCATATACAATAGAAACTGATCTATCTCTGTAGCCAACATTGATTTCCCTGATTAATCAGGACTTGTTATTCTGACATTTATCCTCCGTTCATATACAATAGAAACTGATCTATCTCTGTAGCCAACATTGATTTTCCTGATTTGATTTCCTGATGTGATTTTCCTGATGTTCTATGTTGTCCTGATCACAACCATGACTCAGTTTGTAGGAATCTGTTCAGAACATGTCTTTATCTTGTCCCTAGCTGTGTTTAAATATCAGACATGAGTTTGCTTCTTGCTTGGCCATACCTGATTTAATGAATAAACATAAGTATTGATTATTGATTATTTTATGCTTGAAATGAAGGCTATGCCCCACCGGAATTGATAGAGACAGCTTAGTGCACGACATTTGAATATTTGGATCTAAGCGCTGCAATGATTTTGATTGAATATCACCTTGTCATAGATAAGTATATTGATCGTTGAACAATGTAGAGAATCAAGCTGAATTAGCTAACTTGTTGTCTCCAAAGCTTGCTGTCCTTGTAGTCAGGGTAGCTGGCTAGCATGCCAAACAGATTTCTTTCAGCATATCATTTGGGTTGGTTGACCTTTCCATCATCTACTGAAATGACATTGCATTGCAGAAATAGATACGTTTTAAAACCACTCCCCTTTTGAAGCCTACAGAACCATCTTCTGGAAGTGGGCAGGACGGAAGGCAGACAGACAGACAGACAGACAGACAGACAGACAGACAGACAGACAGACAGACAGACAGACAGGCAGACAGGGAGACAGGCAGACAGGGAGACAGGGAGACAGGCAGACAGGGAGACAGGCAGACAGGCAGACAGGGAGACAGGCAGACAGGGAGACAGGCAGACAGACATGGAGGAGCTCTTCCACTGCGTATCAGACAGGAACATTGACAATGATGTGATTTGGGTACAATAGGCCAGACAGGCTATTCAGGCTTAGTTTTTGAGGGGGCTTGGGAGCGAGCTCTTGGCCCTTAAAGCCTCTCTCCCTTGTTCTTCTACAGTGAGTTTCTCTCCAGCAAGCCAGTCAGACCTGGGTTGAAATACTTTTCGAAATCACTTTGATTACCTTATCTGTGCTTGATTGATCTTGCCTGGCTTAAAACCTGTTGGGGCTAGGGGGCAGTATTTTCACGGCTGGATAAAAAAACGTACCCGATTTAATCTGGTTACTAATCCTACCCAGTAACTAGAATATGCATATACTTATTATATATGGATAGAAAACACCCTAAAGTTTCTAAAACTGTTTGAATGGTGTCTGTGAGTATAACAGAACTCATTTGGCAGGCAAAACCCTGAGACATTTTCTGACAGGAAGTGGATACCTGATGTGTTGAATTACCTTTAAGCCTATGCCATTGAAACACACAGGGGTTGATTAATGTTTTGGCACTTCCTATTGCTTCCACTAGATGTCACCAGCCTTTACAAAGTGTTTTGAGTCTTTTACTGTGAGATCTGACCGAACAAGAGCCATGGAACGGTGATGGCCGATTAGACTCTGGCGCGCGAGTTCATGTTGGGTACCCTCGTTCCAATACGTTATAAAAGAGAATGCATTCGTCCACCTTGAATATTATTCATGTTCTGGTTAAAAAAGGCACTAATGATTTATGCTATACAACGTTTGACATGTTTGAACGAACGTAAATATATTTTTTCCCCTCGTTCATGACGAGAAGTCCGGCTGGCTTAGATCATGTGCTAAGAACACGGAGCTTTTTGGACATAAATGATGAGCTTTTTTGAACAAAACTACATTCGTTATGGACCTGGGATTCCTGGAAGTGACATCTGATGAAGAGAATCAAAGGTAATGGATTATTTACATAGTATTTTCGATTTTAGATCTCTCCAACATGGCCGTTTGTCTGTATAGCAAAGCGTATTTTTCTGGGCGCAGTGCTCAGGTTATTGCAAAGTGTGATTTCCCAGTAAGGTTATTTTTAAATCTGGCAAGTTGATTGCGTTCAAGAGATGTAAATCTATAATTCTTTAAAGACAATATAATATTTTACCAATGTTTTCTAATTTTAATTATTTAATTTGTGGTGCTGACTTGACTGCCGGTTATTGGAGGAAACGATTTCCTGAACATCAACGCCATAGTAAACCGCTGTTTTTGGATATAAATATGAACTTGATAGAACTAAAAATGCATTTATTGTCTAACATAATGTCCTAGGAGTGTCATCTGATGGAGATTGTTAAAGGTTAGTGCATCATTTTAGCTGGTTTTATGGTTTTGGTGACGCCTGTCTTTGAATTGACAAAACATTACACACAGCTATTGTCAATGTACTCTCCTAACATAATCTAACTTTATGCTTTCGCCGTAAAACCTTTTTGAAATCGGACAACGTGGTTAGATTAAGGAGATGTTTATCTTTCAAAGGGTGTAAGATAGTTGTATGTTTGAAAAATTTGAATTTTGACATTTATTTGGTTTCAAATTTGCCGCTCTTGAAATGCACCTGCTGTTGATAGGGTGCACCACGGGTGGCACGCTAGCGTCCCACATAGCCCCAAGTGGAAACCAATAGGATAGTCAAAGTACCTGAAATATTTTGAAGAGTACTTACACCCAGGTCTGCCCCAGCTGAGCTCCCCATCTTGCTCCTTTGCTGCAGAGCAGAGCACAACTGAATAGACAGCAGCCATTGTATGCCCAGATAATGCTTTTCAATCTTCCTTAATATCACCAAGGCAGACACAGCTCAGAGACCTCAGGGTGAAAAGGACTTTTATTTTTCTTCTTCGCCTCATATATCGAAAATATATCAGATTAAAGGAACTGTGGGGGTATTGTACTCCTTGCTCTAATATTTCTGACTTTAAAAGGGCTTTTGGATATGGTCCGTCAATTCAAAATGTTGTTGTCCGTCGCTTGGCAGTGACACCGGGGCGTTTGAAATGCCAACGGGCAACAGGCTTATACGTTATGATTAATACATAGTCCATGTTATAAAGACAGGCTTATACGTTATGATTAATACATAGTCCATGTTATAAAGACAGGCTTATACGTTATGATGAATACATAGTCCATGTTATAAAGACAGGCTTATACGTTATGATTAATACATAGTCCATGTTATAAAGACAGGCTTATACGTTATGATTAATACATAGTCCATGTTATAAAGACAGGCTTATACGTTATGATTAATACATAGTCCATGTTATAAAGACAGGCTTATACGTTATGATTAATACATAGTCCATGTTATAAAGACAGGCTTATACGTTATGACTAATACATAGTCCATGTTATAAAGACAGGCTTATACGTTATGACTAATACATAGTCCATGTTATAAAGACAGGCTTATACGTTATGACTAATACATAGTCCATGTTATAAAGACAGGCTTATACGTTATGACTAATACATAGTCCATGTTATAAAGACCGGCTTATACGTTATGACTAATACATAGTCCATGTTATAAAGACAGGCTTATACGTTATGATGAATAAATAGTCCATGTTATAAAGAGGGAGGGACCATCAAGGCTGTTGTACTGTTCAACTTGATTTAATTGAGTTTGTTTGACAATTGTTACCAAATACTTAATATTGGGGACATGGTAGGCCTCTGTCCCAAATGGCACCCTGTTCCCAAATGTAGTGCACTACTTTTGACCAGAGCCCCATGGGATACCCTATGGGCCCTGTTCAAAAGTAGTGCACTATATAGGGAATAGGGTGCCATTTGGGACACAGTTTAGCTGTGTCGTATGGTAATCAATTATTTACATTGGGCCGACGGTGGAGATGTTGTATGGCTAATTGAACACATTAATGGTGCATGGCTCTGCGGCTGGGCGACTGAGACGTGCACATTAAGAAACAATTAATTTTCAATACTTACGCCACTCTTGGCTGCCTCCACAGCTCCCAGTATAACAAGGAGCTGCATGGGCATCCATTTCATGCTTCATTTGGATGGTGTGCAGGGCAAAGCATTCTGGGCAGGGCCACACATCGAAAACGGAGTGCAGTAGAATCGCACACATGATATTTTCCCCCGGAGATTGTAAACAGTTTGTCCTTATTGAACCAACTGCCATTTCCATTCCGTCATGCGTATCGAACATGTTGTTATTCAGTCTTTGCCTCTCTCATCTCTAATAAACGTTGTCCGTGGTAGATCGTGGACCCTATGTGACAGTGAACCACAGGTGGTCATGGAGAAGGACAGGATAACAACCCTGGTGCAAACTTTGGGCAGGCAGGCAGCAGACTGATGGCTGCCTTCAGGGAGTCTGGTTGGTTTCTACAGTACGTCTGGGTGTTCTCTATCAAGCATGACCTAAATAAGGACATATAGGAATCCCAAATGGCACCCTGTACCCTATATTGTGCACTACCTTTGACCAGGGCCCATACTGTGTTCCATAGGGCTCTAGTGCACAACATAGAAAATAGGGAGCCATTTGGGACACAGACACTTACTGACGAGGCATGAACTCTGTCTGCTCAACCAAACGTTCTGTCGGACGAGGTTTTCAGTTCAAAAGACCTGTTCATTTTTTTGTTGTCTGCTATGCAGACCTTCTGACTTGGACATGATGTTATACCTTGAAAGCTAATGTGTAGCAACTTTTAGGAACATCTCTAGCTTTTTAGTAGCCATTTTTATACTCAAATAACTTTTGAGCCTGGAGTATGGTAGAATTTTTTAAGATTGTGTTATATTCAGGGTTGTGGAGTAACTGGTACATGTAATCAGTTACATGTCTGATTACAAAAAAACTGTAACTGTAATCAGTTACGTTACCAGAAACAGTATTGTTTATCAGATTACAGATACTTTTATAAACAACATGATTTCTTCTTGGACTACTTTTAAAATCAGAAAGGATGGTTGTGAAAAGCTACGCTATACATTATGTGTTGAAGGTACTGAACTGTCTGTTCAAGCAGTTGGCAAACAGTTCGCACACTCCTCGGTACAAAACAAGACATGCAACCAGAGGTAATCCAACAGTACCCAGGTCCAGAACAGAGGCTGGGAAACGCACAGTATTACATAGAACCATGACTACATGGAACTCTCTGGTAACCCAGGTAACTCAACCTAGCAATAAAACCAGATTCAAAAACCAGATGAAGAACACCTTACATCACAAAGGGGCCTGTGAAGAGACACAGCCATTTCATATATCTTGTATTATAATTGCACTGTACTATGTATTTCACCTAGATATTGTGTGTATGTACTGATATGTAGGCTATGTGTTATGTTTTAAATGTATGTAGTTCAGTCCTTGACTAATAATGTTCTGAACGATGCAATATGTCATGTTTCATTGTGGACACCAGGAAGAGCAGCTGCTGCTTTTGCAGGGCTAATGGGGATCCTAATACCTAAATACCAATACCAAATTACAACTTTCTGTTTTGTCAATGACATTCAATTCACCATGGTAAAAAGGTGCAAGTTTGAGTTTGTTCCACTTGACCAAATGTCAGAGACCACTATGATGACATATCAAATGATGGCCACAAGTCAGAGACCACTATGATGACATATCAAATGATGGCCACAAGTCAGAGACCACTATGATGACATATCAAATGATGGCCACAAGTCAGAGACCACTATGATGACATATCAAATGATGGCCACAAGTCAGAGACCACTATGATGACATATCAAATGATGGCCACAAGTCAGAGACCACTATGATGACATATCAAATGATGGCCACAAGTCAGAAACCACTATGATGACATATCAAATGCGTTTGAAGGATCCTTTTTGTCTTCTTCTACTGCATCTTAAGAGGAAAGTAATCCAAAAGTAGCTACAAGTAATCAGATTATGTTATTGAGTTTGGGGTAATTCAAAAGTTATGTTACTGATTACAATTTTGGACAGGTAACCAGTAACTGTAACAGATTACATTTAGAAAGTAATCTACCCAACCCTGGAATGTTATACAGTAGTTTAGGCAAATGGGAGGTATATCCTATCACGTTCAATACTTCATGCAAGACTAAGTGGGAAAAGAACGTTCAACACACTTGTGATAGTTTCACACCCCCTCAGAAACCCCACACCTGCCATTCACCCTCTCTTGGCACTTCCTACATATTCAGGCAGCACTTCCCAGGAAGAATGAATTCAATTGTCAATACGACCAAGAATGGTTGTGTGGGAAAATCTATAACTACCACTATGTAATGAGAGTGAGTGAGTGCAGTAGTTTACGCAGTATTAAAACAACAAAACAATAGTAGTCTTTCATGTCGCTGGAGGAGAAGGGAAGGGAATTGATGAGAGGAAGAGAGAAGGGAGGGGAATTGGTGAGAGGAAAGGAGATGGGAGGGGATTGGTGAGAGGAAGGGAGAAGGGAGGGGATGGTGAGAGGAAGAGAGACTGGAGGGGAATTGGTGAGAGGAAGAGAGAAGGGAGGGGATTTTGTGAGAGGAAGAGAGAAGGGAGGGGATTTTGTCAGAGGAAGAGAGAAGGGAGGGGAATTGGTGAGAGGAAGAGAGAAGGGAAGGGAATTGGTGAGAGGAAGAGAGAAGGGAGGGGAATTGGTGAGAGGAAGAGAGAAGGGAGGGGAATTGGTGAGAGGAAGCGAGATAGGAGGGGAATTGGAGAGAGGAAGAGAGAAGGGAAGGGAATTGGTGAGAGGAAGAGAGAAGTGAGGGGAATTGGAGAGAGGAAGGGAGAAGGGAGGGGAATTGGTAAGAGGAAGAGCGAAGGGAGGGGAATTGGTGAGAGGCAGGGAGAAGGGAGGGGAATTGGTGAGAGGAAGAGAGAAGGGAAGGGAATTGTTGAGAGGAAGAGAGAAGGGAGGGGAATTGGTGAGAGGAAAGGAGATGGGAGGGGATTGGTGAGAGGAAGGGAGAAGGGAGGGGATGGTGAGAGGAAGAGAGACTGGAGGGGAATTGGTGAGAGGAAGAGAGAAGGGAGGGGATTTTGTGAGAGGAAGAGAGAAGGGAGGGGATTTTGTGAGAGGAAGAGAGAAGGGAGGGGAATTGGTGAGAGGAAGAGAGAAGGGAAGGGAATTGGTGAGAGGAAGAGAGAAGGGAGGGGAATTGGTGAGAGGAAGAGAGAAGGGAGGGGAATTGGTGAGAGGAAGCGAGATAGGAGGGGAATTGGAGAGAGGAAGAGAGAAGGGAAGGGAATTGGTGAGAGGAAGAGAGAAGTGAGGGGAATTGGAGAGAGGAAGGGAGAAGGGAGGGGAATTGGTAAGAGGAAGAGCGAAGGGAGGGGAATTGGTGAGAGGCAGGGAGAAGGGAGGGGAATTGGTGAGAGGAAGAGAGAAGGGAAGGGAATTGTTGAGAGGAAGAGAGAAGGGAGGGGAATTGGAGAGAGGAAGGGAGAAGGGAGGGGAATTGGTAAGAGGAAGAGCGAAGGGAGGGGAATTGGTGAGAGGCAGGGAGAAGGGAGGGGAATTGGTGAGAGGAAGAGAGAAGGGAAGGGAATTGGTGAGAGGAAGAGAGAAGTGAGGGGAATTGGAGAGAGGAAGGGAGAAGGGAGGGGAATTGGAGAGAGGAAGAGAGAAGGGAAGGGAATTGGTGAGAGGAAGAGAGAAGTGAGGGGAATTGGAGAGAGGAAGGGAGAAGGGAGGGGAATTGGTAAGAGGAAGTGCGAAGGGAGGGGAATTGGTGAGAGGCAGGGAGAAGGGAGGGGAATTGGTGAGAGGAAGAGAGAAGGGAAGGGAATTGTTGAGAGGAAGAGAGAAGGGAGAGGAATTGGTGAGAGGAAGGGAGAAGGGAGGAGAATTGGTGAGAGGAAGAGAGAAGGGAGGGGAATTGGTGACAGGAAGGGAGAAGGGAGGGGAATTGTTGAGAGGAAGGCTGGAAAGTCATACAGCAATGTCTTTGTATGTTGAAAAGAGGGGATTGGAAGTCAGAACACGTGTCTGTATCGAGGATTGTTGTCTTGTAATGTGACTGGGTGTATTTTTTTATTTCACCTTTATTTAACTAAGCAAGTCAGTTAAGATCAAACTCTTATTTACAATGACGGCCTACTGGGGAACAGTGGCCTTGTTCAGGGGCAGAACGACAGTGTAACGGCCGTCTCTGTGAATGGACCAAGGCGCAGCGGGTTGAGTGCTCATTTTTAACATTTATTGAACACTTAAACAAAAACAAGAAAACGAACGACAGCTAGACAGTTTTGCAGGTTAACACACAGCAATGCAAAATCAACTTCCCACAAAAGACAGATGGAAAAAGGGCTACCTAAGTATGGCTCCTAATCAGCAACAACGATGTACAGCTGTCCCTGATTGAGAGCCATACCAGGCCAACACAAAGAAATACACAACATAGAAAGAACATAGAACAATACCCAAAAACACAAAACAAACACACCCTTGCCACGCCCTGACCAAACTACAATAACAAATAACCCCTTATACTGGTCAGGACGTGACAGACAGATTGTTACCTTGTCAGCTCAGGGATTCAATCTCGCAACCTTTTGTTTACTGGCCCAATACTCTAACCACTAGACTACTTGCCACTCCATGTATAATATGGGTTAAATATTTAATACATTCAACATTCAAAAAGAAAGAGACAAAAAAAACATTATAGAATGTAGCCCATGTCCTCATTTACATAGCATAAAGCCACTGTCCCTGGAAGTTTCACTAGTGTTGGTACGATTGATTGTCTGTTTGTGTTTGGGATGTTTGATGTCTGGGAAGCATGACCCTATAACTGATAGGAATCTGAAGAAAGTATGTTACTTTGTATACAACTTTATAGACCATATCTGATTTCAATACCTCTGGGGTCTAGAGAGTTGTGCCTTTTTAACAGAGCACTCTAGGTAACATTAGACGTGTTAGCTAGTGTCTACAACACCTCCTGCTACAGTACTGGATCCAGAGCCAGGATTCATGGCGTGTCTCAGAGTAGGAATGCTGATTTAGGATCATGTTTTTCCTCTTAGATCATAGTGAATGATATTACATGGACATTACACCTGATCCTAGATCAGTATTTCCTCTTAGATCATAGTTAAGGATATAACATGGATATAGACAGTTCATAGACTGTTCTCTCTGCTACCGCACGGTACCGGAGCACCAAGTCTAGGTCCAAAAGGCTTCTCAACAGCTTCTACCCCCAAGCCATAAGACTCCTAAACAGCTAATGAAATGACTACCCAGACTATTTGCATCCCCCTCTTTTACGCTGCTGCTATTCTCTGTTTATTCTCTATGCATAGTCACTTTAAGTCTACCTATGTACAGGTACATATTGCCTCTGCTGCCTCGACTGGCCAGTGCCCCCGCACATTGACTCTGTACCAGTGCCCCCGTACATTGACTCTATACCGGTGCCCCCTGTGTATAGCCTCGTTATTGTTATTTTACTGCTGCTCTATAAATATTTGTTACTTTTATATCTTATTTTGTACTTGTCTATTTTTTACTTAACATGTATTTTTCTTAAAACTGCATTGTTGGTTAAGGGCTTGTAAGTAAGCATTTCACTGTGAAGTCTACACCTGTTGTATTCGGAGCACGTGACAAATACAATTCCTCTTAGATCATAGTTAATGATATTACATGGATATTACACCTGATCCTAGATCAGCATTCGTACTCTGGGATGCTGTATGGATACGGCCCCGAGTACACATCTCAGATTACTATCTAGCCTCAGGCTAGGAAATTCATGACCCGAGTACACATCTCCGATTACTATCTAGCCTCAGGCTAGGAAATTCATGACCCGAGTACACATCTCAGGTTACTATCTAGCCTCAGGCTAGGAAATTCATGACCCGAGTACACATCTCAGGTGACTATCTAGCCTCAGGCTATGAAATTCATGACCCGAGTACACATCTCACATTACTATCTAGCCTCAGGCTAGGAAATTCATGACCCGAGTACACATCTCAGGTTACTATCTAGCCTCAGGCTATGAATCTGGCGGGGGAACCAAGAAGTGTTAGTTTGGATTGCTGTAGAGTCAGCAATATGTGGACGTTGCCAGGCAGTACATTTTTATCTTGTAGTTAGGTTTGTTATATTTTCATGCGTATTTGGTGTCATCGGTTAGTTGTGGGGTGTTGTTTTCGATATGACTGATGTCGCCCTAGCAGTCTAGCTGGTGCTCCCTCCCTCCCACCTTCTCTTTCCCTTTCCTTTTCAACTGGCCGCAGGCCGCCTCTCATGACGCTCTAAAAAGCAGTTTCATATTCATCAAAACAGTTTGAGGACAAAGAGAAAAGAGAGATGTAATCTATTATATGAAATAAGTTCTTCTTAATGGCATTACAAAAAGGGATCCTTTTCATCGCAAATGGAAAATTGTGCTTTGAGGCTTTCATTAAAATTCATGACATTTTCAAGACGGAGCAAGACGTCCTTGTTTGGTGTGAAGCTGCTTTTCCCTCTCTCTCCTGTATTGATCCAATGAAATGCTATTACAGTGTGTCGTCTACGTGCTCTGAAGTCTGACGTTCGGTCTACAAATTGCCCCTGTGAGTTTTTGAATGTTGATTCATGTTGAAATATATACAAAGTGAGGTAGACTAATAATGTTACTGTAGATACAGTTGTATTTACAGAGTATCTTAGGGTGTGTAGACTGGAGTGACTGGCATACGACTGTCCTTTATAGCAGCATCTTAACTCACAAACCACAGTCTATCATTTATTTGCTGTCAAACTGGTTAACATGTTATTGGTTACTTGGAGGTTTCTTCCCTTCATTCCTTTATAGCACCATGCAACCAGGATCACCTAGAGTGTGGTAATATTGGTATTAGTCCAGCACAGCATACTGTGTGTCAATATATAGTTTTAAACTAGTTGTACTATATACTCTAATTATCATTCCCCATTGTCAATATATAGCAACGCTTTGAACCTGACCGTTCATTTTTTTTTCTCACCTTTATTTAACCAAGTAGGCCAGTTGAGAACAAGTTCTCATTTACAACTGCGACCTGGCCAAGATAAAGCAAAGCAGTGCGACACAAACAACACAGAGTTGCACATGGAATAAACAAACATACAGTCAATAACACAATAGAAAAATCTATACACAGTGTGTGCAAATGTGGTAAGATTAGGGAGCTAAGGCAATAAATAGGCCATAGTGGCGAAATAATTACAATCTAGCATTAACACTGGAGTGATAGATGTGCAGAAGGTGAATGTGCAAGTAGAGATACTGGGGTGCAAAGGAACCAAAAAAACTAACTAAAATATGGGGATGAGGTAGTTGGTTGGGCTATTTACAGATGGGCTGTGTACAGGTGCAATGATTAGTAAGCTGCTCTGAAAGCTGATGCTTAAAGTTAGTGAGGGAGATATAAGACTCCAGCTTCAGTGATTTTTGCAATTCGTTCCAGTCATTGGCAGCAGAGAACTGGAAGGAAAGGCGATCAATGTAGGAGTTGGCTTTGGGGATGACCAGTGAAATATACCTGCTGAAGCACATGAGCTGAGATAAGGTGGGGCTTTGGCTATCAAAAACATATAGATGACCTGGAGCCAGTGGGTTTGGCGATGAATATGAAGCAAGGGCCAGCCAACAAGAGCATACAGGTCGCAGCGGCGGGTAGTATATGAGGCTTTGGTGACAAAACGGATGGCACTGTGATAGACTACATCCAGTTTGCTGAGTAGAGTGTTGGAGGCTATTTTGTAAATGACATCGCCAAAGTCAAGGATTGGTAGGATAGTCAGTTTTACAAGGGTATGTTTGGCAGCATGAGTGAAGGATGCTTTATTGCGAAATAGGAAGCCGATTCTAGATTTAATTTTGGATTGGAGATGCTTAGTGTGAGTCTGGAAGGAGAGTTTACAGTCTAACCAGACACCTAGGTATTTGTTGTTGTCCACATAATCTAAGTCAGAACCGTTCAGAGTAGTGATGCTAGTCAGGTGGGCGGGTGCAGGGAGCGATCGGTTGAAGAGCATGCATTTGGTTTTACTTGCATTTAAGAGCAGTTGGAGGCCACGGAAGGAGTGTTGTATGGCACTGAAGCTCATCTGGAGGTTTGTTAACACAGTGTCCAAAGAAGGGCCAGATGGTGTCGTCTGCGTAGAGGTGGATCAGAGAATCACCAGCAGCAAGAGCAACATCATTGATGTATACAGAGAAGAGAGTCGGCCCGAGAATTGAACCCTGTGGCACACCCATAGAGACTGCCAGAGGTCCGGACAACAGGCCCTCCGATTCGACACACTGAACTCTATCTGAGAAGTAGTTGGTGAACCAGGCGAGGCAGTCATTTGAGAAACCAAGGCTGTTGAGTCTGCCGATAAGAATGCGGTGATTGACAGAGTCGAAAGCCTTTGCCAGGTCAATGAAGACGCTGCACAGTAATGTCTCTTATTGATGGCAGTTATGATATAGTTTAGGACCTTGAACGTGGCTGAGGTGCACCCATGACTAGCTTTGAAACCAGATTGCATAGCAGAGAAGGTACAGTGGGATTCGAAATGGTTGGTGATCTGTTTGTTAACTTGGCTTTCGAAGACTTTAGAAAGGCAGGGTAGGATAGATATAGGTCTGTAACAGTTTGGGTCTAGAGTGTCTCCCCCTTTGAAGAGGGGGATGACTGCGGCAGCTTTCCAATCTTTAGGGATCTCAGACGATACGAAAGAGAGGCTAGTAATAGGGGTTGCAACTTTTGCAGCAGGTATAATTTTAGAAAGAGATGGTCCAGATTGTCTAGCCCAGCTGATTTGTAAGGGTCCAGATTTTGCAGCTCTTTCAGAACATCAGCTATCTGGATTTGGGTGAAGGAGAAATGGGGGAGGCTTGGGTAAGTTGCTGTGGCAGGGGCAGAGATGTTGACTGGGGTAGGGGTAGGCAGGTCGAAAGCATGGCCAGCCGTAGAAAAATTCTTATTGAAATTCTCGATATCGTAGATTTATCAGTGGTGGCAGTGTTTTCTAGCCTCAGTGCAGTGGGCAGCTGGGAGGAGGTGCTCTTATTCTCCATGGATTTTACAGTGTCCCATAACATTTGGAGTTTGTGCTACATGATGCAGATTTCTGTTTGCAAAAGCTAGTCTTTGCTTTCCTAACTGCCTTACACCTAATGTCTGAAGGTGTAACTTGGATGACATGTAGATGTAAAAAGATACAGCGTCCCACTTGTGTTCAATGCCTGAGGAAAGGCTCTTCAACAGCTTATGTAAGTAATACTGCAAACCCTCCTCCTCATACACACTTGGTTGCTTTGACATCACAGCATTAGTTTTCCTACAAATGCAGTATAGGCCTACTCTTATGAAGGGTTCTTCAGCTGTCCCTGTAGGAGAACCCTTTTTGGGTCCAGGTATAACCCTTTTTTCTAAGACTGTATCACTATCAACATTACTACTTAGATATTCCCTCCATTGTACTCTTACTCTTCAGCCAGTTAAAGTTAGTTTGATATCCCATTGTGGTCCTGCTCTTGCTTCAGTATCAGTCAGTTAACGTTAGTTTGATATCCCATTGTACTCTTACTCAGTATCAGCCAGTTAGAGCTAGTTTTATATCCCATTGTACTCTTACTCAGTATCAGCCAGTTAGAGCTAGTTTGATATCCCATTGTACTGTTACTCATCAGTATCAGTCAGTTATCGTTAGTTTGATATCCTAATGTACTCTTACTCATCAGTATCAGCCAGTTAAAGTTAGTTTGATATCCCATTGTACTCTTACTCAGTATCAGCCAGTTAGAGCTAGTTTGATATCCCATTGTACTGTTACTCATCAGTATCAGCCAGTTAAAGTTAGTTTGATATCCCATTGTACTGTTACTCATCAGTATCAGCCAGTTAAAGTTAGTTTGATATCCCATTGTACTGTTACTCATCAGTATCAGCCAGTTAAAGTTAGTTTGATATCCCATTGTACTGTTACTCATCAGTATCAGCCAGTTAAAGTTAGTTTGATATCCCATTGTACTGTTACTCATCAGTATCAGCCAGTTAAAGTTAGTTTGATATCCCATTGTACTGTTACTCATCAGTATCAGCCAGTTAAAGTTAGTTTGATATCCCATTGTACTGTTACTCATCAGTATCAGCCAGTTAAAGTTAGTTTGATATCCCATTGTACTGTCTCCTGCTCTTGTCAGAGGACATTTGTTGTCACCAGTTGTTTCCTTTTTAATTATTGGGGATGGGAGTCAGGAGAGAATAGTTGTTTTAACAAGAGCTCAGTCAATGAGCCAAGACAATTCATGCAGAGTGATCAGAGCGACGAGAGGCATGCCTCTTCTTCATTTTCTTCCCCATGACTAAACTCTTGCAAATTACACTGGGCTCGAGTCCCAAATGGCACCCTATTCCCTATGTAATGCACTACTTTTTACCAGGGCCCATAGGGACTTCATAGGGAATAGGGTGCCATTTGGGATGCAGTATATGTGTTCTAAACAGCTGATAAATGAAGGGTGGCAGTCTGAAGCAGTTTGATTTCAGCATCACAACAACATGGGACCTGATTGGTGCAGCATGTGGATGAGCCGACAGAATGAATAATGAGAGTCTCTTTAGATAAAGAGTGTCTGAAGGACTGAGTGTTATAGTGGAATACGGTTGGTTATTATATTATATCAGCTTTCTCTCTATAGCAGCATGTTGTACTGACAAAACACTCATGATATTATACTGTGTTTCTCTCCATAGCATTCAATGTAGACACAACTAAAATGACTGATATGAAATAATCTTTCTCTTCACAGTATAGACACAGTGTACAACACATTAGGAACAGCTGCTTTTTCCATGACATACGTGTACTGACCAGGTGAATCCAGGTGAAAGCTATGATCCCTTATTAATGACACTTGTTAAATCCACTTCAATCAGTGTAGATGAAGGGGAGGAGACAGGTTAAAGAAGGATTTTTAAGCCTTCAGACAATTGAGACATGGATTGTGTGTGTGTGTGCCATTCAGAGGGTGAATGGGCAAGACAAAACATTTAAGTGCCTTTGAACGGGGTATGTTAGTAGGTGCCAGGCTCACCGGTTTGAGTGTGTCAAGAACTGCAACGCTGCTGTGTTTTTCACTCTCAACAGTTTCCTGTGTGTATCAAGAATGGTCCACCACCCAAAGGACATCCAGCCAACTTGACACAACTGTGGGAAGCATTGGAGTCAACATGAGCAGCATCCCTGTGGAACGCTTTCGACACCTTTCAGAGTCCATGTCCCGACAAATTGAGGCTGTTCTGAGGGCAAAAGGGGTGGATGCAAGTCAATATTAGGAAGGTGTTCCTAACGTTTTGTGCTCTCAGTGTAGAGTTCAGACATAACATCCTTGATATTGTGTTGTCTTTCCCGGCATAGCATTAATTCATGTTTCATTCGCTTACTTCTCACTTCCCCCCCATGCTGCTCCACCTATGGATGTTCCCCAACATCCTCTTACCACCCACAGTTGTAAATGTGTATATATTACAATTATAATTATTATCATTATTTTGTCTCATTCACTTCTCTTTTTATTTATTTGACTTTTTTATTTGACCCACTCTGTGGGAGCCCGGAGCATCAGATTTCCAATATACCCTGCATTTACATCTGTCCCTGTGACTAATACACTCGATCTCTCTATTCTTCAGAAACCAAGATATTATACTAGTTTCCTCTCCATGCCATGCAGACGCAAGATGCATGCTTTTTTTTCTCTAGGTGTCTGCATGGTTTATCTTCTATCACAGCTGTCTGCATGGCTTGTCTTGTATCACAGCTGTCTGCATGGCTCGTCTTGTACCACAGCTGTCTGCATGGTTTATCTTCTATCACAGCTGTCTGCATGGTTTATCTTCTATCACAGCTGTCTGCATGGCTCGTCTTGTATCACAGCTGTCTGCATGGTTTATCTTCTATCACAGCTGTCTGCATGGCTCGTCTTGTATTGATCTGTCTGCATGGCGTGTCTTGTATCACAGCTGTCTGCATGGTTTATCTTCTATCACAGCTGTCTGCATGGTTTATCTTCTGTCACAGCTGTCTGCATGGCTTGTCTTGTATCACAGCTGTCTGCATGGCTCGTCTTGTACCACAGCTGTCTGCATGGTTTATCTTCTATCACAGCTGTCTGCATGGTTTATCTTCTATCACAGCTGTCTGCATGGCTCGTCTTGTATCACAGCTGTCTGCATGGTTTATCTTCTATCACAGCTGCCCGCATGGCTTGTCTTGTATCGATCTGTCTGCATGGCTTGTCTTGTATCACAGCTGTCTGCATGGTTTATCTTCTATCACAGCTGTCTGCATGGTTTATCTTCTATCACAGCTGTCTGCATGGCTTGTCTTGTATCACAGCTGTCTGCATGGTTTATCTTCTATCACAGCTGTCTGCATGGCTTGTCTTGTATCACAGCTGTCTGCATGGCTTGTCTTGTATCACAGCTGTCTGCATGGCTTGTCTTGTATCACAGCTGTCTGCATGGTTTGCCTTGTATCACAGCTGTCTGCATGGCTTGTCTTGTATCACAGCTGTCTGCATGGTTTATCTTGTAGTTGAAGCTACTGCATATAGGGCACTACTGTTGACCAGAGCCTTATGGGATACCTGGTCTAAACTAGAGCACTATCAACTCACAAACGGGGGCCGTTGATGTCGCTGCTAAGGATTCTAGCTTTAAACTTAAGGTAATTTCTTGGCATGCCAAATGTCTTGGGAAAAGACAAGAGACGCTTTTTAAAATTTTGGATGCTGTTACAAAGGTGCTAAAAAATGTGCCATGTTTCTCACTCGACAGATGCATTGCTTGGCATGGTGGCTCTGGGCTTGGCATCGACCAGCCATCTGCTGGGGTTGTGCGTCCACCCATGCCCTCGCTCGCCACGAGTTGTTTCCCATAGAGTTCCTTTCTAACGTCCCCTAGCTAGCATTAGCGTAATTGGGAAGCCTTATTTAGTCTAAGGGGATCACTAGAACCTCTCTGTCTGGGTGAGGATAATGTAGACACAGGACCTCCTTTGTTTTCATTGGCTGGGTCTTAGATTTAACCATGTGTTTTCTATAGATTTAACCATGTGTTTACTATAGATTTAACCATGTGTTTACTATAGATTTAACCATGTGTTTTCTATAGATTTAACCATGTGTTTTCTATAGATTTAACCATGTGTTTTCTATAGATTTAACCATGTGTTTTCTATAGATTTAACCATGTGTTTACTATAGATTTAACCATGTGTTTTCTATAGATTTAACCATGTGTTTTCTATAGATTTAACCATGTGTTTTCTATAGATTTAACCATGTGTTTACTATAGATTTAACCATGTGTTTTCTATAGATTTAACCATGTGTTTTCTATAGATTTAACCATGTGTTTACTATAGATTTAACCATGTGTTTTCTATAGATTTAACCATGTGTTTACTATAGATTTAACCATGTGTTTACTATAGATTTAACCATGTGTTTTCTATAGATTTAACCATGTGTTTTCTATAGATTTAACCATGTGTTTTCTATAGATTTAACCATGTGTTTTCTATAGATTTAACCATATGTTTCCTATAAGGACCTCAACTGTATAGAGACCTTGTATGATAGTCACAGCAAGGTTGGGTCAATTCCATTTCAAGTCAGTCAATGCAGCCAGGAAGTAAAGTGATATTTAGATTGGGATTTGAGGTTGAAATGGAACTGACTCCAGCCATGAGTCACTCATGCTACTGCAGTATTGATGAGTGCTATCCTTACCTTAACCGTTTTAAATGTCAACCTCAATGGGGTGACATCAGAGTTGGGACGTCTCAAGGATCCATTTGATCCATTTCCCTGCAGTATTTACCATTTCCCTGCAGTTTCCTTACACTGGAATAAACAACTGCATTAAGTAACTGCAACCACAACGGTTGACCATGATACTTATATCAAGGCTATCTCACTGGCATGTCTCTCCTGCATAGCTCTATTGTCAGGTAGCCTTCGCATCGCTGGAAGGGAGACAGCAACTTTGTGTTCGGTATGGAATTTGAAGATGAACATTTCAAGTGAACAGTATTATTTGTACTTTATTTAAATAGATTTTTTCATTATGCAATAAAATGCATATTCAATGCATTCTGAATTCTCACCATTTACATATAAACACACTCCTTCAGCAGCTGAGCTAAACAGTATCCATTCATGTTGACACACAGAAGTCATTTCATCACTAAACAGTATCCATTCATGTTGACACACAGAAGTCATTTCATCACTAAACAGTATCCATTCATGTTGACACACAGAAGTCATTTCATCACTAAACAGTATCCATTCATGTTGACACACAGAAGTCATTTCATCACTAAACAGTATCCATTCACGTTGACACACAGAAGTCATTTCATCACTAAACAGTATCCATTCACGTTGACACACAGAATTCATTTCATCACTAAACAGTATCCATTCATGTTGACACACAGAATTCATTTCATCACTAAACAGTATCCATTCATGTTGACACACAGAAGTCATTTCATCACTAAACAGTATCCATTCATGTTGACACACAGAAGTCATTTCATCACTAAACAGTATCCATTCATGTTGACACAGAAGTCATTTCATCACTAAACAGTATCCATTCATGTTGACACACAGAAGTCATTTCAACACTAAACAGTATCCATTCATGTTGACACACAGAAGTCATTTCATCACTAAACAGTATCCATTCATGTTGACACACAGAAGTCATTTCATCACTAAACAGTATCCATTCACGTTGACACACAGAAGTCATTTCATCACTAAACAGTATCCATTCACGTTGACACACAGAAGTCATTTCATCACTAAACAGTATCCATTCACGTTGACACACAGAAGTCATTTCATCACTAAACAGTATCCATTCACGTTGACACACAGAAGTCATTTCATCACTAAACAGTATCCATTCACGTTGACACACAGAAGTCATTTCATCACTAAACAGTATCCATTCACGTTGACACACAGAAGTCATTTCATCACTAAACAGTATCCATTCACGTTGACACACAGAAGTCATTTCATCACTAAACAGTATCCATTCATGTTGACACACAGAAGTCATTTCATCACTAAACAGTATCCATTCATGTTGACACACAGAAGTCATTTCATCACTAAACAGTATCCATTCACGTTGACACACAGAAGTCATTTCATCACTAAACAGTATCCATTCATGTTGACACACAGAAGTCATTTCATCACTAAACAGTATCCATTCATGTTGACACACAGAAGTCATTTCATCACTAAACAGTATCCATTCATGTTGACACACAGAAGTCATTTCATCACTAAACAGTATCCATTCATGTTGACACACAGAAGTCATTTCATCACTAAACAGTATCCATTCATGTTGACACACAGAAGTCTACTCCACACGGAAGTCATTTTATGTCACTAGCTACATCCTCCCTAGTGTTTGGATGGCTGGACGCTTTAGCAGCAGTGACTGTTGATTTGACCCATAATGTGTTGAAATGTGGACTTTGACATGTCGTCTCACTACTCACTATACCATCTCTGATGTTTGAATCAGTCATGGGTGGATGAGCAGCAGTGTTTTCTTGTGGAAAATCTCTGCACCGAAAACCTAATCAGCTAGTCAGTTAGTGTTAGGATTAGGATTAGGGTTAGGGTTAGGGTTAGGATTAGGGTTAGGGTTAGGATTAGGGTTATGATTAGGGTTAGGGTTAGGGTGACGATTTGAATGTTAAGGCTGTCATGACAGATGGGAAAAGGATGTTGATTTGACCAGTAATGTGTTGAAACGTTGGCATTGCCTTTACACCAGACCATCAGCAGACCATCCATTTCCTGATAGCATCACACAGCTGAGTTGAAAGCCAAGGACGGCTGATAACTACAATTCACTTTAGCCACGTGCAGTCAGAATTATTAGTCAATTCATTTTCCATTCTCTTTTATGTGGGAAAAATGTAATCCAAACTTTTAGTTTGTGGCACCACAATCCATTGTTTATTGCAGGTCTAATGCTTTATGACATTTTGTAATGAGGCTGAATTATCCTCAAGTGATTTATTCTTTGAAAAATGGAGCCAGAGGCAGACCCCACACATATTATTAACATACATGAGATCATACAGTCGGTGGATAAAGGACATGAAATGTTTCCCCAAGACTGGGATATAATCATAATGATTAGCTTTGCTGCTTATTTAAACACACAGACCTGCTGCTTCCTGTAACACACAGAACTGCTGCTTCTTTTAACACACAGACCTGCTGCTCCCTGTAACACACAGACCTGCTGCTCCCTGTAACACACATACCTGCTGCTTCCTGTAACACACATACCTGCTGCTCCCTGTAACACACAGACCTGCTGCTTCCTTTAACACACATACCTGCTGCTCCCAGTAACACATAGACCTGCTGCTCCCTGTAACACACAGACCTGCTGCTTCTTTTAACACACAGACCTGCTGCTCCCTTTAACACACAGACCTGCTGCTCCCTGTAACACACAGACCTGCTGCTCCCTGTAACACACAGACCTGCTGCTCCCTGTAACACACAGACCTGCTGCTTCTTTTAACACACAGACCTGCTGCTCCCTTTAACACACAGACCTGCTGCTCCCTGTAACACACAGACCTGCTGCTCCCTGTAACACACAGACCTGCTGCTCCCTGTAACACACAGACCTGCTGCTCCCTGTAACACACAGACCTGCTGCTTCCTTTAACACACATACCTGCTGCTCCCTGTAACACACAGACCTGCTGCTTCCTTTAACACACAGACCTGCTGCTCCCTGTAACACACAGACCTGCTGCTTCCTGTAACACACAGACCTGCTGCTTCTTTTAACACACAGTACTGCTGCTCCCTGTAACACACATACCTGCTGCTCCCTGTAACACACAGACCTGCTGCTCCCTGTAACACACAGACCTGCTGCTTCTTTTAACACACAGACCTGCTGCTCCCTTTAACACACAGACCTGCTGCTCCCTGTAACACACAGACCTGCTGCTCCCTGTAACACACAGACCTGCTGCTCCCTGTAACACACAGACCTGCTGCTCCCTGTAACACACAGACCTGCTGCTCCCTGTAACACACAGACCTGCTGCTTCCTTTAACACACATACCTGCTGCTCCCTGTAACACACAGACCTGCTGCTTCCTTTAACACACAGACCTGCTGCTCCCTGTAACACACAGACCTGCTGCTTCCTGTAACACACAGACCTGCTGCTTCTTTTAACACACAGACCTGCTGCTCCCTGTAACACACATACCTGCTGCTCCCTGTAACACACAGACCTGCTGCTCCCTGTAACACACAGACCTGCTGCTTCCTTTAACACACAGACCTGAGGCTCCCTGTAACACACAGACCTGCTGCTTCCTTTAACATACAGACCTGCTGCTCCCTGTAACACACATACCTGCTGCTCCCTGTAACACACAGACCTGCTGCTCCCTGTAACACACAGACCTGCTGCTTCCTTTAACACACAGACCTGAGGCTCCCTGTAACACACATACCTGCTGCTCCCTGTAACACACAGACCGGCTGCTCCCTGTAACACACAGACCTGCTGCTTCCTTTAACACACAGACCTGCTGCTCCCTGTAACACACAGACCTGCTGCTTCCTTTAACACACATACCTGCTGCTCCCTGTAACACACAGACCTGCTGCTTCCTGTAACACACAGACCTGCTGCTTCTTTTAACACACAGACCTGCTGCTCCCTGTAACACACATACCTGCTGCTCCCTGTAACACACAGACCTGCTGCTCCCTGTAACACACAGACCTGCTGCTCCCTGTAACACACAGACCTGCTGCTCCCTGTAACACACAGACTTGCTGCTTCCTTTAACACACAGACCTGCTGCTTCCTGTAACACACAGACCTGCTGCTCCCTGTAACACACAGACTTGCTGCTCCCTGTAACACACAGACCTGCTGCTCCCTGTAACACACAGACCTGCTGCTTCCTTTAACACACAGACCTGCTGCTTCCTTTAACACACAGACCTTCTGCTTCTGTAACACACAGACCTGCTGCGTATTTAAACATACAGACCTGCTGCTTCCTGTAACACACAGACCTGCTGCTTCCTGTAACACACAGACCTGCTGCTTCCTGTAACACACATACCTGCTGCTCCCTGTAACACACAGACCTGCTGCTCCCTGTAACACACAGACCTGCTGCTCCCTGTAACACACATACCTGCTGCTTCCTTTAACACACAGACCTGCTGCTTCCTTTAACACACAGACCTGCTGCTTCCTTTAACACACAGACCTGCTGCTTCCTTTAACACACAGACCTGCTGCTTCCTTTAACACACAGACCTGCTGCTTCCTTTAACACACAGACCTGCTGCTCCCTGTAACACACAGACCTGCTGCTCCCTGTAACACACAGACCTGCTGCTTCCTTTAACACACATACCTGCTGCTCCCTGTAACACACAGACCTGCTGCTTCCTTTAACACACATACCTGCTGCTTCCTTTAACACAGACCTGCTGCTCCCTGTAACACACAGACCTGCTGCTTCCTTTAACACACATACCTGCTGCTCCCTGTAACACACAGACCTGCTGCTTCCTTTAACACACAGACCTGCTGCTCCCTGTAACACACAGGCCTGCTGCTTCCTTTAACACATATACCTGCTGCTCCCTGTAACACACAGACCTGCTGCTTCTTTTAACACACAGACCTGCTGCTTCCTTTAACACACAGACCTGCTGCTTCCTTTAACACACAGACCTGCTGCTCCCTGTAACACACATACCTGCTGCTCCCTGTAACACACAGATCTGCTGCTTCCTTTAACACACAGACCTGCTGCTCCCTGTAACACACAGACCTGCTGCTCCCTGTAACACACAGACCTGCTGCTTCCTTTAACACACAGACCTGCTGCTACTACAGTATGATAACAGCTTGTAGGACTTCTAGTCACTCACTCACACACTCACTCTCACTCACTCACTCATACGGACAGCAGAGAGGGAGGAGAGGATGGAGAGGGGAGACAAAGAAAGAGAGGAGAGAGCTGTGGTGATCTGCTCAGTGTGCCTGCTAGTGCCTGCCCAGCAACAGGGCCTGTCTAATGCCGTGTTTAGACAACGTGAGAGCTCCATCTATAGGCTGTTGTAAGAGTCACTGCTTAAAGACGATTAGTGTCTCTGCAGCTTTATCATGTAGTCTCAAATGGAACCCTATTTTCTATTTAGTACACTCATACATTCACATACATTCAGACACATTCTGAAATAGATTTTTAATAATGGATAGCATCATGATCATTTGTTTTTCGTTATGATTTTTTTTATATTGTTGACAATCATTTGGTGGTGATAGCCACAGGCATATACATCAGCAGATCGTTCAGTAGTGATTTTTAGTACTGTTCAGAACCTCTCTCAGCTTCAACTACTGTTTAGAACCTCTCTCAGCTTCAACTACTGTTCAGAACCTCTCTCAGCTTCAACTACTGTTCAGAACCTCTCTCAGCTTCAACTACTGTTTAGAACCTCGCTCTACTGTTTAGAGCCTCTCAGCTTCAACTACTGCTCAGAACCTCTCTCAGCTTCAACTACTGTTTAGAACCTCGCTCAGCTTCAACTACTGTTCAGAACCTCTCTCAGCTTCAACTACTGTTTAGAACCTCTCTCTACTGTTTAGAGCCTCTCTCAGCTTCAACTACTGTTCAGAACCTCTCTCAGCTTCCACTACTGTTCAGAACCTCTCTCAGCTTCAACTACTGTTCAGAACCTCTCTCAGCTTCAACTACTGTTCAGAACCTCTCTCAGCTTCAACTACTGTTCAGAACCTCTCTCAGCTTCAACTACTGTTCAGAATCTCTCTTAGCTTCAACTACAGTTCAGAACCTCTCTCAGCTTCAACTACTGTTCAGAACCTCTCTCAGCTTCAACTACTGTTCAGAACCTCTCTCTACTGTTTAGAGCTTCTCTCAGCTTCAACTACTGTTCAGAAACTCTCTCAGCTTCAACTACTGTTCAGAACCTCTCTCAGCTTCAACTACTGTTTAAAACCTCTCTCAGCTTCAACTACTGTTTAGAGCCTCTCTCTACTGTTTAGAGCCTCTCTCAGCTTCAACTACTGTTCAGAACCTCTCTCAGCTTCCACTACTGTTCAGAACCTCTCTCAGCTTCAACTACTGTTTAGAACCTCTCTCAGCTTCAACTACTGTTTAGAGCCTCTCTCAGCTTCAACTACTGTTCAGAACCTCTCTCAGCTTCCACTACTGTTCAGAACCTCTCTCAGCTTCAACTACTGTTTAGAACCTCTCTCAGCTTCAACTACTGTTTAGAACCTCTCTCAGCTTCAACTACTGTTTAGAACCTCTCTACTGTTCAGAACCTCTCTCAGCTTCAACTACTGTTCAGAACCTCTCCAGCTTCAACTACTGTTCAGAACCTCACTCTACTGTTTAGAGCCTCTCTCAGCTTCAACTACTGTTTAGAGCCTCTCTCAGCTTCAACTACTGTTCAGAACCTCTCTCAGCTTCCACTACTGTTCAGAACCTCTCTCAGCTTCCACTACTGTTCAGAACCTCTCTCAGCTTCAACTACTGTTCAGAACCTCTCTCAGCTTCAACTACTGTTCAGAACCCTTCTCTACTGTTTAGAGCTTCTCTCAGCTTCAACTACTGTTCAGAACCTCTCTCAGCTTCAACTACTGTTCATAACCTCTCTCAGCTTCAACTACTGTTCAGAACCTCTCTCAACTTCAACTACTGTTTAAAACCTCTCTCAGCTTCAACTACTGTTTAGAACCTCTCTCTACTGTTTAGAGCCTCTCTCAGCTTCAACTACTGTTCAGAACCTCTCTCAGCTTCCACTACTGTTCAGAACCTCTCTCAGCTTCCACTACTGTTCAGAACCTCTCTCAGCTTCAACTACTGTTCAGAACCTCTCTCAGCTTCAACTACTGTTCAGAACCTCTCTCAGCTTCAACTACTGTTCAGAATCTCTCTTAGCTTCAACTACTGTTCAGAACCTCTCTCAGCTTCAACTACTGTTTAGAGCCTCTCTCAGCTTCAACTACTGTTTAGAGCCTCTCTCAGCTTCAACTACATACTGTAGATGCAGTAATAGCTTCAGTCTGCGATAGATTTTTATCTCTCCTCAGAAATGGACCATTATTATACATCGAGTTTTTGGTGATCATTTGTTAACTATAATGGTGGTAACAGACATGTACATAAGTACGTAGTCCAGTAGTTCACATCCATTGTAACAGTATTATATTTCTTTATTTGTTTATCTTGACACTCTTATTATACTGGGTTCCCCGTATTTACACGGTACTGTTCTTTACCCAAGATGCAGTTGTTGCACCACCTTTCTGATTCGCCTTGGATTTGTTTGCATCCCAAATGGCACCCTATTCCCTTGAAGTAAATAAGTGCTACTTTTGAAATAATTAAGTGCACTTAATAGGGAATAGGGTGCCATGTGGGAAGCATCCTTTGAGTCATTACATTAGGGGAGTCAGCTGACAGGAAATTAACAGATGGTCATGAGTAATATGATGGATAATTATGCATCTCAGGGGATCACTGGTCAATTGTCTGATTCCGTGCAACCCCCTCATTTTGTTAATGATGGACTAATTTAGCTTTTTTTTGATAGGCCCAAGCATATGGTACTGCCCATGGAAGAGGGTTCCTGTAATGGCTATGTAGATTAGTGGAGTTGGACCACAGCTTTATAGATGTTGGTGTTGATTCTCTAGCTACAGCAGGCCTACAGGGTGGGGATGTTATCAGTTACAGACACATAGGGGACAGGACTCTGCTGACCGTGGGTGTGTGTGGAGGTGTGTGATATGAAAACCTATTCTGAAGTCATCTGGCCGTAGCCAAGATCGGGGAATCAAATTTTACAATATGTATAAGTCGCTGGACCATAAAACAGGTTATTTCTTACGGTACAGGTACACGTAAGACCATCGCCACTCAGTTCTCCAAAAGGTATCGAATCCTCACTCTTTACCAGAAACACAACTATAAAGAACCAACATGCCTGTTCTCAGATGGAATTTCATTTAGTGTAATCAGGAGGTTCAGTCTTGTTTTCATAGACATGGTTTGAAATACTCCTGGAGGTGTCTGTAAGGGTCTGTGAAACCAGTTGTAAATAAACAATCTCCTATAAACTTGACTTGCTGACCCACTTTTCAGTCGACTCTCTCCCTCAGTAGTTATGTCTGCTGAGAACTGGTGCTTCCAGTGCTAAGACTGACAGGCTGACAGACAGACTGACAGACAGACTGACAGACTGACTGAGGAGGAAGAGGTATCCCTATCACTCCCTTTTCATTTGGAGCCCTGTAGCTTATTCCTCCGTCTATCCTCCATCCTCTATTCCGGGAGCTCCTACTCTTCAAACTGCAGCAGTAATTAATAGTTCTCATTAAGAGCTGAATTTGTGACAGCCTTACAGACAGTCAGTCAGCCAGCCAGGCATGAGGATGGAGCTGGGTCAGGGAAGGGAATGGAGGAGAAGAGAGGAGAGGAGGATATAAGGGGAGCTGAGGAGGGGGAGGAGAGGAGAAAGGAGAGGAGAGGAGAATAGAGGAGAGGAGTCAGCCAGACAGTCATGGGGATGGAGCTGGGTCAGGGAAGGGAATGGAGGAGAAGAGAGGAGAGGAGGATATAAGGGGAGCTGAGGAGGGGGAGAGGAGAGAGGAGAGGAGAATAGAGGAGAGGAGTCAGCCAGACAGTCATGGGGATGGAGCTGGGCCAGGGAAGGGAATGGAGGAGAAGAGAGGAGAGGAGGTAAATGGAGAGGAGAATGGAGGAGTGGGAAGAGGAGAGACAGTCAGTCCAGCAGGGGCAGAGCTAGGGCTAGGCAAGAGAAGGGAAAAGAGGAACAGAGGAGAAGAGATGAGAGGAGCGGAGGAGAGGAGAGGAACAGAGGGAGGAGCAGACCCTGATGGAAGCTGCTCATAAGGCCCTCCTCTGAGTAAAGGCTCATTTCATGCAAGGTTAGACACATCCGTCATCCGCCTCATCGGCTAAGAGGCCAGGCTTTGACTGCCTCTCAGTAAAATTACACATTGAACACATCCACACACACACACACTGTTGAAGGTGGACTTGTAAATGAAATGTCTCTCACATAGAGGGGAGGTCTCTCTGGGGCTCAGGAGATCATAGGCTTAGTGTTAATACCTAGTCCTGGTTGCAGTCAGTGGATCACAGTCATAAAGCCATGACAACGCTTCTAGACGCTGGGACTCATTTTGTCCCAGATACTCATTACCTGTGATCAGCAATCTTGTTACTTACTACCTGTGATCAGCCATCTTGTTACTCACTACCTGTGATCAGCCAACTTGTTACTCACTACCTGTGATCAGCCATCTGGATACTCATTACCTGTGATCAGCCATCTGGATACTCACTACCTGTGATCAGCCATCTTGTTACTCACTAGCTGTGATCAGCCATCTTGTTACTCACTACCTGTGATCAGCCATCTGGATACTCACTACATGTGATCAGCCATCTTGTTACTCACTAGCTGTGATCAGCCATCTTGTTACTCAGTACCTGTGATCAGCCATTTGGATACTCACTACATGTGATCAGCCATCTTGATACTCACTACCTGTGATCAGCCATCTTGATACTCACTACCTGTGATCAGCCATCTTGATACTCACTACCTGTGATCAGCCATCTGGATACTCACTACCTGTGATCAGCCATCTTGATACTCACTACCTGTGATCAGCCATCTTGATACTCACTACCTGTGATCAGCCATCTTGATACTCACTACCTGTGATCAGCCATCTGGATACTCACTACCTGTGATCAGCCATCTTGTTACTCACTACCTGTGATCAGCCATCTTGATACTCACTACCTGTGATCAGCCATCTTGATACTCATTACCTGTGATCAGCCATCTTGATACTCACTACCTGTGATCAGCCATCTTGTTACTCACTACCTGTGATCAGCCATCTTGTTACTCACTACCTGTGATCAGACATCTTGATACTCACTACCTGTGATCAGCCATCTGGATACTCACTACCTGTGATCAGCCATCTTGTTACTCACTACCTGTGATCAGCCATCTTGTTACTCACTACCTGTGATCAGCCATCTTGTTACTCACTACCTGTGATCAGCCATCTGGATACTCACTACCTGTGATCAGCCATCTTGTTACTCACTACCTGTGATCAGACATCTTGTTACTCACTACCTGTGATCAGACATCTTGATACTCACTACCTGTGATCAGCCATCTTGTTACTCACTACCTGTGATCAGCCATCTTGTTACTCACTACCTGTGATCAGCCATCTTGTTACTCACTACCTGTGATCAGCCATCTGGATACTCGCTACCTGTGATCAGCCATCTTGACATCTGGCCATTGTGTAAGTGAGAATGTGATGGGTATAGACTGTAGATCAACAGTCAATGAATCAATTCATCAGTGATTCGATTCTTCCTTGTAAACAGTTGATTTGTTATGCGTGATGATGTTGTGTTGTACAGTGCTGAGTTGGTCAAATGTTTGAATGGAACACAGTGTTTTAGACAAAAATCACTACCACATATATTAGATGTAGGTAGATCCCCCCCCCCCACACACACACACGCACACTTACATATCACACACACACACACATACACACACACAAACCCATTCACAGAAACACACACACAGACACACACACGAACACACAAACACACACACACAGACATTTATCACACAGACACACATCCCCCTCCCCAAACACACACACACTCACAGAAACACACACACAGACACACACACGAACACACAAACACACTTATCACACAGACACAAACACAGACACAGACACACACACAAACACCCACACACACACACACGCTCACACACACACACTCTCACACACACACACAGACACACAGACACACCCACACACAGATGTGACTTGTGTATCGAGATGAGTGTCACTGATGGTAACGTCTGTCTCTCTGCTATCTGGCTCCATCCTTCTCTCTCTCTCTCTTCCACATCCATTCTATTCTGCAGGGTAGGCAGGCAGTCAGACTGAATGGAAAGTGATTGCCTACAGCCAGGGATGGGGGCGGACAGCATGAAGAAGTGGCCCTCCTACCTTAAAGCTTCTGCCCAACAGAATCACAGCATAAATTAAATTAAAAACAGAAAAGACTAAACCGTACGTCCCAGTCGGGGAATGGAGTGCAGAGCTACTGTAGCTAAGTGATGGGAAACTGCTGTTGGGACAGAGATACTGTAGCTAAGTGATGGAAACAGCTGTTGTGACAGAGATACTGTAGCTAAGTGATGGGAAACTGCTGTTGGGACAGAGATACTGTAGCTAAGTGATGGGAAACTGCTGTTGGGACAGCAATACTGTAGCTAAGTGATGGGAAACTGCTGTTGTGACAGAGATACTGTAGCTAAGTGATGGAAACAGCTGTTGGGACAGAGATACTGTAGCTAAGTGATGGTAAACAGCTGTTGGGACAGAGATACTGTAGCTAAGTGATGGTAAACAGCTGTTGGGACAGAGATACTGTAGCTAAGTGATGGTAAACTGCTGTTGTGACAGAGATACTGTACCTAAGTGATGGAAACTGCTGTTGGGACAGAGATACTGTAGCTAAGTGATGGGAAACAGCTGTTGTGACAGAGATACTGTAGCTAAGTGATGGAAACAGCTGTTGTGACAGAGATACTGTAGCTAAGTGATGGAAACTGCTGTGGGGACAGAGATACTGTAGCTAAGTGATGGAAACTGCTGTTGGGACAGAGATACTGTAGCTAAGTGATGGGAAACAGCTGTTGTGACAGAGATACTGTAGCTAAGTGATGGAAACTGCTGTTGGGACAGAGATACTGTAGCTAAGTGATGGTAAACTGCTGTTTGGACAGAGATACTGTAGCTAAGTGATGGTAAACTGCTGTTGGGACAGAGATACTGTAGTTAAGTGATGGGAAACAGCTGTTGTGACAGAGATACTGTAGCTAAGTGATGGTAAACTGCTGTTGTGACAGAGATACTGTAGCTAAGTGATGGGAAACAGCTGTTGGGACGGAAGAGTCAAACATGAGAGCAGTAGCTAGCTATAGACAATAAAAGAAGAAGACTTGTATAGAGTGCAGAAGAGGTGCAGTCTAGACCCGTGTTGTATTTGTTTGGAAGTAGTGGGTATAAGGTATAACTCCATTCAGTTCACTGATTTATTTCATTTTGGGAATCGTGTTAACCCACCTGTTCTTTGAATTACCCTCTTATGTACCCATGATGCTCAGGATTCAACCATCTGTTTTTTACCACTACATCCCTGGTCACATGATGAATGGGATTACAGAGAAAATATTTTTGTCTGGTTCTCTATGAGGGACGTTGGGGAACAAGGGAATCTCCCAGTTGTTATCGAACCTGTCACGATCGTAATTCATAGGCCATTAAACAATACAAGGACCATATGGGTATATAAGTGGTGAGAACAGTGACCTAAACATCAGCCATGTCCACTGAGCTTCCTGTTCAGTCATGTCCACAGAGCTTCCTGTTCAGGCATGTCCACTGAGCTTCCTGTTCAGGCATGTCCACTGAGCTTCCTGTTCAGCCATCTCCACTGAGCTTCCTGTTCAGCTATGTCCACTGAGCATCCTGTTCAGCCATGTCCACTGAGCTTCCTGTTCAGCTATGTCCACTGAGCTTCCTGTTTAGCCATGTCCACTGAGCTTTAATAAATAAAACAAATTAAAATCTCAGTTTTTAGAGCAAAGGGTACTTGCAATTCTCAGATAGTGGGATAGATTCCTGCGTCCACCCAGTCTCTTTGGATAAAAGTGTCTGCTAAATGGCATTTACTATACATTATATTAATGTGTTGATGAATATGTGCCTCTCGTAAATATTACCACTGTTATCTGAAAGAGACTGATCATGGCCAATCCCATATTGACATCTAGCCCCTAAACCAAATGAACAAATTTCAATATCACCACAACACCGTTATCAACGTTCAATGATTTTGTATGCTGTAATCATGGTTTTATCTGTGACCATGCAATCAGTCATCTATAATGATGCCATAATCATTGGTATAGTCCCAAATTACAGGCCATGAACTCATCATTTATTCCTCAAAATCATGTAAAAGGATGTCACATAAAATGGCACCCAATCTAGCAGATACCAAAAACAAAACATATTTAACCTTTGAACCACTTTGAACCTTAACCATAGATAGCTAAACATTTGACTTTGTTGCATGTTAGGCACCCAAAGTAATGCTGATAGGAAGGTAGGGTTGTCCTTGAATGCTGATAGGAAGGTAGGGTTGTCCTTGAATGCTGATAGGAAGGTAGGGTTGTCCTTGAATGCTGATAGGAAGGTAGGGTTGTCCTTGAATGCTGATAGGAAGGTAGGGTTGTCCTTGAATGCTGATAGGAAGGTAGGGTTGTCCTTGAATGCTGATAGTAAGGTAGGGTTGTCCTTGAATGCTGATAGGAAGGCAGGTTTGTCCTTGAATGCTGATAGTAAGGTAGGTTTGTCCTTGAATGCTGATAGTAAGGTAGGGATGTCCTTGAATGCTGATAGTAAGGTAGGTTTGTCCTTGAATGCTGATAGTAAGGTAGGTTTGTCCTTGAATGCTGATAGTAATGTAGGTTTGTCCTTGAATGATGATAGTAAGGTAGGGATGTCCTTGAATGCTGATAGTAAGGTAGGTTTGTCCTTGAATGCTGATAGGAAGGTAGGGTTGTCCTTGAATACTGATAGTAAGATAGGTTTGTCCTTGAAAGCTGATAGGATGGTAGGTTTGTCCTTGAATGCTGATAGTAATGTAGGGATGTCCTTGAATGCTGATAGTAAGGTAGGGATGTCCTTGAATGCTGATAGTAAGGTAGGTTTGTCCTTGAATGCTGATAGTAAGGTAGGGTTGTCCTTGAATGCTGATAGTAAGGTAGGGTTGTCCTTGAATGCTGATAGGAAGGTAGGGTTGTCCTTGAATGCTGATAGGAAGGTAGGGTTGTCCTTGAATGCTGATAGGAAGGTAGGGTTATCCTTGAATGCTGATAGTAAGGTAGGGTTGTCCTTGAATGCTGATAGGAAGGTAGGGTTGTCCTTGAATGCTGATAGGAAGGAAGGGTTGTCCTTGAATGCTGATAGGAAGGCAGGGTTGTCCTTGAATGCTGATAGTATGGTAGGTTTGTCCTTGAATGCTGATAGTAAGGTAGGTTTGTCCTTGAATGCTGATAGTAAGGTAGGTTTGTCCTTGAATGCTGATAGTAAGGTAGGTTTGTCCTTGAATGCTGATAGTAAGGTAGGGATGACTAAAGAGTTAATCACCCTGATTAACTCTTTAGTCATATTCAAGTTTACCTATCTGCTTATGGCCTTGCCTATACCTAGCGACTTGTTTTTTAAATTATATAAGCAAAACATTTTCCATTTTATTTGGAGTAGCAAGCCAGACAAAATTAAAAGTCCTATTTATGTAATGAATATGAATTCAGAGAGCAGACCTTATTAAAGCATTGGACCTATCACTAAAGCCTTCAGTCATACAAAAGTTATACTTAAATCCAAACTGGTTCTCTAGCAGTTTAGTAAGAATGTCACACCCCATGTTCAAGAATGGCCTTTTTCCCTCAATTCAGATTACAACCTCTCCCTTTCGGTCATTTGAAAATGAAATAATCTCCAAAATATTGCTATTTTTAAAGGAAGCCATAGAAAGTTGTCTTCAACATGGTGCCGACAGAGATGGTCACCTCGCTTCGCGTTCTTAGAAAACTATGCAGTATTTTTTTGTTATGTATTATTTCTTACACTGTTACCCCAGGAAATCTTAAGTCTTATTACAAACAGCCGGGAAGAACTACTGGATATAATATACATATTCTTATTCATTCCTTTACACTTGTGTGTATAAGGTAGTTGTTGTGGAATTGGTAGATTACTTGTTAGATATTACTGCATGGTCGGAACTAGAAGCACAAGCATTTCGCTACACTCACATTAACATCTGCTAACCATGAGTATGTGACCAATAAAATATGATTTGAATTTATTTGAATTTGAGTTTAATCCACCAGAAAAGACAGAAAAAATATTACAACAAATATTATGGTTAAACTCAAATATACTAATTTATAAAAATATATATTTTTGGAGAATGTATAAAAATGTATAATCTTTGTAAATGATATGATAAATAAGACTGGTGGTGTTATGTCACACATAGAGCTAACACAAATATATGGAAATGTCCGCTCTACCCAAAATTACAACCAACTAGTGGAAGGGGGAAAATGTAAGGGTCTTGTCTGCCGGCCCTGCATTAAAGACCAAAATTGATTAAAGAAAATTGTGATAAATAAAAAAGTATATCAGTTTCATTTAAGTACCTAAAAATTGACAGCTGTGCCATATAAATTGTTAAATAGTTGGGAAGAGATTTTCGATGTACCAATTCCATGTCATGTGGTTTATGAACTGATACACAAAACGACACTGGATTCAATTTTTCAATTAAAATTATACAAAGTTCTTGCAACCAATAGAATGTTACACTGTATATATGGGGGATACACCCATCCCAGCTCTGCAGATTTTACTGCGAAGAGACAGAATCATTAGATCATAGGTTCAGAACTTTTGTGAAACAGCACAGTGGAAAAATATATGGCAAATAGAAATCAAAACTGGATGATGTTCAGAGATAGATGGGAGGGGTTGAGGGGAGCTGAAGGATGGGACTGCATGGTCTTCAGAGATAGATGGGAGGGGTTGAGGGGAGCTGAAGGATGGGACTAAAAACAAACAAAACATAACTAATATAAAATATACTGTGTCTGTAAAATGGATATAGTATGTATAAGCAGGAAGTAGAAGGCTAAGTGTTGTTGTCCATTAGTTTACTCCAATTAGGGGAGGGGTGGTAGGGTTCAAATAAATAAAAATAAAAATAATGAAGCAAAATAAAAATGAAGCTAAATATATTATATAGATATTTTTTTTATATATTTTGCTTCATTATTTTTATTTTTATTTATTTGAACCCTACCACCCCTCCCCTAATTGGAGTAAACTAATGGACAACAACACTTAGGCTTCTACTTCCTGCTTATACATCTATATCCATATATATATATATATATATATATATATATATATATAGATAGATAGATAGATAGATAGATAGATAGATAGATAGATAGATAGATAGATAGATAGATAGATAGATAGATAGATAGATAGATAGAGTATGTATAAGCAGGAAGTAGAAGCCTAAGTGTTGTTGTCCATTAGTTGTTGTCCATTATATATATATATATATGGATATGGATATATATATATATATATATATATATATGGATATAGTATGTATAAGCAGGAAGTAGAAGCCTAAGTGTTGTTGTCCATTAGTTGTTGTCCATTATATATATATATATATATATATATATATATATATATATATATATATATATATATATATATATATATATATATATATGATATGTATATTTACCTCCCAAAATATATGGGGGATTGGAAATGATGCAGACAGTTGATGGAAGCCACAACCTATCTGCAATATTAAAGGTGAGGGGTTGTCCTTGAATGCCACCCAATCATCTCCCTGTATACAGTACAGATGTATGTTCATAGCACAGTCACATCTACATTATAAGATACTGTCCTGACTGAGACTCACCATAAACATTTCCCCTGGTCAGCACTTCTTCCGTCTCTCCTCTCACCTCTACTATTAATGGACGCAGACAGTAACAACTGTAATGTGGTGCTGTACCATCTTCAGGACTGTAAACCATGGCTGCGTCCCAAAGGGGACCCTTTTCTCTATTTAGTGTACCAATGGGCTCTTGTCAAATGAAGTGCACTATATAGGGAATAGGTTGCCATTTGGGAAACCCTCCATGCTTTGCCAGTCTGTTCGTGTCATTGAGGTTAACCTTCAGTTGCTACTAGGGATTTGCATGTGAAATCAGGTAACGGATTACTTATTGTACAGCAGACCTGGGTTGAAATACTATTCGAAATCTTTCAAAATACTTTCAGCATTTGCCTTTGCCTTCAGGGGCTAGGTGGGTGAGGTTTGCAGTTCTGGGACTATTCCGTTGGTCCATTAAGTCAGGCCAACTCAGTCAACTCAGTCAAGCAGAGATGAAGTGTCTGAAATGTTTTCAAATAGTACTTGAACCCAGGTCTGCTGTGCAATATTGAAGACAGATTTAAGTGGATTATTTTAGCTAATAGCATTCCCAGCCATCACCATCTCTGTGTGAGGGTTTTTCTTTTGTTCATGACAATACTTGTCTTTTGCTGGCTCTTGGCTCATGAATGTATTGTATTCTGTAGTGGATGTTAAGATGTCATCATGCTATTCAGTCATTATTGACTTTGGGACTAGAAATCTATGTAGGCGTATAATGACTTCTCTACCATTGTACAGTATATGCCACTGCTGTAAATAACAAACCTGCTTCTTTTCAAAGTACTTTGACCCCTAGCTATTAGCGATACTGTTGAAAATGGTGTAAATACATACAACCTTAAAAGGGCAGCACGTTGCTGTACAACACGGTTTGAAGTGAGTCAATGTAGGTGAGCTACCTGAAGAATGCTAACAGAGAAATCCATCGACTCCCATCCGTTTCCATGCAACAATGGTAATGTTAAATACACTACTAAGCCATATTTTGGGTCACTGACCCCATACTGCAGGTCCACAGATTATTTGGTAGTTATCCATAAAATGAGGTCAAATTGTAATTTGTAATTTGTGTGATCCAGCCCTTTAACCACAGGCATCGATGTCATGTTTTTTTGAATAGCCTTTTGAATAGCTTGGACCTTGACTACTGTACTGCGCCTGCTCTTCAATTCTACCTCACTGTGCTTATGCTGCACCACATTTCTATGGTACCCTGTTTTTGCTTTGTGCTCTGCTCTGCTCTGCTCCATTCGCTCTCCCCTACCTACCTGGACTGTATTGATGCACTGCTAGCCTTTCACAATATATAATACCGTATAAATCTACAAGCAACACATCATCATCTGTAAGCTGTGGGAGCAAAAGATGGCTCAGTCCATTGCTTTTTCGGGATAGGGTTATTGTCTGAGTAAGGCGCTGAGAGAGAGAGAGAGAGAGAGAGAGAGAGGGGAGGGGGAGAGAGAAACCGGGGGGGGAGAGAGAGAGAGAGAGAGAGAGAGAGAGAGGTCGATCCATTCCCATCAAGTATCTGGGAAAATGTTCCGATAGCAAGGTGTCTGGCCTGGTCTGGTCAGTCTTTAATCTAGATAGTGACTATCACCATTCATCACCAGAGTTAACTCAGTCCATCGTACCCAGACTCTTTGAAAACCATTGATGTGATGTGGTTTTGACGAGGCATTGGAGCTCACACACACACACACACACACACACACACACACACACACACACACACACACACACACACACACACACACACACAGCTTGTGTAGTGGTGTTTCCTCTACTCGTCATCATATTAACAGAATGTCCCAGCACAAAAGGCCGTCACAAGAAACAAATGTGTGACAGTAAAAATACATCATCATGTTTTGTTCCTGATTGACATGATACACAAGTACTAAAGACAGAGAGATCAAGAACTTGAAATTTAAGAACGCTAAAAGTAGTACTTTACAAACTACTTTTCTCTAAGTCAAGAGTTTATTGTGAGGATTTTCCCCAAGTGTTAGGTTATTTTGGGGTTTATTTCAAGTGAATTGAATTGAATGATATAATCGACTCATCGTTCTAAAAATGAGGTATTGCTGAAGTGCTACTGAAATAACGTTGATTTAATTGTATTAACAATGTCCCTTAGTGTAACCTGTTGAGGAAGAATGTGTTCCTCTAAAGTCTAGAACGTTACCTCAAGGTGCCTTAATATTCTAGCTGTCTTTAAAGATGATGGATGTAGTCCAGCAAACCCTTAGCAACCCACGATTAGTCATACTTTATAATGTGTTTATTGAAATTGAATCAAACAGGTTGGAACAGGAGGATGCAGTCAAGCTGCCTGGGAAAACGCACACCCACATCAAGCTGTTTCACCCACTTGGTTCAAGTCAAGGGCAACATTCCCCATCAATGTTCCTTCCTGGTTCTTTAGAAATGTGTCAGAGACCATTTCAGACAGCATTGAGAGATCAGGAACATATACATTATGTATGTGACATGTCCTCGTGTATAGCGGTGATCATGAATCATGGTGATAAGAATCACGTCCTGGTTATTAACTCTCCAGGTTACCTTCTGCCAATGACTGGTTTCAGTACAACGTGTACTAATGGCCGCCTCATCAGAACAGCAATGTGAACCAGATATGGAAACCTATCCTTTTTTCACAGTATCGTGCCTACCTGAACCTTACTGTGGTATTTCCCCCTCACATTGTCCTTTCCAGCACGGTTCCATCAGCTATGGTGATGGCAGGATGAGTAACCAGGATGAGTAACCAGGATGAGTAACCAGGCCAGCACAGTACAGCTCACCTTGGCTCGGCTTAGTAGTCTGAAAGGGGTTCTTTATATTGGTTTTCCCAATACTCAGTGGTTCTTGGTTTTGGATTAATGCTAGTTCTTTTGTGATTCCCGATTAGTATCAAAAGCATGGCTGTGTTGTACTGGTACTTAGTTCTAGTCAGTGTGCCTCTCTCCTCTTTGACACTGCTCACCCATACTCATCACACATACAGTACATTACCCACTGGGAGAAGCACAGCATCAGATCTGAGACTGCAGACAATGTGACCCCAAACATCCTCACTACTCCAGACAATATGACCCCAAACATCCTCACTACTCCAGACAATATGACCCCAAACATCCTCACTACTCCAGACAATATGACCCCAAACATCATCACCACTCCAGACAATATGACCCCAAACATCATCACTACTCCAGACAATATGACCCCAAACATCCTCACTACTCCAGACAATATGACCCCAAACATCCTCACTACTCCAGACAATATAACCCCAAACATCCACTACTCCAGACAATATGACCCCAAACATCCTCACTACTCCAGACAATATGACCCCAAACATCCTCACTACTCCAGACAATATGACCCCAAACATCATCACCACTCCAGACAATATGACCCCAAACATCATCACTACTCCAGACAATATGACCCCAAACATCCTCACTACTCCAGACAATATGACCCCAAACATCCTCACTACTCCAGACAATATAACCCCAAACATCCACTACTCCAGACAATATCACCCCAAACATCCTCACTACTCCAGACAATATGACCCCAAACATCCTCACTACTCCAGACAATATGACCCCAAACATCCTCACCACTCCAGACAATATGACCCCAAACATCCTCACTAATCCAGACAATATGACCCCAAACATCCTCACTACTCCAGACAATATGACCCCAAACATCCTCACTACTCCAGACAATATGACCCCAAACATCTTTACTAATCCAGACAATATGACCCCAAACATCCTCACTACTCCAGACAATATGACCCCAAACATCCTCACCACTCCAGACAATATGACCCCAAACATCCTCACTACTCCAGACAATATGACCCCAAACATCCTCACTACTCCAGACAATATGACCCCAAACATCCACTACTCCAGACAATATGACCCCAAACATCCTCACTACTCCAGACAATATGACCCCAAACATCCTCACCACTCCAGACAATATGACCCCAAACATCCTCACTACTCTAGACAATATGACCCCAAACATCCTCACCACTCCAGACAATATAACCCCAAACATCCACTACTCCAGACAATATGAACCCAAACATCCTCACTACTCCAGACAGTATGACCCCAAACATCCTCACTACTCCAGACAATATGACCCCAAACATCCTCACTACTCCAGACAATATGACCCCAGACATCCTCACCACTCCAGACAATATAACCCCAAACATCCACCACTCCAGACAATATGACCCCAAACATCCTCACCACTCCAGACAATGTGACCCCAAACATCCTCACCACTCCAGACAATATAACCCCAAACATCCACTACTCCAGACAATATGACCCCAAACATCCTCACCACTCCAGACAATATAACCCCAAACATCCACTACTCCAGACAATATGACCCCAAACATCCTCACTACTCCAGACAATATGACCCCAAACATCCTCACTACTCCAGACAATATGACCCCAAACATCCTCACCACTCCAGACAATATGACCCCAAACATCCTCACTACTCCAGACAATATGACCCCAAACATCCTCACTACTCCAGACAATATGACCCCAAACATCCTCACTACTCCAGACAATATAACCCCAAACATCCACTACTCCAGACAATATGACCCCAAACATCCTCACTACTCCAGACAATATGACCCCAAACATCCTCACCACTCCAGACAATATGACCCCAAACATCCTCACCACTCCAGACAATATAACCCCAAACATCCACTGCTCCAGACAATATGAACCCAAACATCCTCACTACTCCAGACAATATGACCCCAAACATCCTCACTACTCCAGACAATATGACCCCAAACATCCTCACCACTCCAGACAATATGACCCCAAACATCCTCACTACTCCAGACAATATGACCCCAAACATCCTCACTACTCCAGACAATATGACCCCAAACATCCTCACTACTCCAGACAATATAACCCCAAACATCCACTACTCCAGACAATATGACCCCAAACATCCTCACTACTCCAGACAATATGACCCCAAACATCCTCACCACTCCAGACAATATGACCCCAAACATCCTCACCACTCCAGACAATATGACCCCAAACATCCTCACTACTCCAGACAATATGACCCCAAACATCCTTACTAATCCAGACAATATGACCCCAAACATCCTCACTACTCCAGACAATATAACCCCAAACATCCACTGCTCCAGACAATATGAACCCAAACATCCTCACTACTCCAGACAATATGACCCCAAACATCCTCACCACTCCAGACAATATGACCCCAAACATCCTCACTACTCCAGACAATATGACCCCAAACATCCTTACTAATCCAGACAATATGACCCGAAACATCCTCACTACTCCAGACAATATGACCCCAAACATCCTCACTACTCCAGACAATATGACCCCAAACATCCTCACCACTCCAGACAATATGACCCCAAATATCCTCACTACTCCAGACAATATGACCCCAAACATCTTCACTACTCCAGACAATATGACCCCAAACATCCTCACTACTCCAGACAATATAACCCCAAACATCCACTACTCCAGACAATATGACCCCAAACATCCTCACCACTCCAGACAATATGACCCCAAACATCCTCACTAATCCAGACAATATGACCCCAAACATCCTCACAGACGATGTTGTATGTATGGTTTACTCCACAGTACTAACACACACCTGCTATGTGAGGTATCTGTTGTGTAACACATATCACCTGCAGTGCATACTACTCCAAACGGATTGAAGAAAACACATACTCTATCTTTGCGTCGGCATGCTAGTCAAGTTTTTGAATAAAAAATAACATTAGTTGCGAAATTTGTTACACCCCTTCACCGGGACTAAAAATCTATGCGGCCAAACATGTCGCATCACCCATGTATTAATGGACAACAACAAAGGGAGTAACAATTATAATCAGACAGCTCAGAATACATTTGTCAGTTAATAGAACTTATGATGTTAAATGATTATAAAGTGATTTCCCAGACTCATAGGCTGTCCAAAATGGCACCCTATCCCCTACATAGTGCACCACTGTTGACCAGTGTAGGGAATAGGGTGCCATTTGGGATGTACAAATATTCTACTGAGCTCAACTAATTACAAAAACAAAATGTCTGGAATCTGTTAAAGAGACTGTGGATCAATAGTATCATGTTATGTTCATGACCCTGACCCCCTCCTCTGTGGCTTCCAGATAGCTTACACATTTTTACTTTCATTTTCTTTTTTCTTTTTCTTGGGGGGTGGTTTGGGGGTGGTAGGGATTGGGAGGGAGGGAGTGGGGCTTGAGGGACTATGGGAAGTAATAGTGTCTTATTAAAACCGATGTGGGCTTATTATATTTGCATGTATGCTATGTGTCTTAAGCTGTGCTTTTAAAGTCAATTAATACTACTCTCAACTCACCCACGTTCGTTATAAATACGATGCATTGTTCCTTCTTATGCTTTAAAGTAAAAATGACAAGTTAAATATATATCTACATATTTACTCTTGTATGATCTTTGTTTCTAGCCATGTACAGTACTGCAGTTTTTCTACTACGCATCTATCTTTGAAAAACAGTTTGTAATACGTTTTATTTTTTGTCTCTGGAAGATTCCTACTGTTAAAGCCTAGCTTTCATTGAACCTCTATTCTGTCTCTAGAATATGGAATGATCGGCGAACATACTGTAAAAAGTCAGCGGCCCAGATCAGTCTTTGACACAAAGGCCCTGCAGGAGCAAGCTGAATCTGCTAAATTTATGGCACAAACTGGTAATACAATAGTTATGTTTCTTTCACCTTTTATTTTGTTAACTATAAACTTAATTTCATCTAAGTCACTTGCATGCTCTCTCTTGTGCTGCACCTTTTAGGTGATAATGTTTCTGTATTTTTTTTAACCTCTTACCACCTCCTCCTTCTTCTGTTGCTATTCACATTAAAACCCACTAGACAAATGTTCCTTTTCCCTTTGAGTATTTACATAGAATAACAACTATAATTGGGCTCCCTGGGTCTCTGTTCATTTGTTGTTACACAGCGAGTTGGCAAGTGCATTACTCGTTTCTCAAATATTAAAGGTAGGAAAAATTGCGCCCTGTCACAGTTAATAATATCCTTAAACATGTGCTTAATAACATTTGAAAAATGTCCTTCATCGACAACTCCTACTGCCTTCGGCAAGAGTGAAACACATACTGAATAAAAAATGGGTTTGATAATTACTGTTTAATGGAAGATAAACTAAAATCTTAACTTAAACCAGTCGAATATACAAAAATATAGTGATGATTGTATCCATTCTAAAATTGCAGGAGGATAGAAATTAATTGAAAAGCATCTTTATTGCTTCTCCAGTTCCTCATAGAGGGTTTCTAGGCTCAATCCAAACGCACTGCGATAAAGACTATTCTTTTTTTTCTATTTCTTTCCCTTTTCTTTCTAATTTCAGTTTTTTTTTTATATAAAAAATACATGTTTCTGGGTTCCGTTAATTGTTTGTTTGGTTTTTAATTTTTTTTAACCCAATTTCACCTCATTTGTTGTTACTTTTAAATCTGTGACATTGATCAACACACCTGCCTTACTTTCATTTTAATTTGCAAATCCACTTTGTTGTTTACTAAATCCTAACAGCATGTCTCCATTCCAACACGCTGTGGGAGTGTGTTATTTGTCTCTTATGGACCCCATCACTTTGCTCTTCAGTTCTTCCATTCTTAGATTGTCTAATTGACTCTCCCTGTACTGCTTCATCTTACCAATTGATCCACCTTTCAAAGTCTATTATAATTCTGATCAGACCAATTATATATAATAGGGTTTACAGTATATCCCTATTGGGTTGAATCAATCTATATCAGTCCTATTATACTGCAGCTTAGTGACACAATACAGAGGGAAATCTTCATAAGATTTCAATTACATATAAATGTATTCAGAGCTGAAATTTCCAAATCTCTTATGCAAATAAAGCCTCGTTGAAATTGAACATCACACGTACATCTTAAACTGTAATCAAAATATTTGAATGTTGTCTTCTTGCTTTCTAACACACAACTAAGCTATCTTGGATTATTCTATTCACCCTACCTACTTAGCTCAATGCCAAGGGTGTTAGCATAACCAATGTTAGCGTTTATTCAATTTATTCAGCATTTCATGGCTTTTGGATTTGTGACATGATCATATTTTTGCATTGAAAGACCTCACCCAGGACATACTGATGCATTGTTGACATTCACTGTCAGTAAGGCAATGCTTTTGTTATTGAGAATTACCACCTAACGGCACACACATAAGCAAATTCACTCCACATGTGTTTATATACAACCAGTGTATGAAGTTGTACCTCTGAGAATTAAACTGGTATACTTTGTATACACTCCTAGAAAGAAGGCTTCCAAAAGGGTTCTTTGGCTGTCCCCATAGGATAACCCTTTTTGGTTCCAGGTAGGGCCATTTTGAGTTCCATGTTAAACCCTCTGTTGAAAGGGTTCTACCTGGAACCAAAAAGGGTTCTTCAAAGGGTTCTCATATGGGGACAGCCGAAGAATCGTTTTAGGTTCTAGAAATAACCTTTTAATCTAACTGTATGGTTCTAGAGACAGTTGACTAGTGTACATTTAAATATTCAGTATCAACAGTTAAAACATGTCATAATAGGAGTGTGACACACCAGCAGACCTTTTGTCACATTCTGCTGTTTGGAAAAATAGTATTTTATGAACCCAATGCAAACTGGCACTGTGAATGTTACTTCCATGCAACAAGCTCCATGCAACAAGCTGTGCTCTTCTGAATAAAATGAAAAGAGGAGTTCTTCTTCCCTCTCGTTTCCCTAGTACTCTTAAGAAAAATATAAACTGGCAAAAAAAAATAATGTTTTCACAAATTGTGATCAAACACTAATTAATATGCATTGGAGTACGATCCTCTCTGGTTGTCAAGGAAACTGCACTGTAGACTGTAGTGCTGTAACACTGCTGTGGGATCCATACTCTAGACTTCTCATTAACTAACTCTCCATTCAAGTTGAACTTTTATTTCACTAGTAGATGTCCTTCTTGCATGCAACCATGTTGTTTTACATTTTATAGAGCTTTTTGAAACATTTGATTTGGTTTTATTGATGCATGTGTCAGTATGAAAGATGAAGGTGAACTGTAGCTGTAAGATGTAACACCTTTTAGTCAGATAAAGGGCCAAATCCCTTATTGTGATCAGAAGTAACACTGGGGCCTGTGATGTGGAGCTTTGCTGTGATCTTTGAATAAATGTCCTTCAGACTAAATCTGACAAATGATTAGTGTCAATTATGATGCATCTGTACAGTTCCTCCAAACCATTTGGGACTTTACTATGATGCATCTGTACAGTTCCTCCAAACCATTTGGGACTTTACTATGATCCATCTGTACAGTTCCTCCAAACCATTTGGGACTTTATTATTCTCCAACTGTACAGTTCCTCCAAACCATTTGGGACTTTATTATTCTCCAACTGTACAGTTCCTCCAAACCATTTGGGACTTTATTATTCTCCATCTGTACACTTCCTCCAAACCATTTGGGACTTTACTATGATCCATCTGTACAGTTCCTCCAAACCATTTGGGACTTTACTATGATGCATCTGTACAGTTCCTTCAAACCATTTGGGACTTTACTATGATCCATCTGTACAGTTAGTCCAAACCATTTGTACTTTACTATGACACAATAAGATTAATTTTCTTTCTACTTGAGACTCCGTTCATGGGAGCCAGACAAGGTTTCTGAACAAACAGCTTTTTGACCAATTACTAGTCTTAAAGGTTCTTGTTCCCTGCAATCACAATACAACAACACATACAAAATGATGAATGGGAAATCAAAGGAACTGGATCAAGAGATATGGGGCTAATGACCAACAGAGTCGTGGTCTTCTCTCTTATTAATCATTTATCAAAGATCACATAAAGGTAAAACATGTCTATTTAGTTAAATATTAAAGTTAACTAGGTTAATATCCCTTAACGTAGTAGTAGTTTAGAATAACTCCTCCCCCGTTGCTCTACCTTGAAACCCCGCCCCAGCACAAAGCTCCACCCCAGTATAACCCCACCCCCTGTAGCCCCACCCCCTGGGCTGATCATGTGACCGTGTTGCTGCATTTAACTGGTGTCACCCTTCTCCCTCTACACAGGTGAATCTGGTGCAGAGGAGTGGTCCCAGTGGAGCTCATGCTCAGTTTCATGCGGCCAAGGGTCGCAGGTGCGAACAAGAACATGTGGTTCACCATACGGAACACACTGCAGCGGCCCTTTAAGAGAGTCAAGGGTTTGCAATAACACTGTCCCCTGTCCAGGTAGTAATAGCTGCAGCATTATTACTTTACTTGTTATAACGTCTTTCTCCTTCACCCTTCATTTTTCTATGTGTGCATTGTTGTGCTTGCTTTGAATTGACCATCAAACCAATGTTTTAGTTACTGTTTAGTTTGACCTTTTAACTAGTCTATTTGGTTATATTCTTATTACTTAATATTATTATTTCATGTATTATTATTATTGTTATTATTATTATTATTATTATTGTTAGACATCTATTATCTGGTGATGCTTTCTTCTCTTTGTGCATGTCACGGTGTTTTTCAGAAGTGTTGTCTATGTAATCCATCTCTTCCCATATAATGATAAGTCATTTCACCACAACTCCTGAAATGATTGACAGTGATGTAGTTCTGTAGTTTTGCATGTTATGGAGATTAGGGAATTGTAGATTCTGGTTTGTGTCTCCAGGGTTCAGTGTGTTTGCTTGTAGGTTAAGGTTAGTGGTATATTTGTATATATATATAGCAGTATCTGTACAATTATACTGCAAGACATATTTATCTCGATGTAGGCTGTTACAGTAGTTGAGTTGATGAAATGTTGCCTAGATTTTTGCATACTTAGTCTGGTACCTAATATTTTTGGGTTGTTGGTCCAGTTGATGTATTTTGCACCTCTGGGGTCTTTAGAATGTTATAACGTCTTACACTGTTGACAGTTCTTGCGTTTTTTGGCAGATGGTGACATTCAGTATTTTCTTATAAACACAACATTCCCCTACACAAGACAGTCCGTCATTGGTAATTGTTGGTGATTTGTGATGTATTACCTTCTGAATTGTGGAGAAGAAACCCATCTTCTGTGTGTGTCTACTGTATGTAGATATCCCTGTGTTCAACAGCAGCTGTCATACTAATCTTAGTGTTTTTACATCTGTTGATTTGCAGGGAATTTTAGGAGCCACTCTTCTATGTGGAGGAAAGTGTCACTGAAATTACATTTAGGCACAAAGTCATATAAAAGGTTTCACCCCCGTCGGCTAATCAGAAATTCATGCGACCAGCTCTCTGACATTTAGTCAGACGTAGTCCACATTAAGATGTGTCATGACTAAGTGTAGGGTTGGCAGTTTTCTCAAGGGTCAGACAAGAGGGCAAGACATTATTCCAAACCGTTTTCATTTACCATTTCTAACCTGACAAGCTCTGGTAGCTAGCTGAACTGACCCAACACGTTCTGGTAGCTAGCTGAACTGACCCAACACGTTCTGGTAGCTAGCTGAACTGACCCAACACGTTCTGGTAGCTAGTTGAACTGACACAACAAGCTCTGGTAGCTAGCTGAAATAACCCAAAGAGCTCTGGTAGCTAGCTGAACTGACCCAACACGTTCTGGTAGCTAGCTGAACTGACCCAACACGTTCGGTAGCTAGCTGAACTGACCCAACAAGCTCTGGTAGCTAGCTGAACTGACCCAACAAGCTCTGGTAGCTAGCTGAACTGACCCAACAAGCTCTGGTAGCTAGCTGAACTGACCCAACACGTTCTGGTAGCTAGCTGAACTGACACAACAAGCTCTGGTAGCTAGCTGAACTGACCCAACAAGCTCTGGTAGCTAGCTGAACTGACCCAACAAGCTCTGGTAGCTAGCTGAACTGACCCAACAAGCTCTGGTAGCTAGCTGAACTGACCCAACAAGCTCTGGTAGCTAGCTGAACTGACCCAACAAGCTCTGGTAGCTAGCTGAACTGACCCAACACGCTCTGGTAGCTAGCTGAACTGACCCAACAAGCTCTGGTAGCTAGCTGAACTGACCCAACACGCTCTGGTAGCTAGCTGAACTGACCCAACAAGCTCTGGTAGCTAGCTGAACTGACCCAACACGCTCTGGTAGCTAGCTGAACTGACCCAACAAGCTCTGGTAGCTAGCTGAACTGACCCAACACGCTCTGGTAGCTAGCTGAACTGACCCAACAAGCTCTGGTAGCTAGCTGAACTGACCCAACACGCTCTGGTAGCTAGCTGAACTGACCCAACAAGCTCTGGTAGCTAGCTGAACTGACCCAACACGCTCTGGTAGCTAGCTGAACTGACCCAACACGCTCTGGTAGCTAGCTGAACTGACCCAACAAGCTCTGGTAGCTAGCTGAACTGACCCAACAAGCTCTGGTAGCTAGCTGAACTGACCCAACCAGCTCTGGTAGCTAGCTGAACTGACCCAACCAGCTCTGGTAGCTAGCTGAACTGACCCAACCAGCTCTGGTAGCTAGCTGAACTGACTCAACAAGCTCTGGTAGCTAGCTGAACTGACCCAACAAGCTCTGGTAGCTAGCTGAACTGACCCAACAAGCTCTGGTAGCTAGCTGAACTGACCCAACAAGCTCTGGTAGCTAGCTGAACTGACCCAACAAGCTCTGGTAGCTAGCTGAACTGACCCAACAAGCTCTGGTAGCTAGCTGAACTGACTCAACAAGCTCTGGTAGCTAGCTGAACTGTATGAATCACCCTCTTCCATTCAGAAACAATAATTGAAGCAGTCAGCCTATAGAGCCATGTACCCCAGGTGTCCCCCTGGATTGTAATGAAGAATAAGACAACCAGAAGTGATAGTGCTTCCCAAATAATCCATTATTTCCCCCTTGGTGAGGTTTTGGCAGCAGGCTAATAGGCTAAGCTGTCTCTTTCCCTGGAAGTAATGTGCCGTTGTTTCAGGCCAGTAATGTAGTCAAATCGACAGCAGAAATATTGAAATCTGTGTTTGTCTGAGTAAAATAGTTTTCAAGGACAGAAATACACGCAGGGAACATTTTCCTTGAAGGGCACTACACAAGGACTTTATAACACATTCATAACCTATACATACTGGCTGCATTCATAACTGCTTATGTCAACAACCACAAGACAAGGCAATATATATGTTGTTGTTTTTTTGCACAGAAGAAAATACAAAACAATATGATGAGAGTTTAAAAGGAAACATGACAAGAACATGGAGAGGAAGGAGCGGTGCAGGACAGGTCAAAACAACTTCCTCCTTTCAAGTAATTCTAGAATGAAACCAAACAAAGAAGTATTCTGATTTATAAGACTGTTAAACGTTTAGAATTTGACACAGAGGAAAACCAGATAAAATAAAATAAAAAATAAACTGATGTTTGTTGATGGAAGTTTGAGCATTTAGAAAGTCAACTGCTTATTAAGGCGTTATGTATGGCTTATGAACATGTTAGGAAGTCCTTATGTCGGTAAAGTGTCACTGCTACACAGCATGATGTCACAGTGGAGCAGTTTGTCTCATTTCAATCCTCACTAGAAGCTCACTACTAGAGCACCTTGATGACAATTATTCAAATGCAACGTTACCCAATTTAGAGATGGTATTTTTATACCAATTTGTTGAAAACGGCCAAAGTCTTACATAATTCCACCTTTCTTTTCAGTTGTAAATAGTTTATTGCACGGCAGAGAAGGCTTGTTAACTGTTCCAACACTGATTTCAATTATATGTCCTTTAATAAGGAAGAAGGCACAGTCTGCGTCCCAAATGGCAACCGATTTTGTATATAGTGCGTTACTTTTGACAAAGACCCATAGTGCTCTGATCAAAAGGAGTCCACTACGTAGGGAATAGGGTGCCATTTGGTCAAAAGTAGTGTACTACGTAGGGAATAGGATGCCATTTGTTCAAAAGTAGTGCACTATATAGGGAGCCATTTGGAACACAGAGCCAGACTTGTAGCTCAACCTGTACTCTGATTATATTTCTAACTGAACTAAAGAACTCCAGCCTTGCCCGATTTTTATTTATTCAACTAGGCAATTCAGTTAAGAACAAATTCTTATTTACAATGACGGCCTACCCCAGCCAAACCCTAATCCGGACGACGCTGGGCCAATTGTGCTCCGCCCTATGGGACTCCCGATCCCGGCCGGTTGTTATATAGCCTGGAATCTAACCAGGGTCTGTAGTGACACCTCTTGCACTGAGATGCAGTGCCTTAGTCCGCAGCGCCACTCAGGAGCACTCGGGAGTCCTATCTGATAAAAGCTCTTCATTATAAGCCTGACTTTGTGATCCTAGAATATGGTGTTGATCCTTCACAGAAGAGATACACTCTCCCCATCCATCCCACTGTCTCTCTCTTTCTCTCTCTCTCTCTTTCTCTCTCTTTCTCTTTCTCAGGTGCGATTGGGACTTTGATTTTAATTAACAATGTTTGAGCGGGATTTGCGTTTTCATGAAGCAATCAGAGGCGTTGAAGGAGGGATATGCCACTTGGCAGGATAACTTGGCACTCTTAACACACCAGTGACCAGATTATGTTTTATCCCAGGTGATAGAGAAGACATTCTGAGACAGTTCTAAGAAGCGCCAAACAGTCTAGCCTGACACAGTATTAGATGTCGGCCATTTTGTAGAAATACTATGTTGTTCTTTGTAAGCCGGTACTTCTGCTTGGCAGATCAGCAAGCAGTATGTGAATATGAATCACTACACAGAAGTAATATTAGGTCAAACTCATTTCACTTCCTAAAGATGGAAGCCCCACGTGGTCCCACAAGCCCATGATTACTACTTTGTGGTAGTTTAGGGTAAAGCTCACTGGTTGGATACGTATATGTGCTTTCTGTTTTGCTGAATATTATTGATCAAATCGTGTCATGTGGCAGAAACAGCGACAGCAATTAAACTGTCTATTTTATGTCTGTTGTGTACCATGCTCTTGCTGCAAAACTACATTTTTCCCTGGGATAATAAAGTTGAAACCTTATAGTTGGCCCCTAACCTCTGACCTCTGCCCTATGTCCAACAGTGCATGGCGTCTGGGAAGAGTGGTCACCATGGAGCCTGTGTTCGTTTACGTGTGGGCGTGGCCACCGCACTAGGAACAGGATGTGTGCCCCGCCCCAACATGGAGGGAGAGCCTGTGACGGGCCTGAGACCCAGAGCAAACTCTGCAACATCGCCCTCTGTCCAGGTATGGACTGTTGTCAATCTGCGTGTGTGTGTGTTTGTGTGTGTGTGTGTGTGTGTGTGTGTGTGTGTGTGTGTGTGTGTGTGTGTGTGTGTGTGTGTGTGTGTGTGTTTTGACATATTCTAATGAGACCATGGGTATAATTACCAGGATCCAAACAGAGGCAAACAGAACCAAACAGGGAGGGACCTATCTGAATTGGTCCAATAGAAACTCAACTTTTCTTTACAACTGTTTGCTACAGTGTGCACTAATGATTACACCCCATGATGCCCTGTTGTTATGCTTGCTTGTTTATTTTCCAACGTTTAGTATTTTAAAAGCCACTTCCTTGTCTTTCGTTCTCTAAATATTTGAATGGAGCTCTGATCCACATAATGTCAGTCAACATTCGGTCCTTCAAGAATGACTGAGGTGAATACGTTTAGAAACAAAGGGACCAGTAACAGACACAACACAAGTGATTTTCTACTCATTGGCACCATGTTAATATTAATAGCACCATGTTAATAGCAACATATTCCCTATGTAGTGCACTACTTTCAATCCGAGCCCATAGGGAATCCCATAGGGCTCTGGTCAAAAGTAGTGCACTATGTAGGGAATAGGGTGCCGTTCAGAAGATAAAGTCTAATCAAAAGACTATCTTGCAAGGAGAGAGCCTCTTGGGAGAAGACAACAGCTGCCTTTTTGGTGCAACATTATAGGATCAATTACACTGCAACTCAATGAAGAGAGAAGAGAGAGAGGAGAGAGAGAGAGGAGAGAGACAGAGACAGAGAATGAGGGGAGAGAGAGAGGGAGAGAGGAGAGAGGGAGAGAGGAGAGGAACGGGAGAGGAGAGAGGGGGTAGAGAGAGAGAGAGAGAGAGAGAGAGAGAGAGAGAGAGAGAGAGAGAGAGAGAGAGAGAGAGAGAGAGAGAGAGAGAGAGAGATGTAGACGGGATGCATATGGCATACAGGCCTCATGACATATTTAAAAGCAGCATGTGCCGTTCATGCTTACATCATAATATGGGTTGAAAACCCGCTGTCATAGAGTCAACACTGCAACACTGAAGAGGAAATCACTTAGCCGCAATTGCCAGTGAATGGTAAGCAGATTAGTGATGATGAGGTTTTTCCACAACCAGTGTGTGCAAGATGGTAGACAGACGATGATGCGCTCACAAAAAAGAACACACACACACACACACACACATACACTTAGTTTTTTCAGTTGCCTGGCTTTAAAAGTCTGCAGTCCATTCAGTCCAGTCAACTCCAATGCAATTAACAGCTATTTTCCTGAGCAAATTAAGTGTGTGTGTGTGTGTGTGTACCCGTATGTTATTTTTTTTCTAACTTTTGCTACTGTCATTTGATGTTCGATGTTAAATGAAAAAGGCTTGTCTGGGTCGTTCAGGTTGTCTGGGTCGTCCAGGTTGTCTGGGTCGTCCAGGTTGTCTGGGTCGTTCAGGTTGTCTGGGTCGTTCAGGTTGTCTGGGTCGTCCAGGTTGTCTGGGTCATTCAGGTTGTCTGGGTCGTCCAGGTTGTCTGGGTCGTTCAGGTTGTCTGGGTCGTCCAGGTTGTCTGGGTCGTCCAGGTTGTCTGGGTCGTCCAGGTTGTCTTGGTCGTCCAGGTTGTCTGGGTCGTCCAGGTTGTCTGGGTCGTCCAGGTTGTCTGGGTCGTTCAGGTTGTCTGGGTCGTCCAGGTTGTCTGGGTCGTCCAGGTTGTCTGGGTCTTTCAGGTTGTCTGGGTCGTTCAGGTTGTCTGGGTCGTCCAGGTTGTCTGGGTCATCCAGGTTGTCTGGGTCGTTCAGGTTGTCTGGGTCGTCCAGGTTGTCTGGGTCGTCCAGGTTGTCTGGGTCGTTCAGGTTGTCTGGGTCGTCCAGGTTGTCTGGGTCGTCCAGGTTGTCTGGGTCATTCAGGTTGTCTGGGTCGTCCAGGTTGTCTGGGTCGTTCAGGTTGTCTGGGTCGTTCAGGTTGTCTGGGTCGTCCAGGTTGACTGGGTCGTTCAGGTTGACTGGGTCGTTCAGGTTGTCTGGGTCGTCCAGGTTGTCTGGGTCGTTCAGGTTGTCTGGGTCGTTCAGGTTGTCTGGGTCGTTCAGGTTGTCTGGGTCGTCCAGGTTGTCTGGTTCGTTCAGGTTGTCTGGGTCGTTCAGGTTGTCTGGGTCGTCCAGGTTGTCTGGGTTGTGACAGTACATTGAGAGATGTTTCTTCAGAGGCTTTACTGATTGACCCTGTAGTTCTAGTCTGATGTGTGGTGACACGGCTACTTCTGTGACCACCTCAGTATCTTGTTTTGTCTCCAGCTCTTCATTCGGCTGCAGGTCTTTTTGACAGAACTATTTACAGCTCTGGGGTGTGGCTATAAGCAAAAAGACACGTCTCTGAACTCTAAGTTCATGGACAATAAAGTATTCTTCTTCTCTTCTTTTAAGAAAAGGCCAAGCTCTTCATTCAACTGTAGGTCGTTTTGCAGAAATTTAACTCTGGCTCTGTTTTAAGAAGGGTGTAGTTGGTAATAAATGCAGCAGAACCTCCCCCAAGGAAGTTGGTTTGTGGAGGCAATGACAAATGCAGGTGGCAAACTCATTACTTTCTGTGTTTGTCCTCTGAGCCGTTTTAAGGCATTTTCACCTCTGAGAAGAGAACTGAGAACTAGCAGCTCCAAAAGCAGAAGTAATGAATTGTCCCTATTCCCTATATAGTGCACTTCTACTCTGGTCAAAAGGAGTGCACTGATGGGTACAGTTTTGGGACACATCCACACACGGCCATTCTCTTGCAATATGACCCACTAGACCTGAACTATTTCAAGCCACTCAAACCACAAGCGGTAATGGTGTGTTCATGCATGAACATTGCACTGTGTTTTCAGGGGAAGGATATTATAATATGGGTGTCTAGGTGTCAGGCTCTCAACCTGAAGACAGCCATTTGAATATGGTCTCCTTCCACTTCTTCTGACTGACTGTCCTATTTTTCTCCCTTTCTCTCCCTCTTGGGTCTTGTGTGTGTGTGTGTGTGTGTGTGTGTGTGTGTGTGTGTGTGTGTGTGTGTGTGTGTGTGTGTGTGTGTGTGTGTTGGTACGTGTCTGTGTGTGTGCCCCAGTGGACGGCCAGTGGCAGGAGTGGAGCCTGTGGAGTGACTGTTCAGTGACCTGTGCCAACGGGACCCAGCAGAGGACCAGACAATGCTCAGCCGCTGCCCACGGTGGGTCGGAGTGTCGTGGCCACTGGGCGGAGAGCAGAGAGTGTTACAATCCAGACTGCACAGGTAACACACTGACTGGGCCACTTAGCTATTAATGCCATCATCATCGCCATCATCATCATCACCATATTCATCATTATCACCACCACCATCATCATCATCATCATCACCACCATCATCATCATCACCACCATCATCACCATCACCATCATCATCATCACCACCACCACCACCATCATCACCATCACCATCATCATCATCACCATCACCATCATCATCACCACCACCACCATCATCATCATCATCATCACCATCATTATCATCATCATCACCATCATCATCATCACCACCATCATCACTATCATCATCGTCCCAGGGACTACAGATGTAAATTAGCTGTTAGCTAAATCTGGTGCAATGTATCATTTCTCAGTGGTGTGAGACTTGTGTTTGTGTTGTACAGTGTCCCTGTCCAAATAAACTTAATGGAATAGTTCACCCAAATTACAAAATTACACATTGGTTTTCCTATGCTGTCAGCGGTCTATGGACAAGGTATGACAGCAATCCATGATACAGTATGGTTTAGTTTCCCTTAGTTAACGTTTTAGCATTTGTGGCACAATTCCCATTCAAGTCATGGGACCAATATTAGCATTTTTTGCGCATCATGTCCAAATCATCCAAAAGTATCTAAAATTGATTGTGAATCTCAACAAAGTCTCTTATAGATAGTGCTGAGCGATGAACTGAAACTGGGGTTATTTTTGGTTTTTGAAACAACTAATTCACTGATGTCGGTTCAATTATTTTAATTCCATTTTGTTCATTTTCTTTCCTTTTTCTGTGAGCTCAATGCGCACATTAAGTAGTTTCTCTAGAGATAAATCAGATCAAGCCCGAACTGTGCGATGTAGTAGGGAGTTGTATTTTCCAACAGGTAGATATTCTACAAAGTTTAGTGCAGAAAACATGGTAATTAACTGCAATGACCATAATCCATTGCGTGCCTACTTGTCCGTTCTGTGTGTTTCTAAAGGCCTGCTACATTAGGTTAATGTGGGGAAGACACGGAGAGAGAGAGGAGAGACAGAACATAGATATAGAGGGCAGTTGCTTGGCGAGGTATCTCTACCTGAAAATACATGATCTAAGTTATTGATAGTTGGTATTCAGCAGTCATAAAAATATGTCTTATTTACTTTGAAGAACTACTAAAATAGTGATTATGTCAGACAGCAGCTCTATAGAGATGAGATGATGACTTGGAATTAAATATTAAAGTCATCAAATAAAACAAATATTTAATTCAAATAAATAAAGGATGGTTAATAAGTGATTAGCAGTAATGGGAAGTCACTACCATCATGGGACTTGGGATGTTTTAATTGTTTTATTCAGTGTTGTTACAGCATTCAACCCACACAATACATAGTGAATTTAATGCCAAGAAAAACAATATCTAATTTATGAATCTAACTGAAAACGAAACCAACCTCAAGAAGTACTAATCTCTCAGCAATAATTTTGGATGATTTGAACACGATGTCATTTTGATGAACTATCCTGTTAATAAAATAAATTCAGCTTCTGAATCACCATACAAAATACATGCTATGAACCATATGAACATGTCATGTAAATGTCATTCTGAATACAAAACTACTACAGTATCTGTAACTACTGCAATAAGAGTTCAGAATAAAGACTTTTGGTCAATCTAGCACTGGGCAGGGACCAGAGAGTTTACATTTACATACACCCTGTCAGACAGGTCAGAGCCTGGCTGACAGGGTGTATGTAAATGTGACGGGTGCTACAATCCAGACAGGTCAGAACCTGGCTGACAGGGTGTATGTAGAAGTGACAGACGTCACTGTGCTTGCTCAGCCGTACCACTTCCTCCTGAACCAACTCACACAGAGACTAGAACCCAGAACATCCACCTTCCAAACACACATGGCTGCCCTCTTCACAATGCCAACTACGCTACCGAAACAACAGTGACCAGGTCTCATCAATTAGATCTCTAACGTCCTGTTAGATATACTGTATTTGTGTTATTCATGTAGTTACTTTAATAATCACTTTAATAACTCTACCTACATGTACTGTACATATTACCTCAATTACCTTGACACCGGTGCCCCCGCACATTGAGACATGGATCATGTCTGTCCATTTCAAACCTCCACTGAGGTTAGTCCTTGGACCCGTATGTATGGAAAAGGGGTAAATACAGGTGGGATGGAGGAGTGATGGAGAAGGGATGGAGAGATGAAATAGAGGAGTGTGACCCCTTCCCAGGGTTGTTCTACCTTTCAGAGAAGGTCATGTGATTAACTGTTTAGCTGAAGGGGACCATCTGTTTTTTCCTAATGCTTGATTTTACTGTGTTCATTAAAAAGCCATAAAACATGCCACTGCTTTGGGAAACTTTATCATAAAAGGCCTTTTAATATTGGCAAAGTGAGGAAAGTTATCACCGCAGTCACAGAGCAGCCTCCCCAGCCATAAAAGGAGACATATTCCTCATTATTACAAGTATTATCAGAGTCATTTTATTAATTGAATCTGGATGAAATTCTGCCAATTTTTTTTTTTTTTTTACTATATCTCTGGGTACTATAAAACATGTCCACGGCTTTGTGCCAAATGGCACCCTATTCCCTGAGTCCCTGGTCGAAAGTAGTGCACTATATAGAGAATAGGGCGCCCTTTGGGACACGCCCCCATGTGTCCCAGTATCTATAATCCCACCTACTGTGTCTGTGTAAGAATGAATTCACATCTTTTAGCTACACATCATAGTAGAGCTGCATCCCCTGGGGGACGTAGCACATAGAATGGTCAAGGTGGTGTGGTATTTTAGAGCAGTGATTCATAACCTTTTTCAGTTACTGTTCCACCAACAACATGTTGCGCTTCCCAGAGTACCCCTGAAGTAACCCCTGATGTGCATTTTACCAGTAGGACTATTGTCTCAGGAGTCTTCTCAGGTATCCCCAGGGGTCCTAGTGCCATTATAGAAATTGAAAGACCGGCTGGCTGATGGTAAAAAAATGAGAGATTCCTTATTGGTCATGCTTTATTGACAACCGATTGGATGTTGGGGAGAGAAGATGGAGTCCAGAGGCTCTCTGGCTCCTTGTTTTAAAATCCATCATCTACTGTACTAATTTCTACTCCTTCATCACTCTGCTCTGAATGAACTGACCAGGACAAAGCCAGCCTAATGATGAGCTGCCACCATAATGTTTTACCTGTCAAGTTTTTAACAATCAGCAGACAAGGAGAGGACACAAGGAGAGGAAATAAGGAGAGGAAATAAGGAGAGGAAATAAGGAGAGGAAACAAGGAGAGGAAACAAAAATACAACACAAGGATATAACATAAGGAGAGGCCACACGGATAGGACACAAGGAGAGGACACAAGGAGAGGACAGATATTTAGGCATTTGAGAAAGAGACCCTTTTTAACAGTGATGTGTCTCCTCCACAGCCAATGGCCAGGGTCTAACTCCTCAGCCAGGGGTCTAACTCCTCAGCCAATGGCCAGGGGTCTAACTCCTCAGCCAATGGCCAGGGGTCTAACTCCTCAGCCATTGGCCAGGGGTCTAACTCCTCAGCCAATGGCCAGGGGTCTAACTCCTCAGCCAATGGCCAGGGTCTAACTCCTCAGCCAATGGCCAGGGTCTAACTCCTCAGCCAGGGGTCTAACTCCTCAGCCAATGGCCAGGGGTCTAACTCCTCAGCCAATGGCCAGGGGTCTAACTCCTCAGCCAATTGCCAGGGTCTAACTCCTCAGCCAGGGGTCTAACTCCTCAGCCAATGACCAGGGGTCTAACTCCTCAGCCAATGGCCAGGGTCTAACTCCTCAGCCAATGGCCAGGGTCTAACTCCTCAGCCAATGGCCAGGGTCTAACTCCTCAGCCAATGGCCAGGGTCTAACTCCTCAGCCAATGGCCAGTTGTTTATTAACAGTGATGTGTCTCTCCTCCTCAGCCAATGACCAGTGGTTTAACTGATCTGTCTCCTCCTCAGCCATTGGCCAGTGGTTTAACTGATCTGTCTCCTCCTCAGCCAATGGCCAGTGGTTTAACTGATCTGTCTCCTCCTCAGCCATTGGCCGGTGGTTTAACTGATCTGTCTCCTCCTCAGCCAATGGCCAGTGGTTTAACTGATCTGTCTCCTCCTCAGCCAATGGCCAGTGGAATCCCTGGGGGCCTTGGAGTGGCTGCTCCAAGTCATGTGACGGGGGTTGGCAGAGGCGGGCGCGGGTGTGCCAGGGGGCGGCGGTCACCGGGCAACAGTGTGAGGGCACGGGGGATGAAGTCCGCAAGTGCAGTGACCAGCGTTGCCCAGGTAACGATAACCCCATAACCACCATAAGTGAGACCGCAAGAGTCAATTAACTGGAAGCGTGGAGTGAAGATAATGATCTTCCTCTTCGCTGATGAAGAGTGACGTGTCTTTCTGTTCCTGTAGGAGGAAACGATAAGAGTTACATAAAGCAGAGGGTGGGCAACCCAGCTTCAGCTCTGCTCTGAAAATAGACAGAGCCTAGAAAGATAATCTGCAATTCAACAGTGAATTCAACAACGGAGTAATACAAAGCTTCTATTTTGGGTTACGATAAAGATTGACAGTTGTGCTAAACTCATGAGATATGTATACTGTAGGTTATTGTCTATTCTTCAAGAACCAATGGGCAAATATCAAGAATTGAAATTACCATTGAACAGCTTCCCAAATCAGACTGTAGCTTTAAGAGGAAGCTGTTAGAGAGAGAATAGAGAGAGAGAGAGAAATAAAAAGAGAGAGAGGATAAAGAGAGAGAGAGAATAGAGAGAGATAATAGAGAGAGAATAGAGAGAGATAAAGAGAGAGAGATAAAGAGAGAGAGAATAGAGAGAGAGAGAGAGAGATAATAGAGAGAGAGAATAGAGAGAGATAAAGAACGAGAGAGAAAATAAGAGAGTGTTATTTTGTCTAGGTCCTAATGTATGATTAATATCTTAATATTAATTGATGGTGTTGATTAACCACCTGTTTTTATCTCCATGGAGACTGTTCGGTACCACAGCGATGAATGCAAATTCAATCTTTTGTTTGACCATTATCACCCTGTAAAGAGTGGCATTGTTTCTGTTGTAGGAGTAAGGACTGTAGGGAAGCAGTTCCCATGATCAATCTTTTTCAAACCTGTTCTATTTTAAGCAGTTTAATCCAACACAAAGAAACCATTTTACAACTACAGCCTGTTCATGTATTACAATCTAGTTACAATCTAGTCTACACTTATGCAATTATAGAGGAGGCTGGTGGGAGGAGATATAGGAATACAGGCTCCTTGTAACGGCTGCAATGGAATTAATGGAATGGTATCAAACCAGGGGTTGGAACCAAAATTATTTTCCAATCGTTTTCATTATTTTTTGGGTTCCGTTCAACTGTTTCGACCAGCAAAATAAAGTTCTGAACCGGTTGGAACCCTAAAAAACGTTGGGTTTATATTGTTCCTTTCTGTTCCTTTTAAACCGCTGAAATATGTATTTTTTTTTACATGAATATTAAATTGTATTTTGCCATAACATCACGGTTTAATTGTAATGAAAGACAAACACCCACTGTGCTGCCAGTCAGAATGTAGGGCGCGAGGTGGAGCTGACATTTTCAGGGGGAGCGAGAGAGTTTGGAGGAAGCTTGCCTTGAAGCGCTGGGCATCTTGTTATGACATCATTATCTGAATTAGACACACAGAGGAGGAGCAGCTTCTATGGAGGAACTTTGAATGTCTTTGAACATCCGAGTTGGTGTAACGTTGGACCAGAGCTAACGTTAGCTAGCTAAATAGCTAATGAGCTAACTAGCTAACTAGCTAACTAGCTTGTGTGTGCAGAGCAGCACTATAATTAAAATCAAACTCTTACCTTTTTGGAGTTAATAAATGCAATGTGAAACGTGATAACTAAAGTATCCTTAACTAGCATTGAAAAGTAAATCCATTCTTCTCTAATTAAACATCTCTCCCTAATTTCTGAATTACACTTGTAACGTTGTCAGTAGGCTACAGTAACCTATGTAACGTTGTCAGTAGGCTACAGTAACCTATGTAACGTTGTCAGTAGGCTACAGTAACCTATGTAACGTTGTCAGTAGGCTACAGTAACCTATGTAACGTTGTCAGTAGGCTACAGTAACCTATGTAACGTTGTCAGTAGGCTACAGTAACCTATGTAACGTTGTCAGTAGGCTACAGTAACCTGTGCTTCACAGGGGAGGGGCAGGTAGACTCAACACAAACACCTTGAAGCGCTGGCAAAAATTTCCAGCTGGCAGGCAAACGCTGGAATAATAATAATAATAATACAAAAAATATTATATTAATAATAATAATAAAAAATAATAATAATAATATAAAAAAAATATATATATTTAAAAAATACAAAATAAAATATATATATATATAATAATAAAAATTATAAAAATTATCATAATAATAATAATAATAATAATTTCTGAGTGACAGACTGAAGGCTTTGTATAGGCACTTTTTTATGGGACTTTTGTGGGACTGTAAAAAAATGCCCGGAACATAAAATTATGTTTTTAACCAGTTCGCATGCTTTTAAAATAACGGTTCTCTTCCGGGACAGTATAGATAACTTTAGTTTATGGTCCGGGTTCCGTTCCTAATTGTTATTTTCCGGTTTTTGGTTCTGTTCCCTGAATCAGTTCCAACCCTTGATGGAAACCACGTTTGACTCCGTTCCAAAAATTCCATTACAACTATTACTATGAGCCCATCCTCCTATATCTCCTCCCACCAGCCTCTTCTGGACTAAACATATTTGTGAGTCAGCAATAACCCAGCAATGTGTTGTGTACGGTTCCCTCCCCAGCGCCGTATGAGATCTGTCTGGAGGACTACACTGTATCCATGGTGTGGAGAAGAACACCTTCAGGAGAACTGGCCTTCAACAGGTGTCCTCCCAATGCCACGGGTAAGGACACGTGTGTGTGTGTGTGTGTGTGTGTTTGTGTGTGCGTGTGTTTGTGTGCGTGTTTGTGTATGTGTGCGTGTGCGTGCGTGTGCGTGTGTGTGCGTGTGTGTGTGTGTGTGTGTGTGTGTGTGTGTGTGTGTGTGTGTGTGTGTGTGTGTGTGTGTGTGTCTGTATCCTCCTAATGCTCCAGGTAAGAATACAGTCATACCCTGGGATTTTGTCTATCCTAGTGGTTACCACCGCTGCCTTTGGGGCATGTGAGCGTGGTATCAAACACTTGTCATACCCACTCACTTATCCTACTTTTTTCATTCAAATCTTCACTTTTAACTTCGATTCATACATTTTTTTCTCCAAAATTACACTTTAAAAAAAGGATAGTCCTGCTGGTCTGAATTCAGACTCCAGCCGCAGTATGGCCATTGACTGAATAATGAACCAAGAGAAACTAGAGCACTTTAAAATGTTCTGCTGTAACTTAGTTGATAATGAAATGAGTCATTTTCCAGGGGTTATTATGTTGAGGTTTCATTGGGAGCTTTCTGTCCATTACTCATGTGTAGAGAGGACTAGCGGTGATGGATATGTCCCTGTCACATTCCACTGACACATCCATTCCTGCTGTGACGGATTGGAAGTGCTTTACACGGTGCCTGTGTCCCAAACGACTCCCTATTTCATATACAATGCACTATTTTATTTAAAAGTTCTGCACTACATAGGGAATAGGGTGCCATTTGAGATGCAGATGGTATGTTTCTACTGAACAGATTTCCCTATTTGCATTGCATTGACCCTCACAGCGTTATGTCAATGTGTTTTCAAATAGCCTACAGCCAAAGACAGGGACATATTACTAGGCTAACTATGATTATATTGCCTACAACAGCATGGCACTTTTTAGCTGCTGTTTTCTACAGGTAAGGAAAAAGGCCTCCTCCTCTTCCTCCTCCTCCTCCTTCCCTTTATCAAATACCTCATAGCTCCTCCTCCTTCCCTCCCCTCCCCTTGTCCTCCTCCTTGTCCTCCTTCCAACCTCTCGTCTCCCCCTCGTCTCCCTCCCTCCTTCCAACCACCCCCCTCCTCCTCCTCACCTCCCCTCCTCTCCTCTCCCCCTCCCCTCCCTTCCTCCACTCCTCCCCTCCTCCTCCTCCTCCTCACCTCCCCCTCCCCCCTCCCCTCCTCCACCCCTCCTCCACCCCTCCCCTCCACTCCTCTCCCCCTCCTCCCCTCCTCCTCCTCCTCCCCCTCCCCTCCTCCTCCCCTCCTCCACCCCTCCCCTCCCCTCCCCTCCTCCACCCCTCCTCCACCCCTCCCCTCCTCTCCTCTCCCCCTCCTCCCCTCCTCATCCTCCTCCTCCTCCTTGTCTTAATCAGACACCTGAAGGCTCCACAGTGTACCTGTTGTTTGATCCATGTGGTGGGACTGATAAGCTGCTGTGGTTGTGTGTGTCTGTATTGTGAATGGTAGAAAGTGAAGCAGGGAAGCGGTCACACTGAACCCACATGTCTCCCACCACACTCTCTGTTTGATTCCACTATCACACCACTGGACACAGAGGACATTGAAAAGTGCAGGAGGTGTGTGGTTATAATATAAGGGACTGCGTCCCAAATGGCACCCTATTCCCGATATAAAACACTACTTTTGGCCTTGGTCAAAACTAGGGAACAGTGTAGGGAATAGGGTACCATTTGGGTGCCAGGGTTCTATCTGGACTGTGAAAAGAGATGAAAACAGAATCAGGGGGATTGTGTTGAGGAAACAGGGTGCTCGGTGGGGTGGGGGAGGGTACGTGTGTGTGTGTGTGTGTGTGTGTGTGTGTGTGTGTGTGTGTGTGTGTGTGGTGTGTGTGTGTGTGTGTGTGTGTGTGTGTGTGTGCATGTCTTGGTGGAGCGATATGTGGAGTACCCTCCAGCAAGTCAACAGCTGGGTAGGTATGATGCAAAACCCTTGTGTAAGATTGCATGGCATTGGATAGTGCGTGTGCATGTGCGTGCGTGTGTGTGTGTGTATGTGTGTGTGTGTGTGTGTCCATGTCAGTGTCAGTGTTAGTATTATAGTACTGTACTGATTGTTGATGCCCTGACACAGTGTATCCAATCCGTTTTTTTTTCATGTGTGGTCATGCCTTGTTGCTTGTTGCAGTTGAACACAAATGCACAAATGATGTGAGAGACACTGGTGTAGATATCTCTGCTGAAAATAAGACATTGGTGTAGATATCTCTGCTGTATTTAAGACATTGGTGTAGATATCTCTGCTGTATTTAAGACATTGGTGTAGATATCTCTGCTGTATGTTAGACATTGGTGTAGATATCGCTGCTGTATTTAAGACATTGGTGTAGATATCTCTGTTGTATGTAAGACATTGGTGTAGATATCTCTGCTGTATGTAAGACACTGGTGTAGATATCTCTGCTGTATGTAAGACATTGGTGTAGATATCTCTGCTGTATGTAAGACATTGGTGTAGATATCTCTGCTGTATGTAAGACACTGGTGTAGATATCTCTGCTGTATGTAAGACACTGGTGTAGATATCTCTGCTGTATGTAAGACATTGGTGTAGATATCTCTGCTGTATTTAAGACATTGGTGTAGATATCTCTGCTGTATTTAAGACATTGGTGTAGATATCTCTGCTGTATGTTAGACATTGGTGTAGATATCTCTGCTGTATTTAAGACATTGGTGTAGATATCTCTGTTGTATGTAAGACATTGGTGTAGATATCTCTGCTGTATGTAAGACACTGGTGTAGATATCTCTGCTGTATGTAAGACACTGGTGTAGATATCTCTGCTGTATTTAAGACATTGGTGTAGATATCTCTACTGTATGTAAGACACTGGTGTAGATATCTCTGCTGTATGTTAGACATTGGTGTAGATATCTCTGCTGTATGTTAGACATTGGTGTAGATATCTCTGCTGTATGTAAGACATTGGTTTAGATATCTCTGCTGTATGTAAGACACTGGTGTAGATATCTCTGCTGTATGTAAGACATTGGTGTAGATATCTCTGCTGTATGTAAGACACTGGTGTAGATATCTCTGCTGTATGTAAGACATTGGTGTAGATATCTCTGCTGTATGTAAGACACTGGTGTAGATATCTCTGCTGTATGTAAGACACTGGTGTAGATATCTCTGCTGTATGTAAGACATTGGTGTAGATATCTCTGCTGTATGTAAGACACTGGTGTAGATATCTCTGCTGTATGTAAGACACTGGTGTAGATATCTCTGCTGTATGTAAGACACTGGTGTAGATATCTCTGCTGTATGTAAGACATTGGTGTAGATATCTCTGCTGTATGTAAGACACTGGTGTAGATATCTCTGCTGTATGTAAGACATTGGTGTAGATATATCTGCTGTATGTAAGACACTGGTGTAGATATCTCTGCTGTATGTAAGACATTGGTGTAGATATCTCTGCTGTATGTAAGACACTGGTGTAGATATCTCTGCTGTATGTAAGACACTGGTGTAGATATCTCTGCTGTATATAAGACATTGGTGTAGATATCTCTGCTGTATGTAAGACACTGGTGTAGATATCTCTGCTGTATGTAAGACATTGGTGTAGATATCTCTGCTGTATGTAAGACACTGGTGTAGATATCTCTGCTGTATGTAAGACACTGGTGTAGATATCTCTGCTGTATGTAAGACATTGGTGTAGATATCTCTGCTGTATGTAAGACACTGGTGTAGATATCTCTGCTGTATGTAAGACATTGGTGTAGATATCTCTGCTGTATGTAAGACACTGGTGTAGATATCTCTGCTGTATGTAAGACATTGGTGTAGATATCTCTGCTGTATGTAAGACACTGGTGTAGATATCTCTGCTGTATTTAAGACATTGGTGTAGATATCTCTTCTGTATGTAAGACACTGGTGTAGATATCTCTGCTGTATTTAAGACATTGGTGTAGATATATCTGCTGTATGTAAGACACTGGTGTAGATATCTCTGCTGTATGTAAGACACTGGTGTAGATATCTCTGCTGTATGTAAGACATTGGTGTAGATATCTCTGCTGTATGTAAGACATTGGTGTAGATATCTCTGCTGTATGTAAGACACTGGTGTAGATATCTCTGCTGTATGTAAGACACTGGTGTAGATATCTCTGCTGTATGTAAGACATTGGTGTAGATATCTCTGCTGTATGTAAGACACTGGTGTAGATATCTCTGCTGTATGTAAGACACTGGTGTAGATATCTCTGCTGTATGTAAGACACTGGTGTAGATATCTCTGCTGTATGTAAGACATTGGTGTAGATATCTCTGCTGTATGTAAGACACTGGTGTAGATATCTCTGCTGTATGTAAGACATTGGTGTAGATATCTCTGCTGTATGTAAGACACTGGTGTAAATATCTCTGCTGTATGTAAGACATTGGTGTAGATATCTCTGCTGTATGTAAGACACTGGTGTAGATATCTCTGCTGTATGTAAGACATTGGTGTAGATATCTCTGCTGTATTTAAGACATTGGTGTAGATATCTCTGCTGTATGTAAGACACTGGTGTAGATATCTCTGCTGTATGTAAGACATTGGTGTAGATATCTCTGCTCTATGTTAGACATTGGTGTAGATATCTCTGCTGTATGTAAGACATTGGTGTAGATATCTCTGCTGTATTTAAGACATTGGTGTAGATATCTCTGCTGTATGTAAGACATTGGTGTAGATATCTCTGCTCTATGTTAGACATTGGTGTAGATATCTCTGCTGTATGTAACCTTTAGCCTTTAACACTATTGAACAAACACAGAAGCAGCATCTGGCTTCCAAATAGCTACAGTGTATTTTCTGCCTTAAACTTCCACTGGAAGATGTGAGGGGCTGAGGGAAATTACACAAGGAAGATAAGTCTCCTATGAACAAGTATTAATCTCTCTCTCTCTCTCTCTCTCTCTCTCTCTCTCTCCCTCTCTCTCTCATCCTCTCCCTCTCTCTTTCTCCTAATCTCTGCTGACTCCCTATCTTTCCTCTCTACCTTTCTTTGATTCTGTTCTTATTTCTTTCTCTGTTCTCTGTATTTTTCTCTCACGCTCTTGCTCTCTCTCATCCTCTATCTCTGTCCTCCCTCCCCTCCCTCCTGTCCCCCGCCCCCACCTGCTCCCCCTTCCATATCTGTCTCCCTCTCTATTTCTCTTTCTCTCTCTGTTCTTTGCCCCTTTCTATCTACTGTATCTCCCCTCTCTTGCTCCCCTCTCCCCTCTCTCTATCCACCCTTCTCTCTCCCTCTCCTCATTCTCTCTCTCTCTTTCTCTCCTGTCTTCCACAGGCACCACTAGTCGACGCTGCTCTCTGGATCACCGGGGTGTGGCCTATTGGGAACCACCCAGCTATGCCCGCTGCATAACCAATGAATATAGATACCTGCAGCAATCAGTAGGTCTATCTTCAGTAGGTCTACTGTACTTCTCTTTCTCTCCTCTCCTCTCCTCTCCTCTCCTCTCCTCTCCTCTCCTCTCCTCTCCTCTCCTCTCCTCTCCTCTCCTCTCCTCTCCTCTCCTCTCCTCTCCTCTCCTCTCCTCTCCTCTCTTCTCTTCTCTTCTCTTCTGTCTTCTCCTGTCCTCTGCCCTCCTCCTTCTCTTCTCCCCTTTCCTCACAGTGTCTGTTTGTGGCACATCATAAATTCACCATTACCCAATGTTCCCAACTGCACTGTTGCCAAAGATGAACATTCAATAGGGGAGCAAATGAAACCATTCATTTGTAATGAATAGACCTCGGCAACTCTTTGATTTAGTGCTACTGGCAGTTTCCCCCATATCACCAACGTCTCCCATGGATGTTTCTCCTCTTTGGGCGGGGTATTTAATAACCATTTTCACTATTGTGGAAGCAATGATTTGGTAGTATTTAGGTATATATTGCTTCTTCTCATAGCAAGATAGTATTATTATACATCTATTAAATATTCTATCCATCATTCACTGACCCAGAATGGATTTAAGGCCGGAACAAATTGGACAGAATAGAATGAAACTGAACAATAAAGGTAGGAAAAAAGCTGGTTTTTAAATGAGGATAAAAAGAGGAGATTAAAAGCTGAATGCTGAATGCAAACTATTAACCCCGTCCAGTCCTGCAACATGTCATCGCTCCACTGACATACCTCTACAATATCTCTACCCTGCTACTACTGACATACCTCTACTCTTTCTACCCTGCTGCTACTGACATACCTCTACTCTCACTACCCTGCTACTACTGACATACCTCTACTTTCTCTCTACCCTGCTACTACTGACATACCTCTACTCTCTCCCTACCCTGCTGCTACTGACATACCTCTACTCTCTCTCTACCCTGCTACTACTGACATACCTCTACTCTATCTCTACCCTGCTACTACTGACATACCTCTACTCTCTCTCTACCCTGCTGCTACTGACATACCTCAACTCTCTCTCTCTACCCTGCTGCTACTGACATACCTCTACTCTCTCGCTACCCTGCAGCTACTGACATACCTCTACACTATCTCTACCCTGCTACTACTGACATACCTCTACTCTCTCTCTACCCTGCTACTACTGACATACCTCTACTCTTTCTACCCTGCTGCTACTGACATACCTCTACTCTCACTACCCTGCTACTACTGACATACCTCTACTTTCTCTCTACCCTGCTACTACTGACATACCTCTACTCTCTCCCTACCCTGCTGCTACTGACATACCTCTACTCTCTCTCTACCCTGCTACTACTGACATACCTCTACTCTATCTCTACCCTGCTACTACTGACATACCTCTACTCTCTCTCTACCCTGCTGCTACTGACATACCTCAACTCTCTCTCTCTACCCTGCTGCTACTGACATACCTCTACTCTCTCGCTACCCTGCAGCTACTGACATACCTCTACACTATCTCTACCCTGCTACTACTGACATACCTCTACTCTCTCTCTACCCTGCTGCTACTGACATACTTCTACTCTCTCTCTACCCTGCTACTACTGACATACCTCTACTCTCTCTCTCTACCCTGCTACTACTGACATACCTCTACTGTCCCTACCCTGCTGCTACTGACATACCTCTACTCTCTCTCTACCCTGCTACTACTGACATACCTCTACTCTATCTCTACCCTGCTACTACTGACATACCTCTACTCTCTCTCTACCCTGCTGCTACTGACATACCTCTACTCTCTGTCTACCCTGCTACTACTGACATACCTCTACTCTCTCTCTCTACCCTGCTGCTACTGACATACCTCTACTCTCTCTCTACCCTGCTACTACTGACATACCTCTACTCTCTCTCTACCCTGCTACTACTGACATACCTCAACTCTCTCTCTTCCCTGCTGCTACTGACATACCTCTACTCTCTCTCTCTACCCTGCTGCTACTGACATACCTCTACTCTCTCTCTCTACCCTGCTACTACTGACATACCTCTACTCTCTCTCTACCCTGCTACTACTGACATACCTCTACTCTCTCTCTCTACCCTGCTGCTACTGACATACCTCTACTCTTTCGCTACCCTGCAGCTACTGACATACCTCTACACTATCTCTACCCTGCTACTACTGACATACCTCTACTCTCTCTCTACCCTGCTGCTACTGACATACTTCTACTCTCTCTCTACCCTGCTACTACTGACATACCTCTACTCTCTCTCTCTACCCTGCTACTACTGACATACCTCTACTGTCCCTACCCTGCTGCTACTGACATACCTCTACTCTCTCTCTACCCTGCTACTACTGACATACCTCTACTCTATCTCTACCCTGCTACTACTGACATACCTCTACTCTCTCTCTACCCTGCTGCTACTGACATACCTCTACTCTCTGTCTACCCTGCTACTACTGACATACCTCTACTCTCTCTCTCTACCCTGCTGCTACTGACATACCTCTACTCTCTCTCTACCCTGCTACTACTGACATACCTCTACTCTCTCTCTACCCTGCTACTACTGACATACCTCAACTCTCTCTCTTCCCTGCTGCTACTGACATACCTCTACTCTCTCTCTCTACCCTGCTGCTACTGACATACCTCTACTCTCTCTCTCTACCCTGCTACTACTGACATACCTCTACTCTCTCTCTACCCTGCTACTACTGACATACCTCTACTCTCTCTCTCTACCCTGCTACTACTGACATACCTCTACTCTCTCTCTCTACCCTGCTGCTACTGACATACCTCTACTCTCTCTCTCTACCCTGCTACTACTGACATACCTCTACTCTCTCTCTCTACCCTGCTACTACTGACATACCTCTACTCTCTCTCTCTACCCTGCTACTACTGACATACCTCTACTCTCTCTCTCTACCCTGCTACTACTGACATACCTCTACTCTCTCTCTACCCTGCTACTACTGACATACCTCTACTCTCTCTCTCTACCCTGCTGCTACTGACATACCTCTACTCTCTCTCTACACGGCTACTACTGACATACCTCTACTCTCTCTACCCTGCTACTACTGACATACCTCTACTCTCTCTCTACCCTGCTACTACTGACATACCTCTACTCTCTCTCTTCCCTGCTGCTACTGACATACCTCTACTCTCTCTCCCTACCCTGCTACTACTGACATACCTCTACTCTCTCTCTCTACCCTGCTGCTACAACATACCTCTACTCTCTCTCTTCCCTGCTGCTACTGACATACCTCTACTCTCTCTCTACCCTGCTGCTACTGACATACCTTTACTCTCTCTCTACCCTGCTGCTACTGACATACCTCTACTCTCTCTCTACCCTGCTGCTACTGACATACCTCTACTCTCTCTCTACACTGCTGCTACTGACATACCTCTACTCTCTCACTCTACCCTGCTGCTACTGACACACCTCTACTCTCTCTCTCTACCCTGCTGCTACTGACATACCTCTACTCTCTCTCAACCCTGCTGCTACTTACATACCTCTACTCTCTCTGTACCCTGCTGCTACTGACATACCTCTACTCGTTCTCTACCCTGCTACTACTGACATACCTCTACTCTCTCTCTACCCTGCTGCCACTGACATACCTATACTCTCTCTCCACCCTGCTGCTACTGACATACCTTTACTCTCTCTCTACCCTGCTGCTACTGACATACCTCTACTCTCTCTCTACCCTGCTGCTACTGACATACCTCTACTCTCTCTCTACACTGCTGCTACTGACATACCTCTACTCTCTCACTCTACCCTGCTGCTACTGACACACCTCTACTCTCTCTCTCTACCCTGCTGCTACTGACATACCTCTACTCTCTCTCTACCCTGCTACTACTGACATACCTCTACTCTCTCTCTACCCTGCTACTACTGACATACCTCTACTCTCTCTCTCTACCCTGCTGCTACTGGCATACCTCTACTCTCTCTCTCTACCCTGCTGCTACTGACATACCTCTAATCTCTTTCTACCCTGCTACTACTGACATACCTCTACTCTCTCTCTACCCTGCTACTACTGACATACCTCTACTCTCTCTCTCTACCCTGCTGCTACTGACATACCTCTACTCTCTCTCTACCCTGCTACTACTGATATACCTCTACTCTCTCTCGCTACCCTGCTACTACTGACATACCTCTAGTCTATCTCTACCCTGCTGCTACTGACATACCTCTACTCTCTCTCTCTACCCTGCTACTACTGACATACCTCTACTCTCTCTCTACCCTGCTGCTACTGACATACCTCTACTCTCTCTACGCTGCTACCACTGACATACCTCTACTCTCTCTCTACCCTGCTGCTACTGACATACCTCAACTCTCTCTCTCTACCCTGCTGCTACTGACATACCTCTACTCTCTCTCTACGCTGCTACCACTGACATACCTCTACTCTCTCTCTACCCTGCTGCTACTGACATACCTCAACTCTCTCTCTCTACCCTGCTGCTACTGACATACCTCTACTCTCTCGCTACCCTGCTGCTACTTACATACCTCTACTCTCTCTGTACCCTGCTGCTACTGACATACCTCTACTCGTTCTCTACCCTGCTACTACTGACATACCTCTACTCTCTCTCTACCCTGCTGCCACTGACATACCTATACTCTCTCTCCACCCTGCTGCTACTGACATACCTTTACTCTCTCTCTACCCTGCTGCTACTGACATACCTCTACTCTCTCTCTACCCTGCTGCTACTGACATACCTCTACTCTCTCTCTACACTGCTGCTACTGACATACCTCTACTCTCTCACTCTACCCTGCTGCTACTGACATACCTCTACTCTCTCTCTCTACCCTGCTGCTACTGACATACCTCTACTCTCTCTCTACCCTGCTGCTACTGACATACCTCTACTCTCTCTCTACCCTGCTACTACTGACATACCTCTACTCTCTCTCTCTACCCTGCTGCTACTGACATACCTCTACTCTCTCTCTACCCTGCTGCTACTGACATACCTCTAATCTCTTTCTACCCTGCTACTACTGACATACCTCTACTCTCTCTCTACCCTGCTACTATTGACATACCTCTACTCTCTCTCTACCCTGCTGCTACTGACATACTTCTACTCTCTCTCTACCCTGCTACTACTGACATACCTCTACTCTCTCTCTCTACCCTGCTACTACTGACATACCTCTACTCTCTCTCTACCCTGCTACTACTGACATACCTCTACTCTCTCCCTACCCTGCTGCTACTGACATACCTCTAATCTCTCTCTACCCTGCTACTACTGACATACCTCTACTCTATCTCTACCCTGCTACTACTGACATACCTCTACTCTCTCTCTCTACCCTGCTGCTACTGACATACCTCTACTCTCTCTCTACCCTGCTGCTACTGACATACCTCTACTCTCTCTCTACCCTGCTGCTACTGACATACCTCTACTCCTCTCTACCCTGCTACTACTGACATACCTCTACTCTCTCTCTGCCCTGCTACTACTGACATACCTCTACTCTCTCTCTACCCTGCTGCTACTGACATACCTCTACTCTCTCTCTACCCTGCTACTGCTGACATACCTCTACACTCTCTCTACCCTGCTGCAACTGACATACCTCTACTCTCTACTCTCTACCCTGCTACTACTGACATACCTCTACTCTCTCTCTACCCTGCTACTACTGACATACCTCTACTCTCTCTACCCTGCTGCTACTGACATACCTCTACTCTCTCTCTCTACACGGCTACTACTGACATACCTCTACTCTCTCTCCCTACCCTGCTACTACTGACATACCTCTACTCTCTCTCTCTACCCTGCTGCTACAACATACCTCTACTCTCTCTCTTCCCTGCTGCTACTGACATACCTCTACTCTCTCTCTACCCTGCTGCTACTGACATACCTTTACTCTCTCTCTACCCTGCTGCTACTGACATACCTCTACTCTCTCTCTACCCTGCTGCTACTGACATACCTCTACTCTCTCTCTACACTGCTGCTACTGACATACCTCTACTCTCTCACTCTACCCTGCTGCTACTGACACACCTCTACTCTCTCTCTCTACCCTGCTGCTACTGACATACCTCTACTCTCTCTCAACCCTGCTGCTACTTACATACCTCTACTCTCTCTGTACCCTGCTGCTACTGACATACCTCTACTCGTTCTCTACCCTGCTACTACTGACATACCTCTACTCTCTCTCTACCCTGCTGCTACTGACATACCTATACTCTCTCTCTACCCTGCTGCTACTGACATACCTCTACTCTCTCTCAACCCTGCTGCTACTGACATACCTCTACTCTCTCTCTACACTGCTGCTACTGACATACCTCTACTCTCTCACTCTACCCTGCTGCTACTGACACACCTCTACTCTCTCTCTTCCCTGCTGCTACTGACATACCTCTACTCTCTCTCTACCCTGCTGCTACTGACACACCTTTACTCTCTCTCTACCCTGCTGCTACTGACATACCTCTACTCTCTCTCTACCCTGCTGCTACTGACATACCTCTACTCTCTCTCTACACTGCTGCTACTGACATACCTCTACTCTCTCACTCTACCCTGCTGCTACTGACACACCTCTACTCTTTCTCTCTACCCTGCTGCTACTGACATACCTCTACTCTCTCTCAACCCTGCTGCTACTTACATACCTCTACTCTCTCTGTACCCTGCTGCTACTGACATACCTCTACTCGTTCTCTACCCTGCTACTACTGACATACCTCTACTCTCTCTCTACCCTGCTGCTACTGACATACCTATACTCTCTCTCCACCCTGCTGCTACTGACATACCTTTACTCTCTCTCTACCCTGCTGCTACTGACATACCTCTACTCTCTCTCTACCCTGCTGCTACTGACATACCTCTACTCTCTCTCTACACTGCTGCTACTGACATACCTCTACTCTCTCACTCTACCCTGCTGCTACTGACACACCTCTACTCTCTCTCTCTACCCTGCTGCCACTGACATACCTCTACTCTCTCTCAACCCTGCTGCTACTTACATACCTCTACTCTCTCTCTACCCTGCTGCTACTGACATACCTCTACTCGTTCTCTACCCTGCTACTACTGACATACCTCTACTCTCTCTCTACCCTGCTGCTACTGACATACCTATACTCTCTCTCTACACTGCTGCTACTGACATACCTCTACTCTCTCACTCTACCCTGCTGCTACTGACACACCTCTACTCTCTCTCTCTACCCTGCTGCTACTGACATACCTCTACTCTCTCTCAACCCTGCTGCTACTTACATACCTCTACTCTCTCTCTACCCTGCTGCTACTGACATACCTCTACTCGTTCTCTACCCTGCTACTACTGACATACCTCTACTCTCTCTCTACCCTGCTACTACTGACATACCTCTACTCTCTCTCTACCCTGCTGCTACTGACATACCTCTACTCTCTCTCTACCCTGCTACTACTGACATACCTCTACTCTCTCTCGACCCTTCTACTACTGACATACCTCTACTCTCTCTCTACCCTGCTGCTACTGACATACCTCTACTCTCTCTCTACCCTGCTGCAACTGACATACCTCTACACTTTCTCTACCCTGCTGCTACAACATACCTCTACTCTCTCTCTTCCCTGCTGCTACTGACATACCTCTACTCTCTCTGTACCCTGCTGCTACTGACATACCTCTACTGTCTCTACCCTGCTACTACTGACATACCTCTACTCTCTCTCTACCCTGCTGCTACTGACATAGCTCTACTCTCTCTCTACCCTGCTACTACTGACATACCTCTACTCTCTCTCGACCCTGCTACTTCTGACATACCTCTACTCTCTCTCTACCCTGCTGCTACTGACATACCTCTACTCTCTCTCTACCCTGCTGCAACTGACATACCTCTACACCATCTCTACCCTGCTGCTAATGACATACCTCTACTCTCTCTCTCTACCCTGCTGCAACTGACATACCTCTACTCTCTCTCTCTCTACCATGCTGCTACTGTTATACCTCTACTCTCTCGCTCTACCCTGCTACTACTGACATACCTCTACTCTCTCTCTACCCTGCTGCTACTGACATACCTCTACGCTCTCTCTACCCTGCTGCTACTGACATACCTCTACTCTCTCTCTCTACCCTGCTACTACTGACATACCTCTACTCTCTCTCTACCCTGCTGCTTCTGACATACCTCTACTCTCTCTCTCTCTACCCTGCTGCTACTGACATACCTCTACTCTCTCTCTACCATGCTACTACTGACATACCTCTACTCTCTCTCTACCCTGCTGCTACTGACATACCTCTACTCTCTCTCTACCCTGCTGCTACTGACATACCTCTACTCTCCCTCTACCCTGCTGCTACTGACATACATTTACTCTCTCTCTACCCTGCTGCTACTGACATACCTCTACTCTCTCTCTACCCTGCTGCTACTGACATACCTCTACTCTCTCTCTACACTGCTGCTACTGACCTACCTCTACTTTTTCTCTCTACACTGCTGCTACTTACATACCTCTACTCTCTCTCTCTACCCTGCTGCTACTGACATACCTCTACTCTCTCTCTACCCTGCTGCTACTGACATACCTCTACTCTCTCTCTACCCTGCTGCTACTGACATACCTCTACTCTCTCTCTACCCTGCTGCTACTGACATACCTCTACTCCATATCTACCCTGATACTACTGACATAACTCTACTCTCTCTCTACCCTGCTGCTATTGACATACCTCTACTCTCTCTCTACCCTGCTGCTACTGACATACCTCTACTCTCTCTCTACCCTGCTACTGCTGACATACCTCTACACTCTCTCTACCCTGCTGCAACTGACATACCTCTACTCTCTATCTCTACCCTGCTACTACTGACATACCTCTACTCTCTCTCTACCCTGATACTACTGACATACCTCTACTCTCTCTACCCTGCTGCTACTGACATACCTCTACTCTCTCTCTCTACACGGCTACTACTGACATACCTCTACTCTCTCTCCCTACCCTGCTACTACTGACCTACCTCTACTCTCTCTCTTTACCCTGCTGCTACAACATACCTCTACTCTCTCTCTTCCCTGCTGCTACTGACATACCTCTACTCTCTCTCTACCCTGCTGCTACTGACATACCTTTACTCTCTCTCTACCCTGCTGCTACTGACATACCTCTACTCTCTCTCTACCCTGCTGCTACTGACATACCTCTACTCTCTCTCTACACTGCTGCTACTGACATACCTCTACTTTCTCACTCTACCCTGCTGCTACTGACACACCTCTACTCTCTCTCTACCCTGCTGCTACTGACATACCTCTACTCTCTCTCAACCCTGCTGCTACTTACATACCTCTACTCTCTCTGTACCCTGCTGCTACTGACATACCTCTACTCGTTCTCTACCCTGCTACTACTGACATACCTCTACTCTCTCTCTACCCTGCTGCTACTGACATACCTCTACTCTCTCTCTACCCTGCTACTACTGACATACCTCTACTCTCTCTCTCTACCCTGCTGCTTCTGACATACCTCTCCTCTCTCTCTCTCTACCCTGCTGCTACTGACATACCTCTACTCTCTCTCTCTACCCTGCTACTACTGACATACCTCTACTCTCCCTCTACCCTGCTGCTTCTGACATACCTCTACTCTCTCTCTCTCTACCCTGCTGCTACTGACATACCTCTACTCTCTCTCTACCATGCTACTACTGACATACCTCTACTCTCTCTCTACCCTGCTGCTACTGACATACCTCTACTCTCTCTCTACCCTGCTGCTACTGACATACCTCTACTCTCTCTCTACCCTGCTGCTACTGACATACATTTACTCTCTCTCTACCCTGCTGCTACTGACATACCTCTACTCTCTCTCTACCCTGCTGCTACTGACATACCTCTACTCTCTCTCTACACTGCTGCTACTGACCTACCTCTACTTATTCTCTCTACACTGCTGCTACTGACATACCTCTACTCTCTCTCTCTACCCTGCTGCTACTGACATACCTCTACTCTCTCTCAACCCTGCTGCTACTGACATACCTCTACTCTCTCTCTACCCTGCTGCTACTGACATACCTCTACTCTCTCTCTACCCTGCTGCTACTGACATACCTCTACTCCATATCTACCCTGATACTACTGACATAACTCTACTCTCTCTCTACCCTGCTGCTACTGACATACCTCTACTCTCTCTCTACCCTGCTGCTACTGACATACCTCTACTCTCTCTCTACCCTGCTACTGCTGACATACCTCTACACTCTCTCTACCCTGCTGCAACTGACATACCTCTACTCTCTCTCTCTACCCTGCTACTACTGACATACCTCTACTCTCTCTCTACCCTGCTACTACTGACATACCTCTACTCTCTCTACCCTGCTGCTACTGACATACCTCTACTCTCTCTCTCTACACGGCTACTACTGACATACCTCTACTCTCTCCCCCTACCCTGCTACTACTGACCTACCTCTACTCTCTCTCTTTACCCTGCTGCTACAACATACCTCTACTCTCTCTCCCTACCCTGCTACTACTGACATACCTCTACTCTCTCTCTCTACCCTGCTGCTACAACATACCTCTACTCTCTCTCTTCCCTGCTGCTACTGACATACCTCTACTCTCTCTCTACCCTGCGCTACTGACATACCTTTACTCTCTCTCTACCCTGCTGCTACTGACATACCTCTACTCTCTCTCTACCCTGCTGCTACTGACATACCTCTACTCTCTCACTCTACCCTGCTGCTACTGACACACCTCTACTCTCTCTCTCTACCCTGCTGCTACTGACATACCTCTACTCTCTCTCAACCCTGCTGCTACTTACATACCTCTACTCTCTCTGTACCCTGCTGCTACTGACATACCTCTACTCGTTCTCTACCCTGCTACTACTGACATGCCTCTACTCTCTCTCTACCCTGCTGCTACTGACATACCTTTACTCTCTCTCTACCCTGCTGCTACTGACATTCCTCTACTCTCTCTCTACCCTGCTGCTACTGACATACCTCTACTCTCTCTCTACACTGCTGCTACTGACATACCTCTACTCTCTCACTCTACCCTGCTGCTACTGACATACCTCTACTCTCTCTCTACACTGCTGCTACTGACATACCTCTACTCTCTCACTCTACCCTGCTGCTACTGACACACCTCTACTCTCTCTCTCTACCCTGCTGCTACTGACATACCTCTACTCTCTCTCAACCCTGCTGCTACTTACATACCTCTAATCTCTCTCTCTACCCTGCTGCTACTGACATACCTCTACTCGTTCTCTACCCTGCTACTACTGACATACCTCTACTCTCTCTCTACCCTGCTACTACAGACATACCTCTACTCTCTCTCTACCCTGCTGCTACTGACATACCTCTACTCTCTCTCTACCCTGCTACTACTGACATACCTCTACTCTCTCTCTCTACCCTGCTGCTTCTGACATACCTCTCCTCTCTCTCTCTACCCTGCTGCTACTGACATACCTCTACTCTCTCTCTCTACCATGCTACTACTGACATACCTCTACTCTCTCTCTCTACCCTGCTGCTACTGTCATACCTCTACTCTCTCTCTACCCTGCTGCTACTGACATACCTCTACTCTCTCTCTCTACCCTGCTGCTACTGACATACATTTACTCTCTCTCTACCCTGCTGCTACTGACATACCTCTACTCTCTCTACCCTGCTGCTACTGACATACCTCTACTCTCTCTCTACACTGCTGCTACCGACCTACCTCTACTTTTTCTCTCTACACTGCTGCTACTGACATACCTCTACTCTCTCTCTCTACCCTGCTGCTACTGACATACCTCTACTCTCTCTCTACCCTGCTGCTACTGACATACCTCTACTCTCTCTCTACCCTGCTGCTACTGACATACCTCTACTCTCTCTCTACCCTGCTGCTACTGACATACCTCTACTCCATCTCTAACCTGCTACTACTGACATACCTCTACTCTCTCTCTACCCTGCTACTACTGACATACCTCTACTCTCTCTCTACCCTGCTGCTACTGACATACCTCTACTCTCTCTCTACCCTGCTACTGCTGACATACCTCTACACTCTCTCTACCCTGCTGCTACTGACATACCTCTACTCTCTCTCAATCCTGCTGCTACTTACATACCTCTACTCTCTCTCTACCCTGCTGCTACTGACATACCTCTACTCGTTCTCTACCCTGCTACTACTGACATACCTCTACTCTCTCTCTACCCTGCTACTACTGACATACCTCTACTCTCTCTCTACCCTGCTGCTACTGACATACCTCTACTCTCTCTCTACCCTGCTACTTCTGACATACCTCTACTCTCTCTCTCTACCCTGCTACTTCTGACATACCTCTACTCTCTCTCTCCGTCTACCCTGCTGCTACTGACATACCTCTACTCTCTCTCTCTACCCTGCTGCTACTGACATACCTCTACTCTCTCTCAACCCTGCTGCTACTTACATACCTCTAATCTCTCTCTCTACCCTGCTGCTACTGACATACCTCTACTCGTTCTCTACCCTGCTACTACTGACATACCTCTACTCTCTCGCTACCCTGCTACTACTGACATACCTCTACTCTCTCTCTACCCTGCTGCTACTGACATACCTCTACTCTCTCTCTACCCTGCTACTACTGACATACCTCTACTCTCTCTCGACCCTGCAACTACTGACATACCTCTACTCTCTCTCTACCCTGCTGCTACTGACATACCTCTACTCTCTCTCTATCCTGCTGCAACTGACATACCTCTACACTTTCTCTACCCTGCTGCTACAACATACCTCTACTCTCTCTCTTCCCTGCTGCTACTGACATACCTCTACTCTCTCTCTACCCTGCTGCTACTGACATACCTCTACTGTCTCTACCCTGCTACTACTGACATACTTCTACTCTCTCTCTACCCTGCTGCTACTGACATAGCTCTACTCTCTCTCTACCCTGCTACTACTGACATACCTCTACTCTCTCTCGACCCTGCTACTACTGACATACCTCTACTCTCTCTCTACCCTGCTGCTACTGACATACCTCTACTCTCTCTCTACCCTGCTGCAACTGACATACCTCTACACTATCTCTACCCTGCAGCTAATGACATACCTCTACTCTCTCTCTCTACCCTGCTGCAACTGACATACCTCTACTCTCTCTCTACCCTGCTGCTACTGACATACCTCTACTCTCTCTCTCTCTACCATGCTGCTTCTGTTATACCTCTACTCTCTCGCTCTACCCTGCTACTACTGACATACCTCTACTCTCTCTCTACCCTGCTGCTACTGACATACCTCTACGCTCTCTCTACCCTGCTGCTACTGACATACCTCTACTCTCTCTCTCTACCCTGCTACTACTGACATACCTCTACTCTCTCTCTACCCTGCTGCTTCTGACATACCTCTACTCTCTCTCTCTCTACCCTGCTGCTACTGACATACCTCTACTCTCTCTCTACCATGCTACTACTGACATACCTCTACTCTCTCTCTACCCTGCTGCTACTGACATACCTCTACTCTCTCTCTACCCTGCTGCTACTGACATACCTCTACTCTCCCTCTACCCTGCTGCTACTGACATACCTCTACTCTCTCTCTACACTGCTGCTACTGACATACCTCTACTCTCTCTCTACCCTGCTGCTACTGACATACCTCTACTCTCTCTCTACCCTGCTGCTACTGACATACCTCTACTCCATCTCTAACCTGCTACTACTGACATACCTCTACTCTCTCTCTACCCTGCTACTACTGACATACCTCTACTCTCTCTCTACCCTGCTGCTACTGACATACCTCTACTCTCTCTCTACCCTGCTGCTACTGACATACCTCTACTCTCTCTCTACCCTGCTACTGCTGACATACCTCTACACTCTCTCTACCCTGCTGCTACTGACATACCTCTACTCTCTCTCAACCCTGCTGCTACTTACATACCTCTACTCTCTCTCTACCCTGCTGCTACTGACATACCTCTACTCGTTCTCTACCCTGCTGCTACTGACATACCTCTACTCTCTCTCTACCCTGCTACTACTGACATACCTCTACTCTCTCTCTACCCTGCTGCTACTGACATACCTCTACTCTCTCTCTACCCTGCTACTTCTGACATACCTCTACTCTCTCTCTCTACCCTGCTACTTCTGACATACCTCTACTCTCTCTCTCTCTACCCTGCTGCTACTGACATACCTCTACTCTCTCTCTCTACCCTGCTGCTACTGACATACCTCTACTCTCTCTCAACCCTGCTGCTACTTACATACCTCTAATCTCTCTCTCTACCCTGCTGCTACTGACATACCTCTACTCGTTCTCTACCCTGCTACTACTGACATACCTCTACTCTCTCTCTACCCTGCTACTACTGACATACCTCTACTCTCTCTCTACCCTGCTGCTACTGACATACCTCTACTCTCTCTCTACCCTGCTACTACTGACATACCTCTACTCTCTCTCGACCCTGCTACTACTGACATACCTCTACTCTCTCTCTACCCTGCTGCTACTGACATACCTCTACTCTCTCTCTACCCTGCTGCAACTGACATACCTCTACACTTTCTCTACCCTGCTGCTACAACATACCTCTACTCTCTCTCTTCCCTGCTGCTACTGACATACCTCTACTCTCTCTCTACCCTGCTGCTACTGACATACCTCTACTGTCTCTACCCTGCTACTACTGACATACTTCTACTCTCTCTCTACCCTGCTGCTACTGACATAGCTCTACTCTCTCTCTACCCTGCTACTACTGACATACCTCTACTCTCTCTCGACCCTGCTACTACTGACATACCTCTACTCTCTCTCTACCCTGCTGCTACTGACATACCTCTACTCTCTCTCTACCCTGCTGCAACTGACATACCTCTACACTATCTCTACCCTGCTGCTAATGACATACCTCTACTCTCTCTCAACCCTGCTGCTACTTACATACCTCTAATCTCTCTCTCTACCCTGCTGCTACTGACATACCTCTACTCGTTCTCTACCCTGCTACTACTGACATACCTCTACTCTCTCTCTACCCTGCTACTACTGACATACCTCTACTCTCTCTCTACCCTGCTGCTACTGACATACCTCTACTCTCTCTCTACCCTGCTACTACTGACATACCTCTACTCTCTCTCTCTACCCTGCTGCTTCTGACATACCTCTCCTCTCTCTCTCTCTACCCTGCTGCTACTGACATACCTCTACTCTCTCTCTCTACCATGCTACTACTGACATACCTCTACTCTCTCTCTACCCTGCTGCTACTGACATACCTCTACTCTCTCTCTACCCTGCTGCTACTGACATACCTCTACTCTCTCTCTCTACCCTGCTGCTACTGACATACATTTACTCTCTCTCTACCCTGCTGCTACTGACATACCTCTACTCTCTCTACCCTGCTGCTACTGACATACCTCTACTCTCTCTCTACACTGCTGCTACCGACCTACCTCTACTTTTTCTCTCTACACTGCTGCTACTGACATACCTCTACTCTCTCTCTCTACCCTGCTGCTACTGACATACCTCTACTCTCTCTCTACCCTGCTGCTACTGACATACCTCTACTCCATCTCTAACCTGCTACTACTGACATACCTCTACTCTCTCTCTACCCTGCTACTACTGACATACCTCTACTCTCTCTCTACCCTGCTGCTACTGACATACCTCTACTCTCTCTCTACCCTGCTGCTACTGACATACCTCTACTCTCTCTCTACCCTGCTACTGCTGACATACCTCTACACTCTCTCTACCCTGCTGCTACTGACATACCTCTACTCTCTCTCAACCCTGCTGCTACTTACATACCTCTACTCTCTCTCTACCCTGCTGCTACTGACATACCTCTACTCGTTCTCTACCCTGCTACTACTGACATACCTCTACTCTCTCTCTACCCTGCTACTACTGACATACCTCTACTCTCTCTCTACCCTGCTGCTACTGACATACCTCTACTCTCTCTCTACCCTGCTACTTCTGACATACCTCTACTCTCTCTCTCTACCCTGCTACTTCTGACATACCTCTACTCTCTCTCTCTCTACCCTGCTGCTACTGACATACCTCTACTCTCTCTCTCTACCCTGCTGCTACTGACATACCTCTACTCTCTCTCAACCCTGCTGCTACTGACATACCTCTATCTCTCTCTCTACCCTGCTGCTACTGACATACCTCTACTCGTCTCTCTACCCTGCTACTACTGACATACCTCTACTCTCTCGCTACCCTGCTACTACTGACATACCTCTACTCTCTCTCTACCCTGCTGCTACTGACATACCTCTACTCTCTCTCTACCCTGCTACTACTGACATACCTCTACTCTCTCTCGACCCTGCAACTACTGACATACCTCTACTCTCTCTCTACCCTGCTGCTACTGACATACCTCTACTCTCTCTCTACCCTGCTGCAACTGACATACCTCTACACTTTCTCTACCCTGCTGCTACAACATACCTCTACTCTCTCTCTTCCCTGCTGCTACTGACATACCTCTACTCTCTCTCTACCCTGCTGCTACTGACATACCTCTACTGTCTCTACCCTGCTACTACTGACATACCTCTACTCTCTCTCTACCCTGCTGCTACTGACATAGCTCTACTCTCTCTCTACCCTGCTACTACTGACATACCTCTACTCTCTCTCGACCCTGCTACTACTGACATACCTCTACTCTCTCTCTACCCTGCTGCTACTGACATACCTCTACTCTCTCTCTACCCTGCTGCTACTGACATACCTCTACTCTATCTCTACCCTGCTGCTACTGACATACCTCTACTCTCTCTCTCTACCCTGCTGCTACTGACATACCTCTACTCTCTCTCTACCCTGCTGCTACTGACATACCTCTACTCTCTCTCTCTCTACCATGCTGCTTCTGTTATACCTCTACTCTCTCGCTCTACCCTGCTACTACTGACATACCTCTACTCTCTCTCTACCCTGCTGCTACTGACATACCTCTACGCTCTCTCTACCCTGCTGCTACTGACATACCTCTACTCTCTCTCTCTACCCTGCTACTACTGACATACCTCTACTCTCTCTCTACCCTGCTGCTACTGACATACCTCTACTCTCTCTCTACCCTGCTGCTACTGACATACCTCTACTCTCTCTCTACCCTGCTGCTACTGACATACCTCTACTCTCTCTCTACCCTGCTGCTACTGACATACCTCTACTCTCTCTCTACCCTGCTACTACTGACATACCTCTACTCTCTCTCTACCCTGCTGCTACTGACATACCTCTACTCTCTCTCTACCCTGCTGCTACTGACATACCTCTACTCTCTCTCTACCCTGCTGCTACTGACATACCTCTACTCTCTCTCTACCCTGCTGCTACTGACATACCTCTACTCTCTCTCTACCCTTCTGCTACTGACATACCTCTACTCTCTCTCTACCCTGCTGCTACTGACATACCTCTACTCCATCTCTACCCTGCTACTACTGACATACCTCTACTCTCTCTCTACCCTGCTACTACTGACATACCTCTACTCTCTCTCTACCCTGCTGCTACTGACATACCTCTACTCTCTCTCTACCCTGCTGCTACTGACATACCTCTACTCTCTCTCTACCCTGCTACTGCTGACATACCTCTACACTCTCTCTACCCTGCTGCTACTGACATACCTCTACTCTCTCTCAACCCTGCTGCTACTTACATACCTCTACTCTCTCTCTACCCTGCTGCTACTGACATACCTCTACTCGTTCTCTACCCTGCTGCTACTGAAATACCTCTACTCTCTCTCTACCCTGCTACTACTGACATACCTCTACTCTCTCTCTACCCTGCTGCTACTGACATACCTCTACTCTCTCTCTACCCTGCTACTACTGACATACCTCTACTCTCTCTCTCTACCCTGCTACTACTGACATACCTCTACTCTCTCTCTCTACCCTGCTGCTACTGACATACCTCTACTCTCTCTCTCTACCCTGCTGCTACTGACATACCTCTACTCTCTCTCTACCCTGCTGCTACTGACATACCTCTATCTCTCTCTCTACCCTGCTGCTACTGACATACCTCTACTCGTCTCTCTACCCTGCTACTACTGACATACCTCTACTCTCTCTCTACCCTGCTACTACTGACATACCTCTACTCTCTCTCTACCCTGCTGCTACTGACATACCTCTACTCTCTCTCTACCCTGCTACTACTGACATACCTCTACTCTCTCTCTACCCTGCTGCTACTGACATACCTCTACTCTCTCTCTACCCTGCTGCTACTGACATACCTCTACTCTCTCTCTACCCTGCTGCTACTGACATACCTCTACTCTTTCTCTACCCTGCTGCTACTGACATACCTCTACTCTCTCTCTACCCTGCTGCTACTGACATACCTCTACTCTCTCTCTACCCTGCTGCTACTGACATACCTCTACTCTCTCTCTACCCTGCTACTACTGACATACCTCTACTCTCTCTCTACCCTGCTGCTACTGACATACCTCTACTCTCTCTCTACCCTGCTACTACTGACATACCTCTACTCTCTCTCTACCCTGCTACTACTGACATACCTCTACTCTCTCTCTACCCTGCTGCTACTGACATACCTCTACTCTCTCTCTACCCTGCTGCTACTGACATACCTCTACTCTCTCTCTACCCTGCTGCTACTGACATACCTCTACTCTCTCTCTCTACCCTGCTGCTACTGACATACCTCTACTCTCTCTCTACCCTGCTGCTACTGACATACCTCTACTCTCTCTCTCTCTACCATGCTGCTTCTGTCTATACCTCTACTCTCTCGCTCTACCCTGCTACTACTGACATACCTCTACTCTCTCTCTACCCTGCTGCTACTGACATACCTCTACTCTCTCTCTACCCTGCTGCTACTGACATACCTCTACTCTCTCTCTCTACCCTGCTACTACTGACATACCTCTACTCTCTCTCTACCCTGCTGCTTCTGACATACCTCTACTCTCTCTCTCTCTACCCTGCTGCTACTGACATACCTCTACTCTCTCTCTACCATGCTACTACTGACATACCTCTACTCTCTCTCTACCCTGCTGCTACTGACATACCTCTACTCTCTCTCTACCCTGCTGCTACTGACATACCTCTACTCTCTCTCTACCCTGCTGCTACTGACATACCTCTACTCTCTCTCTACACTGCTGCTACTGACATACCTCTACTTTCTCTCTCTACCCTGCTGCTACTGACATACCTCTACTCTCTCTCTACCCTGCTGCTACTGACATACCTCTACTCTCTCTCTACCCTGCTGCTACTGACATACCTCTACTCTCTCTCTACCCTGCTGCTACTGACATACCTCTACTCTCTCTCCACCCTGCTGCTACTGACATACCTCTACTCTCTCTCTACCCTGCTGCTACTGACATACCTCTACTCTCTCTCTACCCTGCTGCTACTGACATACCTCTACTCTCTCTCTACCCTGCTGCTACTGACATACCTCTACTCTCTCTCTACCCTGCTGCTACTGACATACCTCTACTCTCTATCTCTACCCTGCTACTACTGACATACCTCTACTCTCTCTCTACCCTGCTACTACTGACATACCTCTACTCTCTCTCTACCCTGCTGCTACTGACATACCTCTACTCTCTCTCTACCCTGCTGCTACTGACATACCTCTACTCTCTCTCTTTACCCTGCTGCTACTGACATACCTCTACTCTCTCTCTACCCTGCTGCTACTGACATACCTCTACTCTCTCTCTCTCTACCCTGCTGCTACTGACATACCTCTACTCTCTCGCTCTACCCTGCTACTACTGACATACCTCTACTCTCTCTCTACCCTGCTGCTACTGACATACCTCTACGCTCTCTCTACCCTGCTGCTACTGACATACCTCTACTCTCTCTCTCTACCCTGCTGCTACTGACATACCTCTACTCTCTCTCTACCCTGCTGCTACTGACATACCTCTACTCTCTCTCTCTACCCTGCTGCTACTGACATACCTCTACTCTCTCTCTACCCTGCTGCTACTGACATACCTCTACTCTCTCTCTACCCTGCTGCTACTGACATACCTCTACTTCTCTCTCTACCCTGCTGCTACTGACATACCTCTACTCTCTCTCTCTACCCTGCTGCTACTGACATACCTCTACTCTCTCTCTACCCTGCTGCTACTGACATACCTCTACTCTCTCTCTACCCTGCTGCTACTGACATACCTCTACTCTCTCTCTACCCTGCTGCTACTGACATACCTCTACTCTCTCTCTACCCTGCTGCTACTGACATACCTCTACTCTCTCTCTACCCTGCTGCTACTGACATACCTCTACTCTCTCTCTACCCTGCTGCTACTGACATACCTCTACTCTCTCTCTCTACCCTGCTGCTACTGACATACCTCTACTCTCTCTCTACCCTGCTACTACTGACATACCTCTACTCTCTCTACCCTGCTGCTACTGACATACCTCTACTCTCTCGCTACCCTGCTGCTACTGACATACCTCTACTCTCTCTCTTACCCTGCTGCTACTGACATACCTCTACTCTCTCTCTACCCTGCTGCTACTGACATACTCTCTCCTCTACCCTGCTCTACTGACATACCTCTACTCTCTCTCTACCCTGCTGCTACTGACATACCTCTACTCTCTCTCTACCCTGCTGCTACTGACATACCTCTACTCTCTCTCTCTACCCTGCTGCTACTGACATACCTCTACTCTCTCTCTACCCTGCTGCTACTGACATACCTCTACTCTCTCTCTCTACCCTGCTACTACTGACATACCTCTACTCTCTCTCTACCCTGCTGCTACTGACATACCTCTACTCTCTCTCTACCCTGCTGCTACTGACATACCTCTCCTCTCTCTACCCTGCTACTACTGACATACCTCTACTCTCTCTCTACCCTGCTGCTACTGACATACCTCTACTCTCTCTACCCTGCTGCTACTGACATACCTCTACTCTCTCTCTACCCTGCTGCTACTGACATACCTCTACTCTCTCTCTACCCTGCTGCTACTGACATACCTCTACTCTCTCTCTACCCTGCTGCTACTGACATACCTCTACTCTCTCTCTACCCTGCTACTACTGACATACCTCTACTCTCTCTCTACCCTGCTGCTACTGACATACCTCTACTCTCTCTCTCTACCCTGCTGCTACTGACATACCTCTACTCTCTCCTCTACCCTGCTACTACTGACATACCTCTACTCTCTCTCTACCCTGCTGCTACTGACATACCTCTACTCTCTCTCTACCCTGCTGCTACTGACATACCTCTACTCTCTCTCTACCCTGCTACTACTGACATACCTCTACTCTCTCTCTACCCTGCTGCTACTGACATACCTCTACTCTCTCTCTCTACCCTGCTGCTACTGACATACCTCTACTCTCTCTCTACCCTGCTGCTACTGACATACCTCTACTCTCTCTCTACCCTGCTGCTACTGACATACCTCTACTCTCTCTCTACCCTGCTGCTACTGACATACCTCTACTCTCTCTCTACCCTGCTACTACTGACATACCTCTACTCTCTCTCTACCCTGCTGCTACTGACATACCTCTACTCTCTCTCTCTCTACCCTGCTACTACTGACATACCTCTACTCTCTCTCTCTACCCTGCTACTACTGACATACCTCTACTCTCTCTCTCTACCCTGCTGCTACTGACATACCTCTACTCTCTCTCTACCCTGCTGCTACTGACATACCTCTACTCTCTCTCTCTTCCCTGCTACTACTGACATACCTCTACTCTCTCTCTACCCTGCTGCTACTGACATACCTCTACTCTCTCTCTCTTCCCTGCTACTACTGACATACCTCTACTCTCTCTCTCTACCCTGCTGCTACTGACATACCTCTACTCTCTCTCTCTACCCTGCTGCTACTGACATACCTCTACTCTCTCTCTACCCTGCTACTACTGACATACCTCTACTCTCTCTCTACCCTGCTGCTACTGACATACCTCTACTCTCTCTCTACCCTGCTACTACTGACATACCTCTACTCTCTCTCTACCCTGCTACTACTGACATACCTCTACTCTCTCTCTACCCTGCTGCTACTGACATACCTCTACTCTCTCTCTCTACCCTGCTGCTACTGACATACCTCTACTCTCTCTCTACCCTGCTACTACTGACATACCTCTACTCTCTCTACCCTGCTACTACTGACATACCTCTACTCTCTCTCTCTCTACCCTGCTACTACTGACATACCTCTACTCTCTCTCTCTACCCTGCTACTACTGACATACCTCTACTCTCTCTCTACCCTGCTGCTACTGACATACCTCTACTCTCTCTCTCTACCCTGCTACTACTGACATACCTCTACTCTCTCTCTCTACCCTGCTGCTACTGACATACCTCTACTCTCTCTCTACCCTGCTGCTACTGACATACCTCTACTCTCTCTCTCTACCCTGCTGCTACTGACATACCTCTACTCTCTCTCTACCCTGCTGCTACTGACATACCTCTACTCTCTCTCTACCCTGCTGCTACTGACATACCTCTACTCTCTCTCTCTACCCTGCTGCTACTGACATACCTCTACTCTCTCTCTCTACCCTGCTACTACTGACATACCTCTACTCTATCTCTACCCTGCTGCTACTGACATACCTCTACTCTCTCTCTACCCTGCTACTACTGACATACCTCTCCTCTCTCTACCCTGCAACTACTGACATACCTCTACACTATCTCTACCTTGCTGCTACTGACATACCTCTACTCTCTCTCTCTACCCTGCTGCTACTGACATACCTCTACTCTCTCTCTCTACCCTGCTACTACTGACATACCTCTACTCTCTCTCTACCCTGCTGCTACTGACATACCTCTACTCTCTCTCTACCCTGCTGCTACTGACATACCTCTACTCTCTCTCTACCCTGCTACTACTGACATACCTCTACTCTCTCTCTCTACCCTGCTGCTACTGACATACCTCTACTCTCTCTCTCTACCCTGCTACTACTGACATACCTCTACTCTCTCTCTACCCTGCTGCTACTGACATACCTCTACTCTCTCTCTCTACCCTGCTGCTACTGACATACCTCTACTCTCTCTCTACCCTGCTACTACTGACATACCTCTACTCTCTCTCCTACCCTGCTACTACTGACATACCTCTACTCTCTCTCTACCCTGCTACTACTGACATACCTCTACTCTCTCTCTCTCTACCCTGCTACTACTGACATACCTCTACTCTCTCTCTCTACCCTGCTACTACTGACATACCTCTACTCTCTCTCTACCCTGCTGCTACTGACATACCTCTACTCTCTCTCTCTTCCCTGCTACTACTGACATACCTCTACTCTCTCTCTACCCTGCTGCTACTGACATACCTCTACTCTCTCTCTACCCTGCTGCTACTGACATACCTCTACTCTCTCTCTCTACCCTGCTGCTACTGACATACCTCTACTCTCTCTCTACCCTGCTGCTACTGACATACCTCTACTCTCTCTCTACCCTGCTACTACTGACATACCTCTACACTCTCTCTACCTTGCTGCTACTGACATACCTCTACTCTCTCTCTCTACCCTGCTGCTACTGACATACCTCTACTCTCTCTCTCTACCCTGCTACTACTGACATACCTCTACTCTCTCTCTACCCTGCTGCTACTGATATACATCTACTCTCTCTCTACCCTGCTGCTACTGACATACCTCTACTCTCTCTACCTTGCTACTACTGACATACCTCTACTCTCTCTCTCTACCCTGCTGCTACTGACATACCTCTACTCTCTCTCTCTACCCTGCTACTACTGACATACCTCTACTCTATCTCTACCCTGCTGCTACTGACATACCTCTACTCTCTCTCTCTACCCTGCTGCTACTGACATACCTCTACTCTCTCTCTACCCTGCTACTACTGACATACCTCTACTCTCTCTCTACCCTGCTACTACTGACATACCTCTACACTATCTCTACCTTGCTGCTACTGACATACCTCTACTCTCTCTCTCTACCCTGCTGCTACTGACATACCTCTACTCTCTCTCTACCCTGCTGCTACTGACATTCCTCTACTCTCTCTCTCTACCCTGCTGCTACTGACATACCTCTACTCTCTCTCTACCCTGCTGCTACTGACATACCTCTACTCTCTCTCTACCCTGCTGCTACTGACATACCTCTACTCTCTCTCTCTACCCTGCTGCTACTGACATACCTCTACTCTCTCTCTCTACCCTGCTACTACTGACATACCTCTACTCTATCTCTACCCTGCTGCTACTGACATACCTCTACTCTCTCTCTACCCTGCTACTACTGACATACCTCTCCTCTCTCTACCCTGCAACTACTGACATACCTCTACTCTCTCTCTCTACCCTGCTGCTACTGACATACCTCTACTCTCTCTACCCTGCTGCTACTGACATACCTCTACTCTCTCTCTACCCTGCTGCTACTGACATACCTCTACTCTCTCTCTACCCTGCTACTACTGACATACCTCTACTCTCTCTCTCTACCCTGCTGCTACTGACATACCTCTACTCTCTCTCTACCCTGCTACTACTGACATACCTCTACTCTCTCTCTACCCTGCTGCTACTGACATACCTCTACTCTCTCTCTCTACCCTGCTGCTACTGACATACCTCTACTCTCTCTCTCTACCCTGCTACTACTGACATACCTCTACTCTCTCTCTACCCTGCTGCTACTGACATACCTCTACTCTCTCTCTACCCTGCTGCTACTGACATACCTCTACTCTCTCTCTACCCTGCTGCTACTGACATACCTCTACTCTCTCTCTCTACCCTGCTGCTACTGACATACCTCTACTCTCTCTCTCTACCCTGCTACTACTGACATACCTCTACTCTCTCTCTACCCTGCTGCTACTGACATACCTCTACTCTCTCTCTCTACCCTGCTGCTACTGACATACCTCTACTCTCTCTCTACCCTGCTACTACTGACATACCTCTACTCTCTCTCTACCCTGCTACTACTGACATACCTCTACTCTCTCTACCCTGCTACTACTGACATACCTCTACTCTCTCTCTCTCTACCCTGCTACTACTGACATACCTCTACTACTCTCTCTCTACCCTGCTACTACTGACATACCTCTACTCTCTCTCTCACCCTGCTACTACTGACATACCTCTACTCTCTCTCTACCCTGCTGCTACTGACATACCTCTACTCTCTCTCTCTTCCCTGCTACTACTGACATACCTCTACTCTCTCTCTACCCTGCTGCTACTGACATACCTCTACTCTCTCTCTCTCCCTGCTACTACTGACATACCTCTACTCTCTCTCTCTACCCTGCTGCTACTGACATACCTCTACTCTCTCTCTCTACCCTGCTGCTACTGACATACCTCTACTCTCTCTCTATCCTGCTACTACTGACATACCTCTACTCTCTCACTACCCTGCTGCTACTGACATACCTCTACTCTCTCTCTACCCTGCTACTACTGACATACCTCTACTCTCTCTCTACCCTGCTACTACTGACATACCTCTACACTATCTCTACCTTGCTGCTACTGACATACCTCTACTCTCTCTCTCTACCCTGCTGCTACTGACATACCTCTACTCTCTCTCTACCCTGCTGCTACTGACATTCCTCTACTCTCTCTCTCTACCCTGCTGCTACTGACATACCTCTACTCTCTCTCTACCCTGCTGCTACTGACATACCTCTACTCTCTCTCTACCCTGCTGCTACTGACATACCTCTACTCTCTCTCTCTACCCTGCTGCTACTGACATACCTCTACTCTCTCTCTCTACCCTGCTACTACTGACATACCTCTACTCTATCTCTACCCTGCTGCTACTGACATACCTCTACTCTCTCTCTACCCTGCTACTACTGACATACCTCTCCTCTCTCTACCCTGCAACTACTGACATACCTCTACTCTCTCTCTCTACCCTGCTGCTACTGACATACCTCTACTCTCTCTACCCTGCTGCTACTGACATACCTCTACTCTCTCTCTACCCTGCTGCTACTGACATACCTCTACTCTCTCTCTACCCTGCTACTACTGACATACCTCTACTCTCTCTCTCTACCCTGCTGCTACTGACATACCTCTACTCTCTCTCTACCCTGCTACTACTGACATACCTCTACACTATCTCTACCTTGCTGCTACTGACATACCTCTACTCTCTCTCTCTACCCTGCTGCTACTGACATACCTCTACTCTCTCTCTCTACCCTGCTACTACTGACATACCTCTACTCTCTCTCTACCCTGCTGCTACTGACATACATCTACTCTCTCTCTACCCTGCTGCTACTGACATACCTCTACTCTCTCTCTACCTTGCTACTACTGACATACCTCTACTCTCTCTCTCTACCCTGCTGCTACTGACATACCTCTACTCTCTCTCTCTACCCTGCTACTACTGACATACCTCTACTCTATCTCTACCCTGCTGCTACTGACATACCTCTACTCTCTCTCTCTACCCTGCTGCTACTGACATACCTCTTCTCTCTCTCTACCCTGCTACTACTGACATACCTCTACTCTCTCTACCCTGCTACTACTGACATACCTCTACTCTCTCTACCCTGCTACTACTGACATACCTCTACTCTCTCTCTCTCTACCCTGCTACTACTGACATACCTCTACTTACTCTCTCTCTACCCTGCTCTACTGACATACCTCTACTCTCTCTCTCTACCCTGCTACTACTGACATACCTCTACTCTCTCTCTACCCTGCTGCTACTGACATACCTCTACTCTCTCTCTCTTCCCTGCTACTACTGACATACCTCTACTCTCTCTCTACCCTGCTGCTACTGACATACCTCTACTCTCTCTCTCTTCCCTGCTACTACTGACATACCTCTACTCTCTCTCTCTACCCTGCTGCTACTGACATACCTCTACTCTCTCTCTCTACCCTGCTGCTACTGACATACCTCTACTCTCTCTCTATCCTGCTACTACTGACATACCTCTACTCTCTCACTACCCTGCTGCTACTGACATACCTCTACTCTCTCTCTACCCTGCTACTACTGACATACCTCTACTCTCTCTCTACCCTGCTACTACTGACATACCTCTACACTATCTCTACCTTGCTGCTACTGACATACCTCTACTCTCTCTCTCTACCCTGCTGCTACTGACATACCTCTACTCTCTCTCTACCCTGCTACTACTGACATACCTCTACTCTCTCTACCCTGCTACTACTGACATACCTCTACTCTCTCTCTCTCTACCCTGCTACTACTGACATACCTCTACTCTCTCTCTCTACCCTGCTACTACTGACATACCTCTACTCTCTCTCTACCCTGCTGCTACTGACATACCTCTACTCTCTCTCTCTTCCCTGCTACTACTGACATACCTCTACTCTCTCTCTCTACCCTGCCGCTACTGACATACCTCTACTCTCTCTCTACCCTGCTGCTACTGACATTCCTCTACTCTCTCTCTCTACCCTGCTGCTACTGACATACCTCTACTCTCTCTCTACCCTGCTGCTACTGACATACCTCTACTCTCTCTCTACCCTGCTGCTACTGACATACCTCTACTCTCTCTCTCTACCCTGCTGCTACTGACATACCTCTACTCTCTCTCTCTACCCTGCTACTACTGACATACCTCTACTCTATCTCTACCCTGCTGCTACTGACATACCTCTACTCTCTCTCTACCCTGCTACTACTGACATACCTCTCCTCTCTCTACCCTGCAACTACTGACATACCTCTACACTATCTCTACCTTGCTGCTACTGACATACCTCTACTCTCTCTCTCTACCCTGCTGCTACTGACATACCTCTACTCTCTCTCTCTACCCTGCTACTACTGACATACCTCTACTCTCTCTCTACCCTGCTGCTACTGACATACCTCTACTCTCTCTCTACCCTGCTGCTACTGACATACCTCTACTCTCTCTCTACCTTGCTGCTACTGACATACCTCTACTCTCTCTCTCTACCCTGCTGCTACTGACATACCTCTACTCTCTCTCTCTACCCTGCTACTACTGACATACCTCTACTCTATCTCTACCCTGCTGCTACTGACATACCTCTACTCTCTCTCTCTACCCTGCTGCTACTGACATACCTCTACTCTCTCTATACCCTGCTACTACTGACATACCTCTACTCTCTCTCTACCCTGCTACTACTGACATACCTCTCCTCTCTCTACCCTGCAACTACTGACATACCTCTACTCTCTCTCTCTACCCTGCTGCTACTGACATACCTCTACTCTCTCTACCCTGCTGCTACTGACATACCTCTACTCTCTCTCTACCCTGCTGCTACTGACATACCTCTACTCTCTCTCTACCTTGCTACTACTTACATACCTCTACTCTCTCTCTCTACCCTGCTGCTACTGACATACCTCTACTCTCTCTCTACCCTGCTACTACTGACATACCTCTACACTATCTCTACCTTGCTGCTACTGACATACCTCTACTCTCTCTCTCTACCCTGCTGCTACTGACATACCTCTACTCTCTCTCTCTACCCTGCTACTACTGACATACCTCTACTCTCTCTCTACCCTGCTGCTACTGACATACATCTACTCTCTCTCTACCCTGCTGCTACTGACATACCTCTACTCTCTCTCTACCTTGCTACTACTGACATACCTCTACTCTCTCTCTCTACCCTGCTGCTACTGACATACCTCTACTCTCTCTCTCTACCCTGCTACTACTGACATACCTCTACTCTCTCTCTCTACCCTGCTGCTACTGACATACCTCTTCTCTCTCTCTACCCTGCTACTACTGACATACCTCTACTCTCTCTACCCTGCTACTACTGACATACCTCTACTCTCTCTACCCTGCTACTACTGACATACCTCTACTCTCTCTCTCTCTACCCTGCTACTACTGACATACCTCTACTTACTCTCTCTCTACCCTGCTCTACTGACATACCTCTACTCTCTCTCTCTACCCTGCTACTACTGACATACCTCTACTCTCTCTCTACCCTGCTGCTACTGACATACCTCTACTCTCTCTCTCTTCCCTGCTACTACTGACATACCTCTACTCTCTCTCTACCCTGCTGCTACTGACATACCTCTACTCTCTCTCTCTTCCCTGCTACTACTGACATACCTCTACTCTCTCTCTCTACCCTGCTGCTACTGACATACCTCTACTCTCTCTCTCTACCCTGCTGCTACTGACATACCTCTACTCTCTCTCTATCCTGCTACTACTGACATACCTCTACTCTCTCACTACCCTGCTGCTACTGACATACCTCTACTCTCTCTCTACCCTGCTACTACTGACATACCTCTACTCTCTCTCTACCCTGCTACTACTGACATACCTCTACTCTCTCTACCCTGCTACTACTGACATACCTCTACTCTCTCTCTCTCTACCCTGCTACTACTGACATACCTCTACTCTCTCTCTCTACCCTGCTACTACTGACATACCTCTACTCTCTCTCTACCCTGCTGCTACTGACATACCTCTACTCTCTCTCTCTTCCCTGCTACTACTGACATACCTCTACTCTCTCTCTCTACCCTGCCGCTACTGACATACCTCTACTCTCTCTCTACCCTGCTGCTACTGACATTCCTCTACTCTCTCTCTCTACCCTGCTGCTACTGACATACCTCTACTCTCTCTCTACCCTGCTGCTACTGACATACCTCTACTCTCTCTCTACCCTGCTGCTACTGACATACCTCTACTCTCTCTCTCTACCCTGCTGCTACTGACATACCTCTACTCTCTCTCTCTACCCTGCTACTACTGACATACCTCTACTCTATCTCTACCCTGCTGCTACTGACATACCTCTACTCTCTCTCTACCCTGCTACTACTGACATACCTCTCCTCTCTCTACCCTGCAACTACTGACATACCTCTACACTATCTCTACCTTGCTGCTACTGACATACCTCTACTCTCTCTCTCTACCCTGCTGCTACTGACATACCTCTACTCTCTCTCTCTACCCTGCTACTACTGACATACCTCTACTCTCTCTCTACCCTGCTGCTACTGACATACATCTACTCTCTCTCTACCCTGCTGCTACTGACATACCTCTACTCTCTCTCTACCTTGCTACTACTGACATACCTCTACTCTCTCTCTCTACCCTGCTGCTACTGACATACCTCTACTCTCTCTCTCTACCCTGCTACTACTGACATACCTCTACTCTATCTCTACCCTGCTGCTACTGACATACCTCTACTCTCTCTCTCTACCCTGCTGCTACTGACATACCTCTACTCTCTCTCTACCCTGCTACTACTGACATACCTCTACTCTCTCTCTCTCTACCCTGCTACTACTGACATACCTCTACTCTCTCTACCCTGCTACTACTGACATACCTCTACTCTCTCTCTCTCTACCCTGCTACTACTGACATACCTCTACTCTCTCTCTCTACCCTGCTACTACTGACATACCTCTACTCTCTCTCTACCCTGCTGCTACTGACATACCTCTACTCTCTCTCTTTTCCCTGCTACTACTGACATACCTCTACTCTCTCTCTACCCTGCTGCTACTGACATACCTCTACTCTCTCTCTACCCTGCTGCTACTGACATACCTCTACTCTCTCTCTCTACCCTGCTGCTACTGACATACCTCTACTCTCTCTCTACCCTGCTGCTACTGACATACCTCTACTCTCTCTCTACCCTGCTACTACTGACATACCTCTACACTATCTCTACCTTGCTGCTACTGACATACCTCTACTCTCTCTCTCTACCCTGCTGCTACTGACATACCTCTACTCTCTCTCTCTACCCTGCTACTACTGACATACCTCTACTCTCTCTCTACCCTGCTGCTACTGATATACATCTACTCTCTCTCTACCCTGCTGCTACTGACATACCTCTACTCTCTCTCTACCTTGCTACTACTGACATACCTCTACTCTCTCTCTCTACCCTGCTGCTACTGACATACCTCTACTCTCTCTCTCTACCCTGCTACTACTGACATACCTCTACTCTATCTCTACCCTGCTGCTACTGACATACCTCTACTCTCTCTCTCTACCCTGCTGCTACTGACATACCTCTACTCTCTCTCTACCCTGCTACTACTGACATACCTCTACTCTCTCTCTCTCTACCCTGCTACTACTGACATACCTCTACTCTCTCTACCCTGCTACTACTGACATACCTCTACTCTCTCTCTCTCTACCCTGCTACTACTGACATACCTCTACTCTCTCTCTCTACCCTGCTACTACTGACATACCTCTACTCTCTCTCTACCCTGCTGCTACTGACATACCTCTACTCTCTCTCTCTTCCCTGCTACTACTGACATACCTCTACTCTCTCTCTACCCTGCTGCTACTGACATACCTCTACTCTCTCTCTCTTCCCTGCTACTACTGACATACCTCTACTCTCTCTCTCTACCCTGCTGCTACTGACATACCTCTACTCTCTCTCTCTACCCTGCTGCTACTGACATACCTCTACTCTCTCTCTACCCTGCCATCACTGACATACCTCTACTCTCTCTACCCTGCTGCTACTGACATACCTCTACTCTCTCTCTCTACCCTGCTGCTACTGACATACCTCTACTCTCTCTCTACCCTGCTACTACTGACATACCTCTACACTATCTCTACCTTGCTGCTACTGACATACCTCTACTCTCTCTCTCTACCCTGCTGCTACTGACATACCTCTACTCTCTCTCTACCCTGCTGCTACTGACATACCTCTACTCTCTCTCTCTACCCTGCTGCTACTGACATACCTCTACTCTCTCTCTACCCTGCTACTACTGACATACCTCTACACTATCTCTACCTTGCTGCTACTGACATACCTCTACTCTCTCTCTACCCTGCTACTACTGACATACCTCTACTCTCTCTCTACCTTGCTGCTACTGACATACCTCTACTATCTCTCTCTACCCTGCTGCTACTGACATACCTCTACTCTCTCTCTCTACCCTGCTACTACTGACATTCCTCTACTCTCTCTCTACCCTGCTGCTACTGACATACCTCTACTCTCTCTCTACTCTGCTGCTACTGACATACCTCTACTCTCTCTCTACCCTGCTGCTACTGACATACCTCTACTCTCCCTCTACCCTGCTGCTACTGACATACCTCTACTCTCTCTCTCTCTACCCTGCTGCTACTGACATACCTCTACTCTCTCTCTACCCTGCTACTACTGACATACCTCTACTCTCTCTCTACCCTGCTGCTACTGACATACCTCTACTCTCTCTCCACCCTGCTGCTACTGACATACCTCTACTCTCTCTCTACCCTGCTACTACTGACACACCTCTTCTCTCTCTACCCTGCTACTACTGACATACCTCTACTCTCTCTCTACCCTGCTACTACTGACATACCTCTACTCTATCTCTACCCTGCTACTACTGACATACCTCTACTCTCTCTCTACCCTGCTGCTACTGACATACCTCTACTCTCACTCTACCCTGCTACTACTGACATACCTCTACTCTCTCTCTCTACCCTGCTGCTACTGACATACCTCTACTCTCTCTCTCTACCCTGCTGCTACTGACATACCTCTACTCTCTCTCTCTACCCTGCTACTACTGACATACCTCTACTCTATCTCTACCCTGCTGCTACTGACATACCTCTACTCTCTCTCTCTCTACCCTGCTGCTACTGACATACATCTACTCTCTCTCTACCCTGCTACTACTGACATACCTCTACTCTCTCTCTACCCTGCTACTACTGTCATACCTCTACTCTCTCTCTACCCTGCTGCTACTTACATACCTCTACTCTCTCTCTCTACCCTGCTACTACTGACATACCTCTACTCTCTCTCTCTACCCTGCTACTACTGACATACCTCTACTCTCTCTCTACCCTGCTACTACTGTCATACCTCTACTCTCTCTCTACCCTGCTGCTACTGACATACCTCTACTCTCTCTCTCTACCCTGCTACTACTGACATACCTCTACTCTCTCTCTACCCTGCTACTACTGACATACCTCTACTCTCTCTCTCTACCCTGCTACTACTGACATACCTCTACTCTCTCTCTACCCTGCTGATACTGTTTTACTTCCCTCTTCAGTCTACAGTGGCTTTCCAACATCTGTGGACACAGACATAGATCTGTGAAAATGAAATACTTACAGGGGATGGTAGATATTTCTTCAGTCATCAGTCATCTTTATTTCATACTCTATCTATATTTTCCAATATATGCAATGTATGCTGGTGATATGGTAATGTGGATATTGAAAGTAAACAATATTATAGAGACTAATAACACTACAGCTGATGTTAATGTAGACAGTTTAAACCACATTATAGAGACTTACAGGATAACACTACAGCTGATGTTAATGTAGACAGTTTAAACCACATTATAGAGACTTACAGGATAACACTACAGCTGATGTTAATGTAGACAGAATAAACCACATTATAGAGACTTTCAGGATAACACTACAGCTGATGTTAATGTAGACAGTTTAAACCACATTATAGAGACTTTCATGATAACACTACAGCTGATGTTAATGTAGACAGTTTAAACCACATTATATAGACTAATAACACTACAGCTGATCTTAATGTAGACAGTTTAAACCACATTATAGAGACTTTCAGGATAACACTACAGCTGATGTTAATGTAGACAGTTTAACCCACATTATATAGACTAATAACACTACAGCTGATCTTAATGTAGACCGTTTAAACCACGTATTGCAGTAATCTACTGCAGAGAACAGTCTCATAGTTATCTTCCTCCTCTTCCTTCTCCATGAGGTCGAGGGTCAGGGAAAGCTGTCATATAAACTGTAGTAATACTGTAGTAAAATACTGTAATGTAGAGAATCAATCAATGTAGTAATACTGTGGTAATATACTGTAATATAGTGTAGAGAATCAATCAATGTAGTAATACTGTAGTAATATACTGTGATATAGTGTAGAGAATCAATCAATATAGTAATACTGTAGTAATATACTGTAATATAGTGTAGAGAACATATAAGGCCTCATAGTTCATTTCTTCTTCTGGAGATCCAGGGCCATCTAGCTAAGGGTCAGGGGAAGTTGGCAGGGGACGGGATGTCTCAGGTGACCAAGACTCTACTGGATCTCACCCAGAGAAGGAACTTCTACGCTGGAGACCTGCTGTCCTCTGTGGAGATACTCAGAAACGTGACTGATACCTTCAAGAGGGCCAGCTACGAACCAAGCTCAGACGATGTGCAGGTGAGTGGATCGGTCTCTTTTGTCTTGATAAATGTTGACCATGCTGCTGAGGTAGAATTGTGTGTTGGAGTTATTTTGATTTGTGTTACAGGGATCCTTTTTTTTTTTGCATACAAGAAAATAGAAACAATATGATAACGTTTAAAAGGAAAAGAGCATGTGGAGGAGAGATGGAAAAACCCTGAGAGGCTTGTCAACGTATCTCCCCCTTTCAAATGAAATTGGAATGATTATTTACACAGTTAAAGTCCCCATGCCAGCTTTGTTATTTTTAAATCATCACTGTATGTCTCATAAATCACTGTATGTTTATTTAATGAAAATAACTGTTTTAATCATTTATTTCCCTGAGCCTCCTTTGGCCCTTGAAATGCTCCGCCTGATCGTGTGGGCGTTAGAAAACAGATTTGAAGATATTTACATACACAGACATGATTGGCTGATAGTATGATCTCATAGCCTGGTTCCTCTCTAGGTTTCTTCCTAGGTTTTGGCCTTTCTAGGGAGTTTTTCCTAGCCACCGTGCTTCTACACCTGCATTGCTTGCTGTTTGGGGTTTTAGGTTGGGTTTCTGAACAGCACCTTGAGATATCAGCTGATGTAAGAAGGGCTATATAGATACATTTGATTTGATTTGATTTAGAGTCCACCCCCTTACCCAGATGAACAGTCATTGGTCTATTATAATCAGATCACATTGTGATGTCATGACGTGGGCCAAAAGTTCCATCCCACCTGAACAGGCTGAAATTCCAGACATTTTTTCCCACAAAAAGGGCCTTATTGTTATTTTGACATCATACACACTAACTGCATAGTAGCCATGTCAGAGATACATCTAATTGGCCAACCAAGGATCAATAATTGCTCTACAGATGATGTGGTGTAGTCAGGAGCCATTGTCCAGACAGTGTACCCTTGGATACTCAGAGAGAGAGGAAGTTAAGTTTCCAGACAAGCAGTTCTTACAGTGAGGGAAAAAAGTATTTGATCCCCTGCTGATTTTGTACGTTTGCCCACTGACAAAGAAATGATCAGTCTATAATTTTAATGGTAGGTTTATTTGAACAGTGAGAGACAGAATAACAACAAAAAAATCCAGAAAAACGCATGTCAAAAATGTTATAAATTGATTTGCATTTTAATGAGGGAAATAAGTATTTGACCCCTCTGCAAAACATGACTTACTACTTGGTGGCAAAACCCTTTTTGGCAATCACAGAGGTCAGACGTTTCTTGTAGTTAGCCACCAGGTTTGCACACATCTCAGGAGGGATTTTGTCCCACTCCTCTTTGCAGATCTTCTCCAAGTCATTAAGGTTTTGAGGCTGACGTTGGCATCTCAAACCTTCAGCTCCCTCCTCAGATTTTCTATGGGATTAAGGTCTGGAGACTGGCTAGGCCACTCCAGGACCTTAATGTGCTTCTTCTTGAGCCACTCCTTTGTTGCCTTGGCCGTGTGTTTTGGGTCATTGTCATGCTGGAAAACCCATCCACGACCCATTTTCAAAGCCCTGGCTGAGGGAAGGAAGTTCTCACCCAAGATTTGACGGTACATGGCCCCGTCCATCGTCCCTTTGATGCGGTGAAGTTGTCCTGTCCCCTTAGCAGAAAAACACCGCCAAAGCATAATGTTTCCACCTCCATGTTTGACGGTGGGGATGGTATTCTTGGGGCCATAGGCAGCATTCCTCCTCCTCCAAACATGGTGAGTTGAGTTGATGCCAAAGAGCTCCATTTTGGTCTCATCTGACCACAACACTTTCACCCAGTTGTCCTCTGAATCATTCAGATGTTCATTGGCAAACTTCAGACGGGCATGTATATGTGCTTTCTTGAGCAGGGGGACCTTGCGGGCGCTGCAGGATTTCAGACCTTCACGGCGTAGTGTGTTACCAATTGTTTTCTTGGTGACTATGGTCCCAGCTGCCTTGAGATCATTGACAAGATCTTCCCGTGTAGTTCTGGGCTGATTCCTCACCGTTCTCATGATCATTGCAACCCCACGAGGTGAGATCTTGCATGGAGCCCCAGGCCGAGGGATATTGACAGTTCTTTTGTGTTTCTTCCATTTGCAAATAATCGCACCAACTGTTGTCACCTTCTCACCAAGCTGCTTGGCGATGGTCTTGTAGCTCATTCCAGCCTTGTGTAGGTCTACAATCTTGTCCCTGACATCCTTGGAGAGCTCTTTGGTCTTGGCCATGGTGGAGAGTTTGGAATCTGATTGATTGATTGCTTCTGTGGACATGATTTGATTTGATTTAGAGTCCACCCCCTTACCCAGATGAACAGTCATTGGTCCATAGTCACCAAGAAAACAATTGATAACACACTACGCCGTGAAGGTCTGAAATCCTGCAGCGCCCGCAAGGTCCCCCTGCTCAAGAAAGCACATATACATGCCCGTCTGAAGTTTGCCAATGAACATCTGAATGATTCAGAGGACAACTGGGTGAAAGTGTTGTGGTCAGATGAGACCAAAATGGAGCTCTTTGGCATCAACTCAACTCACCATGTTTGGAGGAGGAGGAATGCTGCCTATGGCCCCAAGAATACCATCCCCACCGTCAAACATGGAGGTGGAAACATTATGCTTTGGGGGTGTTTTTCTGCTAAGGGGACAGGACAACTTCACTGCATCAAAGGGACGATGGACGGGGCCATGTACCGTCAAATCTTGGGTGAGAACTTCCTTCCCTCAGCCAGGGCTTTGAAAATGGGTCGTGGATGGGTTTTCCAGCATGACAATGACCCAAAACACACGGCCAAGGCAACAAAGGAGTGGCTCAAGAAGAAGCACATTAAGGTCCTGGAGTGGCCTAGCCAGTCTCCAGACCTTAATCCCATAGAAAATCTGAGGAGGGAGCTGAAGGTTTGAGATGCCAACGTCAGCCTCAAAACCTTAATGACTTGGAGAAGATTTGCAAAGAGGAGTGGGACAAAATCCCTCCTGAGATGTGTGCAAACCTGGTGGCCAACTACAAGAAACATCTGACCTCTGTGATTGCCAACAAGGGTTTTGCCACCAAGTACTAAGTCATGTTTTGCAGAGGGGTCAAATACTTATTTCCCTCATTAAAATGCAAATCAATTTATAACATTTTTGACATGCGTTTTTCTGGACTTTTTTGTTGTTATTCTGTCTCTCACTGTTCAAATAACCTACCATTAAAATTATAGACTGATCATTTCTTTGTCAGTGGGCAAACGTACAAAATCAGCAGGGGATCAAATACTTTTTTCCCTCACTGTACCCTCTAGATAGGAGTGTCTGCTAAATGACTAAAATAGAAATGGAAACAAATAGGTACCTGCCTGGGATGAGCTGTCACCTCTGTTATTATGTTGTCTAACGCTACCTTTGTAATCATTATATTTACTGTAACATGTAATGTTTGGTTTCCCCAGAGTGGGTGAATGTTATTATGTTGTCTAAAGTTTCACATTTGTATTTTTTATTTAACCTTTATTTAACTAGTTAAGCTACCATTGTAATTATATTTACTGTGACATGTAATCATTATATTTACTGTAACATGTAATCATTGTATTTACTGTAACATGTAATCATTATATTTACTGTAACATGTAATCATTGTATTTACTGTAACATGTAATCATTATATTTACTGTGACATGTAATCATTATATTTACTGTAACATGTAATCATTGTATTTACTGTAACATGTAATCATTGTATTTACTGTAACATGTAATCATTGTATTTACTGTGACATGTAATCATTGTATTTACTGTAACATGTAATCATTGTATTTACTGTAACATGTAATCATTATATTTACTGTGACATGTAATCATTGTATTTACTGTAACATGTAATCATTGTATTTACTGTAACATGTAATCATTATATTTACTGTGACATGTAATCATTGTATTTACTGTAACATGTAATCATTGTATTTACTGTAACATGTAATCATTATATTTACTGTAACATGTAATCATGTCACCACCTCTACCTCTTCCCCCCTCCATCCTTTCACACCCTCTACCTCTTTCCCCCTCCCTCCTGTCACCCCCTCTACCTCTTTCCCTCTCCATCCTGTCACCCCCTCTACCTCTTTCCCCCTCCGTCCTGTCACACCCTCTACCTCTTCCCCCTCCATCCTGTCATCCCCTCTACCTCTTCCCCCCTCCATCCTGTCACCCCCTCTACCTCTTTCCCTCTCCATCCTGTCACCCCCTCTACCACTTTCCCTCTCCATCCTGTCCCCCCTCTACCTCTTTCCCCCTCCGTCCTGTCACCCCCTCTTCCTCTTCCCCCCTCCATCCTGTCACCCCCTCTACCTCTTTCCTCCTCCGTCCTGTCACCCCTCTACCTCTTTCCCCCTCCCTCCTGTCACCCCCTCTACCTCTTTCCCCCTCCATCCTGTCACCCCCTCTTCCTCTTTCCCCCTCTGTCCTGTCACCCCTCTACCTCTTTCCCCCTCTCTCCTTTCCCCCCTCTACCTCTTTCCCTCTCCCTCCTATCACCCCCTCTACCTATTTCCCTCTCCCTCCTGTCACCCCCTCTACCTATTTACCCTCCCTCCTGCCCCCCACTCTACCTCCCACTCACTCTTCCGACCCCCTCTCTCCCTGTCTCCCCTTCCCCTCTCCCTGTCTTCCCTCTCCTCCTCCCTCTCCCCTGTCTCCCCCCTCTCTCCTCTGTCTCTCCCCTGTGTCCCCCTCCCTGTCTTCCCCTCTCTCCTCCAGCTTTATTCTCTTTATTTCAGTAGGATGATGGAGATTACAGCCTAAACCCCCCCTCCTCCTCCTCCTCCTCCTCCTCCTCCTCCTCCTCCTCCTCCCCCCTCCTCCTCCTCCTCTTCCCCCTCCTCTTCCTCCTCCTCCAATAAGATCATTTCTGTCCTGAACGCTAGCTGTGTCCTGGTCGTGTGTCTGGTCTGTCGTTGTGTGGACAGACAGTCTGACGCAATGAGTACAGCTAGCGCTTGCTGCTGCATCTGTGCACTTTTGCTGTGTGTGTGTGTGTGTGTGTGTGTGTGTGTGTGTGTGTGTGTGTGTGTGTGTGTGTGTGTGTGTGTGTGTGTGTGTGTGTGTGTGTGTGTGTGTGTGTGTGTGTGTGTACGTGCTAATGTTAAAATGGGCACATTACCACCAGAGGGAGCATAAGCATTCAAGTAGAGAACAAGATTGTCTGTGTCACGGGAAAGGGGCCACCCCTGGGCACACACACACACACACACACACACACACACACACACACACACACACACACACACACATGGGAGACCAGCTGAAATATTTTTGACTCTGACTGTCAGTAGGGTAGTGGTTATTCTGCTGAGGATCATCCTAGACTCTGACTGTCAGTAGGGTAGTGGTTATTCTGCTGAGGGTCATCCTTCACTCTGACTGTCAGTAGGGTAGTGGTTATTCTGCTGAGGATCATCCTAGACTCTGACTGTCAGTAGGGTAGTGGTTATTCTGCTGAGGATCATCCTAGACTCTGACTGTCAGTAGGGTAGTGGTTATTCTGCTGAGGATCATCCTAGACTCTGACTGTCAGTAGGGTAGTGGTTATTCTGCTGAGGATCATCCTAGACTCTGACTGTCAGTAGGGTAGTGGTTATTCTGCTGAGGATCATCCTAGACTCTGACTGTCAGTAGGGTAGTGGTTATTCTGCTGAGGGTCGTCCTAGACTCTGACTGTCAGTAGGGTAGTGGTTATTCTGCTGAGGATCATCCTAGACTCTGACTGTCAGTAGGGTAGTGGTTATTCTGCTGAGGATCATCCTAGACTCTGACTGTCAGTAGGGTAGTGGTTATTCTGCTGAGGATCATCCTTCACTCTGACTGTCAGTAGGGTAGTGGTTATTCTGCTGAGGATCATCCTAGACTCTGACTGTCAGTAGGGTAGTGGTTATTCTGCTGAGGATCATCCTAGACTCTGACTGTCAGTAGGGTAGTGGTTATTCTGCTGAGGATCATCCTAGACTCTGACTGTCAGTAGGGTAGTGGTTATTCTGCTGAGGATCATCCTAGACTCTGACTGTCAGTAGGGTAGTGGTTATTCTGCTGAGGATCATCCTAGACTCTGACTGTCAGTAGGGTAGTGGTTATTCTGCTGAGGGTCATCCTTCACTCTGACTGTCAGTAGGGTAGTGGTTATTCTGCTGAGGATCATCCTAGACTCTGACTGTCAGTAGGGTAGTGGTTATTCTGCTGAGGATCATCCTAGACTCTGACTGTCAGTAGGGTAGTGGTTATTCTGCTGAGGATCATCCTAGACTCTGACTGTCAGTAGAGTAGTGGTTATTCTGCTGAGGGTCATCCTAGACTCTGACTGTCAGTAGGGTAGTGGTTATTCTGCTGAGGATCATCCTAGACTCTGACTGTCAGTAGGGTAGTGGTTATTCTGCTGAGGATCATCCTAGACTCTGACTGTCAGTAGGGTAGTGGTTATTCTGCTGAGGATCATCCTAGACTCTGACTGTCAGTAGGGTAGTGGTTATTCTGCTGAGGATCATCCTAGACTCTGACTGTCAGTAGGGTAGTGGTTATTCTGCTGAGGGTCATCCTAGACTCTGACTGTCAGTAGGGTAGTGGTTATTCTGCTGAGGATCATCCTTCACTCTGACTGTCAGTAGGGTAGTAGTTATTCTGCTGAGGGTAATCCTTGACTCTGACTGTCAGTAGGGTAGTGGTTATTCTGCTGAGGATCATCCTAGACTCTGACTGTCAGTAGGGTAGTGGTTATTCTGCTGAGGATCATCCTAGACTCTGACTGTCAGTAGGGTAGTGGTTATTCTGCTGAGGATCATCCTAGACTCTGACTGTCAGTAGGGTAGTGGTTATTCTGCTGAGGATCATCCTAGACTCTGACTGTCAGTAGGGTTGTGGTTATTCTGCTGAGGATCATCCTAGACTCTGACTGTCAGTAGGGTAGTGGTTATTCTGCTGAGGATCATCCTAGACTCTGACTGTCAGTAGGGTAGTGGTTATTCTGCTGAGGATCATCCTAGACTCTGACTGTCAGTAGGGTAGTGGTTATTCTGCTGAGGATCATCCTAGACTCTGACTGTCAGTAGGGTAGTGGTTATTCTGCTGAGGATCATCCTAGACTCTGACTGTCAGTAGGGTAGTAGTTATTCTGCTGAGGGTAATCCTTGACTCTGACTGTCAGTAGGGTAGTGGTTATTCTGCTGAGGATCATCCTTCACTCTGACTGTCAGTAGGGTAGTAGTTATTCTGCTGAGGGTAATCCTTGACTCTGACTGTCAGTAGGGTAGTGGTTATTCTGCTGAGGGTCATCCTTCACTCTGACTGTCAGTAGTGTAGTGGTTATTCTGCTGAGGGTAATCCTTGACTCTGACTGTCAGTAGGGTAGTGGTTATTCTGCTGAGGGTAATCCTTGACTCTGACTGTCAGTAGGGTAGTGGTTATTCTGCTGAGGATCATCCTAGACTCTGACTGTCAGTAGGGTAGTGGTTATTCTGCTGAGGGTAATCCTTGACTCTGACTGTCAGTAGGGTAGTGGTTATTCTGCTGAGGATCATCCTAGACTCTGACTGTCAGTAGGGTAGTGATAGTTCCCCTTGCATCTGTCTGTGTGTTTGTACATACATGTGTGTGGAAAGGGGCATCAGCTGTGTTTTCTTTTGATGCAATAAGAGTCAATTTAATTGACTCTATTTCCTCTCTCTCCTCCCTACAGAACTTCTTTCAAATCATCAGCAATCTCCTAGAGGAAGACAACAGGGGAAAGTGGGAAGATGCACAGCAGGTAAACATTCTGCACTGAGCTTGGTACATCATTGAATGCAGTTAAAGTGGGTGAGTGTGGTATTCTTGCAGAACCTGGTCCAGCCAGTTGAATAATATAGCAATCACCAGCACTGAGCCTGAGTTGTATCGCCAGGTTCAACTGGTCATTGTGACCTGAGTTCGTATTCCGAGTAGGAGTGCTGATCAAGGATCAGATTTGCTCTTTTGGATCATAAGATTGTATAAACAGGTGGGACCTGTTCCTGATCCTAGATCAGCCGTGAGGTACTTTTATTTAGTCACATTGTGTAATGTGTCACTGGGATGGGATGTGTCTGTAACTCTATCTGGAGGTATAATACCACCTCTGTCCACTCGGTGGCAGCAGGGAGCACAGCCACTAGAGATGACCAGTCACCATCGACTCATTCCGTCTCTCTATGATGTTTGTTCTTCTTCCCTAGAAACCCAGTCACTCCACAGCAGTCAGGGTGGAAAGGTCATTTCAAATGCTGGATTTCATAATTACAGAACCCCTGAGGAGTATTTAGCTTTATTTAGCCACATCAGAGGGATATAGCTGTGGCTAGAATGGATGTTTCTGCCTCCCTGTGCTGTTGAAAAGAAGGATGTTGCATGTATAGTCTACCTGCTAGGTATAAACAGCTACATGACTCCCATGTTAGTACATCATATTCAACGGTATGTACAGTTGATGTCGGAAGTTTACATTCACTTAGGTTGGAGTCATTAATTAAAACTCGTTTTTCAACCACTCCACACATTTCTTGTTAACAAACTATAGTTCTGGAAAGTCGGTTAGGACATCTACTTTGTGCATGACACAAGTCATTATTCCAACAATTGTTTACAGACAGATTATTTCACTTATAATTCACTGTATCACAATTCCAGTGGGTCAGAAGTTTACATACACTAAGTTGACACATTCTATTGTCATACAATTCAAAAGACAATCCTCTTGATACTGACACAATTATAATTGATTTTGTTGGGAAGAAGGACGCTCATATCGCCCTGTAGATTGGCCCACCTGCCTTCTCTGAGGCAGCAATAGATATATATATAAAACATCATGTTACTGCAAAAACAGCAGGCATCAGTCTCCTCAAGCTAAGCACAGTCACTGCCGTCAATGCAGCATTGTTTTCTCATGTTTCCCTTTCCTGTTTGTACTTCTGAAGGAGCATTTTTCTTCCAAAGCTATGATATACAGGTAACTGCCAAAATAAAGGAAACACCAAAATAAAGAAAACACCAACATAAAGAGTCTTAACAGGGCGTTGGTTCACCACGAGCCAGAACAGCTTAAATGCACCTTGGCAAAGATTGTACAAGTGTCTGGAACTCTATTGGAGGGATTTGACACCATTATTCCACGATCATTTCCATCATTTGGTGTTTTGTTTATAGTGGTGGAAAATGCTGTCTGTGGTGCCGCTCCAGAATCTCCCATAAGTGTTGAGATCCGTTGACTGAGACAGCCATGGCATATGGTTTACATCGTTGTCATGCTCATCAAACCATTCAGTGATGGGGGCATTATCATCCTATGGGGGCATAGCCATGACAGGCAAAATAATGGCCTGCCCAGCATTTTAATACAGTTGAAGTCGGAAGTTTACATACAGTTAGGTTGGAATCCTTAAAACTAGTTTTTCAACCATTCCACATATTTCTTGTTAACAAACTATAGTTTTCTCAAGTCGGTTAGGACATCTACTTTGTGCATGACACAAGTAATTTTTCCAACAATTGTTTACAGACAGATTATTTCACTTATAATTCACTGTATCACAATTCCAGTGGGTCAAAAGTTTACATACACTAAGTTGACTGTGCCTTTGGAAAATTACAGAAAATGATGTCATGGCTTTAGAAACTTCTGATAAGCTAATTGACATAATTTGAGTCAATTGGAGGTGTACCTGTGGATGTATTTCAAGGCCTACCTTCAAACTCATTGCCTCTTGGCTTGACATCATGGGAAAATCAAAAGAAATCAGCCAAGACCTCAGAAAAAAATTGTAGACCTCCACAACTCTGGTTCATCCTTGGGAGCAATTTACAAACGCCTGAAGGTACCACGTTCATCTGTGCAAGCAATAGTACGCAAGTATAACACCAGCCGTCATACCGCTCAGGAAGGAGACGTGTCCTGTCTCCTTCACATGAACGTACTTTGGTGCAAAAAGTGCAAATCAATCCCAGAACAGCAGCAAAGGACCTTATGAAGATGCTGGAGGAAAGGCACAAAAGTATCTATATCCACAGTAAAACGAGTCCCATATCGACATAACCTGAAAGGCCGGTCAGCAAGGAAGAAGCCACTGTTCAAAATCCGCCATAAAAAAGCCAGACTATGGTCTGCAACTGCAGATGGGGACAAAGTTTGTACTTTTTGGAAAAATGTTCTTTGGTCTGATGAAACAAAAATAGAACTGTTTGGCCATAATGACCATCGTTATGTTTGGAGGAAAAAGGGGGAGGCTTCCAAGCCGAAAAACACCATCCCAACCGTGAAGCACATGAGTGGCAGCATCATGTTGTGGGGGTGCTTTGCTGCAGGAGGGACTGGTGCACTCCACAAAATAAATGGCATCATGAGGATGGAAAATTATGTAGATATATTGAAGCAACATCTCAAGACATCAGTCAGGAAGTTAAAGCTTGGTCGCAAATGGGTCTTCCAAATGGACAATGACCCCAAGCGTACTTCCAAAGTTGTGGCAAAATGGCTTAAGGACAACAAAGTCAAGGTATTGGAGTGGCCATCACAACACCTTGACCTCAATCTTATAGAAAATGTGTGGGCAGAACTGAAAAGCATGTGTGAGCAAGGAGGCCTACAAACCTGACTCAGTTACACCAGCTCTGTCAGGAGGAATGGGCCAAAATTCACCCAACTTATTGTGGGAAGCTTGTGGAAGGCTACCCGAAATGTTTGACCCAAGTGAAATAATTTAAAGGCAATGCTACCAAATACTAATTGAGTGAATGTAAACTTCTGACCCACTGGGAATGTGATGAAAGAAATAAAAGCTGAAATAAATCATTCTCTCTACTATTATTCTGACATTTCACATTCTTAAAATAAAACCTTAAACTGAAGTTTTACTCTGATTAAATGTCAGGAATTGTGAAAAACTGAGGTTAAACGTATTTGGCTACGGTGTATGCAAACGTCCGACTAAACTTCCGACTGTAGATTGAACAAGGAAACATCTAATGAAATCATATTTTATACAGAACAGAAATAAATTCTATTCACATTCATCAGCCATATTCTGGAACAGAAATGTGTCGGTCAGGTCCTCTCGTCTTTAACCCACAAAAATACAGATGTCAAGTATTTGTTTTTCACCAAGGATGCTGGGTACAACCTCAAGCAAGGGTTTTATGATTTTATCTGCGTGGGTTTTCCTCCTGTCACTTCTCCTGTCATCATGAATGAGTCTCTCAGGGTTGAGAGGTGGCCACTCTTCCTTCAAAAACTCCCACTTTATTTTAAGACAAACCCGCCCTGTCTCCGGCAGAGACAGCATCTCCACAGACCACTAATTTACAAAGGACATCAGCAGCTTTTGTCAACTTCCAGTGCCAAATGACTGCCTTCCAGGGAGAAAAGGAAAGGAGGGCGAAGGGAGGAAAGAGAGAGAAAGAGAAAGAGAGATAGAAAGAGAGAGAGAGAGAAAAAGAGGAAGAGAAAGAGACGGGGTATTTTGGATGGTTGGTGTTTTTCTTCCTTTTTCTTCTCTCTGTTTCTCTTTGATTCACCTAGGTGGTTAAGACCTTGGAGAGAGAGAGAAAGCGAGAGAGAGAAAGAGAGCGAGGAGAGAGAGAGAAGTAGAGAGGATGAGAACAAGAGGGAAAGAGAGAGAGAATGAGAGATAGAGAGGAAGAGACAGAGAGAGGGAAGGATAGAGGATGAGAAAGATAGAGGAAGAGACATAGAGAGAGAGATAGAAAGATAGAGAGAAGTAGGTAGCCTAGCAGTTAAGAGCATTGGGCCAGTAGCCGAAAGGTTGCTGGTTTGAATCCAGAGCCAACAACAATATATTTACTGAGCAAGGCGGTTAAGCCTAATGGCTCCTGTAAGTCACTCTGGATAAGGGTGTCTGCTAAATGACTGAGAAGGAGAGAAAGAGAACAGCAGGCAGTCTGCCCTCTTTCGACCCAGTCTTCTGTCTCTCTCTACAAGTAGTAATTGGTGGTCCTCACTGCAGTTTCTGTCTTTTGTCTGTCGGGTCTACCACTCACTCACTCACTCACTCACTCACTCACTCACTCACTCACTCACTCACTCACTCACTCGCTCACTCACTCACTCACTCACTCACTCACTCACTCACTCACTCACTCACTCACTCACTCACTCACTCACTCACTCACACACCCTCTCTCTCTCTCTCTCTATCTCTCTCACTGACACACACACACACACAAACACACACACACACACACACACACACACACACACACACTCTCTCTCTCTCTCTCTCTCTCTCTCTCACTGACACACACACACACACAAACACACACACACACACACACACTCTCTCTCTCTCTCTCACTGACACGCACACACACATTCTCTCTCTCTCTCTCTCTCTCTCTCTCTCTCTCTCTCACTGACACACACACACAAACACACACACACACACTCTCTCTCTCTCTCTCTCTCTCTCTCTCTCTCTCTCTCTCTCTCTCTCTCTCTCTCTCTCTCTCACTCACTCACTCACTCACTCACTCACGTTGTGTTGTCGTGTTGCCAACAAACTTAATGATGGTGTGTTGGAGTCTTGCATGGCCACACAGTTGTGAGTGAACAGGGAGTACAGGAGGGGACTAAGCATGCATCCCTGAAGGAACCCCATGTTTAGGGTCAGTGTGGTGGATGTGTTGTTGCCTACCCTCACCACCTGGGGGCAGCTCGTCAGGAAGTCCAGGATCCATTTGCAGCAGGAGGGGTTCAGTCCCAGTGTCCTGAGCTTAGTGATGCGCTTGGAGGGCATAGTGTTGTACACTGAGCTGTAGTCAGTTAACAGCATTCTCACATAGGTGTTCTTCTTGTCCAGGTGGCACAGGGCAGTGAGCAGTGCCCTATCCCACACGACTGCGTCATCTGTGGATCTGTTGGGGCGGTATGCAAATTGTAGTGGGTCTAGGTTATCGGGTAAGGTGGAGGTGATGCCGTCCTTAACTAGCCTCTCAAAGCACTTCATGATGACAGAAGTGAGTGCTACAGGGCGATATTAATTTAGTTAAGTTACTTTAGCTTTTTTGGGTGCAGGAACAATAGTGGACATCTTGAAGCAAGTGGGGATAACAGACTGGGATATGGAGAGATTGAATATGTCCGTAAACACTCCAGCCAGCTGGTCTGCACATGCTCTGAAGACACGGCTAGGATGCCATCAGGGCCGGCAGCCTTAAGAGGGTTAACACACTTAAATGACTTACTCATGTTGGCCACGGAGAACGAGAGCACCCAGTTCTTGTGAACGGATGCAGCCTGTGTCGGCAGCTCGATGCGGGCGAAGAAGGTGTTTAGCTTATCCGGGAGCGAGGCGTCGGTGTGCTCAATGAGGCTTGATTTCACTTTTTAATCCGTAATTGTCCGGAGTCCCTGCTACATATGTCTCGTGTCTGAGCCGATGAATTGCGACTCCACTTTGTCCCTGTACTGTCGTTTTGTCTCTTTGATTGCCTTACGGAGGGCATAGCTGTTTGTAGACGTCCATGTCACCTTGCCATGGTTAAATGCGGTGGTTCATGCTTTCAGTTTTGCACATATGCTGCCATCTATCCACAGTTTGTGGTTTGGGTAAGTTATAATTTTCACAGTGGGAACAATATCCTCTATGCACTTCCTGATGAACCCAGTCACAGAGTCAGTGTACCATTTCCCACACCACGTGATCAAAACAATCTTAAAACATAGATTCCAATTGGTCAAACCAACGTTGAACAGTCCTTACCACATGTGCTTCCTGTTTAAGTTTCTGCCTATAGGTGTAGAGTAACAGAAAGCGTCCGGACTAGTGTCCCGCTCCTTGAAAGTGGCAGCTCTGGCCTTAAACTCAGTGCGGATGTTGCCTGTAATCAATGGCTTCTGGTTAGGATATGTACGCACAGTCACTGTGGAGACGAAGCCGTCAATGCACTTATTAATGAAGCCAATGACTGATGTGGTAAACTCCTCAATGCCATGGGATGAATCCCGGAACATATTCCAGTCTGTGCTAGCAAAACAGTTCTGTAACTTAGCATCTGCTTCATCAGACCACTTACATATTGAGTGTGTCACTGGTAGTTCCTGTTTGAGTTTTTGCTTGTAAGAAGGAATTAGGAGGTTAAAGTTATGGTCAGATTTGCCAAAGGGAGGGCGAGGGAGTGCCTTGTATGCATTTCTGTGCATCAAGGAGATCAAGGGCTTTGTTGCCTCTAGTTGCACAGGTGACATGCTGGTAAAATTGGGGTAAAACAGGTTTCTGTTGCCCTGCATTAAATTCACCGACCACGAGATGCGCCAACTCTGGATGTCCACTTTTTGATTTGCTTATAGCCCTATACAGCTCGTTGAGCGTGGTCTTAGTGCAAGCATCAGTTTGTGGTGGTAAATAGACAGCTATGAAACATATATACAGTGCCTTGCGAAAGTATTCGGCCCCCTTGAACTTTTCGACCTTTTGCCACATTTCAGGCTTCAAACATAAAGATATAAAACGGTCATTTTTTGTGAAGAATCAACAACAAGTGGGACACAATCATGAAGTGGAACGAAATTTATTGGATATTTCAAACTTTTTTAACAAATAAAAAACTGAAAAATTGGGCGTGCAAAATTATTCAGCCCCCTTAAGTTAATACTTTGTAGCGCCACCTTTTGCTGCGATTACAGCTGTAAGTCGCTTGGGGTATGTCTCTATCAGTTTTGCACATCGAGAGACTGAAATTTTTGCCCATTCCTCCTTGCAAAACAGCTCGAGCTCAGTGAGGTTGGATGGAGAGCGTTTGTGAACAGCAGTTTTCAGTTCTTTACACAGATTCTTGATTGGATTCAGGTCTGGACTTTGACTTGGCCATTCTAACACCTGGATATGTTTATTTGTGAACCATTCCATTGTAGATTTTGCTTTATGTTTTGGATCATTGTCTTGTTGGAAGACAAATCTCCGTCCCAGTCTCAGGTCTTTTGCAGACTCCATCAGGTTTTCTTCCAGAATGGTCCTGTATTTGGCTCCATCCATCTTCCCATCAATTTTAACCATCTTCCCTGCCCCTGCTGACGAAAAAGCAGGCCCAAACCATGATGCTGCCACCACCATGTTTGACAGTGGGGATGGTATGTTCAGGGTGATGAGCTGTGTTGCTTTTACGCCAAACATAACGTTTTGCATTGTTGCCAAAAAGTTCGATTTTGGTTTCATCTGACCAGAGCACCTTCTTCCACATGTTTGGTGTGTCTCCCAGGTGGCTAGTGGCAAACTTTAAACAACACTTTTTATGGATATCTTTAAGAAATGGCTTTCTTCTTGCCACTCTTCCATAAAGGCCAGATTTGTGCAGTATACGACTGATTGTTGTCCTATGGACAGAGTCTCCCACCTCAGCTGTAGATCTCTGCAGTTCATCCAGAGTGATCATGGGCCTCTTGGCTGCATCTCTGATCAGTCTTCTCCTTGTATGAGCTGAAAGTTTAGAGGGACGGCCGGGTCTTCGTAGATTTGCAGTGGTCTGATACTCCTTCCATTTCAATATTATCGCTTGCACAGTGCTCCTTGGGATGTTTAAAGCTTGGGAAATCTTTTTGTATCCAAATATGGCTTTAAACTTCTCCACAACAGTATCTCGGACCTGCCTGGTGTGTTCCTTGTTCTTCATGATGCTCTCTGCGCTTTAAACCGACCTCTGAGACTATCACAGAGCAGGTGCATTTATACGGAGACTTGATTACACACAGGTGGATTCTATTTATCATCATTAGTCATTTAGGTCAACATTGGATCATTCAGAGATCCTCACTGAACTTATGGAGAGAGTTTGCTGCACTGAAAGTAAAGGGGCTGATTAATTTTGCACGGCCTATTTTTCAATTTTTTATTTGTTAAAAAAGTTTGAAATATCCAATAAATTTCGTTCCACTTCATAATTGTGTCCCACTTGTTGTTGATTCTACACAAAAAATTACAGTTTTATATCTTTATGTTTGAAGCCTGAAATGTGGCAAAAGGTCGAAAAGTTCAAGGGGGCCGAATACTTTCGCAAGGCACTGTATGAAAACAATCTTGGTAAATAGTATGGTCTGCAGCTTATCATGAAGTATTCTAACTCAGGCGAGGGAAAACTTGAAACTTCCTTAACATTAGAGATCGCGCACCAGTTGTTGTTAATAAAGAGCCACTCCTGCCGCTTCTTCCCCCGTCCGGTCTAGACGATGCATGGAGACGTCAGCGAGATGTATATTATCCATGTCCTTGTTCAACCATGTCTCAGAGAAACAGAGAATATTACAGTTCTTCAGGTCCCGCTGATAGGATAGTCTCGAGCGGAGCTCTTCCAGTTTGTTCTCCGGTGATTGTACGTTCCTCAATAGAAGGTGGTTTATTTGCTCACCAACGTAGTTTTGTCAGGATAACGACTCGTCTGCCTCTTCTCTGCCGTTGCTTACTCTTTCGAGTCTGGGGGATGGCGGACACATTATGATTTTTGTAAGATCAGCGTAAACAAACATAAACAAAAAACAGCAGAATTGGTCAGGAGCCTGTAAAACAGCTGCTATTCACTGCAGCGCCATCTTGTCAGCCTGCAGAGGTTAGGGTTAGAATTTGAGTAAGAGGTGGGTAGTTGAGATGAGATAATCAGAAAGACAAAGATCATGGAGGTACAGCTGGCCAAGAACTCTCTCTGCCTAACACCCTTCTATCCTCTCAGCCTGCAGAGGTTAGGGTTAGAGTTTGGGTAAGAGGTGGGTATTTGAGATGAGTTAATCAGAAAGACAAAGACCATGGAGGTACAGCTGGCCAAGAACTCTCTCTGCCTAATCGTCCATTTTTAAACACCCTCCTATTCTCTGTCTGTCAGCCAGTAAACTGATAAAGTCACGGTCTGTTCACCCTGCTACCATCTAGCAGACAGAGCCGGTACAGGTGCAAAAACGGCTTCTATCTCCAGGCCATCAGACTGTTGATCAGCTACCTGCCTGGAACTCTGCCCTGCACCTTGAGACTCCCCATGTATAGAGTCATTGGACGCTGGTCACCTCATAATCTATTTATATACTGTTGTTTACTCACTGTGTATGTCTCTACTGTATTCTCCACTTAGATCATCCTAATATACCTACTACTGTACATATCATTTTCTTTTCCAGATTCTATACTGTCTATACACACCATGTATTTATATTCTGAATTCTGACACATTCTATACTATCTATACACACAATGTATTTACATTCTGCATTCTGATACATTCTATACTGTCTATACACACCATGTATTCATATTCTGGATTCTGACACATTCTATACTGTCTATACACACCATGTATTTATATTCTGGATTCTTACACATTCTATACTGTCTATACACACCATGTATTTATATTCTGGATTCTGACACATTCTCACTCATTGTCATTTCTTGATTTATTGTTTGGATCTTTGTTTATTTGTGTATTTGTACTGTATTTGTACTGTAGAAATTCTACTGCACTGTTGGAGCTAGTAACATAAGCAGTTCACTGCACCTGCTATAACACCTGCAAATATGTGTACGCAACCAATAAACGTTGATTTGATTTGATTTGAACCCTATCTCCATCTTCCTCTGGGCTCCTCATCAGACATACAGCCTTCCTCTTGGCTCCTCATCAGACATACAGACTTCCTCTGGGCTCCTCATCAGACATACAGCCTTCCTCTGGGCTCCTCATCAGAAAGACAGCCTTCCTCTGGGCTCCTCATCAGACATACAGCCTTCCTCTTGGCTCCTCATCAGACATACAGACTTCCTCTGGGCTCCTCATCAGAAAGACAGCCTTCCTCTGGGCTCCTCATCAGAAAGACAGCCTTCCTCTGGGCTCCTCATCAGAAAGACAGCCTTCCTCTGGGCTCCTCATCAGAAAGACAGCCTTCCTCTGGGCTCCTCATCAGACATACAGCCTTCCTCTGGGCTCCTCATCAGAAAGACAGCCTTCCTCTGGGCTCCTCATCAGAAAGACAGCCTTCCTCTGGGCTCCTCATCAGAAAGACAGCCTTCCTCTGGGCTCCTCATCAGACATACAGCCTTCCTCTGGGCTCCTCATCAGACATACAGCCTTCCTCTGGGCTCCTCATCAGAAAGACATCCTTCCTCTGGGCTCCTCATCAGAAAGACAGCCTTCCTCTGGGCTCCTCATCAGAAAGACAGCCTTCCTCTGGGCTCCTCATCAGAAAGACAGCCTTCCTCTGGGCTCCTCATCAGACATACAGCCTTCCTCTGGGCTCCTCATCAGAAAGACATCCTTCCTCTGGGCTCCTCATCAGACATGCAGCCTTCCTCTGGGCTCCTCATCAGACATGCAGCCTTCCTCTGGGCTCCTCATCAGAAAGACAGCCTTCCTCTGGGCTCCTCATCAGACATACACCCTTCCTTCTACTCCCATTTCTTTCTGGCATGCTGCTTCATATCTCATTCAAATCTCATCTCCACTGCAGAAATTACACACACACACACACACACACACACACACACACCACACACACACACACACACACACACACACACACACACACACACACACACACACACACACACACACACACACACACACACACACACACACACACACACACACACACACACACAGATAGCAGACCGGAAATGTGTCTGTCTGATTAGGAACCCAGAGGAGGATGGAGACAAGGTTCATTAGTTCACTGGCTGAGGAACAGAGCCCTCGGTCTGCCTAAGGAGGATGTGTGTTTGTGTGTATGTGTGTCTGTCTAAGGATTGCCTGCCTGGTGTTTAAGAATGTGTGATTCAGGCCAAGTCTATTTAGGTATAAAGAGTTCTTCTTTGGCCAATGTCCAGACCATGAGCTGATATGACAGCCATCTGTCTCATCTACAGGATCATGGTGAAAGATGGATTCTGGACAGATGTGTTTTTATGCATTATTTTACAACTAGACTATGATTTGGTGTTCTAAAAGCTAGACACAAGCAATGAACTTCAAATCCTGTTATTTGTAGTACAGGAATGGCTATGCTGCCGTGTAATCACTGTTTCTGAGGAAACGGAGGATGAGCTGCATGTCTGTTGTAGAGATGAACATATCAGCTGTATTTCTGTTGTTTTTGGCAGTAGGAATGGGTGAGGAATGGCTGAGGAATGGCTGAGGAATGGTTGAGGAACAGCTGAGGAATGGCTGAGGAATGGCTGAGCAATGGCTGAGCAATGGTTGAGGAATGGCTGAGGAATGGCTGAGGAATGGTTGAGGAATGGCTGAGGAATGGCTGAGGAATGGCTGACTAATGCTGAGGAATGGTTGAGGAATGGAAGAGGAATGGCTGAGGAATTACTGAGGAATGGAAGAGGAATAGAGGAATAGAGGAATAGAGGAATAGCAGAGGAATGGTTGAGGAATGGCTGAGGAACGGCTGAGGAATGGTTGAGGAATGGTTGAGGAATGGTTGAGGAATGGCAATGGTCAAGAATTGTCTGCTTTGCTGTGGTTTATATCTCTGTCTTGGTCAGGTCATTATTGTGAATGAGAATGTGTTCTCAATTACTTCCCTGGTTAAATGAAGGCAAATAAGATGTGTCAATGCTGTGGAGAGGATGGAAGTTGTAGTATGAACGCTGTCAAGCACAGAAATACACTGAGTGGACAAAACATAAAGAACAACACAGACGTGTGTGTGTGTGTGTGTGTGTGTGTGTGTGTGTGTGTGTGTGTGTGTGTGTGTGTGTGTGTGTGTGTGTGTGTGTGTGTGTGTGTGTGTGTGTTTGCGTATGTGGGTATGACTGCATGTCCATCTGTATGTGTGAGTGTGTGCGTGCACGTAAGTAAACGTATGAGTGTGTGTGTGATTCTATCAGGAGGTGTTCATTAGGGGATGCCACTCAGAGCTCCTCTCTGGACTAAGACATGTCATTGCCTTGTCTGTAGAGTAGAGCTATAGCTAACTCACATGCTACTATTCTGTGTCCATGTCTAGGACAGCTATTGTAATAACGTGGCTTTTCCTTCCTGCTAAATAAAATGTTTTTTAAGTACCATTTTAACACTGTTTGAATTGCTGATTAAATTAGTATAGATTCATTTGGTACATCTTAAGGAAAATACAAAGAACAATAGAACAAAAACGATATATTGATATCATCATCAGCGCAGTAACAGTCTGCCTCACACAAATCACACAAAATGTCTGCCCCCAAATCAAGTCCCCTCTAATTACAGCTGGTCCCTCTCTGCTAGATTCAGGTCTGCCAGGTTAGTGGGCCGATCTCTTCAAGGTCAACGATTGAATTAGTGTCTTAATGTGTATCAGCTGGGAGGAGACAGGTTTGCTTGCGTGCGTGTGTTGCTCTGTCTCTATCCATGGTCCTGAATGCTTCCTTTGTATTCTCTCTGACACTGATGGCTGGTCCCTAAGGACAGACACACTGCCCTGTCCTGAGCAATCACTCTCCAGTGGTCACTAAGCAGTGTCCTTTTAAAGTGTAGTCTCTAGCTCTCCAGTGGTCACTAGACAGTGTGCTTTTAAAGGGTAGTCTCTAGCTCTCCAGTGGTCACTAGACAGTGTCCTTTTAAAGGGTAGTCTCTAGCTCTCCAGTGGTCACTAAGCAGTGTCTTTTAAAGGGTAGTCTCTAGCTCTCCAGTGGTCACTAAGCAGTGTGCTTTTAAAGGGTAGTCTCTAGCTCTCCAGTGGTCACTAGACAGTGTGCTTTTAAAGGGTAGTCTCTAGCTCTCCAGTGGTCACTAGACAGTGTGCTTTTAAAGGGTAGTGTCTATCTACTAGCCATGTCCTGCTCTGTCTGGGTGTCTGTCTCTGAGGTTCACTGTCTGATAATGCAAAGATCAATACATGTACTGACAGATTTCTAATTTGAACACTGCCCTGACCTGTGCAATCACTTTTAGTAGGCATTAGGCAATGCCTCCTTTTAAAAGGTACTAGTATCTACTAGAAAGTAGCCATGTCCTGGTCTGTCCCCTTTTAAAGGTTACCAGTATCTAGTAGCTAGTATCCATGTCCTGGTCTGTCCCCTTTTAAAGGTTACCAGTATCTAGTAGCCATGTCCTGGTCTGTCCCCTTTTAAAGGTTACCAGTATCTAGTAGCCATGTCCTGGTCTGTCCCCTTTTAAAGGATACCAGTATCTAGTAGCCATGTCCTGGTCTGTCCCCTTTTAAAGGTTACCAGTATCTAGTATCTAGTATCCATGTCCTGGTCTGTCCCCTTTTAAAGGTTACCAGTATCTAGTAGCCATGTCCTGGTGTGTCCCCTTTTAAAGGTTACCAGTATCTAGTATCTAGTAGCCATGTCCTGGTCTGTCCCCTTTTAAAGGTTACCAGTATCTAGTAGCCATGTCCTGGTCTGTCCCCTTTTAAAGGTTACCAGTATCTAGTAGCCATGTCCTGGTCTGTCCCCTTTTAAAGGTTACCAGTATCTAGTAGCCATGTCCTGGTCTGTCCCCTTTTAAAGGTTACCAGTATCTAGTATCCATGTCCTGGTGTGTCCCCTTTTAAAGGTTACCAGTATCTAGTAGCCATGTCCTGGTCTGTCCCCTTTTAAAGGTTACTAGTATCTAGTAGCCATGTCCTGGTCTGTCCCCTTTTAAAGGTTACCAGTATCTAGTATCCATGTCCTGGTGTGTCCCCTTTTAAAGGTTACCAGTATCTAGTAGCCATGTCCTGGTCTGTCCCCTTTTAAAGGTTACCAGTATCTAGTAGCCATGTCCTGGTCTGTCCCCTTTTAAAGGATACCAGTATCTAGTAGCCATGTCCTGGTCTGTCCCCTTTTAAAGGTTACCAGTATCTAGTAGCCATGTCCTGGTCTGTCCCCTTTAAAGGATACCAGTATCTAGTAGCCATGTCCTGGTCTGTCCCCTTTTAAAGGTTACCAGTATCTAGTAGCCATGTCCTGGTCTGTCCCCTTTAAAGGATACCAGTATCTAGTAGCCATGTCCTGGTCTGTCCCCTTTTAAAGGTTACCAGTATCTAGTAGCCATGTCCTGGTCTGTACCCTTTTAAAGGTTACCAGTATCTAGTAGCCATGTCCTGGTCTGTCCCCTTTAAAAGGTTACCAGTATCTAGTATCTAGTAGCCATGTCCTGGTCTGTCCCCTTTTAAAGTTTACCATTATCTAGTAGCCATGTCCTGGTCTGTCCCCTTTTAAAGGTTACCAGTATCTAGTAGCCATGTCCTGGTCTGTACTCTTTAAAGGATACCAGTATCTAGCAGCCATGTCCTGGTCTGTCCCCTTTTAAAGGTTACCAGTATCTAGTAACCATGTCCTGGTCTGTCCCCTATTAAATGTTACCAGTATCTAGTAGCCATGTCCTTGTCTGTCCCCTTTTAAAGGTTACCAGTATCTAGTATCTAGTATCCATGTCCTGGTCTGTCCCCTTTTAAAGGTTACCAGTATCTAGTAGCCATGTCCTGGTCTGTCCCCTTTTAAAGGTTACCAGTATCTAGTATCTAGTATCTAGTAGCCATGTCCTGGTCTGTCCCCTTTTAAAGGTTACTAGTATCTAGTAGCCATGTCCTGGTCTGTCCCCTTTTAAAGGTTACCAGTATCTAGTAGCCATGTCCTGGTCTGTCCCCTTTTAAAGGTTACCAGTATCTAGTATCTAGTAGCCATGTCCTGGTCTGTCCCCTTTAAAGGATACCAGTATCTAGTAGCCATGTCCTGGTCTGTCCCCTTTTAAAGGTTACCAGTATCTAGTAGCCATGTCCTTGTCTGTCCCCTTTTAAAGGATACCAGTATCTAGTAGCCATGTCCTGGTCTGTCCCCTTTTAAAGGTTACCAGTATCTAGTAGCCATGTCCTGGTCTGTCCCCTTTTAAAGGTTACCAGTATCTAGTAGCCATGTCCTTGTCTGTCCCCTTTTAAAGGTAACCAGTATCTAGTAGCCATGTCCTGGTCTGTCCCCTTTTAAAGGTTACCAGTATCTAGTAGCCATGTCCTTGTCTGTCCCCTTTTAAAGGTTACCAGTATCTAGTAGCCATGTCCTGGTCTGTCCCCTTTTAAAGGTTACCAGTATCTAGTATCTAGTAGCCATGTCCTGGTCTGTCCCCTTTTAAAGGTTACCAGTAACTAGCAGCCATGTCCTGGTCTGTACCCTTTTAAAGGTTACCAGTATCTAGTAGCCATGTCCTGGTCTGTCCCCTTTTAAAGGTTACCAGTATCTAGTATCTAGTAGCCAGGTCCTGGTCTGTCCCCTTTTAAAGGTTACCAGTATCTAGTAGCCATGTCCTGGTCTTTCCCCTTTAAAGGATAGCAGTATCTAGTAACCATGTCCTGGTCTGTCCCCTTTTAAAGGTTACCAGTATCTAGTAGCTAGTTGCCATGTCCTGGTCTGTCTCCTTTTAAAGGTTACCAGTATCTAGTAACCATGTCCTGGTCTGTCCCCTATTAAAGGTTACCAGTATCTAGTAGCCATGTCCTGGTCTGTCCCCTTTTAAAGGTTACCAGTATCTAGTAGCCATGTCCTGGTCTGTCCCCTTTTAAAGGTTACCAGTATCTAGTAGCCATGTCCTGGTCTGTCCCCTTTTAAAGGTTACCAGTATCTAGTAGCTAGTATCCATGTCCTGGTCTGTCCCCTTTTAAAGGTTACCAGTATCTAGTAGCCATGTCCTGGTCTGTCCCCTTTTAAAGGTTACCAGTATCTAGTAGCCATGTCCTGGTCTGTCCACTTTTAAAGGATACCAGTATCTAGTAGCCATGTCCTGGTCTGTCCCCTTTTAAAGGTTACCAGTATCTAGTAGCCATGTCCTGGTCTGTCCCCTTTTAAAGGTTACCAGTATCTAGTAGCCATGTCCTGGTCTGTCCCCTTTTAAAGGTTACCAGTATCTAGTATCTAGTAGCTATGTCCTGGTCTGTCCCCTTTAAAGGATACCAGTATCTAGTAGCCATGTCCTGGTCTGTACTCTTTAAAGGATACCAGTATCTAGCAGCCATGTCCTGGTCTGTCCCCTTTTAAAGGTTACCAGTATCTAGTAACCATGTCCTGGTCTGTCCCCTATTAAATGTTACCAGTATCTAGTAGCCATGTCCTTGTCTGTCCCCTTTTAAAGGTTACCAGTATCTAGTATCTAGTATCCATGTCCTGGTCTGTCCCCTTTTAAAGGTTACCAGTATCTAGTAGCCATGTCCTGGTCTGTCCCCTTTTAAAGGTTACCAGTATCTAGTATCTAGTATCTAGTAGCCATGTCCTGGTCTGTCCCCTTTTAAAGGTTACTAGTATCTAGTAGCCATGTCCTGGTCTGTCCCCTTTTAAAGGTTACCAGTATCTAGTAGCCATGTCCTGGTCTGTCCCCTTTTAAAGGTTACCAGTATCTAGTATCTAGTAGCCATGTCCTGGTCTGTCCCCTTTAAAGGATACCAGTATCTAGTAGCCATGTCCTGGTCTGTCCCCTTTTAAAGGTTACCAGTATCTAGTAGCCATGTCCTTGTCTGTCCCCTTTTAAAGGATACCAGTATCTAGTAGCCATGTCCTGGTCTGTCCCCTTTTAAAGGTTACCAGTATCTAGTAGCCATGTCCTGGTCTGTCCCCTTTTAAAGGTTACCAGTATCTAGTAGCCATGTCCTTGTCTGTCCCCTTTTAAAGGTTACCAGCATCTAGTAGCCATGTCCTGGTCTGTCCCCTTTTAAAGGTTACCAGTATCTAGTAGCCATGTCCTTGTCTGTCCCCTTTTAAAGGTTACCAGTATCTAGTAGCCATGTCCTGGTCTGTCCCCTTTTAAAGGTTACCAGTATCTAGTATCTAGTAGCCATGTCCTGGTCTGTCCCCTTTTAAAGGTTACCAGTAACTAGCAGCCATGTCCTGGTCTGTACCCTTTTAAAGGTTACCAGTATCTAGTAGCCATGTCCTGGTCTGTCCCCTTTTAAAGGTTACCAGTATCTAGTATCTAGTAGCCAGGTCCTGGTCTGTCCCCTTTTAAAGGTTACCAGTATCTAGTAGCCATGTCCTGGTCTGTCCCCTTTAAAGGATAGCAGTATCTAGTAACCATGTCCTGGTCTGTCCCCTTTTAAAGGTTACCAGTATCTAGTAGCTAGTTGCCATGTCCTGGTCTGTCTCCTTTTAAAGGTTACCAGTATCTAGTAACCATGTCCTGGTCTGTCCCCTATTAAAGGTTACCAGTATCTAGTAGCCATGTCCTGGTCTGTCCACTTTTAAAGGATACCAGTATCTAGTAGCCATGTCCTGGTCTGTCCCCTTTTAAAGGTTACTAGTATCTAGTAGCCATGTCCTGGTCTGTCCCCTTTTAAAGGTTACCAGTATCTAGTAGCCATGTCCTGGTCTGTCCCCTTTTAAAGGTTACCAGTATCTAGTATCTAGTAGCTATGTCCTGGTCTGTCCCCTTTAAAGGATACCAGTATCTAGTAGCAATGTCCTGGTCTGTCAACTTTTAAAGGTTACCAGTATCTAGTAGCCATGTCCTTGTCTGTCCCCTTTTAAAGGATACCATTATCTAGTAGCCATGTCCTGGTCTGTCCCCTTTTAAAGGTTACCAGTATCTAGTAGCCATGTCCTGGTCTGTCCCCTTTTAAAGGTTACCAGTATCTAGTAGCCATGTCCTTGTCTGTCCCCTTTTAAAGGTTACCAGTATCTAGTAGCCATGTCCTGGTCTGTCCCCTTTAAAGGATACCAGTATCTAGTAGCCATGTCCTGGTCTGTCCCCTTTTAAAGGTTACCAGTATCTAGTAGCCATGTCCTTGTCTGTCCCCTTTTAAAGGTTACCAGTATCTAGTAGCCATGTCCTGGTCTGTCCCCTTTTAAAGGTTACCAGTATCTAGTATCTAGTAGCCATGTCCTGGTCTGTCCCCTTTTAAAGGTTACCAGTAACTAGCAGCCATGTCCTGGTCTCTACCCTTTTAAAGGTTACCAGTATCTAGTAGCCATGTCCTGGTCTGTCCCCTTTTAAAGGTTACCAGTATCTAGTATCTAGTAGCCAGGTCCTGGTCTGTCCCCTTTTAAAGGTTACCAGTATCTAGTAGCCATGTCCTGGTCTGTCCCCTTTAAAGGATACCAGTATCTAGTAACCATGTCCTGGTCTGTCCCCTTTTAAAGGTTACCAGTATCTAGTAGCTAGTTGCCATGTCCTGGTCTGTCTCCTTTTAAAGGTTACCAGTATCTAGTAACCATGTCCTGGTCTGTCCCCTATTAAAGGTTACCAGTATCTAGTAGCCATGTCCTGGTCTGTCCCCTTTTAAAGGATACCAGTATCTAGTAGCCATGTCCTGGTCTGTCCCCTTTTAAAGGTTACAAGTATCTAGTATCTAGTAGCCAGGTCCTGGTCTGTCCCCTTTTAAAGGTTACCAGTATCTAGTAGCCATGTCCTGGTCTGTCCCCTTTAAAGGATAGCAGTATCTAGTAACCATGTCCTGGTCTGTCCCCTTTTAAAGGTTACCAGTATCTAGTAGCTAGTTGCCATGTCCTGGTCTGTCTCCTTTTAAAGGTTACCAGTATCTAGTAACCATGTCCTGGTCTGTCCCCTATTAAAGGTTACCAGTATCTAGTAGCCATGTCCTGGTCTGTCCACTTTTAAAGGATACCAGTATCTAGTAGCCATGTCCTGGTCTGTCCCCTTTTAAAGGTTACTAGTATCTAGTAGCCATGTCCTGGTCTGTCCCCTTTTAAAGGTTACCAGTATCTAGTAGCCATGTCCTGGTCTGTCCCCTTTTAAAGGTTACCAGTATCTAGTATCTAGTAGCTATGTCCTGGTCTGTCCCCTTTAAAGGATACCAGTATCTAGTAGCCATGTCCTGGTCTGTCAACTTTTAAAGGTTACCAGTATCTAGTAGCCATGTCCTTGTCTGTCCCCTTTTAAAGGTTACCAGTATCTAGTAGCCATGTCCTGGTCTGTCCCCTTTTAAAGGTTACCAGTATCTAGTAGCCATGTCCTTGTCTGTCCCCTTTTAAAGGTTACCAGTATCTAGTAGCCATGTCCTGGTCTGTCCCCTTTTAAAGGTTACCAGTATCTAGTAGCCATGTCCTGGTCTGTCCCCTTTTAAAGGTTACCAGTATCTAGTAGCCATGTCCTGGTCTGTCCCCTTTTAAAGGTTACCAGTATCTAGTATCTAGTAGCCATGTCCTGGTCTGTCCCCTTTTAAAGGTTACCAGTATCTAGTAGCCATGTCCTGGTCTGTCCCCTTTTAAAGGTTACCAGTATCTAGTAGCCATGTCCTGGTCTGTCCCCTTTTAAAGGTTACCAGTATCTAGTAGCCATGTCCTGGTCTGTCCCCTTTTAAAGGTTACCAGTATCTAGTAGCCATGTCCTGGTCTGTCCCCTTTTAAAGGTTACCAGTATCTAGTACTAGTGCCATGTCCTGGTCTGTCCCCTTTTAAAGGTTACCAGTATCTAGTAGCCATGTCCTGGTCTGTCCCCTTTTAAAGGTTACCAGTATCTAGTAGCCATGTCCTGGTCTGTCCCCTTTTAAAGGTTACCAGTATCTAGTAGCCATGTCCTGGTCTGTCCCCTTTTAAAGGTTACCAGTATCTAGTATCTAGTAGCCATGTCCTGGTCTGTCCCCTTTTAAAGGTTACCAGTATCTAGTAGCCATGTCCTGGTCTGTCCCCTTTTAAAGGTTACCAGTATCTAGTAGCCATGTCCTGGTCTGTCCCCTTTTAAAGGTTACCAGTATCTAGTATCTAGTAGCCATGTCCTGGTCTGTCCCCTTTTAAAGGTTACCAGTATCTAGTAGCCATGTCCTGGTCTGTCCCCTTTTAAAGGTTACCAGTATCTAGTAGCCATGTCCTGGTCTGTCCCCTTTTAAAGGTTACCAGTATCTAGTAGCCATGTCCTGGTCTGTCCCCTTTTAAAGGTTACCAGTATCTAGTAGCCATGTCCTGGTCTGTCCCCTTTTAAAGGTTACCAGTATCTAGTAGCCATGTCCTGGTCTGTCCCCTTTTAAAGGTTACCAGTATCTAGTAGCCATGTCCTGGTCTGTCCCCTTTTAAAGGTTACCAGTATCTAGTAGCCATGTCCTGGTCTGTCCCCTTTTAAAGGTTACCAGTATCTAGTAGCCATGTCCTGGTCTGTCCCCTTTTAAAGGTTACCAGTATCTAGTAGCCATGTCCTGGTCTGTCCCCTTTTAAAGGTTACCAGTATCTAGTATCTAGTAGCTATGTCCTGGTCTGTCCCCTTTAAAGGATACCAGTATCTAGTAGCCATGTCCTGGTCTGTCCCCTTTTAAAGGTTACCAGTATCTAGTAGCCATGTCCTGGTCTGTCCCCTTTTAAAGGTTACCAGTATCTAGTAGCCATGTCCTGGTCTGTCCCCTTTTAAAGGTTACCAGTATCTAGTAGCCATGTCCTGGTCTGTCCCCTTTTAAAGGTTACCAGTATCTAGTAGCCATGTCCTGGTCTGTCCCCTTTTAAAGGTTACCAGTATCTAGTAGCCATGTCCTGGTCTGTCCCCTTTTAAAGGTTACCAGTATCTAGTAGCCATGTCCTGGTCTGTCCCCTTTTAAAGGTTACCAGTATCTAGTAGCCATGTCCTGGTCTGTCCCCTTTTAAAGGTTACCAGTATCTAGCTAGACCATGTCCTGGTCTGTCCCCTTTTAAAGGTTACCAGTATCTAGTAGCCATGTCCTGGTCTGTCCCCTTTTAAAGGATACCAGTATCTAGTAGCCATGTCCTGGTCTGTCCCCTTTTAAAGGTTACCAGTATCTAGTAGCTAGTAGCCATGTCCTGGTCTGTCCCCTTTTAAAGGTTACCAGTATCTAGTAGCCATGTCCTGGTCTGTCCCCTTTTAAAGGTTACCAGTATCTAGTATCTAGTAGCCATGTCCTGGTCTGTCCCCTTTTAAAGGATACCAGTATCTAGTAGCCATGTCCTGGTCTGTCCCCTTTTAAAGGTTACCAGTATCTAGTACTAGTCCATGTCCTGGTCTGTCCCCTTTTAAAGGTTACCAGTATCTAGTAGCCATGTCCTGGTCTGTCCCCTTTTAAAGGTTACCAGTATCTAGTAGCCATGTCCTGGTCTGTCCCCTTTTAAAGGATACCAGTATCTAGTAGCCATGTCCTGGTCTGTCCCCTTTTAAAGGTTACCAGTATCTAGTAGCTAGTATCCATGTCCTGGTCTGTCCCCTTTTAAAGGTTACCAGTATCTAGTAGCCATGTCCTGGTCTGTCCCCTTTTAAAGGTTACCAGTATCTAGTATCTAGTAGCCATGTCCTGGTCTGTCCCCTTTTAAAGGTTACCAGTATCTAGTAGCCATGTCCTGGTCTGTCCCCTTTTAAAGGTTACCAGTATCTAGTAGCCATGTCCTGGTCTGTCCCCTTTTAAAGGATACCAGTATCTAGTAGCCATGTCCTGGTCTGTCCCCTTTTAAAGGTTACCAGTATCTAGTAGCCATGTCCTGGTCTGTCCCCTTTTAAAGGTTACCAGTATCTAGTAGCCATGTCCTGGTCTGTCCCCTTTTAAAGGTTACCAGTATCTAGTAGCCATGTCCTGGTCTGTCCCCTTTTAAAGGTTACCAGTATCTAGTAGCCATGTCCTGGTCTGTCCCCTTTTAAAGGTTACCAGTATCTAGTAGCCATGTCCTGGTCTGTCCCCTTTTAAAGGTTACCAGTATCTAGTAGCCATGTCCTGGTCTGTCCCCTTTTAAAGGTTACCAGTATCTAGTAGCCATGTCCTGGTCTGTCCCCTTTTAAAGGTTACCAGTATCTAGTAGCCATGTCCTGGTCTGTCCCCTTTTAAAGGTTACCAGTATCTAGTAGCCATGTCCTGGTCTGTCCCCTTTTAAAGGTTACCAGTATCTAGTAGCCATGTCCTGGTCTGTCCCCTTTTAAAGGTTACCAGTATCTAGTAGCCATGTCCTGGTCTGTCCCCTTTTAAAGGTTACCAGTATCTAGTAGCCATGTCCTGGTCTGTCCCCTTTTAAAGGTTACCAGTATCTAGTAGCCATGTCCTGGTCTGTCCCCTTTTAAAGGTTACCAGTATCTAGTAGCCATGTCCTGGTCTGTCCCCTTTTAAAGGTTACCAGTATCTAGTAGCCATGTCCTGGTCTGTCCCCTTTTAAAGGATACCAGTATCTAGTAGCCATGTCCTGGTCTGTCCCCTTTTAAAGGTTACCAGTATCTAGTAGCCATGTCCTGGTCTGTCCCCTTTTAAAGGTTACCAGTATCTAGTAGCCATGTCCTGGTCTGTCCCCTTTTAAAGGTTACCAGTATCTAGTAGCCATGTCCTGGTCTGTCCCCTTTTAAAGGGTACCAGTATCTAGTAGCCATGTCCTTGTCTGTCCCCTTTTAAAGGCTACCAGTATCTAGTAGCCATGTCCTGGTCTGTCCCCTTTTAAAGGGTACCAGTATCTAGTAGCCATGTCCTGGTCTGTCCCCTTTTAAAGGTTACCAGTATCTAGTAGCCATGTCCTGGTCTGTCCCCTTTTAAAGGTTACCAGTATCTAGTAGCCATGTCCTGGTCTGTCCCCTTTTAAAGGTTACCAGTATCTAGTAGCCATGTCCTGGTCTGTCCCCTTTTAAAGGTTACCAGTATCTAGTAGCCATGTCCTGGTCTGTCCCCTTTTAAAGGTTACCAGTATCTAGTATCTAGTAGCCATGTCCTGGTCTGTCCCCTTTTAAAGGTTACCAGTATCTAGTAGCCATGTCCTGGTCTGTCCCCTTTTAAAGGTTACCAGTATCTAGTAGCCATGTCCTGGTCTGTCCCCTTTTAAAGGTTACCAGTATCTAGTAGCCATGTCCTGGTCTGTCCCCTTTTAAAGGTTACCAGTATCTAGTATCTAGTAGCCATGTCCTGGTCTGTCCCCTTTTAAAGGTTACCAGTATCTAGTAGCCATGTCCTGGTCTGTCCCCTTTTAAAGGATACCAGTATCTAGTAGCCATGTCCTGGTCTGTCCCCTTTTAAAGGTTACCAGTATCTAGTAGCCATGTCCTGGTCTGTCCCCTTTTAAAGGTTACCAGTATCTAGTAGCCATGTCCTGGTCTGTCCCCTTTTAAAGGATACCAGTATCTAGTAGCCATGTCCTGGTCTGTCCCCTTTTAAAGGTTACCAGTATCTAGTAGCCATGTCCTGGTCTGTCCCCTTTTAAAGGTTACCAGTATCTAGTAGCCATGTCCTGGTCTGTCCCCTTTTAAAGGTTACCAGTATCTAGTATCTAGTAGCCATGTCCTGGTCTGTCCCCTTTTAAAGGTTACCAGTATCTAGTAGCCATGTCCTGGTCTGTCCCCTTTTAAAGGTTACCAGTATCTAGTAGCCATGTCCTGGTCTGTCCCCTTTTAAAGGTTACCAGTATCTAGTAGCCATGTCCTGGTCTGTCCCCTTTTAAAGGTTACCAGTATCTAGTAGCCATGTCCTGGTCTGTCCCCTTTTAAAGGATACCAGTATCTAGTAACCATGTCCTGGTCTGTCCCCTTTTAAAGGTTACCAGTATCTAGTAGCTAGTTGCCATGTCCTGGTCTGTCCCCTTTTAAAGGTTACCAGTATCTAGTAGCCATGTCCTGGTCTGTCCCCTTTTAAAGGGTACCAGTATCTAGTAGCCATGTCCTTGTCTGTCCCCTTTTAAAGGTTACCAGTATCTAGTAGCCATGTCCTGGTCTGTCCCCTTTTAAAGGATACCAGTATCTAGTAGCCATGTCCTGGTCTGTCCCCTTTTAAAGGTTACCAGTATCTAGTAGCCATGTCCTGGTCTGTCCCCTTTTAAAGGATACCAGTATCTAGTAGCCATGTCCTGGTCTGTCCCCTTTTAAAGGTTACCAGTATCTAGTAGCCATGTCCTGGTCTGTCCCCTTTTAAAGGTTACCAGTATCTAGTAGCCATGTCCTGGTCTGTCCCCTTTTAAAGGTTACCAGTATCTAGTAGCCATGTCCTGGTCTGTCCCCTTTTAAAGGTTACCAGTATCTAGTAGCCATGTCCTGGTCTGTCCCCTTTTAAAGGTTACCAGTATCTAGTAGCCATGTCCTGGTCTGTCCCCTTTTAAAGGTTACCAGTATCTAGTAGCCATGTCCTGGTCTGTCCCCTTTTAAAGGTTACCAGTATCTAGTAGCCATGTCCTGGTCTGTCCCCTTTTAAAGGTTACCAGTATCTAGTAGCCATGTCCTGGTCTGTCCCCTTTTAAAGGTTACCAGTATCTAGTAGCCATGTCCTGGTCTGTCCCCTTTTAAAGGTTACCAGTATCTAGTAGCCATGTCCTGGTCTGTCCCCTTTTAAAGGTTACCAGTATCTAGTAGCCATGTCCTGGTCTGTCCCCTTTTAAAGGTTACCAGTATCTAGTAGCCATGTCCTGGTCTGTCCCCTTTTAAAGGTTACCAGTATCTAGTAGAGCCATGTCCTGGTCTGTCCCCTTTTAAAGGATACCAGTATCTAGTAGCCATGTCCTGGTCTGTCCCCTTTTAAAGGTTACCAGTATCTAGTAGCCATGTCCTGGTCTGTCCCCTTTTAAAGGTTACCAGTATCTAGTAGCCATGTCCTGGTCTGTCCCCTTTTAAAGGTTACCACGTATCTAGTAGCCATGTCCTGGTCTGTCCCCTTTTAAAGGTTACCAGTATCGTAGCTAGCCATGTCCTGGTCTGTCCCCTTTTAAAGGTTACCAGTATCTAGTAGCCATGTCCTGGTCTGTCCCCTTTTAAAGGTTACCAGTATCTAGTATCTAGTAGCCATGTCCTGGTCTGTCCCCTTTTAAAGGTTACCAGTATCTAGTAGCCATGTCCTGGTCTGTCCCCTTTTAAAGGTTACCAGTATCTAGTAGCCATGTCCTGGTCTGTCCCCTTTTAAAGGTTACCAGTATCTAGTAGCCATGTCCTGGTCTGTCCCCTTTTAAAGGTTACCAGTATCTAGTAGCCATGTCCTGGTCTGTCCCCTTTTAAAGGTTACCAGTATCTAGTAGCCATGTCCTGGTCTGTCCCCTTTTAAAGGTTACCAGTATCTAGTAGCCATGTCCTGGTCTGTCCCCTTTTAAAGGTTACCAGTATCTAGTAGCTAGTTGCATGTCCTGGTCTGTCCCCTTTTAAAGGTTACCAGTATCTAGTAACCATGTCCTGGTCTGTCCCCTTTTAAAGGTTACCAGTATCTAGTAGCCATGTCCTTGTCTGTCCCCTTTTAAAGGTTACCAGTATCTAGTAGCCATGTCCTGGTCTGTCCCCTTTTAAAGGGTACCAGTATCTAGTAGCCATGTCCTGGTCTGTCCCCTTTTAAAGGTTACCAGTATCTAGTAGCCATGTCCTGGTCTGTCCCCTTTTAAAGGGTACCAGTATCTAGTAGCCATGTCCTGGTCTGTCCCCTTTTAAAGGTTACCAGTATCTAGTATCTAGTATCCATGTCCTGGTCTGTCCCCTTTTAAAGGTTACCAGTATCTAGTAGCCATGTCCTGGTCTGTCCCCTTTTAAAGGTTACCAGTATCTAGTATCTAGTATCTAGTAGCCATGTCCTGGTCTGTCCCCTTTTAAAGGTTACCAGTATCTAGTAGCCATGTCCTGGTCTGTCCCCTTTTAAAGGTTACCAGTATCTAGTAGCCATGTCCTGGTCTGTCCCCTTTAAAGGATACCAGTATCTAGTAGCCATGTCCTGGTCTGTCCCCTTTTAAAGGTTACCAGTATCTAGTAGCCATGTCCTTGTCTGTCCCCTTTTAAAGGTTACCAGTATCTAGTAGCCATGTCCTGGTCTGTCCCCTTTTAAAGGTTACCAGTATCTAGTATCTAGAGCCATGTCCTGGTCTGTCCCCTTTTAAAGGTTACCAGTAACTAGCAGCCATGTCCTGGTCTGTACCCTTTTAAAGGTTACCAGTATCTAGTAGCCATGTCCTGGTCTGTCCCCTTTTAAAGGTTACCAGTATCTAGTATCTAGTAGCCATGTCCTGGTCTGTCCCCTTTTAAAGGTTACCAGTATCTAGTAGCCATGTCCTGGTCTGTACCCTTTTAAAGGTTACCAGTATCTAGTAGCCATGTCCTGGTCTGTCCCCTTGTAAAGGTTACCAGTATCTAGTAGCCATGTCCTGGTCTGTCCCCTTTTAAAGGTTACCAGTATCTAGTAGCCATGTCCTGGTCTGTACCCTTTTAAAGGTTACCAGTATCTAGTAGCCATGTCCTGGTCTGTCCCCTTTAAAGGTTACCAGTATCTAGTAACCATGTCCTGGTCTGTCCCCTTTTAAAGGTTACCAGTATCTAATAGCTAGTTGCAATGTCCTGGTCTGTCCCCTTTTAAAGGTTACCAGTATCTAGTAACCATGTCCTGGTCTGTCCCCTATTAAAGGTTACCAGTATCTAGTAGCCATGTCCTTGTCTGTCCCCTTTTAAAGGTTACCAGTATCTAGTAGCCATGTCCTGGTCTGTCCCCTTTTAAAGGGTACCAGTATCGAGTAACCATGTCCTTGTCTGTCCCCTTTTAAAGGCTACCAGTATCTAGTAGCCATGTCCTGGTCTGTCCCCTTTTAAAGGGTACCAGTATCTAGTAGCCATGTCCTTGTCTGTCCCCTTTTAAAGGTTACCAGTATCTAGTAGCCATGTCCTGGTCTGTCCCCTTTTAAAGGATACCCGTATCTAGTAGCCATGTCCTGGTCTGTCCCCTTTTAAAGGTTACCAGTATCTAGTAGCTAGTATCCATGTCCTGGTCTGTCCCCTTTTAAAGGTTACCAGTATCTAGTAGCCATGTCCTGGTCTGTCCCCTTTTAAAGGTTACCAGTATCTAGTATCTAGTAGCCATGTCCTGGTCTGTCCCCTTTAAAGGATACCAGTATCTAGTAGCCATGTCCTGGTCTGTCCCCTTTTAAAGGTTACCAGTATCTAGTAGCCATGTCCTTGTCTGTCCCCTTTAAAGGTTACCAGTATCTAGTAGCCATGTCCTGGTCTGTCCCCTTTTAAAGGTTACCAGTATCTAGTAGCCATGTCCTTGTCTGTCCCCTTTTAAAGGTTACCAGTATCTAGTAGCCATGTCCTGGTCTGTCCCCTTTTAAAGGTTACCAGTATCTAGTAGCCATGTCCTGGTCTGTCCCCTTTTAAAGGTTACCAGTATCTAGTAGCCATGTCCTGGTCTGTCCCCTTTTAAAGGTTACCAGTATCTAGTAGCCATGTCCTGGTCTGTCCCCTTTTAAAGGGTACCAGTATCTAGTAGCCATGTCCTGGTCTGTCCCCTTTTAAAGGTTACCAGTATCTAGTAGCCATGTCCTGGTCTGTCCCCTTTTAAAGGTTACCAGTATCTAGTAGCCATGTCCTGGTCTGTCCCCTTTTAAAGGTTACCAGTATCTAGTATCTAGTAGCCATGTCCTGGTCTGTCCCCTTTTAAAGGTTACCAGTAACTAGCAGCCATGTCCTGGTCTGTACCCTTTTAAAGGTTACCAGTATCTAGTATCTAGTAGACATGTCCTGGTCTGTCCCCTTTTAAAGGTTACCAGTATCTAGTAGCCATGTCCTGGTCTGTACCCTTTTAAAGGTTACCAGTATCTAGTAGCCATGTCCTGGTCTGTCCCCTTTAAAGGATACCAGTATCTAGTAACCATGTCCTGGTCTGTCCCCTTTTAAAGGTTACCAGTATCTAGTAGCTAGTTGCCATGTCCTGGTCTGTCCCCTTTTAAAGGTTACCAGTATCTAGTAGCCATGTCCTGGTCTGTCCCCTTTTAAAGGGTACCAGTATCGAGTAACCATGTCCTGGTCTGTCCCCTTTTAAAGGCTACCAGTATCTAGTAGCCATGTCCTGGTCTGTCCCCTTTTAAAGGGTACCAGTATCTAGTAGCCATGTCCTTGTCTGTCCCCTTTTAAAGGTTACCAGTATCTAGTAGCCATGTCCTGGTCTGTCCCCTTTTAAAGGATACCCGTATCTAGTAGCCATGTCCTGGTCTGTCCCCTTTTAAAGGTTACCAGTATCTAGTAGCTAGTATCCATGTCCTGGTCTGTCCCCTTTTAAAGGTTACCAGTATCTAGTAGCCATGTCCTGGTCTGTCCCCTTTTAAAGGTTACCAGTATCTAGTAGCCATGTCCTTGTCTGTCCCCTTTTAAAGGATACCAGTATCTAGTAGCCATGTCCTGGTCTGTCCCCTTTAAAGGATACCAGTATCTAGTAGCCATGTCCTGGTCTGTCCCCTTTAAAAGGATACCAGTATCTAGTAGCCATGTCCTGGTCTGTCCCCTTTTAAAGGTTACCAGTATCTAGTAGCCATGTCTTGGTCTGTCCCCTTTTAAAGGTTACCAGTATCTAGAGGCCATGTCCTGGTCTGTCTGCTTTTAAAGGTTATCAGTATCTAGTAGCCATGTCCTGGTCTGTCCCCTTTTAAAGGTTACCAGTATCTAGTAGCCATGTCCTGGTCTGTCCCCTTTTAAAGGTTACCAGTATCTAGTAGCCATGTCCTGGTCTGTCCCCTTTTAAAGGTTACCAGTATCTAGTAGCCATGTCCTGGTCTGACCCCTTTTAAAGGTTACCAGTATCTAGTAGCCATGTCCTGGTCTTTCCCCTTTTAAAGGTTACCAGTATCTAGTAGCCATGTCCTGGTCTGTCCGCTTTAAAGGATCCCAGTATCTAGTAGCCATGTCCTGGTCTGTCCCCTTTTAAAGGTTACCAGTAACTAGTAGCCATGTCCTGGTCTGTCCGCTTTAAAGGATCCCAGTATCTAGTAGCCATGTCCTGGTCTGTCCCCTTTTAAAGGGTACCAGTATCTAGTAGCCATGTCCTGGTCTGTACCCTTTTAATGGTTACCAGTATCTAGTAGCCATGTCCTGGTCTGTCCCCTTTTAAAGGTTACCAGTATCTAGTAACCATGTCCTGGTCTGTCCCCTTTTAAAGGTTACCAGTATCTAGTAGCTAGTTGCCATGTCCTGGTCTGTCCCCTTTTAAAGGGTACCAGTATCGAGTAACCATGTCCTGGTCTGTCCCCTTTTAAAGGATACCAGTATCTAGTAGCCATGTCCTTGTCTGTCCCCTTTTAAAGGTTACCAGTATCTAGTAGCCATGTCCTGGTCTGTCCCCTTTTAAAGGGTACCAGTATCGAGTAACCATGTCCTGGTCTGTCCCCTTTTAAAGGATACCAGTATCTAGTAGCCATGTCCTTGTCTGTCCCCTTTTAAAGGTTACCAGTATCTAGTAGCCATGTCCTGGTCTGTCCCCTTTTAAAGGTTACCAGTATCTAGTAGCCATGTCCTGGTCTGTCCCCTTTTAAAGGTTACCAGTATCTAGTAGCCATGTCCTGGTCTGTCCCCTTTTAAAGGTTACCAGTATCTAGTAGCCATGTCCTGGTCTGTCCCCTTTTAAAGGTTACCAGTATCTAGTAGCCATGTCCTGGTCTGTCCCCTTTTAAAGGTTACCAGTATCTAGTAGCCATGTCCTGGTCTGTCCCCTTTTAAAGGTTACCAGTATCTAGTAGCCAGGTCCTGGTCTGTACCCTTTTAATGGTTACCATTATCTACTAGCCATGTCCTGGTCTGTCCCCTTTTAAAGGTTACCAGTATCTAGTAACCATGTCCTGGTCTGTCCCCTTTTAAAGGTTACCAGTATCTAGTAGCTAGTTGCCATGTCCTGGTCTGTCCCCTTTTAAAGGGTACCAGTATCGAGTAACCATGTCCTGGTCTGTCCCCTTTTAAAGGATACCAGTATCTAGTAGCCATGTCCTTGTCTGTCCCCTTTTAAAGGTTACCAGTATCTAGTAGCCATGTCCTGGTCTGTCCCCTTTTAAAGGGTACCAGTATCTAGTAGCCATGTCCTGGTCTGTCCCCTTTTAAAGGATACCAGTATCTAGTAGCCATGTCCTGGTCTGTCCCCTTTTAAAGGTTACCAGTATCTAGTAGCCATGTCCTGGTCTGTCCCCTTTTAAAGGTTACCAGTATCTAGTAGCCATGTCCTGGTCTGTCCCCTTTTAAAGGTTACCAGTATCTAGTAGCCATGTCCTGGTCTGTCCCCTTTTAAAGGTTACCAGTATCTAGTAGCCATGTCCTGGTCTGTCCCCTTTTAAAGGTTACCAGTATCTAGTAGCCATGTCCTTGTCTATCCCCTTTTAAAGGTTACCAGTATCTAGTATCCAGTAGCCATGTCCTGGTCTGTCCCCTTTTAAAGGTTACCAGTATCTAGTAGCCATGTCCTGGTCTGTCCCCTTTTAAAGGTTACCAGTATCTAGTAGCCATGTCCTGGTCTGTCCCCTTTTAAAGGTTACCAGTATCTAGTAGCCATGTCCTTGTCTATCCCCTTTTAAAGGTTACCAGTATCTAGTATCCAGTAGCCATGTCCTGGTCTGTCCCCTTTTAAAGGTTACCAGTATCTAGTATCTAGTAGCCATGTCCTGGTCTGTCCCCTTTTAAAGGTTACCAGTAACTAGCAGCCATGTCCTGGTCTGTACACTTTTAAAGGTTACCAGTATCTAGTAGCCATGTCCTGGTCTGTCCCCTTTTAAAGGTTACCAGTATCTAGTATCTAGTAGCCATGTCCTGGTCTGTCCCCTTTTAAAGGTTACCAGTATCTAGTAGCCATGTCCTGGTCTGTACCCTTTTAAAGGTTACCAGTATCTAGTAGCCATGTCCTGGTCTGTCCCCTTTACAGGATACCAGTATCTAGTAACCATGTCCTGGTCTGTCCCCTTTTAAAGGTTACCAGTATCTAGTAGCTAGTTGCCATGTCCTGGTCTGTCCCCTTTTAAAGGTTACCAGTATCTAGTAGCCATGTCCTGGTCTGTCCCCTTTTAAAGGGTACCAGTATCGAGTAACCATGTCCTTGTCTGTCCCCTTTTAAACGCTACCAGTATCTAGTAGCCATGTCCTGGTCTGTCCCCTTTTAAAGGGTACCAGTATCTAGTAGCCATGTCCTTGTCTGTCCCCTTTTAAAGGTTACCAGTATCTAGTAGCCATGTCCTGGTCTGTCCCCTTTTAAAGGATACCCGTATCTAGTAGCCATGTCCTGGTCTGTCCCCTTTTAAAGGTTACCAGTATCTAGTAGCCATGTCCTTGTCTGTCCCCTTTTAAGGGTTACCAGTATCTAGTATCTAGTAGCCATGTCCTGGTCTGTCCCCTTTAAAGGATACCAGTATCTAGTAGCCATGTCCTGGTCTGTCCCCTTTTAAAGGTTACCAGTATCTAGTAGCCATGTCCTTGTCTGTCCCCTTTTAAAGGATACCAGTATCTAGTAGCCATGTCCTGGTCTGTCCCCTTTTAAAGGTTACCAGTATCTAGTAGCCATGTCCTGGTCTGTCCCCTTTTAAAGGTTACTAGTATCTAGTAGCCATGTCTTGGTCTGTCCCCTTTTAAAGGTTACCAGTATCTAGAGGCCATGTCCTGGTCTGTCTGCTTTTAAAGGTTATCACTATCTAGTAGCCATGTCCTCGTCTGTCCCCTTTTAAAGGGTACCAGTATCTAGTAGCCATGTCCTGGTCTGTCCCCTTTTAAAGGTTACCAGTATCTAGTAGCCATGTCCTGGTCTGACCCCTTTTAAAGGTTACCAGTATCTAGTAGCCATGTCCTGGTCTGTCCCCTTTTAAAGGTTACCAGTATCTAGTATCTAGTAGCCTTGTCCTGGTCTGTCCCCTTTTAAAGGTTACCAGTAACTAGTAGCCATGTCCTGGTCTGTACCCTTTTAAAGGTTACCAGTATCTAGTAGCCATGTCCTGGTCTTTCCCCTTTTAAAGGTTACCAGTATCTAGTAGCCATGTCCTGGTCTGTCCGCTTTAAAGGATCCCAGTATCTAGTAGCCATGTCCTGGTCTGTCCCCTTTTAAAGGTTACCAGTAACTAGTAGCCATGTCCTGGTCTGTCCCCTTTTAAAGGGTACCAATATCTAGTAGCCATGTCCTGGTCTGTACCTTTTTAATGGTTACCATTATCTACCAGCCATGTCCTGGTCTGTCCCCTTTTAAAGGTTACCAGTATCTAGTAACCATGTCCTGGTCTGTCCCCTTTAAAAGGTTACCAGTATCTAGTAGCTAGTAGCCATGTCCTGGTCTGTCCCCTTTTAAAGGTTACCATTATCTAGTAGCCATGTCCTGGTCTGTCCCCTTTTAAAGGTTACCAGTATCTAGTAGCTAGTTGCCATGTCCTTGTATGTCCCCTTTTAAAGGTTACCAGTATCTAGTAGCCATGTCCTGGTCTGTCCCCTTTTAAAGGGTACCAGTATCGAGTAACCATGTCCTGGTCTGTCCCCTTTTAAAGGATACCAGTATCTAGTAGCCATGTCCTTGTCTGTCCCCTTTTAAAGGTTACCAGTATCTAGTAGCCATGTCCTGGTCTGTCCCCTTTTAAAGGTTACCAGTATCTAGTATCTAGTATCCATGTCCTGGTCTGTCCCCTTTTAAAGGTTACCAGTATCTAGTAGCTAGTATCCATGTCCTGGTCTGTCCCCTTTTAAAGGGTACCAATATCTAGTAGCCATGTCCTGGTCTGTACCCTTTTAAAGGTTACCAGTATCTAGTAGCCATGTCCTGGTCTGTCCCCTTTTAAAGGGTACCAGTATCGAGTAACCATGTCCTGGTCTGTCCCCTTTTAAAGGATACCAGTATCTATTAGCCATGTCCTTGTCTGTCCCCTTTTAAAGGTTACCAGTATCTAGTAGCCATGTCCTGGTCTGTCCCCTTTTAAAGGTTACCAGTATCTAGTATCTAGTATCCATGTCCTGGTCTGTCCCCTTTTAAAGGTTACCAGTATCTAGTAGCTAGTTGCCATGTCCTGGTCTGTCCCCTTTTAAAGGTTACCAGTATCTAGTTGCCATGTCCTGGTCTGTCCCCTTTTAAAGGTTACCAGTATCTAGTAGCTAGTAGCCATGTCCTTGTCTGTCCCCTTTTAAAGGTTACCAGTATCTAGTAGCCATGTCCAGGTCTGTCCCCTTTTAAAGGATACCCGTATCTAGTAGCCATGTCCTGGTCTGTCCCCTTTTAAAGGTTACCAGTATCTAGTAGCTAGTATCCATGTCCTGGTCTGTCCCCTTTTAAAGGTTACCAGTATCTAGTAGCCATGTCCTGGTCTGTCCCCTTTAAAGGATACCAGTATCTAGTAGCCATGTCCTGGTCTGTCCCCTTTTAAAGGTTACCAGTATCTAGTAGCCATGTCCTTGTCTGTCCCCTTTTAAAGGATACCAGTATCTAGTAGCCATGTCCTGGTCTGTCCCCTTTTAAAGGTTACCAGTATCTAGTAGCCATGTCCTGGTCTGTCACCTTTTAAAGGTTACTAGTATCTAGTAGCCATGTCTTGGTCTGTCCCCTTTTAAAGGTTACCAGTATCTAGAGGCCATGTCCTGGTCTGTCCGCTTTTAAAGGTTATCAGTATCTAGTAGCCATGTCCTGGTCTGTCCCCTTTTAAAGGGTACCAGTATCTAGTAGCCATGTCCTGGTCTGTCCCCTTTTAAAGGTTACCAGTATCTAGTAGCCATGTCCTGGTCTGACCCCTTTTAAAGGTTACCAGTATCTAGTAGCCATGTCCTGGTCTGTCCCCTTTTAAAGGTTACCAGTATCTAGTATCTAGTAGCCTTGTCCTGGTCTGTCCCCTTTTAAAGGTTACCAGTAACTAGTAGCCATGTCCTGGTCTGTACCCTTTTAAAGGTTACCAGTATCTAGTAGCCATGTCCTGGTCTGTCCCCTTTTAAAGGTTACCAGTATCTAGTAGCCATGTCTTGGTCTGTCCGCTTTAAAGGATCCCAGTATCTAGTAGCCATGTCCTGGTCTGTCCCCTTTTAAAGGTTACCAGTATCGAGTAACCATGTCCTGGTCTGTACCCTTTTAAAGGTTACCAGTATCTAGTAGCCATGTCCTTGTCTGTCCCCTTTTAAAGTTTACCAGTATCTAGTAGCCATGTCCTGGTCTGTCCCCTTTTAAAGGGTACCAGTATCGAGTAACCATGTCCTGGTCTGTACCCTTTTAAAGGTTACCAGTATCTAGTAGCCATGTCCTGGTCTGTCCCCTTTACAGGATTCCAGTATCTAGTAACCATGTCCTGGTCTGTCCCCTTTTAAAGATTACCAGTATCTAGTAGCTAGTTGCCATGTCCTGGTCTGTCCCCTTTTAAAGGTTACCAGTATCTAGTAGCCATGTCCTGGTCTGTCCCCTTTTAAAGGGTACCAGTATCGAGTAACCATGTCCTTGTCTGTCCCCTTTTAAACGCTACCAGTATCTAGTAGCCATGTCCTGGTCTGTCCCCTTTTAAAGGGTACCAGTATCTAGTAGCCATGTCCTTGTCTGTCCCCTTTTAAAGGTTACCAGTATCTAGTAGCCATGTCCTGGTCTGTCCCCTTTTAAAGGATACCCGTATCTAGTAGCCATGTCCTGGTCTGTCCCCTTTTAAAGGTTACCAGTATCTAGTAGCTAGTATCCATGTCCTGGTCTGTCCCTTTTTAAAGGTTACCAGTATCTAGTAGCCATGTCCTTGTCTGTCCCCTTTTAAGGGTTACCAGTATCTAGTATCTAGTAGCCATGTCCTGGTCTGTCCCCTTTAAAGGATACCAGTATCTAGTAGCCATGTCCTGGTCTGTCCCCTTTTAAAGGTTACCAGTATCTAGTAGCCATGTCCTTGTCTGTCCCCTTTTAAAGGATACCAGTATCTAGTAGCCATGTCCTGGTCTGTCCCCTTTTAAAGGTTACCAGTATCTAGTAGCCATGTCCTGGTCTGTCCCCTTTTAAAGGTTACTAGTATCTAGTAGCCATGTCTTGGTCTGTCCCCTTTTAAAGGTTACCAGTATCTAGAGGCCATGTCCTGGTCTGTCCGCTTTTAAAGGTTATCAGTATCTAGTAGCCATGTCCTGGTCTGTCCCCTTTTAAAGGGTACCAGTATCTAGTAGCCATGTCCTGGTCTGTCCCCTTTTAAAGGTTACCAGTATCTAGTAGCCATGTCCTGGTCTGACCCCTTTTAAAGGTTACCAGTTTCTAGTAGCCATGTCCTGGTCTGTCCCCTTTTAAAGGTTACCAGTATCTAGTATCTAGTAGCCTTGTCCTGGTCTGTCCCCTTTTAAAGGTTACCAGTATCTAGTAGCCATGTCCTGGTCTGTCCGCTTTAAAGGATCCCAGTATCTAGTAGCCATGTCCTGGTCTGTCCCCTTTTAAAGGTTACCAGTAACTAGTAGCCATGTCCTGGTCTGTCCCCTTTTAAAGGGTACCAATATCTAGTAGCCATGTCCTGGTCTGTACCTTTTTAATGGTTACCATTATCTACCAGCCATGTCCTGGTCTGTCCCCTTTTAAAGGTTACCAGTATCTAGTAACCATGTCCTGGTCTGTCCCCTTTAAAAGGTTACCAGTATCTAGTAGCTAGTAGCCATGTCCTGGTCTGTCCCCTTTTAAAGGTTACCATTATCTAGTAGCCATGTCCTGGTCTGTCCCCTTTTAAAGGTTACCAGTATCTAGTAGCTAGTTGCCATGTCCTTGTCTGTCCCCTTTTAAAGGTTACTAGTATCTAGTAGCCATATCCTTGTCTGTCCCCTTTTAAAGTTTACCAGTGTCTAGTAGCCATGTCCTGGTCTGTCCCCTTTTAAAGGGTACCAGTATCGAGTAACCATGTCCTGGTCTGTCCCCTTTTAAAGGATACCAGTATCTAGTAGCCATGTCCTTGTCTGTCCCCTTTTAAAGGTTACCAGTATCTAGTAGCCATGTCCTGGTCTGTCCCCTTTTAAAGGTTACCAGTATCTAGTATCTAGTATCCATGTCCTGGTCTGTCCCCTTTTAAAGGTTACCAGTATCTAGTAGCTAGTATCCATGTCCTGGTCTGTCCCCTTTTAAAGGGTACCAATATCTAGTAGCCATGTCCTGGTCTGTACCCTTTTAAAGGTTACCAGTATCTAGTAGCCATGTCCTGGTCTGTCCCCTTTTAAAGGGTACCAGTATCGAGTAACCATGTCCTGGTATGTCCCCTTTTAAAAGATACCAGTATCTAGTAGCCATGTCCTTGTCTGTCCCCTTTTAAAGGTTACCAGTATCTAGTAGCCATGTCCTGGTCTGTCCCCTTTTAAAGGTTACCAGTATCTAGTATCTAGTATCCATGTCCTGGTCTGTCCCCTTTTAAAGGTTACCAGTATCTAGTAGCTAGTTGCCATGTCCTGGTCTGTCCCCTTTTAAAGGTTACCAGTATCTAGTTGCCATGTCCTGGTCTGTCCCCTTTTAAAGGTTACCAGTATCTAGTAGCTAGTAGCCATGTCCTTGTCTGTCCCCTTTTAAAGGTTACCAGTATCTAGTAGCCATGTCCTGCTCTGTCCCCTTTTAAAGGATACCCGTATCTAGTAGCCATGTCCTGGTCTGTCCCCTTTTAAAGGTTACCAGTATCTAGTAGCTAGTATCCATGTCCTGGTCTGTCCCCTTTTAAAGGTTACCAGTATCTAGTAGCCATGTCCTGGTCTGTCCCCTTTTAAAGGTTACCAGTATCTAGTAGCTAGTATCCATGTCCTGGTCTGTCCCCTTTTAAAGGTTACCAGTATCTAGTAGCCATGTCCTGGTCTGTCCCCTTTTAAAGGTTACCAGTATCTAGTAGCTAGTATCCATGTCCTGGTCTGTCCCCTTTTAAAGGTTACCAGTATCTAGTAGCCATGTCCTGGTCTGTCCCCTTTAAAGGATACCAGTATCTAGTAGCCATGTCCTGGTCTGTCCCCTTTTAAAGGTTACCAGTATCTAGTAGCCATGTCCTTGTCTGTCCCCTTTTAAAGGATACCAGTATCTAGTAGCCATGTCCTGGTCTGTCCCCTTTTAAAGGTTACCAGTATCTAGTAGCCATGTCCTGGTCTGTCACCTTTTAAAGGTTACTAGTATCTAGTAGCCATGTCTTGGTCTGTCCCCTTTTAAAGGTTACCAGTATCTAGAGGCCATGTCCTGGTCTGTCCGCTTTTAAAGGTTATCAGTATCTAGTAGCCATGTCCTGGTCTGTCCCCTTTTAAAGGGTACCAGTATCTAGTAGCCATGTCCTGGTCTGTCCCCTTTTAAAGGTTACCAGTATCTAGTAGCCATGTCCTGGTCTGACCCCTTTTAAAGGTTACCAGTATCTAGTAGCCATGTCCTGGTCTGTCCCCTTTTAAAGGTTACCAGTATCTAGTATCTAGTAGCCTTGTCCTGGTCTGTCCCCTTTTAAAGGTTACCAGTAACTAGTAGCCATGTCCTGGTCTGTACCCTTTTAAAGGTTACCAGTATCTAGTAGCCATGTCCTGGTCTTTCCCCTTTTAAAGGTTAGCAGTATCTAGTAGCCATGTCCTGGTCTGTCCGCTTTAAAGGATCCCAGTATCTAGTAGCCATGTCCTGGTCTGTCCCCTTTTAAAGGTTACCAGTAACTAGTAGCCATGTCATGGTCTGTCCGCTTTAAAGGATCCCAGTATCTAGTAGCCATGTCCTGGTCTGTCCCCTTTTAAAGGGTACCAATATCTAGTAGCCATGTCCTGGTCTGTACCCTTTTAATGGTTACCATTATCTACCAGCCATGTCCTGGTCTGTCCCCTTTTAAAGGTTACCAGTTTCTAGTAACCATGTCCTGGTCTGTCCCCTTTAAAAGGTTACCAGTATCTAGTAGCTAGTAGCCATGTCCTGGTCTGTCCCCTTTTAAAGGTTACCATTATCTAGTAGCCATGTCCTGGTCTGTCCCCTTTTAAAGGTTACCAGTATCTAGTAGCTAGTTGCCATGTCCTTGTCTGTCCCCTTTTAAAGGTTACTAGTATCTAGTAGCCATGTCCTTGTCTGTCCCCTTTTAAAGTTTACCAGTATCTAGTAGCCATGTCCTGGTCTGTCCCCTTTTAAAGGGTACCAGTATCGAGTAACCATGTCCTGGTCTGTCCCCTTTTAAAGGATACCAGTATCTAGTAGCCATGTCCTTGTCTGTCCCCTTTTAAAGGTTACCAGTATCTAGTAGCCATGTCCTGGTCTGTCCCCTTTTAAAGGTTACCAGTATCTAGTATCTAGTATCCATGTCCTGGTCTGTCCCCTTTTAAAGGTTACCAGTATCTAGTAGCTAGTTGCCATGTCCTGGTCTGTCCCCTTTTAAAGGTTACCAGTATCTAGTTGCCATGTCCTGGTCTGTCCCCTTTTAAAGGTTACCAGTATCTAGTAGCTAGTAGCCATGTCCTGGTCTGTCCCCTTTTAAAGGTTACCAGTATCTAGTAGCCATGTCCTGGTCTGTCCCCTTTTAAAGGTTACCAGTATCTAGTAGCCATGTCCTGGTCTGTCCCCTTTTAAAGGTTACCAGTATCTAGTAGCCATGTCCTGGTCTGTCCCCTTTTAAAGGTTACCAGTATCTAGTAGCCATGTCCTGGTCTGTCCCCTTTTAAAGGTTACCAGTATCTAGTATCTAGTAGCCATGTCCTGGTCTGTCCCCTTTAAAGGATACCAGTATCTAGTAGCCATGTCCTGGTCTGTCCCCTTTTAAAGGTTACCAGTATCTACTAGCCATGTCCTGGTCTGTCCCCTTTTAAAGGTTACCAGTATCTAGTAGCCATGTCCTGGTCTGTCCCCTTTTAAAGGTTACCAGTATCTAGTAGCCATGTCCTGGTCTGTCCCCTTTTAAAGGTTACCAGTATCTAGTATCTAGTAGCCATGTCCTGGTCTGTCCCCTTTAAAGGATACCAGTATCTAGTAGCCATGTCCTGGTCTGTCCCCTTTTAAAGGTTACCAGTATCTAGTAGCCATGTCCTGGTCTGTCCCCTTTTAAAGGTTACCAGTATCTAGTAGCCATGTCCTGGTCTGTCCCCTTTTAAAATGTTACTAGTATCTAGTAGCCATGTCTTGGTCTGTCCCCTTTTAAAGGTTACCAGTATCTAGAGGCCATGTCCTGGTCTGTCCGCTTTTAAAGGTTATCAGTATCTAGTAGCCATGTCCTGGTCTGTCCCCTTTTAAAGGTTACCAGTATCTAGTAGCCATGTCCTGGTCTGTCCCCTTTTAAAGGTTACCAGTATCTAGTAGCCATGTCCTGGTCTGTCCCCTTTTAAAGGTTACCAGTATCTAGTAGCCATGTCCTGGTCTGACCCCTTTTAAAGGTTACCAGTATCTAGTAGCCATGTCCTGGTCTGTCCCCTTTTAAAGGTTACCAGTATCTAGTATCTAGTAGCCATGTCCTGGTCTGTCCCCTTTTAAAGGTTACCAGTAACTAGTAGCCATGTCCTGGTCTGTACCTTTTTAAAGGTTACCAGTATCTAGTAGCCATGTCCTGGTCTTTCCCCTTTTAAAGGTTACCAGTATCTAGTAGCCATGTCCTGGTCTGTCCGCTTTAAAGGATCCCAGTATCTAGTAGCCATGTCCTGGTCTGTCCCCTTTTAAAGGTTACCAGTAACTAGTAGCCATGTCCTGGTCTGTCCGCTTTAAAGGATCCCAGTATCTAGTAGCCATGTCCTGGTCTGTCCCCTTTTAAAGGTTACCAGTATCTAGTAGCCATGTCCTGGTCTGTCCCCTTTAAAGGATCCCAGTATCTAGTAGCCATGTCCTGCTCTGTCCCCTTTTAAAGGGTACCAATATCTAGTAGCCATGTCCTGGTCTGTACCCTTTTAATGGTTACCATTATCTACTAGCCATGTCCTGGTCTGTCCCCTTTTAAAGGTTACCAGTATCTAGTAACCATGTCCTGGTCTGTCCCCTTTAAAAGGTTACCAGTATCTAGTAGCCATGTCCTGGTCTGTCCCCTTTAAAGGATACCAGTATCTAGTAGCTAGTAGCCATGTCCTGGTCTGTCCCCTTTAAAGGATACCAGTATCTAGTAGCTAGTAGCCATGTCCTGGTCTGTCCCCTTTTAAAGGTTACCAGTATCTAGTAGCTAGTAGCCATGTCCTGGTCTGTCCCCTTTTAAAGGTTACCAGTATCTAGTAGCTAGTTGCCATGTCCTTGTCTGTCCCCTTTTAAAGGTTACTAGTATCTAGTAGCCATGTCCTTGTCTGTCCCCTTTTAAAGTTTACCAGTATCTAGTAGCCATGTCCTGGTCTGTCCCCTTTTAAAGGGTACCAGTATTGAGTAACCATGTCCTGGTCTGTCCCCTTTTAAAGGATACCAGTATCTAGTAGCCATGTCCTTGTCTGTCCCCTTTTAAAGGTTACCAGTATCTAGTAGCCATGTCCTGGTCTGTCCCCTTTTAAAGGTTACCAGTATCTAGTATCTAGTATCCATGTCCTGGTCTGTCCCCTTTTAAAGGTTACCAGTATCTAGTAGCTAGTTGCCATGTCCTGGTCTGTCCTCTTTTAAAGGTTACCAGTATCTAGTTGCCATGTCCTGGTCTGTCCCCTTTTAAAGGTTACCAGTATCTAGTATCTAGTAGCTATGTCCTGGTCTGTCCCCTTTTAAAGGTTACCAGTATCTAGTAGCCATGTCCTGGTCTGTCCCCTTTTAAAGGTTACCAGTATCTAGTAGCCATGTCCTGGTCTGTCCCCTTTTAAAGATTACCAGTATCTAGTAGCCATGTCCTGGTCTGTCCCATTTTAAAGGTTACTAGTATCTAGTAGCCATGTCCTGGTCTGTCCCCTTTTAAAGGTTACCAGTATCTAGTAGCCATGTCCTGGTCTGTCCGCTTTTAAAGGTTACCAGTATCTAGTAGCCATGTCCTGGTCTGTCCCCTTTTAAAGGTTACCAGTATCTAGTAGCCATGTCCTGGTCTGTCCCCTTTTAAATGTTACCAGTATCTAGTAGCCATGTCCTGGTCTGTCCCCTTTTAAAGGTTACCAGTATCTAGTAGCCATGTCCTGGTCTGTACCCTTTTAAAGGTTACCAGTATCTAGTAGCCATGTCCTTGTCTATCCCCTTTTAAAGGTTACCAGTATCTAGTATCCAGTATCCATGTCCTGGTCTGTCCCCTTTTAAAGGTTACCAGTATCTAGTATCCAGTAGCCATGTCCTTGTCTATCCCCTTTTAAAGGTTACCAGTATCTAGTATCCAGTAGCCATGTCCTGGTCTGTCCCCTTTTAAAGGTTACCAGTATCTAGTAGCCATGTCCTGGTCTGTACCCTTTTAAAGGTTACCAGTATCTAGTAGCCATGTCCTGGTCTGTACCCTTTTAAAGGTTACCAGTATCTAGTAGCCATGTCCTGGTCTGTACCCTTTTAAAGGGTACCAGTATCTAGTTGCCATGTCCTGATCTGTCCCCTTTTAAAAGGTGTCACGAACTGGCTAGAAGTCCATAACAAAAAGGGAGACAACTTGGAGATAAGGAATAACAAAAATATATTTATTAACTGAAGTTACATAAATACAATTAACAATGGTGTGTGCAGTTTGTAATCAGCAGTGTAAGTGAGTGGTTGCGTGCATAGATGTGATAATGAGAGGTGTTGAGAGTTGCCAAAGCAAACATACAAACAGCCACAAAAATGCCACCACCAAAATCTATCAGTGTGTCTGCATGGAGAGAGTCTCCTCAATGAATGGGGAAGAAGTGTATTTATCCTGGGACACACCCGGGCCCAGGTGTTTCCCATGTCGCTGACGACCCTCCCAGCTCCGCCCACCGACACCCTCCCAGCTCCGCCCACCGAGCAAAGAGAAAGAATACGGCAGACAGAGTGGGAGGGTCGTCACAAGGGGTAACAGAATCTAGTAGCTAGTAGCCATGTCCTGATCAGAGGTGAGATGTCCAGGTCAGAGGTGAGATGTCCTGGTCAGAGGTGAGATGTCCTGGTCAGAGGTGAGATGTCCAGGTCAGAGGTGAGATGTCCAGGACAGAAGTGAGATGTCCAGGTCAGAGGTGAGATGTCCAGGTCAGAGGTGAGATGTCCAGGTCAGAGGTGAGATGTCCAGGTCAGAGGTGAGATGTCCTGGTCAGAGGTGAGATGTCCTGGTCAGAGGTGAGATGTCCAGGTCAGAGGTGAGATGTCCTGATCAGAGGTGAGATGTCCTGGTCAGAGGTGAGATGTCCTGATCAGAGGTGAGATGTCCTGGTCAGAGGTGAGATGTCCAGGTCAGAGGTGAGATGTCCTGGTCAGAGGTGAGATGTCTGATGAGTGAAAGATGAACATTTCTAGATTGTTGTGGTTCATGTTGGACATGTAAAATCAGTCAAAGTAAACGGTCTGTTAGAAGTGAAGTCTTTACATAACCCTATGACATTCTGTTTGCTTCTATCCCTCACATATCACCTGTACGTTTTCCCTGTTTTCCACAACACACTCCCTCTCTCCCAGGAGACAGTTCCAAGAGGAATGCTGCTAGAACACTACTGACTAATCCTGTGTACATGTAATGGCAGCACTGATGTTGCAGTAATAAGATAACTGGGAAGTTTCTCACCTCTCTTCCCACGTCTAGTTCTTTGTCCCAAATGGCATTATATTTCCTAGTGCCCTATGGGCCCTGGTCAAGCAGACTACAGTATATAGGAAATGTGGGGGACATTTGGGATGTGGTTTTGATCTATGTAACGGCTGCACTGATACGGCAGTAGTTAACTGTAATGTTGTTATCACCTCTCACTAGTTAACTGTAATGTTGTCCTCACCTCTCACTAGTTAACTGTAATGTTGTCCTCACCTCTCACTAGTTAACTGTAATGTTGTTATCACCTCTCACTAGTTAACTGTAATGTTGTCCTCACCTCTCACTAGTTAACTGTAATGTTGTCCTCACCTCTCACTAGTTAACTGTAATGTTGTCCTCACCTCTCACTAGTTAACTGTAATGTTGTTATCACCTCTCACTAGTTAACTGTAATGTTGTCCTCACCTCTCACTAGTTAACTGTAATGTTGTCCTCACCTCTCACTAGTTAACTGTAATGTTGTTATCACCTCTCACTAGTTAACTGTAATGTTGTCCTCACCTCTCACTAGTTAACTGTAATGTTGTCCTCACCTCTCACTAGTTAACTGTAATGTTGTCCTCACCTCTCACTAGTTAACTGTAATGTTGTTATCACCTCTCACTAGTTAACTGTAATGTTGTCCTCACCTCTCACTAGTTAACTGTAATGTTGTCCTCACCTCTCACTAGTTAACTGTAATGTTGTTATCACCTCTCACTAGTTAACTGTAATGTTGTCCTCACCTCTCACTAGTTAACTGTAATGTTGTCCTCACCTCTCACTAGTTAACTGTAATGTTGTTATCACCTCTCACTAGTTAACTGTAATGTTGTCCTCACCTCTCACTAGTTAACTGTAATGTTGTCCTCACCTCTCACTAGTTAACTGTAATGTTGTCCTCACCTCTCACTAGTTAACTGTAATGTTGTCCTCACCTCTCACTAGTTAACTGTAATGTTGTCATCTACTCTCACTAGTTAACTGTAATGTTGTCCTCACCTCTCACTAGTTAACTGTAATGTTGTTATCACCTCTCACTAGTTAACTGTAATGTTGTCCTCACCTCTCACTAGTTAACTGTAATGTTGTTATCACCTCTCACTAGTTAACTGTAATGTTGTCCTCACCTCTCACTAGTTAACTGTAATGTTGTCCTCACCTCTCACTAGTTAACTGTAATGTTGTTATCACCTCTCACTAGTTAACTGTAATGTTGTCCTCACCTCTCACTAGTTAACTGTAATGTTGTCCTCACCTCTCACTAGTTAACTGTAATGTTGTCATCTACTCTCACTAGTTAACTGTAATGTTGTCCTCACCTCTCACTAGTTAACTGTAATGTTGTTATCACCTCTCACTAGTTAACTGTAATGTTGGCCTCACCTCTCACTAGTTAACTGTAATGTTGTTATCACCTCTCACTAGTTAACTGTAATGTTGTCCTCACCTCTCACTAGTTAACTGTAATGTTGTTATCACCTCTCACTAGTTAACTGTAATGTTGTCCTCACCTCTCACTAGTTAACTGTAATGTTGTCCTCACCTCTCACTAGTTAACTGTAATGTTGTCCTCACCTCTCACTAGTTAACTGTAATGTTGTCCTCACCTCTCACTAGTTAACTGTAATGTTGTCCTCACCTCTCACTAGTTAACTGTAATGTTGTTATCACCTCTCACTAGTTAACTGTAATGTTGTTATCACCTCTCACTAGTTAACTGTAATGTTGTTATCACCTCTCACTAGTTAACTGTAATGTTGTTGTCTACTCTCACTAGTTAACTGTAATGTTGTCCTCACCTCTCACTGGTTAACTGTAATGTTGTCCTCACCTCTCACTAGTTAACTGTAATGTTGTCCTCACCTCTCACTAGTTAACTGTAATGTTGTTATCACCTCTAACTAGTTAACTGTAATGTTGTCCTCACCTCTCACTAGTTAACTGTAATGTTGTTGTCGTCTCTCACTAGTTAACTGTCATGTTGTCCTCACCTCTCGCTAGTTAACTGTAATGTTATCACCTCTCACTAGTTAACTGTAATGTTGTCGTCTCTCTAGATCTATCCAGGTGCAGTGGAGCTGATGCAGGTCATTGAGGAATTCATCCACATCGTTGGCCTGGGGATGAAGGACTTCCACAACGCCTATCTGATGACTGGGAACTTGGGTAAGAACCACAGACAGATCTATTCTCACAGCCCACAGGTCTGGAATGTGTGTCCCACAGCCTTGTTTTTCTCCACAACCCAGCCACCCAGCTGGGTGAAGTAACAATTATCAAATCGATGTTTAACGATCAATCGTCCATGTGTGACTAAACAAAATGTTGCTGCTGCTGACTCCCCATGTCAATTCACCCTCCATCCATCAGTAATCTGGGATAAATGATATGTGGAGGGGAGGGGAAGGGAAGGGATGGAGGGAGGGCTTAGCCTAATAAACAACCACTAATCAATATGTTTATTTAAAACCTAGCTTGTGATTATCTCCTAAGAAAACACTCATGCCCGATGTTCCAATATCAACCATGTCTACAGTGGGTAGAAACCGTGGTCAGGGTGAGTCAACCATAGAATGAATCTCAGGTCTCTAGGTCCAGTATTCCAATATAACCTTCCTAACACAGATCTAGGTCCAGTATTCCAATATAACCCTCCTAACACAGATCTAGGTCCAGTATTCTAATAGAACCCTCCTAACACAGATCTAGGTCCAGTATTCTAATAGAACCCTCCTAACACAGATCTAGGTCCAGTATTCCAATGTAACCTTCCTAACACAGATCTAGGTCCAGTATTCCAGTAGAACCCTCCTAACACAGATCTAGGTCCAGTATTCCAATAGAACCCTTCTAACACAGATCTAGGTCCAGTATTCCAATATAACCTTCCTAACACAGATCTAGGTCCAGTATTCCAATAGAACCCTTCTAACACAGATCTAGGTCCAGTATTCCAATAGAACCCTCCTAACACAGATCTAGGTCCAGTATTCCAATATAACCTTCCTAACACAGATCTAGGTCCAGTATTCCAATAGAACCCTCCTAACACAGATCTAGGTCCAGTATTCCAATAGAACCCTTCTAACACAGATCGAGGTCCAGTATTCCAATAGAAATAGTGTGGATAGAACCCTCCTAACACAGATCTAGGTCCAGTATTCCAATAGAAACAGTGTGGATAGAACCCTCCTAACACAGATCGAGGCCCAGTATTCCAATAGAAACAGTATGGATAGAACCCTCCTAACACAGATCGAGGTCCAGTATTCCAATAGAAACAGTGTGGATAGAACCCTCCTAACACAGATCGAGGTCCAGTATTCTAATAGAACTTTCCTAACACAGCTCTAGGTCCAGTATTCCAATAGAACCTTCCTAACACAGATCGAGGTCCAGTATTCCAATAGAAACAGTGTGGATAGAACCCTCCTAACACAGATCTAGGTCCAGTATTCCAATAGAAACAGTGTGGATAGAACCCTCCTAACACAGATCGAGGCCCAGTATTCCAATAGAAACAGTATGGATAGAACCCTCCTAACACAGATCGAGGTCCAGTATTCCAATAGAAACAGTGTGGATAGAACCCTCCTAACACAGATCGAGGTCCAGTACTCCAATAGAAACAGTTTGGATAGAACCCTCCTAACACAGATTGAGGTCCAGTACTCCAATAGAAACAGTGTGGATAGAACCCTCCTATCACAGATCGAGGTCCAGTATTCTAATAGAAACAGTGTGGATAGTTAGGCTACACACAGCACTCAGATCTCAGAGGGAAGTTGGAATGGAGATTCTCAGCATATTTGGATGATATTGGTTGTAATGGCATCCCAATCATTTTGTAACCTGTATATTATGTATTTCTGTGGGGTTGTGAGTCATGTTTAAAGAAATGTAATTATTTCAGAAGCAGGATATAAAAAATGCACAATACAAAACATCTCCATTGGAGTTCCTCAAATACCTCTCAACAAACCATACTTGATAAAACCTTGATGGGTTCTCATGTTTTAAATCGAGTCATCGTAAACACACTGCACTCCCGTCAACCAAAGCCAAGGCCAGGTATAATTACACATACCTGTGGATCCTAATGATACTCATGTTAGAAGGGCTGTGTCCCAAATGGCAACCTATTCCCTAGACGATTCCTTACATAGTGCACTACTTTTGACTAGAGCCCTATGAGCCCTATGAGCCCTGTTCAAAAGTAGTGCATTATTTAGAGAATATGGTGCCATTTGTGACGCAGACATTTGAAACATGAAGAAAAAGGGGGCCCTAGAAAGTCAGGATGAATCATAACCTCACCAGAGACACTTTGTGATGAAAGAAAATGGTCTCTTAATTATGGTTCCTCCTAAGTGCGTCTCAGATGCCCTTGTGCGTGTCCTGAGTAGCACCCTATTCCTTGTGTAGTTCACTACTTTTTACCAGGGCCCATAGGGTATCCCATTGGGCTCTGGTCAAATGTAGTAACTTGTATAGAAGATAGGGTGCCATTTGGGACACAGACCTTATGTGGAAGAAGCATTTATACACACTAGAGCAAACCAAGCATTCCTTTAAAATCTCACCCACTTTTATCCTACTTTTATCTTAAATACGTCTTTCCCTGACAGAAACAGAAAGACATTCGTATCACAGAGTCTATCCCTGACATAAATACTTTCTCTTCACAAAATGTTGTAAAAGCTGAAAGAACAAACTGTATGTTACGTGAATAGACTGATGGATTTCACTTTCAGTGTCTTCTGGTTAAAATAATACAGAGTTCCTAATGGCGCAGATAGACAGAATGAACGGATATATAGCAATCTCTGACTGTTGTTTACATATGAGATGTCAGAGATATTAGAGTCATCTCCTTCACTCTGCTTCCAAGTCGAAGAAAACCAACAGTCGTTTTGATTTACATCTTCTGGCATACATTTTACCAGGACCACAGAGTACACCTAAAAGAGGAAACTAACTAACTCCTATGTTTTGGTCCTGACCACTGTCCTCGGTCCTGACCGCTGTCCTCGGTCCTGACCGCTCTTCTCGGTCGTGACCGCTGTCCTCGGTCCTGACCGCTGTCCTCAGTCGTGACCGCTGTCCTCGGTGACCGCTGTCCTCGGTCCTGACCGCTGTCCTCGGACCTGACCGCTGTCCTCGGTCCTGACCGCTCCCCTCGGTCGTGACCGCTGTCCTCGGTCGTGACAGCTGTCCTCGTACGTGACCGCTGTTCTCAGTCCTGACCGCTGTCCTCAGTCCTGACCGCTGTCCTCGGTCCTGACCGCTGTCCTCGGTCCTGACCGCTGTCCTCAGTCCTGACCGCTGTCCTCGGTCCTGACCACTGTCCTCGGACCTGACCACTGCTTGGTTACTGCTTCTTTAATCCTTACTTTCAGGCTGCAGTGCTACCAGAATACACTACACACACACACACAGACACACAGAGAGAGAGCGAGAGAGAGAGAGAGAGAGAAAGAGAGCGACACACACACTACACAGATTGCTTACATCTTGTTTAATAATGTAGCAGCAGTCTCAGTGGTATTTCATTTCCCAGTCAACCACAAACCTACACTACCTTCCTGTCTGGAAGGAAGAATAGAACTATGATCATTATTTATTCATGCAAATTAATACACTTCTGTATTGTGGCGGTTTAGGCACTTCTTGTGGAGACATTCATCCAGAGCTGTGTACAAATACTATTTGAAACCATTTCAAAAACTTTTACGCGTCTTGATTGAACTCATCTGGTGAATGGAGCCAGTACAATAGTCACACAAGTTCAAACCCCTACCATTTGGCATTCCACACCAGCTTAGCAAACGCTGTTTTTATTTGAAAGATTTCAAATAGTATTTAAACCCAGGTGTGAATTATTCTTTACTGGACTTTACAATGTGGCTAACGTATAACCCAATTATTACACTGTAAACACACCCACTGGTAACAGACGTCATTTCAACGTCTAGTTTTGATTTACATTTGGTTGAGTTCAACTAACTTGAATTCAATGTGGAATCAACAAAATATTTTTCCATGTCCTTGGTTTTAAGTTAAAAGTTTGGTGAAAAAAGACAAATAGTCAGGTTAGATACTGGTCTAATTATGTATTCGGGAGATACAGGATATATTCCCCACAAACGATGCAACGTAGCATTCATTAAGAGACCATTATAATACATTATAATCTTCTCTCCACTAGGTGAATTAAGTTAATGGACATGTCCAAAGAGGGTTGAAATGCCTCTGGCTGCATACCAAATAGTATACTTTCCCTTTATAGAGCTCTGGTCATAAGAAGGGCACTATATAATGAATCGGGGGCCATTTGGGATGCAGGCTATGCTAATAGAAGGCATTAGCCTCTTCTCTAATTGGGATGCAGGCAATGCTAATGTTAGGCATTAGCCTCTTCTCTGATTGGGATGCAGGCTAAGCTAATGGCGGGCATTCACCTCTTCTCTGATTGGGGTGCAGGCTATACTAATAGCAGGCATTAGCCTCTTCTCTGATTGGGATGCAGGCTATGCTAATAGCAGGCATTAGCCTCTTCTCTGATTGGGATGCAGGCTATGCTAATGTTAGGCATTCGCCTCTTCTCTGATTGGGATGCAGGCTATGCTAATGGCGGGCATTCGCCTCTTCTCTGATTGGGATGCAGTCTATGCTAATGGAAGGCATTCACCTCTTCTCTGATTGGGATGCAGGCAATGCTAATGGTAGGCATTCACCTCTTCTCTGATTGGGATGCAGGCAATGCTAATGGTAGGCATTCGCCTCTTCTCTGATTGGGATGCAGGCTATGCTAACGGAAGGCCTCTTCTCTGAAACCCATTCAGGATTTAAAGAAAGTGTATTTTGTGCTGTTCTTCTCAGTTATTTTACACAGTCTAATTTGGCATGAATATATTACTAACTCCATTTTCAATTTATACACATTTTTAACATTTATGATAACATGTATAAGCATCTATTAGGGCTTATTTATGAAGCTGTTATAAAATAGAATCATCTCCCTCTGCCACATTGTGAAGATATTAGTAAATATACGATTGGTCAAATTGAAAAGCTCTACAGCCACAGCCACACCCACAAGCCAAATAATCTCATCAACTGTTTCAGTCGAGTCACAAAACATTCTTCCTCCCGAGTCCTGGTGAAACAACAACCAAATAAAACCAACAAGAAATATTGATTCGGGCATCTCTCCATCTTGGCAGCGACATTATATTTATTGGAGCTTGTTGTTGGCTAGTTCACTTTGATTAAAGAAATGAAACGTTTCCTGCATCCCAAACGGCACCCTGTCCCATATACAGTGCACTTATTTTGGCCAGAGCTCTATGGGGCCCTGGTCAATAGTTGTGCACTACATAGGGAATAGGGTGCCTTTTGCGACGTAGCCGTAGTGTTGCTGATACACTGCCGGTGTTAGCCAAGTGGTGAGCCAAGCAAGCATGAATCTGGCTGGATAAGGTATAGCTGCATCGTTTCAGATGTAATTTATAGCAGCCTCCTGACACAGGGATAAATACTCTGCTGTCACCACACACCCATCCTCTACCCTCTTCCTCTTTTAGTCAAATAACCTTGATTGCAAAAAGCTCTCAACTTCACCGGGTAGATTTTCTTTCCCTCACAATCCAACTGAACATGTGCTGCGTCTGTAACTTGAGATGTGTAAAACAAGCACATCTTACCAGAAGCACAATACTTTACATAGACATTGTCTAACTTGATGTTAAATTGATTCTGAACAATTATTGTCAAGAATGATGATGCGGAAGCTAACGTAGTGGATTCACTGACTCTTGTCTTCTACCTTTATGTCACCAGATGACAATGTAACCTATCTATGGTATTCACATACAGATGTAGGATCTTAATTTGATCGCAGGAAATGCTGATGAGCTTTGTGATTTACATACATTTACTGACAACCCACACTAACATGCATTTATTATCACGTTTCAGGTAAGATCCAATGTTTATTACAGCAACAGGGGCAGGCAAACGACAAGTCAAGGCAGGCAGAGGTCAATAATCCAGAGTAGTGGTGCAAAGGTACAGATCGGCAGGAAGGCTCAGGGTCAGGGGCAGGCAGAGTGGTCAGGCAGGCGGGCTCAGAGTCATGACAGGCAAGGGTCAAAACCAGGAGGGCGAGAAAAAGAGAAACTGGGGAAAAGCAGTCGCTGAGACAAAACGCTGGTTGACTTGACAAACAAGACAAACTGACAAACTGGACAAACAGAGAACACAGGTATAAATACACAGGGGATAATGGGGAAGCTGGGCGACACCTGGAGGGGGGTGGAGACCATCACAAAGACAGGTGAAACAGATTAGGGCCTGACAGTTATATTAACAGTATCACATTTTTTATGAATATTACTTTTGGCCAGCAAATCGCTTAACACCTAGCAAGTGACATTATGGACTAAACATACAAATCCTGTTGCTGCAGGATTATTTTGTTGTGACAATACTGGACAAAACAAGATCCTACATCTGTATGATGGTGTACAGTGGTTTGTGTGGATCCATTTGATAGACAGGAGGGTTTTTCTCAAAGACAATATTCAAATCAGTTTATTTATTAATCTTTTCTCAGAAGCATTCTGGAGACCAAAATGATTGCTTTATTTCTTCCTGCCTGGCCCATCCATGGTGTGTAGAGCCCTGTTTATCTAGACTGTTACCGGGTAGCATCCTGAAAGGGCCTTTTCTTCTGCTACCCTGCTGTGACTCACAATGGGACCTAGTCTAAAGCTGTCACGCCACCACGGTGTGTGTGTGTGTCTCTCAATGCGACCTGTGACTAATACTGTCAACCCATTGTGGCTTCACTCAACATCTGGTGCTCTGAACCTCCACTCTCTGTGACTGGCATGTCCCATGGTGCTCTGTGATTCCATGCCCGGTGTCACTCTGATGATACTGCTGACACACAGACACATACTCACACATTCTCTCTCTCTCTCTCTCGCTCTCCTCCCTTCCACACTGTCACACGCTAACACACTCCTACAGTCCGTGGAGTTTTGCCAAACTTCCAATTACATTAGAGAGACAAGGAACAATGGTGCTCTGCAGGCTTAGCCTCATCTTCCCCAGACTGAAGGACAACCATGTTGTAGTACCATCAGACTGTAGAACCACCATGCTGTAGTACCATCAGACTGTAGTACCATCAGACTGTAGAACCACCATGCTCTAGTACCATCAGACTGTAGTACCATCAGACTGTAGTAACATCAGACTATAGAATCACCATGCTGTAGTACTATCAGACTGTAGTACCATCAGACTGTAGAACTACCATGTTGTAGTACCATCAAACTGTAGTACCATCAGACTGTAGTACCATCAGACTGTAGTACCACCATGTTGTAGAACCATCAGACTGTAGAACCACCATGCTGTAGAACCACCATAATGTAGAACCATCAGACTGTAGTACCATCAGACTGTAGTACCATCAGACTGTAGTACCACCATGTTGTAGTACCACCATGTTGTAGTACCATCAGACTGTAGTACCATCAGACTGTAGAACCACCATGCTGTAGAACCATCAGACTGTAGTACCACCATGTTGTAGTACCACCATGTTGTAGTACCATCAGACTGTAGTACCATCAGACTGTAGTACCATCAGACTGTAGAACCACCATGCTGTAGAACCATCAGACTGTAGTACCATCAGACTGTAGTACCACCATGTTGTAGTACCACCATGCTGTAGTACCATCAGACTGTAGAACCACCAGACTGTAGAACCACCATGCTGTGGTACCATCAGACTGTAGTACCATCAGACTGTAGTGCCATCAGACTGTAGTACCACCAAGCTGTATTACCATCAGATTGTAGTAGCATCAGACTGTAGTACCATCAGACTGTAAAACCACCAGAGTGTAGTACCATCAGACTGTAGTACCACCAGTCTGCAATACCGTCAAAGTGTAGTACCATCAGATTGTAATACCATCAGACTGTAGTACCGTCAGACTGTAGTACCATCAGACTGTAGTACCATAAGAATGTAGTAACATCAGACTGTATTACCATCAGACTTTAGTACCATCAGAGTGTAATACCATCAGACTGTAAAACCACCAGAGTGTAGTACCATCAGACTGTAAAACCACCAGAGTGTAGTACCATCAGACTGTAGTACCATCTGACTGTAGAACCACCATGCAGTAGTACCATCAGACTGTAGTAACAACATGTTGTGGTACCATCAGACTGTAGTACCATCAGACTGTAGTACCATCAGACTGTAGAACCACCATGCTATGGTACCATCAGACTGTAGAACCACCATGTTGTAGTACCATCAGACTGTAGCACCACCATGTTGTAGTACCATCAGACTGTAGTACAATCAGACTGTAGCACCACCGAGCTGAATTAACATCAGATTGATGTACCATCAGACTGTAGTACCATCAGACTGTAAAACCACCAGACTGTAGTACCATCAGACTGTAGTACCATCAGACTGTAGTACCATCAGCCTGTAGTACCATCGGACTGTAGTACCATCAGACTGTAGTACCATCAGACTGTAATACCATCAGACTGTAATACCATCAGACTGTAGTACCATCAGACTATAGTACCATCAGACTGTAGTACCATCCAGACTGTCATCAACCCCCTGGTGTAGGGTTAGGACTGGGGCTTGAACCATGTCATCAACCCCCTGGTGTAGGGTTAGGACTGGGGCTTGAACCATGTCATCAACCCCCTGGTGTAGGGTTAGGACGGGGGCTTGAACCATGTCATCAACCCCCTGGTGTAGGGTTAGGACTGGGGCTTGAACCATGTCATCAACCCCCTGGTGTAGGGTTAGGAAGGGGGCTTGAACCATGTCATCAACCCCCTGGTGTAGGGTTAGGACTGGGGCTTGAACCATGTCATCAACCCCCTGGTGTAGGGTTAGGACGGGGGCTTGAACCATGTCATCAACCCCCTGGTGTAGGGTTAGGACTGGGGCTTGAACCATGTCATCAACCCCCTGGTGTAGGGTTAGGAAGGGGGCTTGAACCATGTCATCAACCCCCTGGTGTAGGGTTAGGACTGGGGCTTGAACCATGTCATCAACCCCCTGGTGTAGGGTTAGGACTGGGGCTTGAACCATGTCATCAACCCCCTGGTGTAGGGTTAGGAAGGGGGCTTGAACCATGTCATCAACCCCCTGGTGTAGGGTTAGGACTGGGGCTTGAACCATGTCATAAACCCCCTGGTGTAGGGTTAGGACTGGGGCTTGAACCATGTCATCAACCCCCTGGTGTAGGGTTAGGACCGTTAGCTCTTTAGGACAGCATAGATGCAGCGTCATGATAACTAGTTGTTGACATAGATTACCTCTCCAACTTTGGTCAATTTAAAATCTGATCTTTGATTTTGGTTAGTCAGTGTTGCACAGTCTACATTCATGTCTAAGTGTTGTACAGTATACAGTCATGTCTGAATGTTGTACAGTATACAGTCATGTCTGAGTGTGGTACAGTCTACAGTCATGTCTGAGTGTTGTGCAGTCTACAATCATGTCTGAGTGTTGTACAGTCTACAGTCATGTCTGAGTGTTGTGCAGTCTACAGTCATGTGTGACTGTTGTACAATCTACAGTCATGTCTGAGTGTTGTACAGTCCACAGTCATGTCTGAGTTTTATAAAGTCTACAGTCATGTCTGAGTGTTGTACAGTCTACAGTCATGCGTGAATGTTGTACAGTCTACAGTCATGTCTGAGTGTTGCACAGTCTACAGTCATTTCTGATTGTTGTACAGTCTACAGTCATGTCTGAGTGTTATACAGTCTACAGTCATGTCTGAGTGTAGTACAGTCTACAGTCATGTCTGAGTGTTGTACAGTCTACAGTCATGTCTGAGTGTTGTGCAGTCTACAGTCATGTCTGAGTGTTGTACAGTCTACAGTCATGTGTGAGTGTTGTACAGTCTACAGTCATGTCTGAGTGTTATACAGTCTACAGTCATCTCTGAGTGTTGTACAGTCTACAGTCATGTCTGAGTGTTGTACAGTCTACAGTCATGTGTGAATGTTGTACAGTCTACAGTCATGTCTGAGTGTTGTACAGTCTACAGTCATGTCTGAGTGTTGTACAGTCTACAGTCATGTCTGAGTGTTGTACAGTCTACAGTCATGTCTGAGTGTTGTGCAGTCTACAATCATGTCTGAGTGTTGTACAGTCCACAGTCATGTCTGAGTGTTGTGCAGTCTACAGTCATGTGTGACTGTTGTACAGTCTACAGTCATGTCTGCGTGGTGTACAGTCTACAGTCATGTCTGAGTGTTGTGCAGTCTACAGTCATGTCTGAGTGTTGTACAGTCCACAGTCATGTCTGAGTTTTATAAAGTCTACAGTCATGTCTGAGTGTTGTACAGTCTACAGTCATGTGTGAATGTTGTACAGTCTACAGTCATGTCTGAGTGTTGTACAGTCTACAGTCATGTCTGATTGTTGTACAGTCTACAGTCATGTCTGAGTGTTGTACAGTCTACAGTCATGTCTGAGTGTAGTACAGTCTACAGTCATGTCTGAGTGTTGTACAGTCTACAGTCATGTCTGAGTGTTGTGCAGTCTACAGTCATGTCTGAGTGTTGTACAGTCTACAGTCATGTGTGAGTGTTGTACAGTCTACAGTCATGTGTGAGTGTTGTACAGTCTACAGTCATGTCGGAGTGTTGTACAGTCCACAGTCATGTCTGAGTTTTATAAAGTCTACAGTCATGTCTGAGTGTTGTACAGTCTACAGTCATGTGTAAATGTTGGACAGTCTACAGTCATGTCTGAGTGTTGTGCAGTCTACAGTCATGTGTGAATGTTCTACAGTCATGTCTGAGTGTTGTACAGTCTACAGTCATGTCTGAGTGTTGTACAGTCTACAGTCATGTCTGAGTGTTGTACAGTCTACAGTCATGTGTGAATGTTGTACAGTCTACAGTCATTTCTGAGTGTTGTACGGTCTACAGTCATGTCTGAGTGTTGTACAGTCTACAGTCATGTCTGAGTGTTGTACAGTCTACAGTCATGTGTGAATGTTGTACAGTCTACAGTCATGTGTAAGTGTTGTACAGTCTACAGTCATGTCTGAGAGTTGTACAGTCCACAGTCATGTCTGAGTTGTATAAAGTCTACAGTCATGTCTGAGTGTTGTACAGTCTACAGTCATGTGTGAATGTTGTACAGTCTACAGTCATGTCTGAGTGTTGTACAGTCTACAGTCATGTCTGAGTGTTGTACAGTCTACAGTCATGTCTGAGTGTTGTGCAGTCTACAGTCATGTCTGAGTGTTGTACAGTCTACAGTCATGTCTGAGTGTTATACAGTCTACAGTCATGTCTGAGTGTTGTACAGTCTACATTCATGTCTGAGTGTTGTACAGTCTACAGTCATGTGTGAGTGTTGTACAGTCTACAGTCATGTCTGAGTGTTATACAGTCTACAGTCATGTCTGAGTGTTGTACAGTCTACAGTCATGTGTGAATGTTGTACAGTCTACAGTCATTTCTGAGTGTTGTACGGTCTACAGTCATGTCTGAGTGTTGTACAGTCTACAGTCATGTCTGAGTGTTGTACAGTCTACAGTCATGTGTGAATGTTGTACAGTCTACAGTCATGTCTAAGTGTTGTACAGTCTACAGTCATGTCTGATTGTTGTGCAGTCTACAGTCATGTCTGAGGGTTGTACAGTCTACAGTCATGTCTGAGTGTTGTACAGTCTACTGTCATGTCTGAGTGTTGTACAGTCTACAGTCATGTCTGAGTGTTGTACAGTCTACAGTCATGTGTGAATGTTGTACAGTCTACAGTCATTTCTGAGTGTTGTACGGTCTACAGTCATGTCTGAGTGTTGTACAGTCTACAGTCATGTCTGAGTGTTGTACAGTCTACAGTCATGTGTGAATGTTGTACAGTCTACAGTCATGTCCAAGTGTTGTACAGTCTACAGTCATGTCTGATTGTTGTGCAGTCTACAGTCATGTCTGAGTGTTGTACAGTCTACAGTCATGTCTGAGTGTTGTACAGTCTACAGTCATGTCTGAGTGTTGTGCAGTCTACAGTCATGTCTGAGTGTTGTACAGTCTACAGTCATGTCTGAGTGTTGTGCAGTCTACAGTCATGTGTGAATGTTGTACAGTCTACAGTCATGTCTAAGTGTTGTACAGTCTACAGTCATGTCTGATTGTTGTGCAGTCTACAGTCATGGCTGAGTGTTGTACAGTCTACAGTCATGTCTGAGTGTTGTACGGTCTACAGTCATGTCTGAGTGTTGTACGGTCTACAGTCATGTCTGAGTGTTGTACAGTCTACAGTCATGTCTGAGTGTTGTACAGTCTACAGTCATGTGTGAATGTTGTACAGTCTACAGTCATGTCTGAGTGTTGTACAGTCTACAGTCATGTCTGAGTGTTGTACAGTCTACAGTCATGTTTGAGTGTTATACAGTCTACAGTCATGTCTGAGTGTTGTACAGTCTACAGTCATGTCTGAGTGTTGTACAGTCATGTCTGATTGTTGTGCAGTCTACAGTCATGTCTGAGTGTTGTACAGTCTACAGTCATGTCTGAGTGTTTTGCAGTCTACAGTCATGTCTGAGTGTTGTACAGTCTACAGTCATGTGTGAGTGTTGTGCAGTCTACAGTCATGTCTGAGTGTTGTACAGTCTACAGTCATGTCTGGGTGTTGTGCAGTCTACAGTCATGTGTGAATGTTGTACAGTCTACAGTCATGTCTAAGTGTTGTACAGTCTACAGTCATGTCTGATTGTTGTGCAGTCTACAGTCATGTCTGAGTGTTGTACAGTCTACAGTCATGTCTGAGTGTTGTACGGTCTACAGTCATGTCTGAGTGTTGTACAGTCTACAGTCATGTGTGAATGTTGTACAGTCTACAGTCATGTGTGAATGTTGTACAGTCTACAGTCATGTCTGAGTGTTGTACAGTCTACAGTCATGTTTGAGTGTTATACAGTCTACAGTCATGTCTGAGTGTTGTACAGTCTACAGTCATGTCTGAGTGTTGTACAGTCATGTCTGATTGTTGTGCAGTCTACAGTCATGTTTGAGTGTTGTACAGTCTACAGTCATGTCTGAGTGTTTTGCAGTCTACAGTCATGTCTGAGTTTTGTACAGTCTACAGTCATGTGTGAGTGTTGTGCAGTCTACAGTCATGTCTGAGTGTTGTACAGTCTACAGTCATGTCTGAGTGTTTTACAGTCTACAGTCATGTCTGAGTCTTGTACAGTCTACAGTCATGTCTGAGTGTTGTACAGTCTATTGTCATGTGTGAAAGCTTTTGATATGATTTTATTCAGCCTCTGTTGGAGGACAATGTAAGTAGATTATAAAATCTTATTTTAGTTAGAAATGTATTCATTCTTTATTCTGAAAATGAACATAGTTTGTGTGTGATGCCTTCCTTCATGGTTTGTAATGCTTTTCAGCCAAATAATCAATGTATGGGATAAGTTTGGCTTTAGACAGAGAGGATAACTCTCAATCTTAACACAACACTGGTAACCATTACACATTATTTTATACACTGGCAAAAGTGTTTTGCATCCCAAATGGCACCCTGTTCCCTATTTATTGCACTACTTTTAGCCAAAGCACTGTCAGTGCCATTTGAGACAGAGACAATATCTTACCTGATTGCTGAAGCCTGAAAGTGGATTGGAAACGGAGTGGCAGAGAAGCTGTCATTGCAGGGAAGTTTATATACACAGACTCCACCATTATAGTCAGACTCCACCATTAAAGTCAGACTCCACCATTAAAGTCAGACTCCACCATTAAAGTCAGACTCCACCATTAAAGTCAGACTCCACCATTAAAGTCAGACTCTACTATTCAAGTCAGTCTCCACTATTAAAGTCACCACTCCACCATTAAAGTCAGAAAAGTCAGACTCCAACATTAAAGTCAGAAAAGTCAGACTCTCCCCATTAAAGTCAGACTCCCACAATTAAAGTCAAACTCCACCCTTAAAGTCAGACTCCACCCTTAAAGTCAGACTCCAACATTAAAGTCAGACTCCACCATTAAAGTTAGACTCCACCATTAAAGTCAGACTTCACCCTTAAAGTCAGACTCCACCATTAAAGTCAGACTCCACCATTAAAGTCAGACTCCACCATTAAAGTCAGACTCCACCATTAAAGTCAGACTCCAACATTAGGTTGTGAGAGTTGGGTGACCTGGGGGTCTCTGAGGTCGTGAGAGGGGGGTGACCTGGGGGCTCTGAGGTCGTGAGAGGGGGGGTGACCTGGGGGCTCTGAGGTCGTGAGAGGGGGGTGACCTGGGGGGCTCTGAGGTCGTGAGAGGGGGGTGACCTGGGGGGCTCTGAGGTCGTGAGAGGGGGGTGACCTGGGGGGCTCTGAGGTCGTAAGAGGGGGGTGACCTGGGGGGCTCTGAGGTCGTGAGAGGGGGGTGACCTGGGGGCTCTGAGGTCGTGAGAGGGGGGTGACCTGGGGGGCTCTGAGGTCGTAAGAGGGGGGTGACCTGGGGGGCTCTGAGGTCGTGAGAGGGGGGTGACCTGGGGGCTCTGAGGTTGTGAGAGGGGGGTGACCTGGGGGGCTCTGAGGTCGTGAGAGGGGGGTGACCTGGGGGGCTCTGAGGTCGTGAGAGGGGGGTGACCTGGGGGCTCTGAGGTTGTGAGAGGGGGGTGACCTTAGGGGGCTCTGAAGTACTGGAACATTATAATAAAGCAGTGCATGTCATTGCATTTGTGTAGTGACATACAGGATTAGATTAGAGGCCTTACAGAAGTTGTCACATGGGGAAAAGCTGTCACGGCTGTCTGAAGAATGGGACCAAAGTGCAGCGTGTGTATCGTTCCACATATTTTATTGAACTGTGAAACTATGCAAGATACAAAAACAACAAACCGTGACAAAGCGGTGCAACATACACTAACTCAAAAACAATCTCCCACAAACCCAGGTGGGAAAAACAACTACTTAAGTATGATCTCCAATTAGAGACAACGATGACCAGCTGCCTCTAATTGGAGATCATCCCAAAAAACAACAACATAGAAATTCAAAAACTAGAACATAACAACATAGAAAATCTAAACTAGAAAAAAAAAACAGTCACGCCCTGACCTACTCTACCATAGAAAATAACAGCTTTCTATGGTCAGGACGTGACAAAAACATTGTACTTGGGTCCAGGAAGAATGGCCTTTTATAAAGACATTTCGTGCAAATGTACATCATTTTATATTACTTTAGAATAATATTTTTTTATACCGCACAATTGATCGAAATGATAGGCTACTTTGACTGACAAAGTGATATCAATAAAAACGACCTCATCTTGAATCCATCAATAGCCTAGGCCTAGGTGTGTGGAGACTTATTGTACAATATGAGGAGGAAATGACAGTCCGAGAAAAGCTTTCCAGTTTCACTGACTCACCCAATGATGCACAGCTCACTGGCCGCCGATGGCCAATACTCTCATGCTGAAAGCCTGTCTTTCTTGTTTTACTTTGTAAAACAATGTTTGCTCAGTAGGCCTATTTGGAAGTTTATCAAATATTTTAATGGTCTACAGTCAGATTAGAGTCTTTTCCTTTAGGCAGGAGCCATTTGCTTTCCGACCTGTGTTTTTCCACAATTGTATTTGAAATATTGTGAAAGCCTGGTTCTGGCTGCATGCTGTTTATTGACAGATTTGTCGTGCGTTCCCGGGCTATATGCTTTGTGATTGGGTTACATGAACACAATCCACAGCTAGGCAATTTGTTTTAGCTTCTTAATCCTCTGTGTCTAAATTATAGGCCTACTCCTGGTGTAGTATTCTGCAGTATTTCATTTCTTTCTGAACTGACAGCAGTAATTCTATAACTTGGCAAATTTATTTCAATTAATCAGAGGTACTGCAGCTCCTCCAGCACCCTTGTCATGGCTATGATTCTATAAGGAAAGAAATGAAGTGCAATGCTGGAGAGATGAGAGTTGCAGGCTCATGTCTAGCAGAGACAGGGAGAGATCATAGAAAAGGAATCTCATTCTAGTTCTGAGTGAGATACAGGTGCGCTTCTTTCTCTCACCACAGTACCGGCCACGCCTTGGTCTCAAACATGCCTATAATGTTGTGCAAACCATAAGCCCGGGCCGGCCCAACACAAATGAATTCTTAGAATATCAGGTTCGGGCTGAAAATAGATGTTTTCACATTATGTTTATTTTAGGGGGCAGGAGAATTAGGGAAGAGGCAACTGGAATGAACTCTGATCCCTTTTTATTCACATTTTTATATTGAAAACAGTCTCTTTTTTTTCATGTCGGTACTGGATCCGGACAAGTAGGTTCCGGAACAAAACAGTCCAGAATGGAGAGGTGCTCCATCAGGATCCAGCTCAAATTAAGCACTGATTGTTAATGAGTTCCATCAGCATATGGGGTGATGGAGATTCACATTGCACTGATGCTCCAGCAGACCTGAGTTCAAATACTAAATTGAAATCTTTCAAATACTTTGAGTGTTTGGGGACATTTAAATTGGTTCATTAGACCAGGCAAGCTCAATCGAACCCATATAAAGTATTTGAACTTATATTAAATAGTATTTGAACCCAGCCTGTGCTACAGCACTGTCTTTCTGACACTCAGTGTGTGAACTAAACTTCACACTATTTACAAGTTAGCAAGAACATGGTGGGAACTGAGAGTTTGTCTGGAGGCTGAAGTCATATTCTGTGGAGCAACAACAGCCTCAGAAAGCACTGAGGTTTTATCAAGAGAACATCTAGGCCTATATAGATGCTTTTTGACAGTCAGGAAGCATCCTTTGCCTGTCACTCATACAGGATACGTTACAACACTGTACATAGCTATATGCTACACTCATAATGACATTTGAAATGGCTCTGTTCCTTTAAAGCCGTTGTGAGTGTAAAGTTTACTGTTCTATTTCTGATTGTTTATTTCACTTTTGTTTATTATCTATTTCACTTGCTTTGGCAATGTACACGTTTCCCATGTCAATAAAGCCTTTTGAATTGAATTGAATAGTGTTTTGTGATAATGTGTGGACAACATAAATGGAAAAATATAATATTGTTCATGTATTCCTTTCGTGGGTGTAATTATTTTGTTATCCATTTAACTTTCTTGTCTATATGTAAACTGCAAGATTTTATGCAGCATGAACTAAACCTAAGCGAACTAATTCCCTCCCTTGTTTTGTCACCCTCAGTGGCCAGCATCCAGAGGCTCCCGGCAGTGTCTGTGATGACTGACATCAACTTCCCTATGAAGGGACGTAAAGGCATGGTGGACTGGGCCAGGAACTCTGAGGACAAGGTGGTTATCCCCAAGGGCATCTTTCTACCACAGTCTACAGGTAACACAACCATGATGATGATGGTGATGAATATGAATATGGTGGTAGTGATGATGATGGTAGTGTTGATGATGATGATGATGATGATGATGATTAATATGGTGGTGGTAGTGGTGATGATGATGGTGGTGGTGGTGATGATGATGATGAATATGAATATGGTGGTAGTGGTGATGATGATGATGGTAGTGGTGGTGGTGATGATGATGATGAATATGAATATGGTGGTAGTGATGATGACGAGGAGGAAGAGGAGAAGAGGTGGAGCAGGAGCAGGATAAGGAGACTCTTCTTCAGGCTGTGTTTAACCATGTCCTTTACTGTATTTTGAGCAGCATTTGGAACTCGTGCAGTAAGAAATTGGTTCATTTCCAAATGTCTAGTAGTCATGGCTGATTATGTGTAGTTAGTTCCTCTAGAATGACCCCTTTGTTGCTCCATCATGTGACCCCACTGATCAAAATAGAATGCCTGGAGTTTGACCAACATTCTAGAATCTTGTGGCGTACAACTGTAAACCTAGCATTCCATTCCTAATGCAAGCACTAGCTGGGTCGTTCCTACCCTGTGCCTTATGGACATCATAACCTTTGGGGGGAAGCGTATATATACTGTATATATATAAAAATATGATTCTATCAGAAAAATGACATGTTTGATTTTCAGAAAAACATATTGGTCAAGCTCAGGCACCTATTCTTTTAGGTGCATTTTCCAACCTGTTAGGTGCATAACCCTAACAGGGTGGAAACTAACAGGGTGGAAACTAACAGCGTGGAAATGTGGAGCAAGATTGAGCTAGCATAATGGTGAACTTCTCTATCTAACATATTTTAAAATGTTGTGAATTTTCTCTATAATTTATGAGAGAAAATTTAACTAAGACTATAAAACAATGACATATTTCTCATGGAAGTTGATGAATAATACCTAGGGACATCGCAAAAACACCTACGTCCACAAAAACGTGTTAAAAATGCATAACAGTCCCTTTCAAGATATTTTTGTGTTTTTAAGGAAAAGGACATCTGACCTTATATTAAAATCCTTCTGGAATCCACATTTTACAATAAATAAGCAGTGATATTTCCTGGAGACAGAAAAGGCACCGTACAGTAGGAATGACCCAGCTACAGTATAGCAACGCCAGTGATCGACAACATCTACCATGACTCTATGATAATTATTGTGTAAACGAGACCTGGCAAACAAGCAGAACCAAAGATATTGTAGTTCCCTTATTAACCCAATCTCAAAGTGCTTAAAGCAGGAGTGGAATGGTATCAAACAAAAGGTTTCCACGTGTTTGATGCCATTTCATTCGCTCCGTTCCAGCCATTATTATGAGCCGTCCTCCCCTCAGCAGCATCCGCTGATGTTTGTATCCTTTTAAGCCATGCCAGTGCAGAGCCGAGTGTACGTGACTGTGACAGACAATTTGGTTAACTGGCTTAATCAGTCTTGTCTGGACTGTATCAATGATAGGCAAAATGGCAGTTGATTTTCTAACTCAATGCCGAAAACCATCTCTCTCTTACTGAGTAGTTTAGCAAGAAGTTTAGCAAGGAGAACTATCCAGGTAGCCTCCCAAGTAGCACCCTAATCCCTATATAGGGCACTACTTTTAACCAGAGCCCAAGGGCCCTCTGTAGGGAATAGGGTTCCATTTGGAGCAGAGATCCAGAGAACTGCTCCAACAGGTGTTGACAGCCTCCATATCACTGCCTTACAGCAGAGTCAAGATCACTTTTGCAGTCAGAAAGCAAGCCTAGATCTACCACTCAGATTCTTTTTAAACATGACTTAAAAAATGGAACATTAACTTAATAAAAACTGTTTTGTAGGAATGAGGTTTTTGCAGTAGGCCTAATACATTATCACAGCATATTGGCTATATAACTGGCCTGCCAATATTGTTCTTCTCAGAACATATTAGATTTCAGTTAGTGCATTCATCTCAAGATAGCTAGGTGGGACAACCACATATCACAGGCATAGAAAGTACATTTCCCCACAATAATGTAGCTACAAGGGGGGGCTCTGCTGAGTCAGAGCTACAGAAGGGGGGGGGGGGGGGGGGGGCTTTGTTGACCTAGCTTCAGGGGGAAGCTGGTTCCACCATTGGGGTGCCAGGACAGAGAAGAGCTTGGATTGGGCTGAGCGGGAGCTGCCCTCCCGTATGGGGTGGGAGGGCCAAGAGACCTCGGGTTGGGGTTTGAGAATAGCCTGAAGTTAGGGAGGGGCAGTTCCTCTTGCTGTTCCGTAGGGAAGCCCCATGGTCATGTAGTGGATGAGCAGATTGGGAGATAGGCAGGTAGGGAGGGGCAGTTCCTCTTGCTGTTCCATAGGGAAGCCCCATGGTCATGTAGGGGATGAGAGCTTCACCAGGAAGCCAGTGGAGTGTGCGGAGGAGCGTGGTGACATGAGAGCAGTTGGGAAGGTTCCTCGCATAAATGTAAATAATTTGCAAATAATTTGCAATTTTATTTTACAGGACTGATGGTACCTGCATCTGATGGTCATGGTGCTTTCAAGACAACTGGGGGAACTCGGGAAAAAATGAAGTCAAAGAGTGCTCTTCAGGTCGGAAAGTCGGAGCCCCAGAAAGATGCCAGAGTTTCCGACTTGGAATTCCAAGTTTTTTCAGAGTTCCCAGTTGTCTTGAATGCACTGAAGTCAGAGATTTGTTTTGAACACTGCATTAGTCTCAGCAGAGAGAGGTAGAGAACAGCAGAGGGTCCTCCTCTCACGGTCCCTGCTCTCTCCTTCCTTTCCTCCGGTGAAACTGACCAGAGAGAAGGGACACTGTCTTTCACCTGATTTCAAAACTCGAGTCACACCACATCTGCCTCATGCACAAATTCATGTCGTTCCTATGACCAGAGAAAGTGAAATATTCCTCAATATTGAAATAGACACGACAAGCTGCTAATAATAATAAAAACGCAGGGCTATCGATACACATCGTTACTCATTCATTGCAGCGCGAGTGGAAGATAGGAGAAGCAAGTTTTCTGCTTTGTAATAGCGTTGAATAATAACAGTGTTGACAGTGCTGAATAAACTTAGACATGAACTCACTCATAAAAAAAGCACTTATTTTCTGTTGACAGTCTCTCTCTGGTCATTGTTTTAAGAGTTATGAAATCTCATGTGGGCCAGTATGGCCGAGGTTGTGAGAGCCGTAGGCACAATGAAATGGTTCAAAATGGGAACACTTTGCTTACCCGTATACAGGGCTTCTGAATCAAGTGCACCAGCACCAACAGGGCTTCTGAATCAAGTGCACCTCCCCCAACAGGGCTTCTGAATCAAGTGCACCTCCCACCAACAGGGCTTCTGAATCAAGCGCACCTCCCCCAACAGGGCTTCTGAATCATGTGCACCTACCACCCACAGGGCTTCTGAATCAAGTGCACCTCCCCCAACAGGGCTTCTGAATCAAGTGCACCAGCACCAACAGGGCTTCTGAATCAAGTGCACCTCCCCCAACAGGGCTTCTGAATCAAGTGCACCTCCCACCAACAGGGCTTCTGAATCAAGTGCACCTCCCCCAACAGGGCTTCTGAATCAAGTGCACCTCCAGCCAACAGGGCTTCTGAATCAAGTGCATCGACCACCAACAGGGCTTCTGAATCATGTGCACCTCCCGCCAACAGGGCTTCTGAATCAAGTGCACATACCACCAACAGGGCTTCTGAATCATGTTCACCTCCCGCCAACAGGGCTTCTGAATCATGTGCACCTACCACCCACAGGGCTTCTGAATCATGTGCACCTCCCGCCAACAGGGCTTCTGAATCAAGTGCACCTACCACCCACAGGGCTTCTGAATCATGTGCACCTCCCGCCAACAGGGCCTCTGAAACAAGTGCACCTCCCGCCAACAGGGCTTCTGAATCAAGTGCACCTCCCGCCAACAGGGCTTCTGAATCAAGTGCACCTACCACCAACAGGGCTTCTGAATCATGTGCACCTCCCGCCAACAGCACAACACAAATACATAAAAGGAGTGCAAGCCTTTATTTTTGGCATTTCTACAGAAGTGTTTGGTGATTGACTAGGAACGTCTTGAAGTGACCACTGCCTTACAGGCAATGGTTCATTGGACTATCCCTTAGCCTTTATCAATGGTTCATTGGACTATCCCTTAGCCTTTATCAATGGTTCATTGGACTATCCCTTAGCCTTTATCAATGGTTCATTGGACTATCCCTTAGCCTTTATCAATGGTTCATTGGACTATCCCTTAGCCTTTATCAATGGTTCATTGGACTATCCCTTAGCCTTTATCAATGGTTCATTGTAGAGGACAATTTAGCTGATTGCTGTTGGCAGGAAAGTTATGAAGTGGCTTGTTTCACTGCCTGGAAAGTCTTTCTGCACACAATGGCCAAATATAGCTCCAAATAAAGCCCATCATTAAGAGTTTGTCTGGGTCTGTGGCCTTATATGTTGGTTTATGACTATCTTTTGACCCTGTACTGTAGTGTTGTTGAGATTATTAAGGTTTATTACATCTTTCAGATGGCCAGCCCATTCATAAGACACTGTATAACCACAACCACAACAAAACTGTCCTGTAACCAACAGTATCCAAACTGATTTCCTTCTGCCCATCAGACATGGATGGATCACCTGTTTTCATCCTGGGGACAGTCCTGTACAAGACTCTGGGACTGATGCTGCCTTCACCAAGGTAAGATGGGCCATACATCTTTTCTATCAACATCTCTCTCTCTCTCTGTCCTCTCTGTCTCTCTGTCTCTCTGTCTCTCTGTCTCTCTGTCTCTCTGTCTCTCTGTCTCTCTCTCTCTCTCTCTCTCTCTCTCTCTCTCTCTCTCTCTCTCTCTCTCTCTCTCTCTCTCTCTCTCTCTCTCTCTCTCTCTCTCTCTCTCTCTCTCCTCTCTCTCTCTCCTCTCTCTCTCTCTCTCTCTCTCTCTCCTCTCTCTCTCTCCTCTCTCTCTCTCTCTCTCTCTCTGTCTCTCTCTCTCTGTCTCTCTGTCTCTCTCTGTCTCTCAGCACAGGAGAGAGGGACAGAGGAAATAAGGGAATAAGTAGTCACTTGGGACACGGTCCAGGCGAGACAGCGGCATTACTTTCTTTTAGAATATCGTAGTAGAATACAATCTTTCAGTAGTGTAATCCATAAATGACAAGCCAATTATCAAAGAATCCATCAAAGCTGATCAAGTCAAGTGTCCCTGTAACTTTTCATGAATTAAAACGACAAGCTTTACTCCCAGACTCAACAACAATTCATCTCAGCTTTCTGCTGAGGAGGATGACACAACATCTGTGTCCCAAATCGCACCCTATTCCCTACAAAGTGTACTTTTGACCAGAGCCCTGCATAGGGAATAGGGTGTCATTTGATACGCAGCCTTGCTCTAACTGGATGAGAGCCTTGACAATACATAATGACAGTAATGTCCAAACTGATAAACAGAATTACTAACAATATTGGAAACCAGCTTGAAAGTATAAACCAACCATGAAATATTGCTTAGTCGTCCGTTGTCCCTTCTAATTAGTAGTACGAGAACATAATGATTTAACCAGGATGGAGTGAGTTCAGAAGGAGATATTATCATGATTATTTTACCCACCAAATGATACCATTTTCCTTATTTAGTGCACTACTTTTGACCAGGGCTTTGGTCAAAAGAAGTACATTATATAGGGAATAGGGTGCCATTTGGGACACAACCCTAGAATTTGAATCTCTTGCATAGAGAGAAAGTAAAAATGATGCCTGAGCAAAAGCTATATTAAGTAAGATACATTGAACTACACATCATTACAACCATCAGTGTTAAGTTAATATGAGTCCATGTCACAAACATCTGTACACGTCAGTACTTTATTAGAATTATAGCAATGACTCTATCAATCTTCTCTCTTATGCTGATACAGAATGAGCCTAGGAATGTAGCAGCTAACGTTAGCTAACTTTAGTTAGCTAGAACCATATGAGCCTAGGAATGTATCCTCTACTTAGCTAACGTCAGTTAGCTAGAACCATTATTCCCTATGATGGACATGCCACCCATCAGCTTTTGCTGGTGTAAAGATATACAGTGCATTCAGAAAATATTCACACCCCTTTACTTTCTCCACATTCTGGTGTATTACAGCCTGAATTTAAAATGGATTCAAATTGAGTTATTGTGTCATAATGTCAAAGTGAAATTATGTTTTTAGAAATTTTAACAAAGTAATTAAAAATGAAAAGCTGAAATTATTTGATTTAATAAGTATTCAACCCCTTTGTTATGGCAAGCCTAAATAAATTCAGCAGTAAAACTGTGCTTAACAAGTCACTTAATAAGTTGCATGGACTCACTCTGTGTGCAATAATAGTGTTTAACATGATTTTTGACACATCTCTGTACCACACACATACAATTATCTGTAAGATCCCTTAGTCGAGCAGTGAGTTTCAAACACAGATTCCATAAAAGACCAATGATATTTTCCAATGCCTTGCAAAGAAGGGCACCTAATTGGTAGATGTTTACATTTTTTTGAAGCAGACATGGTTTGGTTATTAACTACACTTTGGATGGTGTATCAATACACCCAGTCACTACATGTGGTTATTAACTACACTTTGGATGGTGTATCAATACACCCAGTCACTACATGTGGTTATTAACTACACTTTGGATGGTGTATCAATACACCCAGTCACTACATGTGGTTATTAACTACACTTTAGATGGTGTATCAATACACCCAGTCACTACATGTGGTTATTAACTACACTTTAGATGGTGTATCAATACACCCAGTCACTACATGTGGTTATTAACTACACTTTGGATGGTGTATCAATACACCCAGTCGCTACAAAGGGGATTCTAACATGTATTGACTCAGAGGTGTGAATGCTTACGGAAATGAGATATTTCTATATTTCATTTTCTGTAAATTAGCAAACATTTTCTAAATACATGTTTTCACTTTGTCAATATGGGTAGCTATTATTGTTTCTCTCACATAATTAGTTATCTTTGTGTACAGTGCTAGATAGCTAGATAGTTAGCTACTGGCTATATGTTAACTAGCTGGCTAGAGATGTTACCTACAACAACCCACAATCAGATTTATTTTCCTGTTGCACAAAGCTTGCTTTTGACAGAGTAGACAGCTTTTGCTACAGGCCAAAAACACTGAGAGGAAAACCATTAGCAGATAAGACAAAATAACACATTCAGCAATGTTAGCAACCTGAAGTGAAATGTAGCCATCAGTCAGTGATCCACGCACGTGTCCCGTTTCTATCGGAAATCTTAAAACCTTAATCGTAGATCATTTGTTTGTTCCCGGTCTCAACTAAACCAAACAACACAGCACCCGACCCTTTCAAAGAAATTATGTTGCTATTCTTAGCTTCCTTGGGAGTGCTGCACTACAACTATACATTAGCCCACTGTAGGACGGTCTTGGAGGATATATAGTGAAATATATATAATCTACTGATGAAATTATAGTGTTAGAAGTGCAGATAGATTTCCAATGGTCACTGATATTATACTCTTATAAAAGCCCTCCATTGTTATTGTATTACTACTGGTCACTGATATTCAACTCTTATAAAAGCCATCCATTGTTATTGTATTACTACTGGTCACTGATATTATACTCTTATAAAAGCCATCCATTGTTATTGTATTACTACTGGTCACTGATATTATACTCTTATAAAAGCCATCCATTGATGTTGTATCTGCACTAGTTTACTTTGTGAACCAGCCCTACATCCATATTTGACTTAGTAATGTGGCCTGTTTATGGAAACAGCAGACACACTGACCCAGATTGTGGTGTTCTTGCCCAGGATCAAACATCGAACCCAGTCTTTCGCTCTAGAGAGTTCAAGACGTTCCATGGAACATCTTTGGGCCCAGCTGAGAGCTCTAGAACCTTCTCCGACCCTCCCTAGAGAACTGTAGGTCAGGCACTGTCAGTCAGCAACCAAAATGGCAGTCTATTCCCTACATTTAGCACTACTTTTGACCAGAGTCCTATGGGCCCTAGTCAAAAGTAGTGCACTATATTATAGGGAGTATGGTGTCATTTGAACCAGTCAGTCAGTGTAGTATCAGTTTGATGGTGTCACAACCTACTGTTCTGTTTCCCCAGGAGGTAAATGAAAGAGAGAGAGATGAAAGAGGAAAAGGAAATGTGACATTCTCTGTTCTCCAACCCATGACACACGTTCCCTTGAAGATAAAGACAAATAAAGTGCAAAGAGGACATAGTGTAGATCTGAACCTGAAAAAGTATAAAGGCTCCAATTAACTTCCTTTTGAGTAGTTCGCTTTCATTCTCCTTTTCTGGGGCAGTTCAGGTGAGGTGAGAAGAAAGGCAGGCTCAGAAGTGTACCAAGACCGCTTTCTACCAAGTCACCCTTTCATGAGTTACATTGTATTAATATGTTTCAAAACATATTACCACTCTAGAGAGAAAGTCATTCATTTGTTATTCAGCATTAGAATCCCCCCCCCCCCCCCCCCCCCCCATATCTATTTTCAGGAAGTAAATAAGCTATCGCTAAACAAAAGTAGAGGAGGCGTGTCATTTGAAGTTGGTTTGGGGATTTGTCTTGCTTTGCTGTGGAGCTAGACTAGATATACGCTGCATGAGATGAGGGAGCGGCACGGAATGCGTCCCAAATGGCCCCCTATTCTCTGGACCCCAGGAAGGCAGCAGCTAATGGGGATCCATAATGAATACAGTGCAGTACTTTTGTAGTAGTGCAGTAAAAAGGGAATTGGGTGCCATTTGTGAAACAGACAGTGTTAAAAGATCTCTGTTAGATTCAGGTTGTTTGGTAGAGACACTTCACTGTGATTAATTTAACATGGAAAAGGGCCAAAGTTCCAGACGTGTCTATTTTCAATCTTTTGTGACTCGCTCCAAATGGACCATGAAATCGCACCCTAAGTTGGCCCCCCAGTGCCTAATTTCTCTCCTCTCGCTCTGTCCGTGCTCCAGTTCACTTGTATTTGGGTTGACTTGCTTCACGTGTGTCATTTTGTGTGTCAGGTCTTGTCCTGCAGTGCCACAGCTGGTGTGTTTGTCAAGTGCCTCACAGAGAGGTGTGACATGACATTCATAATATCAGCTAAACCTGTATGTACATCAATAGTATCAACATTCTGAATGAGGTGTCATGTTGTAAACGTTGAATATCATTTTGTCTTTGGTAAGTCTATGAAACACAACTCATTTAGGGAAAACCACACAAGCATTTTATTAACACCTTTTGTGCAAACTCCCCCAAAAATAAAAGCCTGACTCAAAAAGAAAACTCTCACAGAGATTTCAATGCATTTGTCTGACATATACCTTTATAATAAGACAGAACATAAAGTTTAATCATATGGTTTGTATGATTGTGAAGCATTTATGTAGTGCTTATGAAGCCTTTATGTAGTGATTGTGAAGCCATTATGAAGCTATATATAGCCTTTATAAGATGCACTTTGTTTAAAGTGGGACCGAACATACTGTATTTGTGTAGCAGTGCCTAAGTGACACAACTTCCAATCAGTGTCCATCTCATGCTGTACATCACTCTGTTTTCCACCCAGGAACCACACGGCGGTGAGCTCCAAGGTCATCGCTGTCACAGTGAGACCAGAACCCAGGATAACAGAGTCCCACCTGGAGATCGAGCTGGCTCACCTGGCCAACGTAAGAACCTTTATTTTATTCACCTTTCATCTTTCATTTTAATTCATCGAGGGGAAGAATGACCTCCTCACAATGTAAGTACTTGCCCAAGACTCCCTCACTTCTTGAAAAGGCATACAAGCGATACAGAGAAGGCAGATGTTTAATAGCTATCCAATCAGTTAATCGTGTAACTGATACATTGGACCCAGTTACATGACGGCAATCCATGTAACTGAGTCCACACTAAAACACGGTTACAAAAGTTAATTGTACAGAGAAGATACTGTATATCTGGACCTATATTCACAAAGCATCTCAGAGTACGAGTGCTGATCTAGGATCAGGTCCTCCCTGTCCATATTAACCTAATTCATTTTATTCTAAAAGGCGAAACTGACCCCAGATCAGCAGTGCTACTCTAAGACGCTTGATAAATACAGGCCCAGATCTGAATCAGGAGGACAAGTTGAAATATATGGGCTCTGACAATGACATGCTGCTTTGCATCACCTCTGAACGATCGTCTTTATCGCAGAGATTAACCAAAAGGCCAGGGTTGTAAAGAGAGCTTGTCCTTGTAATTATCTGGACAGTTCTCTCTCTCTCTCTCTCTCTCTCTCTCTCTCTCTCTCTCTCTCTCTCTCTCTCTCTCTCTCTCTCTCTCATGACACACCTGCTACACTGGGCGCCTGCAAATGAATTATTGAATCAATGACTCTACCATTGTTTGTTGGCTAATGCACTCTAAACGTGTGGCTGTAGCCATTGTTGGGTTCTTCAACGCTAATTGAGGCTAAAGTGATTCAAAGTGAAACTGCCAATTCTCATTGGCATTTTACATTTTAACCCTGAACTGCAATCTAAAGAGGTCTCGCCATAGCCGTTAGTTAAAAGAACAATTTGTTTAGTGAGTTATTCTTGGATAATTACGAGTAGAATCTACTATCTGTGAGGCTTTGGTCATTTTGATGTGGTTATCTAACAATGAGTGAAGGTTTTCAGCGTGCTCTCTTCTTCTTGGTAATGCAGGGAACCCTGAGTCCTTACTGTGCACTGTGGGATAACAGCGTCATGTAAGTGAACAAGCTTTCCTTTTTGCTGTTTTCTCCTTGCTCTTCTCTAATCCATGGTGATGTTGATGTATCTGTTATGTATGGAATTATCGTTTTGATTTCTATTGATATAAACTAGATTTCTAAATGCTCTGAAGATGAAAACACTGTTTTGTCCATCTTCTAAGAGGCTCAAGGGTGCTTACTCTTGGCAAAGTGTACTGTACGCAATCCTACTCAAAATGTCTTCAGACTATCCTATACTCTGTATTTATTAGTGCCGGGCCCGTCGTCCTCTGTAAGGGGATTTGAGGACAATTACTTCAGCAGAAAAAAAAGCCTATGAAGATTAAAATCAGATGAAATGAATAAATCTTCTAAATAACATTGGGGAATTAAGTCTGGGTTTGCATCCCAAACGGCATCCTGTTCCCTTTATCGTGCACTACGTTTGACTAAAGCCTGGGCACTTTATAGTAAATAGGGACACAGTTTGACTTTTGCCTTCATCGTGAACTACTGTTGACCAAAACCTGGGCACTTCATAGGAAATAGGGACGCAGTCTGACTTTTCTCTTGACAACGTACAATAAAATGAGGGGAACGGACATTAAATCACCGATCCCCTATTATTTCCCATACAGTGTACCTGTATTTCATTCAGCTACAGGAACCTATTATTCAGCAATTGTATGAGACAATAAGCGGCGAAGGCCAGAGGAAATTTAATGTAGGTTTTGAATGCATCTTTTGTCCTCAGTGTTGTATTTCAGCCATTGTATTACAGCCGTAATAGCACACTGATAAGGGTAAATCGAATGAAAGATCCTTTGTGCCGCTGGAATATCAAGGAACTCAGTGATTTGATAGAAGCTGGTTTCAATGCCATCATTATTTGTTCCTTGTGTTCTTTGTTCCTTACACATTGTGCGTCAGAAAATATACCATCATTATATACATTAGACTCAAATCTTACCTCTATTTAATTTAACCTGCTTTCTTATTCTGGTTTCTTAATCCTCATCTGAAAGGACTAGATAGCATAGCTTATCCTATGTAGGACCTTAATTTGAACCAGTTTGCAACAGCAAGAAAAATAACGCTGCAGCAACAGGAAATGTTAATTATTATGTGGATTATAATTCATGGACATTTTTGTAGGGGTTGATACTATTTTCGTGAAGGGAAAGCAAGTCTGAAATTTCAAAGAGGAAATAACAAACTTTAGAAGCCTTCTTAAACTCAAATAAAATACAAGTTGAATTTCCTGCTGTATAGGAAAATTCTCAGTTACAAAAGAGTGATCAAATTAAGATCCTACATCTGTACAACCTTTAAATTGAAGAATGTCAACAGATAACGTCAACTATATATCACATACACAGTTCCCTTCATCTGTTTCTGAAATATTTTAAACATTCATATTATTTATACATTGAGACAGGACTCCCTCACAGCTTTCAGAAACATTGTTCTTCAGGACTCATTATTTCCTTCTATCCTGTGTGTTCTATCCTTCTATCCTGTGTGTTCTATCCTTCTATCCTGTGTGTTCTATCCTTCTATCCTGTGTGTTCTATCCTTCTATCCTGTGTGTTCTATCCTTCTATCCTGTGTGTTCTATCCTTCTATCCTGTGTGTTCTATCCTTCTATCCTGTGTGTTCTATCCTTCTATCCTGTGTGTTCTATCCTTCTATCCTGTGTGTTCTATCCTTCTATCCTGTGTTCTATCCTTCTATCCTGTGTGTTCTATCCTTCTATCCTGTGTGTTCTATCCTTCTATCCTGTGTGTTCTATCCTTCTATCCTGTGTGTTCTATCCTATCCTGTGTGTTCTATCCTTCTATCCTGTGTGTTCTATCATTCTATCCTGTGTGTTCTATCCTTCTATCCTGTGTGTTCTATCCTTCTATCCTGTGTGTTCTATCCTTCTATCCTGTGTGTTCTATCCTATCCTGTGTGTTCTATCCTATCCTGTGTGTTCTGTCCTTCTATCCTGTGTGTTCTATTCTATCCTGTGTGTTCTATCCTTCTATCCTGTGTGTTCTATCCTTCTATCCTGTGTGTTCTATCCTTCTATCCTGTGTGTTCTATCCTTCTATCCTGTGTGTTCTATCCTTCTATCCTGTGTGTTCTATCCTTCTATCCTGTGTGTTCTATCCTTCTATCCTGTGTGTTCTATCCTTCTATCCTGTGTGTTCTATCCTTCTATCCTGTGTGTTCTATCCTTCTATCCTATGTGTTCTATCCTTCTATCCTGTGTGTTCTATCCTTCTATCCTGTGTGTTCTATCCTTCTATCTTGTGTGTTCTATCCTTCTATCCTGTGTGTTCTATCCTTCTATCCTGTGTGTTCTATCCTATCCTGTGTGTTCTATCCTTCTATCCTGTGTGTTCTATCCTTCTATCCTGTGTGTTCTATCCTTCTATCCTGTGTGTTCTATCCTTCTATCCATGTGTTCTATCCTTCTATTCTTCTATACTGTGTGTTCTATCCTTATCATTCTATCCATGTGTTCTATTCTTCTATATTGTGTGTTCTATCCTTATATCATTCTATCCATGTGTTCTATCCTTCTATTCTTCTATACTGTGTGTTCTATCCTTATATCATTCTATCCATGTGTTCTATTCTTCTATACTGTGTGTTCTATCCTTATCATTCTATCCATGTGTTCTATTCTTCTATACTGTGTGTTCTATCCTTATCATTCTATCCATGTGTTCTTTTCTTCTATACTGTGTGTTCTATCCTGCTGAGAGGCAGCAACTTTACCCAGAGTAGAGGCACCAGGTGTTTACATTTACATTTACGTCATTTAGCAGACGCTCTTATGCAGAGCGACTTACAAATTGGTGCATTCACCTTATGATATCCAGTGGAACAACCACTTTACAATAGTACACCTATATCTTTTTTTTTTTTGGGGGGGGGGGGGGGGGGGGGTTAGAAGGATTACTTAATCTTATCCCAGGTATTCCTTAAAGCGGTGGGGTTTCAGGTGTCTACGGAAGGTGGTGATTGACTCCACTGTCCTGGCGTCGTGAGGGAGCTTGTTCCACCATTGGGGTGCCAGAGCAGCGAACAGTTTTGACTGGGCTGAGCGGGAACTGTGCTTCCTCAGAGGTAGGGGGGCCAGCAGGCCAGAGGTGGATGAACGCAGTGCCCTTGTTTGGGTGTAGGGCCTGATCAGAGCCTGAAGGTACGGAGGTGCCGTTCCCCTCACAGCTCCATAGGCAATCACCATGGTCTTGTAGCAGATGCGAGCATCAACTGGAAGCCAGTGGAGTGTGCGGAGGAGCGGGGTGACGTGAGAGAACTTGGGAAGGTTGAACACCAGACGGGCTGCGGCGTTCTGGATGAGTTGTAGGGGTTTAATGGCACAGGCTTGGAGCCCCGCCAACAGGGAGTTGCAGTAATCCAGACGGGAGATGACAAGTGCCTGGATTAGGACCTGCGTCGCTTCCTGTGTAAGGCAGGGTCGTACTCTGCGAATGTTGTATAGCGTGAACCTACAGGATCGGGTCACCGCCTGTGTTCCGTGTTTCACTGTGTGACTCTTCCTCGATGCCACCTAGGGCACAACTGTAGGACAGCGCAGCACTGGTGGAGGAATGGAGCATCTCGCTCTCTCCTTCTCCTCTCTCTCTTTTTCTCCCTCTCTCTCTCACTCTTTTGCTCTCTCTCCCTTCCCTTCTCCATCTCTCTCTCCCTCCCCCTCTCTCTCTTTCATCCTCTCTCTCTATGTCCATCACCTTCTCCCTCCCTCTCTCTGGGGCACACCTATAGGACAGCTCAGCCCAGGTGTATCCCCCCACCACCCTCTCTCTGGGGCACACCTATAGGACAGCTCAGCCCAGGTGTAACCCCCACCACCCTCTCTCTGGGGCACACCTATAGGACAGCTCAGCCCAGGTGTATCCCCCCCACCACCCTCTCTCTGGGGCACACCTATAGGACAGCTCAGCCCAGGTGTATCCCCCCCACCACCCTCTCTCTGGGGCACACCTATAGGACAGCTCAGCCCAGGTGTAACCCCCACCACCCTCTCTCTGGGGCACACCTATAGGACAGCTCAGCCCAGGTGTAACCCCTACCACCCTCTCTCTGGGGGGGCACACCTATAGTACAGCTCAGCCCAGGTGTATCCCCCCCACCACCCTCTCTCTGGGGCACACCTATAGGACAGCTCAGCCCAGGTGTATCCCCCCACCACCCTCTCTCTGGGGCACACCTATAGGACAGCTCAGCCCAGGTGTAACCCCCACCACCCTCTCTCTGGGGCACACCTATAGGACAGCTCAGCCCAGGTGTATCCCCCCCACCACCCTCTCTCTGGGGCACACCTATAGGACAGCTCAGCCCAGGTGTAACCCCCACCACCCTCTCTCTGGGGGGGCACACCTATAGTACAGCTCAGCCCAGGTGTATCCCCCCCACCACCCTCTCTCTGGGGCACACCTATAGGACAGCTCAGCCCAGGTGTATCCCCCCACCACCCTCTCTCTGGGGCACACCTATAGGACAGCTCAGCCCAGGTGTAACCCCCACCACCCTCTCTCTGGGGCACACCTATAGGACAGCTCAGCCCAGGTGTAACCCCCACCACCTTCTCCCTTTACCAAACAATGCTCACAGTGAGGGTGGGTGACAGGGACATTGGTTAGAACTACCCAGAGGCGTAAACAGTCAGATAGAAAAACAATACAGGAGAAAACGGAAGAAAAAAATTATGTTGGATGATGTGATTATGCTTGTCACTACAGGCCTATGGAAGTACAGTGCCTTGCGAAAGTATTCGGCCCCCTTGAACTTTTCGACCTTTTGCCACATTTCAGGCTTCAAACATAAAGATATAAAACTGTCATTTTTTGTGAAGAATCAACAACAAGTGGGACACAATCATGAAGTGGAACGAAATTTATTGGATATTTCAAACTTTTTTAACAAATAAAAAACTGAAAAATTGGGCGTGCAAAATTATTCAGCCCCCTTAAGTTAATACTTTGTAGCACCACCTTTTGCTGCGATTACAGCTGTAAGTCGCTTGGGGTATGTCTCTATCAGTTTTGCACATCGAGAGACTGAAATTTTTGCCCATTCCTCCTTGCAAAACAGCTTGAGCTCAGTGAGGTTGGATGGAGAGCGTTTGTGAACAGCAGTTTTCAGTTCTTTCCACAGATTCTCGATTGGATTCAGGTCTGGACTTTGACTTGGCCATTCTAACACCTGGATATGTTTATTTGTGAACCATTCCATTGTAGATTTTGCTTTATGTTTTTGATCATTGTCTTGTTGGAAGACAAATCTCCGTCCCAGTCTCAGGTCTTTTGGTTTTCTTCCAGAATGGTCCTGTATTTGGCTCCATCCATCTTCCCATCAATTTTAACCATCTTCCCTGCCCCTGCTGAAGAAAAGCAGGCCCAAACCATGATGCTGCCACCACCATGTTTGACAGTGGGGATGGTATGTTCAGGGTGATGAGCTGTGTTGCTTTTACGCCAAACATAACGTTTTGCATTGTTGCCAAAAAGTTTGATTTTGGTTTCATCTGACCAGAGCACCTTCTTCCACATGTTTGGTGTGTCTCCCAGGTGGCTAGTGGCAAACTTTAAACAACACTTTTTATGGATATCTTTAAGAAATGGCTTTCTTCTTGCCACTCTTCCATAAAGGCCAGATTTGTGCAGTATACGACTGATTGTTGTCCTATGGACAGAGTCTCCCACCTCAGCTGTAGATCTCTGCAGTTCATCCAGAGTGATCATGGGCCTCTTGGCTGCATCTCTGATCAGTCTTCTCCTTGTATGAGCTGAAAGTTTAGAGGGACGGCCGGGTATTCGTAGATTTGCAGTGGTCTGATACTCCTTCCATTTCAATATTATCGCTTGCACAGTGCTCCTTGGGATGTTTAAAGCTTGGGAAATCTTTTTGTATCCAAATCCGGCTTTAAACTTCTCCACAACAGTATCTCGGACCTGCCTGGTGTGTTCCTTGTTCTTCATGATGCTCTCTGCGCTTTAAACGGACCTCTGAGACTATCACAGAGCAGGTGCATTTATACGGAGACTTGATTACACACAGGTGGATTCTATTCATCATCATTAGTCATTTAGGTCAACATTGGATCATTCAGAGATCCTCACTGAACTTCTGGAGAGAGTTTGCTGCACTGAAATTAAAGGGGCTGAATAATTTTGCATGGCCAATTTTTCCGTTTTTTATTTGTTAAAAAAGTTTGAAATATCCAATACATTTCGTTCCACTTCATAATTGTGTCCCACTTGTTGTTGATTCTTCACAAAAAAATTGAGTTTTATATCTTTATGTTTGAAGCCTGAAATGTGGCAAAAGGTCGAAAAGGTCAAGGGGGCCGAATACTTTCGCAAGGCTCTGTACATATAAACAGACACTTGAGGGTTGTTTGCCTACATTTACCTTGCCTGCTAATATATCTACTTCCTGGTAGGGAAAATTGACCACAATGACGTTACTTGAACAATCTTTCAACCAGTTCTGGTTTTAATCATGTTTTAATGAGGTCATTTCAACGTTGCACCGCTGGGGTATACAGTATCTATCATAGGTGACATACAGTATGATCCCTGTGGGATAATATATAACATTCTACAGGAATACAGATTTTACATCTTACAGTACAAAATAGAGTATGATCCCTGTGGGATAATATATAACATTCTACAGGAATTCAGATTTTACATCTTCCAGTACAAAATAGATTATGATCCCTGTGGGATAATATGTAACATTCTACAGGAATTCAGATTTTACATCTTACAGTACAAAATAGCGGCAGTTATTCTCAGCAGCCCCATTTTGTAAATTGAATATGGCTGCTTTTTAATTTTAATAACTCTAAAATGTGAAAATGGTACTGTGCTTCTGCTGCAATATGAGTTACAGCGAGAGAAATGGGTTATCTTCTCCACTCAGTGGCAGATAAGAAAACTAAAGCACATTCAACCAAATTAAATTCCTATTGAATCAGGGGCCACACAACTCTCTGGTCTCTTGGGAATAATTGGAGCTTTTTGAATAGATTCAGGTCCAGTAGTATTTCTCCTGTCGGCTGAAAGAGTTTAAGGGACAGCGACTGTGAACCAGGGGAACGTCACTTGGAGGAGAATGTTATTACAACTGGAATTGACAAAACACAAGTTGGTTTCTTGGCAACAAGCTTGTCCAAGCAAAGTAGAACTCATGCATAATTCATAACAATCTAATATATTTGTTTGTGTTTTGTTTATTCTTGTCATCAGTAATCTGTTTGTCTGATGGTTTATGTGTAAATCAATTAATTTGTTGGTTAACATGTGTACCCAGCAAAGGGAACCAACATTCATTTGTGCAGGAAAACAGTTAGAATACATGAGTGTATGTATTATACCCCCCAATCCTGTCCTCTGCATCTGGTATGCGTGATCATGCATGCCTAAATTATGATTTGCCGTCATTTTGTGTAAAGGGTTGTCAAATACAACAGGCATGGATAATCAGAAAAAACATGATGATTAAGCAAAGGGGAATACAAAAAAAGTCTAACAAAAAAGAAGTAGTTTGTCTTTCCAATAAGTTTTCCTCCTGAATACTTTCCTCCTGAATACTTTCCTCCTGAAGAGATTGCATCTGTAACATTGGAACATCACCACTCCCATAACACAGGACTGAAACCATGGCAACCAATGCTGTCTAAAGCATGTTAAAGTCTTTGTATCCAAGATATTTACCAAACAGAGACTAACGCTGACTAACATAAGTAAGGAAGATAGACTCGGGTTTCTCCTGCTAAGGGGGAGATACTTTTCCATTTCCTGTTTGTTCTCTGCTCCACTGCATAGACAGGGCTGGATTAAGAAATCATGGGCTCAGGTCTTTGTTTTGTTTTTTACACCACACAAATACAACGCAATTATTGGCTATTCTGACACTGACAAACTGAGATCAGTCTGGTCTCGAATTCAAACTAACAATATCTCAGGCCAATGAAGCAAAACAATATTAAAAAGTCAAGTATTCACAGCCCTTGACTTTTTCCAAATGTTGTTGTGTTACAGCCTGAATTCAAAAAGGGATTACATTCAAGTTTAAGTATTCAACCCCTTTGTTATGGCAAGCCTAAATATGTTCAAGAGTAAAAATTTGCTTCACAAGTCACATAATATGTTGCATTGACTCACTGTGTGTGCAATAATAGTGATTCACATTATTTTTTTATGACTACCTCCTCTCTGTACCCCACACATACAATTATCTGTAAGGTCCCTCAGTCGAGCAGTGAATTTCAAACACAGATTCTAATGCCTCGCAAAGAAGGGCACCTATTGGTAGATTGGTACATATAAAAAAGCAGACATGGAATATCCCATTGAGCATGGTGAAGTTATTAACTAAACTTTGGATGGTGTATCAATACACCCAGTCACTACAAAGATACAGGCGTCCTCAGTTGCCGGAGAGGAAGGAAACTGTTAAGGGATTTCAGTGGTGACTTTAAAACAGTTACAGAGTTTAATGGTTGTGATAGGAGAAAACTGAGGATGGATCAACAACATTGTAGTTACTCCACAATACTAACCTAAATGACAGAGTGAAAAGAAGGAAGCCTGTACAGTATAAAAATATTCCATAACACGCATCCTGTTTTCAACAAGGCACTAAAGTAACAGTGCAAAAAAACTTTTTGTCCTGAATACAAGCTGTTATGTTTGGAGCAAATCCAGTACAACACATTACTGAGTACCATTCTAGGTATCCCTTTTCCCTTTCCTTTCCCTTTCTCCATATTTTCAACCATAGCGGTGGCTGCATCATTGTTATGGGTATGCTTGTAATCGTTAAGGACTGGGGAGTTTTTCAGGATAAAAAAGAAACGGAATGGAGATAAGCAAACTTGGTTCAGTCAGCTTTTTTACAGACACTGGGAGATGAATTAACCTTTCAGTAGGACAATAACCTAAAACAAAAGGCCAAAATCTACACTGGAGTTGCTTACCAAGAAGATAGTGAATGTTCCTGAGTGGCCGAGTTACAATTTTGACTGAAATCTGCTTGAAACTCTATGGCAATACTTGAAAATGGTTGTCTAGCATAGGCTACTTGTGCCTTTTTTAAATTGATATAGTTCTGTTCTTGTCTATGAATGTTCTGTATTATGTCATGTTTCATGTTTTGTGTGGACCCCACGAAGAGAAGTTGCTGCTTTTGCAACATCTAAAGGGGATCCTCATAAAATATCAAAAATACCAAAGATAGGACAGGAAAGGGTAGGACAGGACAGGAAAGGATAGGACAGGAAAGTATAGGAAAGGATAGGACAGGACAGGACATTGATAGGAAAGGATAGGACAGGACAGGACAGGACAGGATGGGAAAGGACAGGACAGGACAGGATGGGAAAGGACAGGAAATGAAAGGACAGGACAGGAGAGGATAGCAGGATATCCACTAAGGCATCGCCTCACTATGACTACAGTCATGGACACCCTCAGTAAGAGAGACATTCAGACAGGTGCAGAGAATCCAGATGATAGATAGATACCAGCCACTGTTGATTCACCCCGAGTCCAAACGTTGCACAATAAAACTGTGGGTGCAATCAACAGTTTGCAGGTCATGCTGTCTGCCCTGAACGACATATGTGTGCGAAAACATTGCATTGTACATCTGTGTACTTTATGGGTCCATTAACTCCACAAAATTGTAACCCTCAAACAGTTCCAGCCAACTGATCAAAAAGGCACACATGCTACTGCTACCACCATGGTTTACAGTAGCTGGTATAGTAGTGCACTATATAGGGAACAGGGTGCCATTTGGGACACAAACCACTGATCAAAGTTTTACATTGATTACATGGACATTATTAATACAGACCCTGTTCTGTGTGGGTTTACATTGATTACATGGACATTATTAATACAGACCCTGTTCTGTGTGGGTTTACATAGATTACATGGACATTATTAATACAGACCCTGTTCTGTGTGGGTTTACATAGATTACATGGACATTATTAATACAGACCCTGTTCTGTGTGGGTTTACATTGATTACATGGACATTATTAATACAGACCCTGTTCTGTGTGGTTTACATTGATTACATGGACATTATTAATACAGACCCTGTTCTGTGTGGGTTTACATTGATTACATGGACATTATTAATACAGACCCTGTTCTGTGTGGGTTTACATTGATTACATGGACATTATTAATACAGACCCTGTTCTGTGTGGGTTTACATTGATTACATGGACATAATTAATACAGACCCTGTTCTGTGTGGGTTTACATTGATTACATGGACATTATTAATACAGACCCTGTTCTGTGTGGGTTTACATTGATTACATGGACATTATTAATACAGACCCTGTTCTGTGTGGGTTTACATTGATTACATGGACATTATTAATACAGACCCTGTTCTGTGTGGGTTTACATTGATTACATGGACATTATTAATACAGACCCTGTTCTGTGTGGGTTTACATTGATTACATAGACATTATTATTACAGACCCTGTTCTGTGTGGGTTTACATTGATTACATGGACATTATTAATGCAGACCCTGTTCTGTGTGGGTTTACATTGATTACATGGACATTATTAATACAGACCCTGTTCTGTGTGGTTTACATTGATTACATGGACATTATTAATACAGACCCTGTTCTGTGTGGTTTACATTGATTACATGGAAATTATTAATACAGACCCTGTTCTGTGTGGGTTAAGTGCATCATTAACTGTCTGTGATTGGCTGATGAAACGTTGGTTATACGTGTGGTCAAGGAGCCGTGGTCTGAATGGTGCTGTCCACTACCAAGGCACCTGACTCTGTCACGCTATTAGAAGGGATATCATGTCTGATGGCAGAGTATTTATCAAGACGAGTCCCAAATGCCATTTGGAATGCACACTTAGTACTCATCAAAACCAGACCATCTATGTGGCATGCATTCTCCCCTCCCCTTCTCGTGTGCATTGTATATGCATACAGATCTTAATTTGATCACCCTGATGCAGGAGAAATTTCATGCAATGTAGGAAATGTATAACGTCTAATGTATTTGAGGTTTAAAAAGGTTTGTAATTTCCATTTTGAAATGTCAGACTTGATTTTCCCTTACGAAAATATTAATTCATTATTATCCACATAATAATTCAAATTTCCTGTTGCAGCAGGATTATTTTCAGCCTCCAGCAAACTGGTTTAAATTAAGATCCTACATCTGTATGTCCACTATGGTCATTGTTTTGTATGTAGTATTTTATTAGGATCCCTATTAGCCAGTGCTAAAGCAGTAGATACTCTTCCTGGGGTCCACACAAAACATGAAACATGACATAATACAGAACATGAGTAGACAAGAACACCAGAGGGACAGAACTACATACATTTAAGCAAGAACACACACTTTCATACATGGATGCCTTCATAATCATGTGATTCATACTGGACTGAATGTAAGTGCAACACACCAACATGGAAACAAGGAGGTGGGTTGCAAATAGGCTGACACACCAGGATCGAACCCAGGTCTGTAGTGATGCCTCTAGCACTGTATTGCAGTGACTTAGCACGCTGCGCCCCTCAGGATCCCAACTTTGTTTCGCTAAATTCCCCTGACGTGAATAAATCGATATTGTTTCTATAGTTACCACCCATAATGGGTATCCTGGGGTAAAGTATTGCATTTGCCAGCCACTATGGGTTTCATTAGGTAAAATGCACCGTTCATGAACATGAAATAACTAGGCCTTGTTACAGTCTATCGCCCATAACGAGTTAGCTGAGATATAGTGTAACTTGTTATAGTCTACCTACCATGGAGAGTTAGCTGAGGTGCAACGGGTTGCAGTGTACCACCCATGGAGGGTTAGCCGAGGTGCAATGGGTTGCAGTGTACCACCAATGAATGGTTATTAGAGGTGCAACGGGTTGCAGTCTACCACCCATGAAGGGTTATCTGAGGTGCAACGGGTTGCAGTCTACCACCCATGAAGGGTTATCTGAGGTATAGTCCGAGGCTTTGGACCTGCTCATTAAATGAAGAAAGACCTGCTGAATATAAAGCCAGAATCAGATGGGAGTTTCACTAAAGGTCCTCGCTTCCCACTGAGGCTCTCACATCAGCCACCGTGATCAGAGTTAACAGATGTGAACGTAGAACTCTTGAATCGTGTGGAGTTTCCTCCCTCTAAAGTTTCAACTTTATGGTTTCCACCTCAGCAACTTGTCTTACATTTGCACCTTCATTCCCCTACATCACATTCACATCCAGCAGCATTCACCAGTCACGCGTTATAGCGAATATTGAAATATAAAACAATATAGTGTCACGTTTGTCGTAGGAAGGAGCGGACCAAAGTGCAGCGTGATTATCGTTCCACATTTTTATTGAACTGTGAAACTATGCGATACATATAAATAAACTGAATAACAAAACAACAAACCATGACGCAGAGGTGAAACATACACTACCTCAAAGACAATCTCCCACAAACCCAGGTGAAAAGAAACCCTACTTAAGTATGATCTCCAATTAGAGACAACGAGGACCAGCTGCCTCTAATTGGAAATCATCCCAAACAAAACCCAAGATAGAAATACAAAACTAGAACCTAGCAACATAGAAAAACTAGACTAGAACACCCACCTGTCACGCCCTGACCTACTCTACCATAGAAAATAACAGCTTTCTATGGTCAGGACGTGACATATAGTCACTTACTCTAGGCCTATCTGCTAATTGGTATGTACTGTACGTATGCCATCTGTATATGTTTACTATGTGCTCTGAAAACAGAAGCAGACTGCTCATCCCCTATCTAAGTGATATACCCCTAACATAACTCCTCCTCCTGCTGCTCCTCTTCTTCCTCCATTTCCTCTCCTCTCATATGCTCTCTTCTTCTCCTGCTCTCTCCTTCTCCTCCTCCTCTCTCTCACCTCAGACTCATGTTTTGAGGTGAGTGGAAAGACTAATTACATGTCAAAATATCATTGGACTAGCCAAATATAATTAGCAACAGCAGAGTTGTGTCTCCTGGATGTTAAGTACAGGAGAAATGACTTTGGACACACTTTGCCAATTTCTCTAATTTCGGCCATAAGTGGAAGCTGTAAAGCGTGATGACAGTGTCAGCCATCTCAAATGTACTTCTGTGTTAGCTACCTTAAGTGAGGAGACCTTGTGCAATGTTACTGCTAAATACCTGATTAAAAGGATTTGATATCTCTTTGACTGTATCCCAAATGGCACCCTATTCCCTATATAGTGCACTACTTTTCTCCACAGCCCTATGGGCACCCTGGTGAAATGTAGTGAACTACAACAGTTTGTGACTGTGTCCTGTGTCTTGGTTAGTGATTGTTGCCAGACTAGTAGGACTTCCAGGATGTGGAGCAGACAGATATGAGCTTGAATAATGTTCTCATATAGTATTAGATGAGAACATTCAGTAGTTAATGAATTTCAAGGGGGATTAAACTGGGGCACAGACATCTTCAAAATTGTTCATGTGGGCCGTATTTTATTAATTGACAGCTCTAACTGACTCACAATTAAATGAAAGTTGTAGTCTTGTATGATGCAATTCCATTATTCAGGGTACATAAATACCTCCTATACAATCCCCTATACATACATGTAAAACATGGAAATGGTATGTTATTTTACATGTTATAAACCTTGTAAGACATTATGCAGGCTTATACAAGCTTGTAACAAGTTATAAAGCATTATAGATACAAGTAAAGTGGTACCCAAAGTACATTTCTCTACACCCCTTCAGTGTCTGAGTACATTACTTCGTCCTAAATGCCACCCTATTGCCTATATAGTGCACATAGGGAATAGGATGCCATTTGGGACACGTCTTCTACCCCTTACAGTCATGACTAGTGTTACCCTGGGCCATGTTAGGAGTCATTTGAGAAAGAGTCATGGACAACCTTGATGTCAGCAAGGACTTACCAACACATTCATGATGACCTTGTGTAATTTTTCCCCATCTGACTGGTTGATCTATAGGGACAGCAGAGCCATAACATTTGAATGAATTATATTAGTAAAATAATGATGGTTTGACTGTATCACAATAATGTGTGGGTCAGTGCACAGCTATTTATACTGTTGGTCATATTATGCAGATGAATCTGCTCCCACTCTCCTACATTAACTGAATCAGTTTACATTTAAACACTAACTGAATCAGTTTACATTTAAACACTAACTTAATTTTTTTATTTATTTCACCTTTATTTAACCAGGTAGGCAAGTTGAGAACAAGTTCTCATTTACAATTGCGACCTGGCCAAGATAAAGCAAAGCTGTTCGACAACATACAACAACACAGAGTTACACATGGACTAAAACAAATATACAGTCAATAATACAGTAGAAAAATAAGTCTATGTACAATGTGAGCAAATGAGGTGAGATAAGGGAGGTAAAGGCAAAAAAAGTCCATGGTGGCAAAGTAAATACAATATAGCAAGTAAAACACTGGAATGGTAGATTTGTAGTAGAAGAAAGCGCAAAGTAGAAATAGAGATAATGGGGTGTAAAGGAGCAAAATAAAATAAATAAAATAAATAAATACAGTAGGGGAAGAGGTAGTTGTTTGGGCTAAATTATAGATGGGCTATGTACAGGTGCGGTGATCTGTGAGCTGCTCTGACAGCTGGTGCTTAAAGCTAGTGAGGAGATAACTGTTTCCAGTTTCAGAGATTTTTGTAGTTCGTTCCAGTCATTGGCAGCAGAGAACTGGAAAGAGAGATGGCCAAAGGAGGAATTGGCTTTGGGGGTGACCAGAGAGATATACCTGCTGGAGCGCGTGCTACAGGTGGGTGCTGCTATGGTGACCAGTAAGCGGAGATAAGGGGGGACTTTACCTAGCAGGGTCCTGTAGATGACCTGGAGCCAGTGAGTTTGGCGACAATTATGAAGCGAAGGCCAGCCAACGAGAGCGTACAGGTCGCAGTGGTGGGTAGTATATGGGGCTTTGGTGACAAAACGGATGGCACTGTGATAGACTGCATCCAGTTTGTTGAGTAGGGTATTGGAGGCTATTTTGTAAATGACATCGCCAAAGTCGAGGATCAGTAGGATGGTCAGTTTTATGAGGGTATGTTTGGCAGCATGAGTGAAGGCTGCTTTGTTGCGAAATAGGAAGCCAATTCTTGATTTAACTTTGGATTGGAGATGTTTGATGTGAGTCTGGAAGGAGAGTTTACAGTCTAACCAGACACCTAGGTATTTGTAGTTGTCCACATATTGTAAGTCAGAACCGTCCAGAGTAGTGATGCAGGACAGGCGGGCAGGTGCAGGCAGCGATTGGTTGAAGAGCATGCATTCAGTTTTACTTGTATTTAGGAGCAGTTGGAGGCCACGGAAGGAGAGTTGTATGGCATTGAAGCTCGTCTGGAGGGTTGTTAACACAGTGTCCAAAGAAGGGCCAGAAGTATACAGAATGGTGTCGTCTGCGTAGAGGTGGATCAGAGACTCAACAGCAGCAAGAGCGACATCATTGATGTATACAGAGAAAAGAGTTGGCCCAAGAATTGAACCCTGTGGCACCCCCATAGAGACTGCCAGAGGTCCGGACAACAGGCCCTCCGATTTGACACACTGAACTCTCAGAGAAGTAGTTGGTGAACCAGGCGAGGCAATCATTTCAGAAACCAAGGCTATTGAGCCTGCCGATGAGGATGTGGTGATTGCAGAGTCGAAAGCTTTGGCCAGGTCAATGAAAACAGCAGCACAGTATTGTTTCTTATCGATGGCGGTTACGATATCGTTTAGGACCATGAGCGTGGCTGAGGTGCACCCATGACCAGCTCTGAAACCAGATTGCATAGCGGAGAAGGTGCGGTGGGATTCGAAATGGTCGGTAATCTGTTTGTTGACTTGGCTTTCGAAGCAATTTGGGTCAAGAGTGTCCCCTCTAAAATGAATCAGTTTACATTTAAACACTAACTGAATCAGTTTACATTAAAACATTAACTGAATCAGTTTACATTTAAACACTAACTGAATCAATTTACATTAAAACATTAACTGAATGAGTTTACATTTAAACACTAAGTTTACATTAAAATATTAACTGAATCAGTTTACATTTAAACACTAACTGAATCAGTTTACATTTAAACACTAACTGAATCAGTTTACATTTAAATATTAAATGAATCAGTTTGCATTAAACATTACTGAATCACTTTACATTTAAACATGAACTGAATAATTTTACAATAAAACATTAACTGAATCAGTTTACATTAAAACATTAACAGAATAATTTTACATTTAAACATTAACTGAATCAGTTTACATTAAAAACATTAACTGAATCAGTTTACATTTAAACATTAATTGAATCAGTTAACATTTAAATATGAAATTAATCAGTTTACATTAAAACATTAACTGAATCAGTTCACATTAAAAACATTCTGAATCAGTTTACATTTAAACATGAACTGAATCAGTTTACAATAAAACATTAACTTAATCAGTTTACATTAAAACATTAACTGAATCAGTTTACATTAAAACATTAACTGAATCAGTTCACATTAAAACATTAACTGAATCGGTTTACATTAAAACATTAACTGAATCAGTTTATATTAAAACATTAACTGAATCAGTTTACATTTAAACATGAACTGAATCAGTTTACAATAAAACATTAAAGTAATCAGTTTACATTAAAACATTAACTGAATCAGTTTACATTAAACATGAACTGAATCAGTTTACATTAAAACATGAACTGAATCAGTTCACAGTTTACATTTAACCATGAACTGAATCAGTTTACAATAAATGTCACGTCCTGACCATAGTAAGATGTTATTTTCTATGGTAGAGTAGGTCAGGGCGTGACAGGGGGTGTTTTGTGTTTTTCTATGTTTTGTAGTTCTATGTTTAGGTTCTAGTTTTCTATTTCTATGTTGTTGTTTTTTGGGATGAACTCCAATTAGAGGCAGCTGGTCCTCGTTGTTTCTAATTGGAGATCATACTTAAGTAGGGTTTTTTTTCCCACCTGTGTTTGTGGGTAGTTGTCTTGTGTTTAGTTTTCTGTACCTGACAGAACTGTTGGCTGTTTGTTATTTTATCTTTAGTGTTCTGAGTTAAAATAAATATTCATCATGAGCACTCAACACGCTGCGCTTTGGTCCCCTCTCTACGACAGCCGTTACAAGAAAACATTAACTTCATCAGTTTACATTAAAATGATAACTGAATCAGTTCACATTAAAAACATTACTGAATCAGTTTACATTTAAACATGAACTGAATCAGTTTACAATAAAACATGAACTGAAACAGTTTACATTTAAACACTAACTGCCTTTGACTCAGTTATGAGTAGGCCTATCCTCCATAGAGATGACTTGGCAACCTGTTGAGTGCATCCTATGTCTTCGTTGTGAAAAGCTGGTTTACACATGGACATATATATATTTTAAATGTAACGAATTGCACATCAAATCAGCTCATTTAATTTATCTTCAATATTGGCAATTATACCCGTCCCCCGGCCTCAAGCGCGCAGTCATCTCTGACTTCTGCATGCAGTGCGCTGTGCTGGTTACAGGCGGTGAGCTTGAATACTGGTAGGCTACTTTTGTCTCTCTCTGTTATGGACAGAAAAGGGGGCAATTCGAGTGTTTGTTAGTAAGAGGGAGATGTCACCAGCAGAACAAACTTAAATCATGAAAAACAATTTTTGACAGCATAGCTAACTAGCTAGCTAGCTAGCTAACCAGCAGATTTACCTCATAATTCGCTATGATCAGCTAATAGCCACTATTTTCCGTATTTCACTCATCTGTTTCTAGTTAGTCGCTAAAGTCGTCTCCAGGCTCGAATTGTTTGTTTGACAGCAAGCGAGCTGGCAGATGGACGAGATTAGTTAGTAACCTACTACTAGGAATCACTGGCATTAACTTTCTTACAATAACTGAACAATGTGTTGTAAATAGGCCAATGCTATAGAGACAGTTTGTATATTATGAGACAGTTTGTATATTATGAGACAGTTTGTATATTATGAGACAGTTTGTATATTATGAGACAGTTTGTATATTATGAATTTCGAGTTATGAATATTAATTAAGAAAGTAGATTTTTAGGGGGTTGCCACTTTTTCAATTTGAGCACCTGCCCCCTCAAAGGTCTGCGTGCACTGCCCTGGTGTGTGTGTGTGTGTGTGTGTGTGTGTGTGTGTGTGTGTGTCGGTGTGTCGGTGTGTGTGTGAGGGGATGAAGTGAGGGATTTCATTTACTTACCTTGTTCCTTTCTCATTAAATAATTGTTGCTGGGTGAATAATTTACTTTTCAGCCTATACATTGAAGGATGTTTATAAAAAGATTGCACACATCTAGGTGTTTTTTCTTTTTCATAAAATAACACAAAACATTTTTATTTCACACGGGACATAAAGTTATGTACTTATGTGCCATTTGTTGTCCTTACATTCTTTGTGAAGGTTCGAAGTGAGATGGAGATTTAGGCTACTGGCAGTAAATAGAAGAAACGTGCTTTCCTTTCCTTTCCTCTCCTCTCTATAATTTTACCTGCTATGAGGAGGGGGAGACCGGGAAACGGGCAGCTACCATCCGCGCCGTTTCCGTGGGGTGGAGTACCATTGGTTATGCAATCCTTTTTCCTGAACAGTTTTGCCTACGTTGAACAATACCAATGCTTGCGTTCGGAAATGTTTTAAATACCTTGAACAAATGATAAAGAGCGCAACAGATGTCATCCTAGGAAAATATCAATCCTAGGAAAATATATCCCTATTTTGTAACCTGTGAGCCAACCTCCCTCACCGCTGTTGCAGCAGCAGAGAGGAGCGGAGTATCAATCTCAGGCTGTCCACGGTTTCCAGGGTGACATGTTCCCGTAGGAAACATAAAAACCCCGCTAATTAGAATAGTTCATGAAAAAATATCAACCGAAAAAGAAAGCGACAGTAGCCTAGTAATAATAATAGCCTAAGCATTGACAACGGAAGACAAGAGAACAACAAAATCGTTCCGGAAGATAACCCAGACGCGCTCAATAGGCTATCGCCTAAAGACATACCGGTAAAGAGGATAGTTTCTCTAGAAAAACGTAGAAAAATTGATATGTAGCCTAAGGTTTTTGAAAGCAATTGTTGCGTTTAACAGCCTATAGAGGAATTTAATCAATCAGCACCACCCACGTTTGGACAGCTCCCTTCGTCCCCTCCTTTCTCTCCCTCTCCCTCTCTCAACCTTTTTTCTTCTCCCGGTCGAGCTAAATGCTTATTGTAGCCTGGCGAAATTGCGTGTTGCTACCACTTCCCTATTCGCATTGAGATTTCCGTTATTAGTTTATACAGATTCAATGTTACACTATTAAAGGTTTCATCCGTTCAGATTTGTCCAATCCTGGTGAAAGTGAGAGAGCGCTGGAATTAATGAAACGATCGCATCTCTTCTTCTTGCAGGAACGATTCTTGGGGAACCTGGTCGAGTAAAGGATGTAAAACCGTACTTACCGATGCATCCCATACAAAATGCTTATGTGATCGTGTATCTACCTTCGCCATTTTGGCACAGCAACCAAGAGAAATAGTAAGTAGTGGGATTTTTGTTCTATTCATTTATGGATTAATGCAAAGGAGGGTGCTAGAATGTGCTTCATTGCTTTGCTTTGGTTGGAATTTCAATCGATGTGTTTGTTTCGCCATAATCAGGGGTCCTTCTCTTGTTTAGTGTAGCCTATAGGAGAAGGTGAGTCTCTTTTGATGAATCTCAGTCTGGATCTGCTGTCTAGATGATTTTGATAATGCTCTGCATTGGTGAGCTTGACTGGCTTTGGTGTGTGTGTGTGTGTGTGTGTGTGTGTGTGTGTGTGGTTACACAGGCCAGTGCATGTTGTTGACTGACTTTAGCCTACAGGTTGTGTATTGGCTCTGCTCATCAATTCATATTCAAATATTACATGTATTGATATAGGTGTTCAATGAGAAGTGTCATGTTATCTTCCAAAAGATTACCGTCACATAATGAACTGGGTCTAATTAGATTGTTTACCATGTCATATTCTGTTTTTTATTTCAAATATTAGCTAGGCTCACATTCCTGTTTGTTACTGATTTATGTGACAGGTAACAGTGCCAGTGATTTGCAACATTATGTTATAAGAGGAGAATAAAAAGGATGAGGGATCGGGGCCCTCACGACTGACTGCCACGTGTGAAATCATATCTGTTGCTCAGCAGTTCCACCATTACTCAAATGTTGTGACTGGAATAGAGAAAAGTGTGATCTGTGGGAATGATAGCATTGTGTTCCCCTCTAGCAGCAGTGCACCAGGTTAATAACTCTGATCAGGGCCTTGCCCTGCCCATGTCACAATGACTGGTGGTCTGTGGGAGGGGGCTGGGAAAGATAAGCTATGGCGGCATCCCAAATGGCACCCTATTCCCTATTTAGTGCACTACTTTTGACCACAGCCCTATGAGCCCTGGTCAAAGGTAGGTCACTAAATAGGGAATAGGGTTCATTTGGGACACATCCTATATCAAGTGGAATCCTGGGATAGGCTTGGTGTTAGTTAAGAGGCAGTAACAGTAGATTAAATAAACATGGATGTTATTTGATTGGCATTGGTAGATTGTCAGCTTTATTACATTAGGAGAGGCTCCTACTCATTTCAATCTTATAAATTACTTCTGTATGTAATTCTAAGCACTATTCTATGGAGTGTGTGTGTGTAATTCTCAGTGGTGGGGAAAGTACCCAATTGCCATAATTCAGTAAAAGATACCTTAATATAAAATTACTCAAGTAAAAGTGAAAGTCACCTAGTAAAATACTACTTGAGTAAAAGTCTAAAAGTATTTGCTTTTAAATATACTTAAGTATCAAAAGTAAATGTAATTAAAAAATATATACTTAAGTATCAAAAGTAAAAGTATAACTATAAATCATTTCAAATTGCTAATATTAAGGAAACCAGATGGCACAGTTTCCTTGTTTTTTCAATGTACGGCTAGCCAGAGGTACAACATGCAGATAACATTTACAAACCAAGCCTTTGTGTTTAGTGAGTCTGCCAGATCAGAGGCAGTAGGCATGACCAGGGATGTTCTCTTGATAAGTGTGTGAATTGGACCATGTTCCTGTCCTGCTAAGCATTCTAAATGTAACTAGTACTTTTGGGTGTCAGAGAAAATGTATGGAGTAAAAAGTACATTCTTTTCTTTAGGAATGTAGTGAAGTAAAAGTAAAAGTTGTCCAAAAAAATAAATAGTAAAGTAAAGTACAGAGACCTCCAAGAACTTCTTAAATAGTACTTTAAAGTATTTTTACTTAAGTACTTTACACCACTGGTAATTCTATGCTCTATTCTGTGGAGTCTCTATGTAATTCTGTCACATAGCCTCTGATGTGATGTCTTTTTTACACCTCAATGTCAATCAGTGAAAATGGTCTCTTTTCTTCATAGGACTCTCTTTTTTCTCTCTTGATTCAATATTCATGAATATGTGATTAATACAGGGACATATGATTACACTGTAGAGGAGAGATGTATGGGGAATGGGTCGTTTTATTAGGGTTTTATTTCGAGACGTAGAGTAGACACTGCAATCACGATCTTGAGATGAATGGTTAGTTAAGAAAGCAACAGATTTTTTTAGATGACATTAATCACCAATGCTATCAAACTCAGGACTAATAAAAACTGCAAAGCGCACACACACACACGGGCATTCACATGCACACAAACACACTGGCTCCCCTCCTCTCCCCAATCCAGTTTGTATTGGCGTTGGTCAAACCATTCAATACAGAACATCTCAAAATGGCCTACCTGTTGTGATGTTTTGATTGGTTTGTTTTACAGTTCGATTCGTGGTTTAAGATTTAATAACATCAACTGATTGGTCTATTTTCCAGTCAGTGGCTGATAATTATTAAATTTTTTTAGTACTTTTACCCCTTTATCGTGATATCCAATTGGTAGTTAGTCTTGTCCCGTCGCTGCAACTCCCCTACGGACGAGAGCCATGCGTCCTCCGAAACACAAGCCTGCCAAGGCGCACTGCCTCTTGACACACTGCTCGCTTAACCCGGAAGCCAGCCGCACCAATGTGTCGGAGAAAACACTGTCCAGCTGGCGACTGAAGTCATCTTGCAGGCGCCCGGCCCGCCACAAGGAGTCACTAGAGCATGATGGGACAAGGAAATCCCGGCCGGCCAAACCCTCCCCTAACCCGGACAATGCTGGGCCAATTGTGCGCCGCCTCATGGGTCTCCCGGCCATGGCCGGCTGTGACACATCCTGGGATCGAACCTGATGCGATGCGATGCAGTGCCTTAGACCGCTGCGCAACTCGGGAGGCCCAGTGGCTGATATTTTAACACCAACCCAAAGCAGCTATAATAAGTGTTTTGATTGTGAAGCTTCAATAACACCAACTGATTGGTCCGTTTTCCAGTGTGATTGGTTTTGATTAGTGTGTCTGAGGCTTTAGCACCAACCCAAAGCAGGTGTAATATCTACTTCCTTCTGTCTCCTACAGACCATGGAGTACTCAGCGGTCCCCTCTGTGACTTTGATCATTGGCTGTGGTCTATCCTGTCTCGCCTTGATCCTGTTGCTAGTGGTCTATGCTATTCTATGGAGGTGAGTACAACCATTGTTATTTTATTGTTGCTCTTTTATTTTTTACTTTAGTTTATTTAGTAAATATTTTTCTTAACTCTTATTTTTCGAATTTAAGGGTTTGTAAGTAAGCATTTCACGGTAAGGTTGTATTTCACCTGTTGTATTCGACACGTGACAAATATCATTTGATTTGATTTGAATTGTATGTCTATGCAATATGCTAACTGGCCATATGGATGGCCATAACAGGGAATGATAATACAGCAATAACAAGCTTTTAATAGTAAGCATGTATGATTCATAGATATCCTTAATATACAGACATAACAAACATACATAACATTGTTTGTCTATTTCTGATTCATATCCGTGAGAGTATCCTACACTATCACATGACTTGGTCACCAAATTGGTGCCAAATATACCTTTGTTTAGGCCTAGTAGTAATGGCCTAGTAGTAGTGGCCTAGTTGTAATGGCCTAGTAGTAATGGCCTAGTAGTAGTAGCCTAGTAGTAATGGCCTAGTAGTATTGGCCTTGTAGTAATGGCCTAGTAGTAGTGGCCTGGTAGTAATGACCTAGTAGTAATGGCCTGGTGGTAATGGCCTAGTAGTAGTGGCCTGGTAGTAATGGCCTGGTAGTAATGGCCTGGTGGTAATGGCCTAGTAGTAATGGCCTAGTAGTAATGGCCTGGTAGTAATGGCCTAGTAGTAATGGCCTAGTAGTAATGGCCTAGTAGTAGTGGCCTAGTAGTAATGGCCTAGTAGTAGTGGCCTAGTAGTAGTGGCCTAGTAGTAATGGCCTAGTAGTAATGGCCTAGTAGTAGTGGCCTAGTAGTAATGGCCTAGTAGTAGTGGCCTAGTAGTAGTGGCCTGGTAGTAATGGCCTGGTAGTAGTGGCCTAGTAGTAATGGCCTAGTAGTAGTGGCCTAGTAGTAATGGCCTAGTAGTAATGGCCTAGTAGTAGTGGCCTAGTAGTAATGGCCTAGTAGTAGTGGCCTGCTAGTAATGGTCTGGTAGTAATGGCCTAGTAGTAGTGGCCTGGTAGTAATGGTCTGGTAGTAGTGGCCTGGTAGTAATGGCCTGGTAGTAATGGCCTAGTAGTAAGGGCCTAGTAGTAGTGGCCTGGTAGTAATGGCCTGGTAGTAATGGCCTGGTGGTAATGGCTTAGTAGTAGTGGCCTAATAGTAATGGCCTAGTAGTAATGGCCTGGTAGTAGTGGCCTAGTAGTAGTGGCCTAGTAGTAATGGCCTAGTAGTAATGGCCTAGTCGTAGTGGCCTAGTAGTAATGGCCTAGTAGTAATGGCCTAATAGTAATGGCCTGGTAATAATGGCCTGGTAGTAATGGCCTGGTGGTAATGGCCTAGTAGTAGTGGCCTAGTAGTAATGGCCTAGTAGTAATGGCCTAGTAGTAATGGCCTAGTAGTAGTGGCCTAGTAGTAATGGCCTAGTAGTAATGGCCTGGTGGTAATGGCCTAGTAGTAGTGGCCTAGTAGTAATGGCCTAGTAGTAGTGGCCTAGTAGTAGTGGCCTAGTAGTAGTGGCCTAGTAGTAATGGCCTAGTAGTAATGGCCTAATAGTAATGGCCTAGTAGTAATGTCCTAGTAGTAATGGAAGATTGTTGATTGGTGATTGTTGTGCTGTTGTGTTGATTGTCATTTTTCATTTGTTGATCCAGTACTTCCCGTTATTCCAGATATATCCGGTCTGAGCGGTCCATCATCCTAATCAACTTCTGCCTGTCAATCATCTCCTCCAACCTCCTCATCCTGGTTGGACAGACACAGACACACAATGCGGTAAGATTCCATTTTCTACTGCAGGCACTTTAACTGCTTTACTCAAACACACGACTCACAATGCAGGTTGTGTTTATATGTTGCATTGGAAGAGACATACCTGTACATACAGGCAATTCATGCACTTTAACATGCTTTAATCAACAACAGACACACTGTGGTACATTAAATGTCTATTTATCTTGTTGGCAAGTGTACAAGCTTTACTCAACCACAGTAGCTGTTTAACCACTGTACTGATACTCACTGTAGTTTAACCACTCTACTGATACTCACTGTAGTTTAACCACTCTGCTGATACTCACTGTAGTTTAACCACTCTACTGATACTCACTGTAGTTTAACCACTCTACTGATACTCACTGTAGTTTAACCACTCTACTGATACTCACTGTAGTTTAACCACTCTACTGATACGCACTGTAGTTTAACCACTCTACTGATACGCACTGTAGTTTAACCACTCTACTGATACTCACTGTAGTTTAACCACTCTGCTGATACTCACTGTAGTTTAACCACTCTACTGATACTCACTGTAGTTTAACCACTCTACTGATACTCACTGTAGTTTAACCACTCTACTGATACTCACTGTAGTTTAACCACTCTACTGATACTCACTGTAGTTTAACCACTCTACTGATACGCACTGTAGTTTAACCACTCTACTGATACTCACTGTAGTTTAACCACTCTACTGATACTCACTGTAGTTTAACCACTCTACTGATACTCACTGTAGTTTAACCACTCTACTGATACTCACTGTAGTTTAACCACTCTACTGATACTCACTGTAGTTTAACCACTCTACTGATACTCACTGTAGTTTAACCACTCTACTGATACTCACTGTAGTTTAACCACTCTGCTGATACTCACTGTAGTTTAACCACTCTACTGATACTCACTGTAGTTTAACCACTCTACTGATACTCACTGTAGTTTAACCACTCTACTGATACTCACTGTAGTTTAACCACTCTACTGATACTCACTGTAGTTTAACCACTCTACTGATACTCACTGTAGTTTAACCACTAAACTGATACTCACTGTAGTTTAACCACTCTACTGATACTCACTGTAGTTTAACCACTCTACTGATACTCACTGTAGTTTAACCACTCTACTGATACTCACTGTAGTTTAACCACTCTACTGATACTCACTGTAGTTTAACCACTCTACTGATACTCACTGCTGTTTAACCACTCTACTGATACTCACTGTAGTGGAACTCTTGAGTTTGTAGGTCAACATTGCGAGGTTATTACTGTATGCAACAAAGACTTCCAAATGATGTTAATGTTTACATTATTAGGCTCCCGAGTGGCGCAGCGGTCTAAGGCACTGTATCTCAGTGCAAGAGGTGTCACTACAGTCCCTGGTTTGAATCCAGGCTGTATCACATCTGGCCGTGATTGGGATTCCCATAGGGCGGTGCACAATTGTCCCAGCGTCGTCCGGGTTTGGCCGGTGTAGGCCGTCATTGTAAATAAGAATTTACACCCCCCAAAAAATGTATTGGCAGTCAAAAGCTTTGACTTAGATTTCTACCCCCAGATAAACAACAGAAATGCACATGCTGACAGCAGACGTATTGACAGGCTGATTGATAGGCTGGTCTGTGTGACAGGGTGGCCCACATTAGCCCATTTCGGTCTAAAACTGTGAATTGCATTTTGTTAGTGCCACATTTGACATTATTGGTGTATATTTCACAAGGCATATCAATGTTTTAGCGACAATCCTGGTAAACCATATAAAACACTTTCCCATAGGAACTAGTATTACTATCAGAGAGAACAAAGATTATTCTGCTTCATCATGCCAATGTTTTCCTCTAAAGGAGGAGTTGATGTTAAAACAACCAATGAGGTAATAACTGTAGGCTGATGGAGAGATTGTTCCGTTCTCTGTCTGTGTATATCTGGAGCTCAGGTTATCCAGTGCTGTGTTCACAAGCTATTTATAGGCTGTGTTTCTGCACCTCGTCAAAATATGGCCCCCTTATGGATTCAGGGGATATTTTGACAACTGTGAAGCCTGGGTGTTATTCAGTCTAGCTGTCTCTCTGTGTTTTCTAATGAGTACTGTAAATATGCTACCTTACCTCAATGTTTTCTCAGCAGGAGTACTGTAAATATGTTACCTACCTCTGTGCTTTCTAATGAGGAGTACTGTAAATATGCTACCTTACCTCAGTGTTTTCTCAGCAGGAGTACTGTAAATATGTTACCTTAGCTCTGTGTTTTCTAATGAGGAGTACTGTAAATATGTTACCTACATCTGTGTTTTCTAATGAGGAGTACTGTAAATATGTTACCTACCTCTGTGTTTTCTAGTTAGGGGTACTGTACATATTTGACCTACCTCTGTGTTTTCTAGTTAGGTCAAATATGTACAGTACCCCTATCTCTGTTGTAATCTCTAGTGGACAGACTACATCTGACCAAATGACTCAAGGTTTATGTTCTGAGCTTTGACACCTCCTATGTTTCATGTTAATATATATAAAATATTACATTTAGCAGATGCTTGTATCCAAATCGATTTACAGAACAGTGAGTGCATATGTTTAGAGTGGGAATCGAACTCACAACCCTGGTGTTTCTAGCACTATGCTCTAACTGAGCCACACAGGAACTGGACCTGTTACAACCAGATCACCGACAGATCATCTCCATGTCTCTTTATCTAAATCCCAGCTCAAAGCTATTGTACTTCAGATGATGGCAAAGTACTGGCTGGTTGCCCCCGTTGTGGGTTAGTTACCTATCTGGACCAGATGCCTAGCACAGTTGTAGGGGCCCTTAGTTAGCTACCTATCAGAACTATATGCCTAGCACAGTTGTAGGTGCCCTGAGTTAGCTACCTATCAGGACTATCTGCCTAGCATAGTTGTAGGGGCCCTTAGTTAACTACCTACCAGGACTATCTGCCTAGCACAGTTGTAGGGGCCCTTAGTTAACTACCTACCAGGACTATCTGCCTAGCACAGTTGTAGGGGCCCTTAGTTAGCTACCTATCTGGACCAGATGCCTAGCACAGTTGTAGGGGCCCTGAGGTAGCTACCTATCTGGAGATGCCTACAACAGTTGTAGGGGTCCTGAGTTAGCTACCTATCTGGAGATGCCTACAACAGTTGTAGGGGTCCTGAGTTAGCTACCTATCTGGAGATGCCTACAACAGTTGTAGGGGTCCTGAGTTAGCTACCTATCTGGAGATGCCTACAACAGTTGTAGGGGTCCTGAGTTAGCTACCTATCTGGAGATGCCTACAACAGTTGTAGGGGCCCTGAGTTAGCTACCTATCTGGAGATGCCTACAACAGTTGTAGGGGTCCTGAGGTAGCTACCTATCTGGACTAGATGCCTACAACAGTTGTAGGGGTCCTGAGTTAGCTACCTATCTGGAGATGCCTACAACAGTTGTAGGGGCCCTGAGTTAGCTACCTATCTGGAGATGCCTACAACAGTTGTAGGGGCCCTGAGTTAGCTACCTATCTGGAGATGCCTACAAAAGTTGTAGGGGTCCTGAGGTAGCTACCTATCTGGAGATGCCTACAACAGTTGTAGGGGTCCTGAGTTAGCTACCTATCTGGAGATGCCTACAACAGTTGTAGGGGTCCTGAGTTAGCTACCTCTCTGGAGATGCCTACAACAGTTGTAGGGGTCCTGAGTTAGCTACCTATCTGGAGATGCCTACAACAGTTGTAGGGGCCCTTAGTTAGCTACCTATCTGGAGATGCCTACAACAGTTGTAGGGGCCCTGAGTTAGCTACCTATCTGGAGATGCCTACAACAGTTGTAGGGGCCCTGAGTTAGCTACCTATCTGGACTAGATGCCTACAACAGTTGTAGGGGTCCTGAGTTAGCTACCTATCTGGAGATGCCTACAACAGTTGTAGGGGTCCTGAGTTAGCTACCTATCTGGAGATGCCTACAACAGTTGTAGGGGTCCTGAGTTAGCTACCTATCTGGAGATGCCTACAACAGTTGTAGGGGCCCTTAGTTAGCTACCTATCTGGAGATGCCTACAACAGTTGTAGGGGTCCTGAGTTAGCTACCTATCTGGAGATGCCTACAACAGTTGTAGGGGTCCTGAGTTAGCTACCTATCTGGAGATGCCTACAACAGTTGTAGGGGCCCTGAGTTAGCTACCTATCTGGAGATGCCTACAACAGTTGTAAGGGCCCTGAGTTAGCTACTTATCTGGAGATGCCTACAACAGTTGTAGGGGTCCTGAGTTAGCTACCTATCTGGAGATGCCTACAACAGTTGTAGGGGCCCTGAGTTAGCTACCTATCTGGAGATGCCTACAACAGTTGTAGGGGCCCTGAGTTAGCTACCTATCTGGAGATGCCTACAACAGTTGTAGGGGCCCTTAGTTAGCTACCTATCTGGAGATGCCTACAACAGTTGTAGGGGTCCTGAGTTAGCTACCTATCTGGAGATGCCTACAACAGTTGTAGGGGTCCTGAGTTAGCTACCTTAGCTGCCTCTAATTGGAGATCATCTACAAACAAAACCCCAACATAGAAATACAAAACTAGACCCTGACAACATAGAAATAGAAAACATAGAAGAAAAAAACCTGTCACGCCCTGACCTACTCTACCATAGAAATGAACATCTTTCTATGGTCAGGACGTGACAAATGCACACATTTTTTGTATTTAGACGAGGTGTTGTTTTTAAGTCAGACAGCATGCGTTTCAGCACTTCTTTTTACCCTTGCTGCAGTTTCATCCAATATGATACCTTTTTACCTTGAACCCTTTCATCTGAGATGGTAAACTCAGACTATGCTTCGTTGGCATGGAGACCATGAAAAGGATCTTGCATCGCAATTAAGGGAGAAGGACCATAAAGAAGATTAAAAATGCGTCCCAAATGGCACCCTATTCCCTATACAGTGCACTACTTTGACAAATGCTTAAAGGACTCTGGTCTAAAGTAATGCCCTATATAGAGAATAGGATGCCATTTGGGACTCCACCCTAAATAATGGCCACAGAAAGGACAATCAAATCACTCCCCAATGAAATAAGGATGCTGTTTCTACGGCTATAGATTCAGGGGAATGACGCAGCAATCATTAATGAGGGGCCATAGGATAGCCGTGTGTGTCTGTGTGTGTGTGTGTGTGTGTGTATGTTTAGCCTTTAAGAGCTCCTAGACAGGGATATGTAGGATGCAGCAACAGAGGGTTATTCCACACAAAGTCGCTATCCCAAATGACACACTGTACCCTACATAGTGCACAAAAGTGATGCACTAAATAGGGAATAGGGTGTCATTTGTGACACACACTAGGAGACATGATGCAGGGTTCTTTCAAACTCCCTAATGAAGTTATAGAAGCACCCTCCCTGGAAGTAACCACTCACATTGATGTATTTGTATTTATTATGGATCCCCATTAGTTCCTGCCAAAGCAGCGGATACTCTTCTTATGGATGCCTATTAGTTACTGCCAAGGCAGCAGCTACTCTTCCTGGGGTTTATTATGGATCCCCATTAGTTCCTGCCAAGGCAGCAGCTACTCTTCCTGGGGCTTATTATGGATGCCTATTAGTTACTGCCAAGGCAGCAGCTACTCTTCCTGGGGTTTATTATGGAGCCCCATTAGTTCCTGCCAAGGCAGCAGCTACTCTTCCTGGGGTTTATTATGGATACCTATTAGTAACTGCCAAGGCAGCAGCTACTCTTCCTGGGGTTTATTATGGATACCTATTAGTAACTGCCAAGGCAGCAGCTACTCTTCCTGGGGTTTATTATGGATACCTATTAGTTCCTGCCAAGGCAGCAGCTACTCTTCCTGGGGTTTATTATGGAGCCCCATTAGTTCCTGCCAAGGCAGCAGCTACTCTTCCTGGGGTTTATTATGGATACCTATTAGTAACTGCCAAGGCAGCAGCTACTCTTCCTGGGGTTTATTATGGATACCTATTAGTAACTGCCAAGGCAGCAGCTACTCTTCCTGGGGTTTATTATGGATACCTATTAGTTCCTGCCAAGGCAGCGGCTACTCTTCCTGGGGTTTATTATGGATCTCCATTAGTTCCTGCCAATGCAGCAGCTACTCTTCCTGGGGTTTATTATGGATCCCCATTAGTTCCTGCCATTGCAGCAACTTCTCTGCCTGGGTTTATTATGGATCCCCATTAGTTCCTGCCAAGGCAGCGGATACTATTCCTTGGAACCAGCTAAATTAAGGCAATTATATACAATTAAAACATTTCTCAACAGATTAAGTGTGTCCCTCAGGCCTCTACTACCACATAAAATCCATGTGTATGTATGTTATGTGTGTCTATGCACAGTCCCCACTGTTCCATTTTTATCTGTTACTTGATGTGGAATAGAGTTCCATGTAGTCATGGCTCTATGTAGTACTGCACACCTCTCATAGTCTGTTCAGGACTTGGGGATTGTGAAGAGACCTCTGGTGGCATATGCATGGGTGTCTGAGCTGTGTGCCAGTTGTTTAAATAGACAGCTCAGTGTATTCAACACTTTTCATTTCAGTAGACACTCTTATCTAGAGCGACTTACAGTAGTGAGTACATACATTTTCATACTGGTCCCCCGTGGGAATCGAACCCACAAACCTGGCATGGCAAGCACCATGGTCTAACAACTGAGCTACACCGGACTTCTTACAATTACAAGTAGTGATGAAGTCCCTCTCTCCTCTACTTTGAGCCAAGAGCGCTTGACATGCATATTATTAATGTTAGCTCTCTATGTACATTTACACGACTGGACAGTAGTTCTGGGCCAATTGTAATTTTCCTAAGTCCCTCTTTGTGGTATCTGACCACACGACTGGACAGTAATCCAGGTGTGACAAAACTAGGGCCTGTAGGACTTGCCTTGTTGATAGTGTTGTTAAGAAGGCAGAGTAGCGCTTTATTATGGACAGACCTCTCCCCATCTTAGCTACTGTTGTATCAATATGTGTTGACCATGACAGTTTACAATCCAGGGTTACTCCAAGCAGTTTAGTCTCCTCAACTTGCTCAATTTCCACGTTAGTTAATTGAAATATTTAGTTGAGGTTTAGGGTTTAGTGAATGATTAGTCCCATGTACAATGCTTTAGGTTTTTGAAATATTTAGGACTAACTTATTTTTTGCCACCCTAATAAATTGATGGAAGTGAATATTTGTATATTTTGATAGATTGATAACTAAATAAATTAAAGGAGTGCTCCTGCTTAAAATATATTTCTTACATTTCTTAGGAAGGATTTCACCAGTAATGGGTTAGTATACGTTGAGATTTTAGAGGTTTCCATACAATGGAGTGGAAAATGAAGCCTTTAACCCAAATTGTAATGTATTATTCAATGTATGAAAGTTGTATGGCTTTAGGCTTTTAAATTATACAAACAGATCAGAGATACATCTGAAGAAGATGAATGGCTAAATGAAAATGTAACTGACTATTTAAGATACGAACTGCCAACTTTCACAATACAGGAGACTTCTTCTACTAGTGCTCTGATTGTACACAATAACAGTATCCCACTTGCTGCTTTCAAATAACACACTGATCAGGCTTATCATAGTTGTTCTTGAGTCCTGTAATACAAACAAGTGGTTTATCTAAAAGACGAGTTTGGCACATAGTGGGTTGTCATTGACTGCGTAAGCTGCCCACACAGATGTCATTCTCAGTGTGTTGGCAGAGTCACAGAATGACACATTTGCCTATCACTCTACAGACATTTTAATTTTACAGGCATATCCATGGGAACCCAGGGCAAACACAGCAGCCATTTCAGTGAAGAGGTGTAGCCTGGTTCAGGTCAGAAAGAGCATGGTAGAAGTATTTATCATTCCCAATATATGGATTCTGAAATATATTATTTAAGTATTGTTTTATATACAGTACAAGTCAAAAGTTTGGACACACCTACTCATTTTCTTTATTTTTACTATTTTCTTCATTGTAGAATAATAGTGAAGACATCAAAACTATGAAATAACACATATGGAATCATGTTGTAACCCCAAAAGTGTTCATCAAATCAAAATATATTTATATTTTAGATTCTTCAAAGTAGCCACCCTTTGCCTTGACCACTTTGCACACAATATTCACATATGGATGTTTTATTTAAATCTAGATTGATGTGTATTTTATTGATATAGGACAGGAATCACATTGTTTTCTGCTTGTTCATTGTCAGATAATTACATTATTAGTCATGCTTTAAGTTCAGAATGCTTTTAAGTGTGACTTTTTCTAAAAGTCTAGATAGGGGGTGGTCGATGTGATGTCCCAGGTAACCCAGAGGTCCCTACATTAGGCCTATTTCATTCATCAGTAGTGTCTTTTACTCCATTCATTACACCAGTCCCATCCATCACTGGTAAGCATGTAGTCCCTTCCATAATTTGTAACCATGTGGTCCCTTCGATCATTGGTAACCATGTGGTCCCTTCCATCATTGGTAACCATGTAGTCCCTTCCATCATTGGTAACCATGTGGTCCCTTCCATCATTGGTAACCATGTGGTCCCTTCCATCATTGGTAACCATGTGGTCCCTTCCATCATTGGTAACCATGTAGTCCCTTCCATCATTGGTAACCGTGTGGTCCCTTCCATCATTGGTAACCATGTGGTCCCTTCCATCATTGGTAACCATGTGGTCCCTTCCATCATTGGTAGCCATGTAGTCCCTTCCATCATTGGTAACCATGTGGTCCCTTCCATCATTGGTAAGCATGTAGTCCCTTCGGTCATTGGTAACCATGTGGTCCCTAAGATCATTGGTAACCATGTGGTCCCTAAGATCATTGGTAACCATGTGGTCCCTTTGATCATTGGTAACCATGTAGTCCCTTCGATCATTGGTAAGCATGTAGTCCCTTCAGTCATTGGTAACCATCATTGGAAAACAGGCCCCCCATGTTCTTTTATTTATTTGTACTTTTTCATATATTAATGAAATCTGTTAGCTAGTGGCTAGCATCACAGCTCTATCTGCCTTGTTGTTAGCTAGTGGCTAGCATCACAGCTCTATCTGCCTTGTTGTTAGCTAGTGGCTAGCATCACAGCTCTATCTGCCTTGTTGTTAGCTAGTGGCTAGCATCACAGCTCTACCTGCCTTGTTGTTAGCTAGTGGCTAGCATCACAGCTCTGACTGCCTTGTTGTTAGCTAGTGGTTAGCATCACAGCCCAGAGTACCTTGTTGATAGCTAGGGGCTAGCTTCACAGCCCAGAGTACCTTGTTGATAGCTAGTGGCTAGCATCACAGCTCTGTCTGCCTTGTTGTTAGCTAGTGGCTAGCATCACAGCTTTATCTGCCTTGTTGTTAGCTAGTGGCTAGCATCACAGCTCTATCTGCCTTGTTGTTAGCTAGTGGCTAGCATCACAGCTCTAGCTGCCTTGTTGTTAGCTAGTGGCTAGCATCACAGCTCTGTCTGCCTTGTTGATAGCTAGGGGCTAGCATCACAGCCCAGAGTACCTTGTTGATAGCTAGGGGCTAGCATCACAGCTCTGAATGCCTTGTTGATAGCTAGGGGCTAGCATCACAGCTGAGACATCCTATTCCAAGGCAATGGGATGTGTGGAGCCTCAGGCCCAGAAGTAATGTTAAGTTGATTTGAAGGCTTGTCACTTTTAATCAGATCCTTTGTCAGCCTGTTCCTATATTATGTCCAGAAACACAGTACACAGCACGAAAAGTACTCTTACAGTTCATGGAATTTTCACCCAGCATTACAATACATCCACTCAGCATACCTTTAACAACATGGATGTCCATTCTTAGCATACGTCTAACAACATGGACATCTACTCTTAGCAGACACGACTTACAGGAGCAATTAAGTGCCTTGCCCAATGGCACATCAACAGCTCTTGGATTCAAACCAGCAGCCTTTTGGTTATAGGCCCAACCCTCTTAACCACTAGGCTACCTGGACATCTACTCTTAGAATACGTCTAACAACATTGACGTTTACTCTTAGAATACATCTAACAACATGGACATATACTCTTAGCATGTGTTTAACAACATCTACAGTACATCCCCTCTGGATGCCAAACATGCATATAGATGGATGGTTTAAGTTTCAAGTTCACATATCAGGTTTTTGCCAAGTGTAATGAATACATTGGCAATCTTACTGGCCCAAGCTCTCACTATAAAAAAACAATAACAACAGCGAGAAATATAAACCATTCTTTCTACAACAACAGATATCCCAAAACGTCAGTCATAGACTTACTGGAAACGATTCTTCAGCTACTGTGCTTCACAACTCCTTCTCTTCTTTGATTTTCCAAAAAGGACTTAAAAAGCTTTGATGAAAGCAGACGTTTGGTAGATTCATCCATCCCTGGTGGCCTTGCCCTGTTACACAAGGATAGACACTGGCAGTATGCCCAATGGTACCCTATTTCCTTTATAGTGCGCTAATTTTGACCATGCTGCCCCATCGGGCTCTAGTCAAAAGTAGTGCTCTATATAGGGAATAGGGTGGCATTGTGGGATGCAGCCACTGTGCTGCACTCCTAAACCCTGAAGCTTTGCAGTTCTGACTCACAGATTTCTCTCCAAACCCCTTTTCATAAGAGACGATATCTGAGGGTTTAGCATCTGATTATAACCACTAGACTAGAGTACATGGCCTGGCCTGTGGACAGTGCACAACATTTTTATCACCCTGTGTGTGTGTGTGTGTGTGTGTGTGTGTGTGTGTGTGTGTGTGTGTGTGTGTGTGTGTGTGTGTGTGTGTGTGTGTGTGTGCGTGTGTGCGTGTGTGCGTGCGTGCGTGCGTGCGTGCGTAAACCTAACGTCCTGTCAGGCTACCAATGCCAAGGCTCCATCCTCTATCAGCACCAATAGAGAATTACTGTTACACTAGAACTGCATCCAAAATGCCACCCTGTTCCCTATATAGTCCCCTACTTTCAACCAGAGCCCTATGGGCCTTGGTCAAATGTACACTATATAGGTCAGTGGTTCCCAACAGCACACATTTGTGTTGCAGCCCCGGACAAACAAACCTGATTCAAGTCATTGAGGGCCTGATGATTAGTTGACAAGTTGAATCAGGTGTGATTGTTCAGGGCTACAATAAAACTATACTGTTGGGGTTACTGGAGGACCGGAGTTGGGAACCATTGATATAGGGAATAGGGTGGCATTTGAGATGCATCCCAATTCCTGATCAACACACTTCCTATATCCTGTATCTGTCCTCTCTCCATGGTGCTGGAGCTAAGGCTAACAGGGGATGGGCTTATTATTAGCTCTCCCTCCAACACACTTCCTGTATCTGTCCTCTCTCCATTGTGCTGGAGCTGAGGCTAACAGGGGATGGGCTTATTATTAGCTCTCTCTAGTTCTCTTTCTCTCTCCCTCTTTCTCTCCGTTCTCCTTCTGTCTCCCATTTCTCTTTTTCTCTCAACTCTGTCTCTTTCTCTGTCTCTTCTCTCTCTCTTTCTCTCTCCTTCTTTCTCTCCATTCTTCTTCTGTCTCTCATTTCTCTCTTTCACCTCTCTCTTTCTCTGTCTCTTCTCTCTCGTTCTCTTTCTCTCTCCCTCTTTCTCTCCGTTTTCCTTCTGTCTCCCATTTCTCTCTTTCTCTCACCTCTGTCTCTTTCTCTGTCTATTCTCTCTCTCTCTTTCGCTCTCTCTTTCTCTCTCCTTCTTTCTCTCCCTTCTCCTTCTGTCTCCCATTTCTCTATTTCTCTCACCTCTGTCTCTTTCTCTGTCTCTTCTCTCCATTTTCCTTGCTTCCTCCTCTCCCTTTCTCTCTTTCTCTCTCTCCTTTCTCTCTCTCTCTCCCTCTATCTTTCTTTCTGCCATTCGTTGTAATAATATTTGTGTAATATTTCTATGCTGTGAGTCATAAAGGACAAAGAGGCAGCATGTTTGAGTGCTATGCTAACAGGGAGGAGGATAACATGGTTCCTGTGTGGGTTTAATTGCCCCGACGCTGCCTTGCTGTCTCACTCTACCTCCATTTTATCCTCCTTCCCTCATTCTCTCTCTCCTGCGAGGCGCCGGTACGCTTTGCTGTGCTCTGCTGTGCTGTGGTGCGTAATTGGCTTCACTGTTTATGGATTCAGGCTTGCTTCATTGTCTAATAGAAATCATCGCTTTGTTGTTGTGCAGCCGATGTCTTTTGGGATCAGGGCAGTGAGAGAGAGACTGGGTATCAAATGGCACCTTTTCCCTATATATTGTGCTACTTCCCTTTATAAGTAGTGCACTTATAAAGAGAATAGGGTGCAATTTGGTTTGCAGACAGAGTCAGGGATGTAGTGTCACCTTTCCACCTGCAGTTTGCCTAACTAGCTGTCTAGCTGTGTTTTCTGTTTCTTTCCCCTCTCTCTCTCTCTCTCTCTCTCTCTCTCTCTCTCTCTCTCTCTCTCTCTCTCTCTCTCTCTCTCTCTCTCTCTCTCTCTCTCTCTCTCTCTCTCTCTCTCCTCTCTCTCTCTCTATTTGCTTGGCTTGTTTAATGACGAGCATAGAGACAAATTAACAGAGGACAGAGGGCGGTAAGAGAGGGAGCTAGCTAGCTGTTGGGTCCCACCACCTTGTTCAATTTACAGCTCATTAGTACTGACAAAGAATGTATCCCAAATGGCACACTAATCTCAATAGTGCACTACTTTTGACCAGGGCCCTATGGGTAGTGCACTACTTTTGACCAGGGCCCTATGGGTAGTGCACTACTTTTGACCAGGGCCCAATGGGTAGTGAGACTACTTTTGACCAGGGCCCTATGGGTAGTGCACTACTTTTGACCAGGGCCCTATGGGTAGTGCACTACTTTTGACCAGGGCCCTATGGGTAGTGCACTACTTTTGACCAGGGCCCTATGGGTAGTGCACTACTTTTGACCAGGGCCCTATGGGTAGTGCACTACTTTTGACCAGGACCCTATGGGTAGTGCACTACTTTTGACCAGGGCCCTATGGGGAAGCAGACAAATTGTCAGGGAATCGAGGGCTTTTTGTTGGTTTGTTTGTATGGCACGGACCACAGCATCTGTGTCCGTTTGGCTCTAAATGCCTAGTGTTGGTGTCCTTCAACGAGGAATTCAAAAAGTCTCAAAATCAATCTCATTTAGATAAAAATATAAACTATCTTATTCTTCCTTATTACAGTTACAGTCTCACTGGGGGCCTAGAAGGACATCCACATATTACAGTTACAGTCTCACTGGGGGCCTAGAAGGACATCCACATATTACAGTTACAGTCTCACTGGGGGCCTAGAAGGACATCCACATATTACAGTTACAGTCTGACTGGGGGCCTAGAAGGACATCCACTTATTACAGTTACAGTCTCACTGGGGGCCTAGAAGGACATCCACATATTACAGTTACAGTCTCACTGGGGGCCTAGAAGGACATCCACATATTACAGTTACAGTCTGACTGGGGGCCTAGAAGGACATCCACATATTACAGTTACAGTCTCACTGGGGGCCTAGAAGGACATCCACTTATTACAGTTACAGTCTCACTGGGGGCCTAGAAGGACATCCACATATTACAGTTACAGTCTCACTGGGGGCCTAGAAGGACATCCACATATTACAGTTACAGCCTCACTGGGGGCCTAGAAGGACATCCACATATTACAGTTACAGTCTGACTGGGGGCCTAGAAGGACATCCACTTATTACAGTTACAGTCTGACTGGGGGCCTAGAAGGACATCCACTTATTACAGTTACAGTCTCACTGGGGGCCTAGAAGGACATCCACATATTACAGTTACAGTCTGACTGGGGGCCTAGAAGGACATCCACTTATTACAGTTACAGTCTCACTGGGGGCCTAGAAAGACATCCACTTATTACAGTTACAGTCTCACTGGGGGCCTAGAATCACTATTTGTCTAACATTTCTGTTATGCTAAGCTCACAGTAGCTAGATAATCCTATGAATAATTGTTCTGGTCAGTGCTCTGCTTTTATGCTTCTATTATACTGCAGTAGTTGAGTTAATGATATGAATGTTCACATCTCAAAGGACTAGGCCTCATAGTCCTCATAAATATGAAAGCAGGAAGAGGGACTTATGTAAAATCAGACAAATCAGAGGTATGCTTTAGCTTTATGAAATGGTGATGGTGGTGGTGATTGTGTTGGTGATGGGAGTGGTGGTGGTGATGGTGATTTTGTTGGTGATGGGAGTGGTGGTGGTGGTGATGGTGATTGTGTTGGTGATGGGAGTGGTGGTGGTGGTGGTGATGGTGATTCTGATGTAGTGGTGGTGGTGATGGGTAGTGGTGGTGGTGGTGATGGTAGTGGTTGTGGTGGTGGTGATGGTGATGGTGATGGTAGTGGTTGTGGTGATGGTGATGGTAATAGTGGTGGTGATAGTGATGGTTGTGGTGGTGGTGATGGTAGTGGTTGTGGTGGTGGTGATGGTGATGGTAGTGATTGTGGTGGTGGTGATGGTAGTGGTGGTGGTGATGGTGATGGTAGTGGTTGTGGTGGTGGTGATTGTGATGGTAGTGGTAGTGGTTGTGGTGGTGGTGATGGTAGTGGTTGTGGTGGTGGTGATGGTAGTGGTAGTGGTTGTGGTGGTGGTGATGGTAGTGGTGGTGGTGATGGTGATGGTAGTGGTTGTGGTGATGGTGATGGTAATAGTGGTGGTGATAGTGATGGTTGTGGTGGTGGTGATGGTAGTGGTTGTGGTGGTGGTGATGGTGATGGTAGTGATTGTGGTGGTGGTGATGGTAGTGGTGGTGGTGATGGTGATGGTAGTGGTTGTGGTGGTGGTGATTGTGATGGTAGTGGTAGTGGTTGTGGTGGTGGTGATGGTAGTGGTTGTGGTGGTGGTGATGGTAGTGGTAGTGGTGGTGGTGATTGTGATGGTAGTGGTAGTGGTTGTGGTGATGGTGATGGTAGTGGTTGTGGTGGTGGTGATGGTAGTGGTTGTGGTGGTGGTGATGGTAGTGGTAGTGGTTGTGGTGGTGGTGATGGTAGTGGTGGTGGTGATGGTGATGGTAGTGGTTGTGGTGATGGTGATGGTAATAGTGGTGGTGATAGTGATGGTTGTGGTGGTGGTGATGGTAGTGGTTGTGGTGGTGGTGATGGTGATGGTAGTGATTGTGGTGGTGGTGATGGTAGTGGTGGTGGTGATGGTGATGGTAGTGGTTGTGGTGGTGGTGATTGTGATGGTAGTGGTAGTGGTTGTGGTGGTGGTGATGGTAGTGGTGGTGGTTGTGGTGGTGGTGATGGTAGTGGTTGTGGTGGTGGTGATGGTAGTGGTTGTGGTGGTGGTGATGGTAGTGGTTGTGGTGGTGGTGATGGTAGTGGTTGTGGTGGTGGTGATGGTAGTGGTAGTGGTTGTGGTGGTGGTGATGGTAGTGGTTGTGGTGGTGGTGATGGTAATGGTTGTGGTGGTGGTGATTGTGATGGTAATGGTTGTGGGGGTGGTGATGGGTGGGGGAAATGTACATTACACCCCTGAATAAAAAAGGGATTCTGACATATTAAAGCTGACAGGCCGTTACTAAATGGTTGTTGGACTGGTATTATACTGTAGTGCAACACATGGAGTCTGGTTGCAGTTAACAGGTTTAACATTGAAGGTAAAAAGTATAACAGTCATTTAGAGCGACTATCTTTTTTGAGGTAGTGTACTCAGTCAGACTAAGAAGTCCTTACCTAGCAAGCAAAGCTGTAAACAGGTTGAAATCTGAAGTGATTGTAATTACGTAATTTCAAACAGTTCTACCACTGCGTTCCTTGATGTTTATTAGCTGGAATTGGAATATCAGTTTACTTCCTGAATTGACTGAATCAAAATGGCATCAATCCCAACCCTGCTAGCTGGGCAGCACCTTAATGTTTTCCAGTGGCAGTACTCAGTCAAGGGGTTCTTCACTGCTCTTCACACACACACACCAACCCTCCTCTCCCCAGTGGAAGCTCAGAGCCCCACCAGGGTTAAGTAATGAGGGTAACTCAACCTTAGCCTCTCTGCCCAGTTCCATCTCCATACACACATCCTCAAAATCCTCCCAGGTTTCCAGTGTGAAATGTCCCTCCTTCCTCATTTCCTCCCTCCCTCACCCTTCCTTCCTTCCTTCCTTCCTTCCTTCCTTCCTTCCTTCCTTCCTTCCTTCCTTCCTTCCTTCCTTCCTTCCTTCCTTCCTTCCTTCCTTCCTTCCTTCCTTCCTTCCTTCCTTCCTTCCTTCCTTCTCCCTTCTTCATACTCCATCTCTTCCTCTTCCTCTTCTCCTCCCTCCCTCCCTCCCTCCCTCCCTCCCTCCCTCCCTCCCTCCCTCCCTCCCTCCTCCTCCCCTCCCCTCCCCTGTCCCTTCTTTCTCATGTCCTCCCTCATCCTTCCTTCCCTCCCTCCTCCCTCCTCCCCCTTCCCTCATCCTCCCCTCCACTCCCTCCCTCCCTCCTCCTCCTTCCCTCCCTTCTCTCTCTATCATCTGTACTTCGTCCTTCCTCCCTCCCTGTCCTAGGCCTTTTCTATTATATCAGACAACAGTCCCTTGTCCTGACATTTAACATGGAGCCCAAGGCAACGTTACCACATGTAGTCATCTCTACCTCTAAATCCAAATCTGCCCAGTCCTCTTGATTCCTCCTCTGACATTGATCAGTAGATGATCTCAGGTAAACCCAGTTAAAGGCCTGTCCCTTAACTCCCTTAAAACAACAAATGGGCAGTTTGACCAGTTGGTTTGCTATAATATGGCTGGAAATATCAGAGGGAGACTTTTAAGCCCTGAAATGCAGCATGTTAGTACTATGTCTTGTCGTGGTTGCTGTATACAAGGGTGTAGGAACACTTCATGGCACACTCCTGACATGCTCTTATGACGTACATTGTGACATCAGTAAATACCACTGTTCTGTTCCACGTCCTCTGCTCTGCTTCCTAAATGGACCTCAGCTCTGCTGAAAATGACCAGTTAGTCCAGGGCTGATTGAACCTTTTAGTTGGAGCTCCCTTCATTGAACAGGATTCCTGCACACACACCCCCCCCCCCCCCACTCCTCTTATCCTTTTTACATCAGACCTGGTCCCTGCTTCCTCTCGTTCCCCTGTCGCCATGGATACCAACACATTAGACTCAACATCTCCCGGCAATTTGCCTTTCTAAAGGACAGCATGCACTCTGGGTTTCAACTACGTCTTATTCTCCATCCCTCCTTCCATCCATCCATCCATCCCTCCCTCATCCATCCATCCATCCATCCATCCATCTATCCATCCATCTTTCCCCCATCCATCCATCCATCCATCCCTCCCTCCCCATCTATCCATCCCTCCCTCCCTCCCCCATCTATCCCTCCCTCCCTCCCTTCCCATCCATCCATCCATCCATCTATCCATGCACTCTGTTGCTCTTATGCTGCCTCTATACATTCTAGTGTTGTTAGTAGGTGTTTCTAGATATACTCTATGGACATAGTGTTGTTAGTAGGTGTTTCTAGATATACTCTATGGGCATAGTGTTGTTAGTAGGTGTTTCTAGATATACTCTATGGACATAGTGTGTTTAGTAGGTGTTTCTAGATATACTCTATGGACATAGTGTGTTTAGTAGGTGTTTCTAGATATACTCTATGGACATAGTGTTGTTAGTAGGTGTTTCTAGATATACTCTATGGACATAGTGTGTTTAGTAGGTGTTTCTAGATATACTCTATGGACACAGTGTTGTTAGTAGGTGTTTCTAGATATACTCTATGGACATAGTGTGTTCAGTAGGTGTTTCTAGATATACTCTATGGACATAGTGTTGTTAGTAAGTGTTTCTAGATATACTCTATGAACATAGTGTTGTTAGTAGGTGGATGGACGAGAGTTTCACTAGGTTACCACTGAGGTTAATACTGAGGTTACTACTGAGGTTACTACTGAGGTTACCAATGAGGTTACTACTGAGGTTACCACTAGGTTACCAATGAGGGTACCACTAGGTTACTACTGAGGTTACCACTGAGGTTAATACTGAGGTTACTACTGAGGTTACTACTGAGGTTACCAATGAGGTTACTACTGAGGTTACCACTAGGTTACCAATGAGGTTACCACTAGGTTACCAATGAGGTTACCACTAGGTTACCAATGAGATAACCACTGAGATTACCAATGAGGTTACCACTGAGGTTACCAATGAGGTTAATCAATGAGGTTACCAATGAGGTTACTACTGAGGTAACAATGAGGTTACTACTGAGGTTACCACTAGGTTACCAATGAGGTTACCACTAGGTTACCAATGAGATAACCACTGAGATAACCGCTGAGGTTACCAATGAGGTTACTACTGAGGTTACCAATGAGTTTACTACTGAGGTTACCACTAGGTTACCAATAAGGTTACCACTAGGTTACCAATGAGATAACCACTGAGATTACCAATGAGGTTACCACTGAGGTAACAATGAGGTTACTACTGAGGTTACCACTAGGTTACCAATGAGGTTACCACTAGGTTACCAATGAGATAACCACTGAGGTTACCAATGAGGTTACAACTGAGGTTACCACTAGGTTAATCAATGAGGTTACCACTAGGTTACTACTGAGGTTACCACTAGGTTACCAATGAGATAACCACTGAGATAACCACTGAGGTTACCAATGAGGTTACCACTAGGTTACCAATGAGGTTACTACTGAGGTTACCACTAGGTTACCACTAGGTTACCAATGAGGTTACCACTAGGTTACCAATGAGGTTACTACTGAGGTTACTACTGAGATTACCAATGAGGTTACCACTAGGTTACCACTAGGTTACCAATGAGGTTACCACTAGGTTACCAATGAGGTTACCACTAGGTTACCAATGAGGTTACTACTGAGGTTACTACTGAGGTTACCAATGAGGTTACCAATGAGGTTACTACTGATGTTACCACTAGGTTACCAATGAGGTTACTACTGAGGTTACCAATGAGATTACCAATGAGGTTACCAATGAGGTTACTGCTGAGGTTACCACTAGGTTACCACTGAGGTTACCACTAGGTTACCAATGAGGTTACCACTAGGTTACCAATGAGATAACCACTGAGATAACCACTGAGGTTACCAATGAGGTACTACTGAGGTTACCAATGAGGTTACTACTGAGGTTACTACTGAGGTTACCACTAGGTTACCACTAGGTTACCAATGATGTTACCACTAGGTTACCAATGAGGTTACTACTGAGGTTACCACTAGGTTACCACTAGGTTACCAATGAGGTTACCACTAGGTTACCAATGAGGTTACTACTGAGGTTACTACTGAGGTTACCAATGAGGTTACCACTAGGTTACCAATGAGGTTACCACTAGGTTACCAATGAGGTTACTACTGAGGTTACTACTGAGGTTACCAATGAGGTTACCAATGAGGTTACTACTGATGTTACCACTAGGTTACCAATGAGGTTACTACTGAGGATACCAATGAGATTACCAATGAGGTTACCAATGAGGTTACTGCTGAGGTTACCACTAGATTACCACTGAGGTTACCACTGAGGTTACCACTGAGGTTACCACTAGGTTACCAATGAGGTTACCACTAGGTTACCAATGAAGTTACCACTAGGTTACCAATGAGATAACCACTGAGATTACCAATGAGGTTACCACTGAGGTTACCAATGAGGTTAATCAATGTGGTTACCAATGTGGTTACTACTGAGGTAACAATGAGGTTACTACTGAGGTTACCACTAGGTTACCAATGAGGTTACCACTAGGTTACCAATGAGATAACCACTGAGATAACCACTGAGGTTACCAATGAGGTTACTACTGAGGTTACCAATGAGGTTACTACTGAGGTTACCACTAGGTTACCAATAAGGTTACCACTAGGTTACCAATGAGGTTACCACTAGGTTACCAATGAGGGTACCACTGAGATTACCAATGAGATTACCACTGAGGTTACCAATGAGGTTAATCAATGAGGTTACCAATGAGGTTACTACTGAGGTAACAATGAGGTTACTACTGAGGTTACCACTAGGTTACCAATGAGGTTACCACTAGGTTACCAATGAGATAACCACTGAGGTTACCAATGAGGTTACCACTGAGGTTACCACTAGGTTAATCAATGAGGTTACCACTAGGTTACTACTGAGGTTACCACTAGGTTACCACTAGGTTACCATTGAGGTTACCACTAGGTTACCAATGAGGTTACCAATGAGGTTACTACTGAGGTTACCAATGAGGTTATTACTGAGGTTACCACTAGGTTACCACTAGGTTACCAATGAGGTTACCACTAGGTTACCAATGAGGTTACTACTGAGGTTACCACTAGGTTACCACTAGGTTACCAATGAGGTTACCACTAGGTTACCAATGAGGTTACTACTGAGGTTACTACTGAGGTTACCAATGAGTTTACCACTAGGTTACCACTAGGTTACCAATGAGGTTACCACTAGGTTACTACTGAGGTTACCAATGAGGTTACCAATGAGGTTACTACTGATGTTACCACTAGGTTACCAATGAGGTTACTACTGAGGTTACCAATGAGATTACCAATGAGGTTACCAATGAGGTTACTGCTGAGGTTACCACTAGGTTACCACTGAGGTTACCACTAGGTTACCAATGAGGTTACTACTGAGGTTACCAATTAGATTACCAATGAGGTTACCAATGAGGTTACTGCTGAGGTTACCAATAAGATTACCACTAGGTTACCAATGAGGTTACCTATGTGGTTACTACTGAGGTTACCAATGAGGTTACCAATGAGGTTACCACAGAGGTTAGTACTGAGATTACTACTGAGGGGATGGATGGATCAGATATACACTAGGTTTCCACTGAGAGGGTGGATGGATGAGAGACACTAGTTTAACACTGAGATCAGATTTGGGCTGCCTGTGTAAACTCAGCCACTGTGCCATACTAAATGTGGCCCAGGTCTCAGACAGACAAAGTCACCATTCCAGACTGATATGGGGAAATGAGGTGTGTAGTTGGTGTTGACAGTAACACTGATTAGTGTATGATGAAACCATACACATTTCTCAGTCATACATGGTCCCGTGTAGCTCAGTTGGTAGAGCATGGCATTTGCAACGTCAGGGTCAGAGTTGTGTGTTCGATTCCCACGGGGAACCAGTATGAACAAAAATGTATGCACTCACTAGATGAATCCATACACATTCCCCCCATACAAACAGACACACTTAAATGTGTTCTTCAACATCCAGTTCTGCAGTATGAACATTCTCACAAAGCACATCATATGGCTTACTGTCCCTAAGTGTTATGTCAAGGGTAACCCCCATGTAATTAGAATATTTAATAGGATCTCTATGGTAACCCCCATGTAATTAGAATATTTAGTAGGATCTCTATGGTAACCCCCATGTAATTAGAATATTTAGTAGGATCTCTATGGTAACCCCCTTCACAGCTTCATCAAAGCAGTGCTTTCAGACCAAAATGTACATCTTGATCTCTCCTGTCTGAGGAACCAGGTGGTAGGGTTGGCTTCCCTAAGATGCTAAGTGGACTTTTACCTGTCAGGGAAAGATGTTGCTATACACATAGACATCTTTGATGCCATCCATCCTTTATCTTGCAGGGAAGGATTCAGCATGTCAGGGTTTTACATCATGTTAATAAATATGTGTTGTTGTGGTCACTGTATACAAGGCTTGTGCATAGAATTTAGACATTCATTAGGACCTACTCTTGACGTACATTGTGGGCCTTTAAAGCCCTGAGAATCACAATTTTGTTGTGAGTGTGTGTCTACAGTACTGCCAGCCTCTGCTCATCCCTCCAGTCTCTCTCTGTTCATCCCTCCAGTCTCTCTCTGTTCATCCCTCCAGGCTCTCTCTGTTCATCCCTCCAGCCTCTCTCTGTTCATCCCTCCAGTCTCTCTCTGTTCATCCGTCCAGGCTCTCTCTGTTCATCCCTCCAGCCTCTCTCTGTTCATCCCTCCAGCCTCTCTCTGTTCATCCCTCCAGCCTCTCTCTGTTCATCCCTCCAGCCTTTCTCTGTTCATCCCTCCAGCCTCTCTCTGTTCATCCCTCCAGTCTCTCTCTGTTCATCCCTCCAGCCTTTCTCTGTTCATCCCTCCAGCCTCTCTCTGTTCATCCCTCCAGCCTCTCTCTGTTCATCCCTCCAGTCTCTCTCTGTTCATCCCTCCAGACTCTCTCTGTTCATCCCTCCAGCCTCTCTCTGTTCCTCCCTCCAGCCTCTCTTTGTTCCTCCCTCCAGCTTCTCTCTGTTCCTCCCTCCAGCCTCTCTTTGTTCATCCCTCCAGCTTCTCTCTGTTCATCCCTCCAGTCTCTCTCTGTTCATCCCTCCAGCCTATCTCTGTTCATCCCTCCAGTCTCTCTCTGTTCATCCCTCCAGACTCTCTCTGTTCATCCCTCCAGCCTATCTCTGTTCATCCCTCCAGTCTCTCTCTGTTCATCCCTCCAGCCTCTCTCTGTTCATCCCTCCAGTCTCTCTCTGTTCATCCCTCCAGCCTCTCTCTGTTCATCCCTCCAGTCTCTCTCTGTTCATCCCTCCAGCCTCTCTCTGTTCATCCCTCCAGTCTCTCTCTGTTCATCCCTCCAGCCTCTCTCTGTTCATCCCTCCAGCCTCTCTCTGTTCATCCCTCCAGGCTCTCTCTGTTCATCCCTCCAGTCTCTCTCTGTTCATCCCTCCAGCCTCTCTCTGTTCATCCCTCCAGCCTCTCTCTGTTCATCCCTCCAGTCTCTCTCTGTTCATCCCTCCAGATGTCCTTGTTCATCCCTCCAGCCTCTCTCTGTTCATCCCTCCAGATGTCCTTGTTCATCCCTCCAGCCTCTCTCTGTTCATCCCTCCAGATGTCCTTGTTCATCCCTCCAGCCTCTCTCTGTTCATCCCTCCAGTCTCTCTCTGTTCATCCCTCCAGACTCTCTCTTCATCCCTCCAGTCTCTCTCTGTTCATCCCTCCAGATGTCCTTGTTCACCACAGGCAGATCAGACACCTGTCACTACTTTGTCACCTTCTAGTCACAAGGATGTCTGACACATCTCTTCCTCCAGCTGCCATCTTCTCCTCTCTCGGGTCCTTGACGACTCAAGAGCTGCGATGTCATATTTGCTGTTCTACCACTTGTTCACAGTGATCGGTTTTACTTGAATATCCAAGGAACAGTAGCTCTACCATTTCATGACAATAACAGAACAGAGAATGCGTGTCATGGTAACGTGTGCATTGAGGAAACAAACCATGGTCATTTTTATTTCAGATGCAGTAGTCAGACCAATGCATAATGTAAAAGAACAGAAAGAACCATTGCAACTGAAATGCATGTATTGAGTTAAAAGAAACAAAATGTTGTTTGACATTGTTATGGTAATTGGCCTCGGGATCTAAGGCATCTGTCACTTTGAAACTACAGTGCCTACGTCATTTCCACATTGTTAGGTTGTTTTGATGTTTTATCCCGGCTTACATAGGCCTATGTGGCAATTAGTAATAACAGTGGCTGTATTACCACCCTGTAGCATCACTGCTTTCAACGCCCACCATATTAAAACTGGAAATGGGCTTAGATGCACACCAAACCTTTGAAAAGAGCATATGCATATTTACATGTTAGAGCTGGGCTGTAAGGCTTCTTAATATTGAGTCCCAAATGCCACCCTATTCCCTACATAGTGCTCTACTTTACCTATGGGCTCTGGTTAAAGGTAGTGCACTATGTAGGGAATAGGGTGCCATTTGGTAGTCCATCAATGTGAAGGAGCCATACAGCTCAGCTCTAACATGTAAATATGCATGTGTAATTTTCAAAAGCTCTCGTCTGCGTCTAAGCCTATTTCCAACATCAATAAGGTGGGCGTTCAAAGCATTGACATTGTATGTTTCACCATGCGTGTGATGCAGCCAGAACAACACAAGCTGTGTGAATGGTGTGTGATTCAGCCAGAACAACACAAGCTGTGTGAATGGTGTGTGATGCAGCCAGAACAACACAAGCTGTGTGAATGGTGTGTAATTCAGCCAGAACAACACAAGCTGTGTGAATGGTGTGTGATGCAGCCAGAACAACACAAGCTGTGTGAATGGTGTGTGATTCAGCCAGAACAACACAAGCTGTGTGAATGGTGTGTGATGCAGCCAGAACAACACAAGCTGTGTGAATGGTGTGTGATGCAGCCAGAACAACACAAGCTGTGTGAATGGTGTGTGATTCAGCCAGAACAACACAAGCTGTGTGAATGGTGTGTGATTCAGCCAGAACAACACAAGCTGTGTGAATGGTGTGTGATGCAGTCAGAACAACACAAGCTGTGTGAATGGTGTGTGATTCAGCCAGAACAACACAAGCTGTGTGAATGGTGTGTGATGCAGCCAGAACAACACAAGCTGTGTGAATGGTGTGTGATGCAGCCAGAACAACACAAGCTGTGTGAATGGTGTGTGATTCAGCCAGAACAACACAAGCTGTGTGAATGGTGTGTTATTCAGCCAGAACAACACAAGCTGTGTGAATGGTGTGTGATGCAGCCAGAACAACACAAGCTGTGTGAATGGTGTGTGATTCAGCCAGAACACAAGCTGTGTGAATGGTGTGTGATGCAGCCAGAACAACACAAGCTGTGTGAATGGTGTGTGATGCAGCCAGAACAACACAAGCTGTGTGAATGGTGTGTGATTCAGCCAGAACAACACAAGCTGTGTGAATGGTGTGTGATTCAGCCAGAACAACACAAGCTGTGTGAATGGTGTGTGATGCAGCCAGAACAACACAAGCTGTGTCCTATCAGTAAGTAGTGTACAGGACCAGATCAGATGGCACGGTTGTCTTGGGAGGTTTCACATGTACTTTGAAGCGTCCTTTTGCTTTGCGCACGCGCACACACACACACACACACACACACACACACACACACACACACACACACACACACACACACACACACACACACACACACACACACACACAGGCGTGTTCACACACAAACATGCACACACACATTGACACGCACCCGCGAGTGAGTGCACACACACACAGTCACACACACAAACAGACGCCGGTGCACACACACGGTAGCATTGGCATGTCAATAAGACACACAGCCTCGTCCAGGTAATGTTGGACAAGAAGAAAACATAATTATATCAACAATATTTGAAATGGAGATTGGTGTTCTGGCATCATCTCTGGAGGTGTCACGCCCTGACCTGAGAGAGATGTTTTATTTCTCTATTTTGTTAGGTCAGGGTGTGGGGTGGGCAGTCTATGTGATATATTTCTATGTTGTCTTTTTCTTTAATTGGCCTGGTATGGTTTCCAATCAGAGGCAGCTGTCTATTGTTGTCTCTGATTGGGAATCATACTTAGGCAGCCCTTTTTTTTCCCCTCCTTCAGTGTGGGATCTTGTTTTTGTACAGCTCAGTAAGCCTGCAGAACGTGACGGTCGTTTTTCCTTGTTTATTATTTTGATTTAGTGTTCTGAGTTACAATAAAGAAATATGAGCACTTACCACGCTGCACCTTGGTCTACTCCTTTTGACGATCGTCACAGGAGGTGGTTGTCTCAGCCGTGAAATACAGGTCCCGTCCAAAATGGCACCCAAATGGCACATAGGGTTCTGGGCAAAAGGAGTGCACTATAAAGTGTGCGATCTGGGATGCAGCCTTAGACTAACAAAGGGGTTCAGTATCATGTTCTCTTGGTGTTTCCTTAACAAAAACATCTTTCAACTGTAATGGTACTCTGTGGATGGTACGCTGGTTTGCTGCTGTGTGGAGAGAGAATGTGTTATAGTTCTCCTTCAACACCTGTCTCTAGACCTACTGTCTGCTGTGTGGAGAGAGAATGTGTTATAGTTCTCCTTCAACACCTGTCTCTAGACCTACTGTCTGCTGTGTGGAGAGAGAATGTGTTATAGTTCTCCTTCAACACCTGTCTCTAGACCTACTGTCTGCTGTGTGGAGAGAGAATGTGTTATAGTTCTCCTTCAACACCTGTCTCTAGACCTACTGTCTGCTGTGTGGAGAGAGAATGTGTTATAGTTCTCCTTCAACACCTGTCTCTAGACCTACTGTCTGCTGTGTGGAGAGAGAATGTGTTATAGTTCTCCTTCAACACCTGTCTCTAGACCTACTGTCTGCTGTGTGGAGAGAGAATGTGTTATAGTTCTCCTTCAACACCTGTCTCTAGACCTACTGTCTGCTGTGTGGAGAGAGAATGTGTTATAGTTCTCCTTCAACACCTGTCTCTAGACCTACTGTCTGCTGTGTGGAGAGAGAATGTGTTATAGTTCTCCTTCAACACCTGTCTCTAGACCTACTGTCTGCTGTGTGGAGAGAGAATGTGTTATAGTTCTCCTTCAACACCTGTCTCTAGACCTACTGTCTGCTGTGTGGAGAGAGAATGTGTTATAGTTCTCCTTCAACACCTGTCTCTAGACCTACTGTCTGCTGTGTGGAGAGAGAATGTGTTATAGTCCTCCTTCAACACCTGTCTCAAGTCCTACTCTACCTCACTCTGATAGGTACAGAGATCAGATGTGAAGTCCTACTCTACCTCACTCTGATAGGTACAGAGATCAGATGTGAAGTCCTACTCTACCTCAGATGATAGGTAGAGATCAGATGTGAAGTCCTCCTCTACCTCACTCTGATAGGTACAGAGATCAGATGTGAAGTCCTACTCTACCTCACTCTGATAGGTACAGAGATCAGATGTGAAGTCCTACTCTACCACACTCTGATAGGTACAGAGATCAGATGTGAAGTCCTACTCTACCACACTCTGATAGGTACAGAGATCAGATGTGAAGTCCTACTCTACCACACTCTGATAGGTACAGAGATCAGATGTGAAGTCCTACTCTACCACACTCTGATAGGTACAGAGATCAGATGTGAAGTCCTACTCTACCACACTCTGATAGGTACAGAGATCAGATGTGAAGTCCTACTCTACCACACTCTGATAGGTACAGAGATCAGATGTGAAGTCCTACTCTACCTCAGATGATAGGTAGAGATCAGATGTGAAGTCCTCCTCTACCTCACTCTGATAGGTACAGAGATCAGATGTGAAGTCCTACTCTACCTCACTCTGATAGGTACAGAGATCAGATGTGAAGTCCTACTCTACCACACTCTGATAGGTACAGAGATCAGATGTGAAGTCCTACTCTACCACACTCTGATAGGTACAGAGATCAGATGTGAAGTCCTACTCTACCTCACTCTGATAGGTACAGAGATCAGATGTGAAGTCCTACTCTACCTCACTCTGATAGGTACAGAGATCAGATGTGAAGTCCTACTCTACCTCACTCTGATAGGTACAGAGATCAGATGTGAAGTCCTACTCTACCACACTCTGATAGGTACAGAGATCAGATGTGAAGTCCTACTCTACCACACTCTGATAGGTACAGAGATCAGATGTGAAGTCCTACTCTACCACACTCTGATAGGTACAGAGATCAGATGTGAAGTCCTACTCTACCACACTCTGATAGGTACAGAGATCAGATGTGAAGTCCTACTCTACCACACTCTGATAGGTACAGAGATCAGATGTGAAGTCCTACTCTACCTCAGATGATAGGTAGAGATCAGATGTGAAGTCCTCCTCTACCTCACTCTGATAGGTACAGAGATCAGATGTGAAGTCCTACTCTACCTCACTCTGATAGGTACAGAGATCAGATGTGAAGTCCTACTCTACCACACTCTGATAGGTACAGAGATCAGATGTGAAGTCCTACTCTACCACACTCTGATAGGTACAGAGATCAGATGTGAAGTCCTACTCTACCTCACTCTGATAGGTACAGAGATCAGATGTGAAGTCCTACTCTACCTCACTCTGATAGGTACAGAGATCAGATGTGAAGTCCTACTCTACCTCACTCTGATAGGTACAGAGATCAGATGTGAAGTCCTACTCTACCACACTCTGATAGGTACAGAGATCAGATGTGAAGTCCTACTCTACCACACTCTGATAGGTACAGAGATCAGATGTGAAGTCCTACTCTACCACACTCTGATAGGTACAGAGATCAGATGTGAAGTCCTACTCTACCACACTCTGATAGGTACAGAGATCAGATGTGAAGTCCTACTCTACCACACTCTGATAGGTACAGAGATCAGATGTGAAGTCCTACTCTACCACACTCTGATAGGTACAGAGATCAGATGTGAAGTCCTACTCTACCTCAGATGATGTCTCAGGGAGGATTCCTGGGGGGAAATCAGAATACAGCAATCTCTTAATAATTATTTTGAATAAAGTAATGTCTTTCTGTTAAGATTTGTTTTCTAAATACTTCTGATATGACGAGCTCACACCAAACAAATGGGGTTATTCATTTATTTTATTTTATTTAACCTTTATTTAGGCAGGGAACCCCATTGAGACCAAGGTCTATTTTTTGAGGGAGCCCTTCATATAGTCCAATAAATGAGGTGAAATGACAAGGAGCATATGAAACACAGATAAATACAAAGATGAATGGGTTCCATAACCTCATTCCAAAAACACATATTGCATGTCTTCCTGCTCATCTCCTCGAACTGACAAAACATTACTCTATTTTAAATGATAGTGATGCAAACTGAGAGGTATAGGGAGATCACATGACATAATATTGGTGTGCTATCTATTTCTAAAGCAAGCAGTTGTATAAGAGTTCAGAAGAGGACTATGTGCATGCATGCATGAATTCAGGGAAAACATTTGCCAGCCGCATCCACAAAGGCGTGATTAAAATCCCTCCTGGCCATGGGTAAACATCATTTCATTTTCTCACATGGCCTTAACATGGGTTAGTCAGTATCTCCAGTGGCTTCCATCAACATAAAAGGTGTAATCTTCAATATATACTGCTGTTCATTGGTCATTTCAATGAAAGCATCTCCAGCCCCATCCCTCAGCTTAATAGCAAACTTCCTGACTGGGCTGCAGTTTTTGTTGTTTTTCCAATGAAGTATCTTTTCTAATTGAAGAGGATGGATGTGTTGAATGTTAATCTAATCACTCTACAGTACAGAACAGTGTGGAAGTCTTGGATTTGGAAGGAGCTGACATGTGCTCAACGGTTTCCCCTTCTTTGCGTAATAACACTCAGATTACCACAGCTCAAAAACATGAACTACAGAAACCAGAGTGTCTGAATTGACATCAGCTTAATCCTCTCACTACCCACTGTACATGTCACTTCCCTTTCACAAAGCTTATTAAGGCTACTTCTTAATTCACTAATCCTCTTTTTCATGAATTCACGCCCAAATTCAGGCTGTTGCTTTATCTGCTTAGAGGAAGAATAGTGATGGACAAGCGCGCGCACACACACACACACACTCGCATACACACACACGCATGCACACACACACTCACACACACACGCACGCACGCACGCACGCACACACACACACTCGCATACACACACACACACACGCACGCACGCACACACACACACTCGCATACACACACACGCACACACACACGCACGCACACACACACACTCGCGCGCGCGCACGCACGCACAAACACACACACACACACACACACACACACACACACACACACACACACACAGTTTTGTATTGCTATCCTTTTGGGGACCAAATAATTGATTCCCATCCAAAATCATATTTTCCCTAACCCCTAACCCTAAATCTAACCCTAACTCTAACCTTAACCCAAAGCCTAACCTTGACTCCAAACCCCTAACCCTAAAACTATACGTACTGTAACCCTAACTCCTACCCCTAACCCTTAACCTCAACCTAACTCTAACCCCTAATAATTTTACCTTGTCCCTGAGCTGACAAGGTAAAAATCTGTCATTCTACCCCTGAGCAAGGCAGTTAACCCACTGTTCCCCGGCCGCCGAAGACGTGGATGTCAATTATGGCAGCCCCCCGCACCTCTCTGATTGAGGACACATTTCAGTTGAATACATTCAGTTGAACAACTGACTAGATATCGCCCTTTCCCTAACTCTAACCTTCATTCTAACCCTAACCTTCATTCTAACCCTAACCTTCATTCTAACCCTAACCTTCATTCGAACCCTAAACCTAACCCCTAAGCCTAAAATAGCATTTTTCCTTATGGGGACCAGCAGATACTTACCCCATCCCTGAATTTTCCTTGTTTTACTATCCTTGTGAGGACCTCTGGTACCAACAAGGATAGTTAAACAAAAACATACACATACACACAAACACTCCCTCTCCGTGTAGATAGCTCGACCTTGCTTCACGTGCCTTCCTGTTCGATCACTAGCATACTAATGAATGTGTGCTGCAGGCAGAGAAATGCAGAGCCATGGATTTGTGTCAGTCAGTCAGTCAACCTGGTTCTCTGGCTCCCAATCTGTCTGTCTGTCTGTCTGTCTGTCTGTCTGTCTGTCTGTCTGTCTGTCTGTCTGTCTGTCTGTCTGTCTGTCTGTCTGTCTGTCTGTCTGTCTGTCGGTCGTTCCTGTCTGTCTGTCTGTCTGTCTGTCTGTCTGTCTGTCTGTCTGTCTGTCTGTCTGTCTGTCTGTCTGTCTGTCTGTCTGTCTGTCTGTCTGTCTGTCGTTCCTGTCATTCCTGTTGCTGCAGTCATGGGATTCTAACCAACGCTCTTATTCACTTAATGCTCAGGGCAGGGTACCATTACTGTTCAGGACAGGGTACCGTTACTGTTCAGGACAGGGTACCATTACTGTTCAGGACAGGGTACCATTACTGTTCAAGACAGGATACCATTACTGTTCAGGACAGGGTACCATTACTGTTCAGGACAGGGTACCATTACTGTTCAAGACAGGATACCATTACTGTTCAGGACATGGTACCATTACTGTTCAGGACAGGGTACCATTACTGTTCAAGACAGGGTATCATTAGTGTTCAGGACAGGGTACCATTACTGTTCAGGACAGGGTACCATTAGTGTTCAGGACAGGGTACCATTACTGTTCAGGACAGGATACCATTAGTGTTCAGGACAGGGTACCATTACTGTTCAAGACAGGGTACCATTAGTGTTCAGGACAGGGTACCATTACTGTTCAGGACAGGATACCATTAGTGTTCAGGACAGGGTACCATTACTGTTCAGGACAGGATACCATTAGTGTTCAGGACAGGGTACCATTACTGTTCAAGACAGGGTACCATTAGTGTTCAGGACAGGGTACCATTACTGTTCAGGACAGGGTCCCATTACAATATGTATTTGTCTAACTAACCAATATACCATTTAGCAGAAGCTCTATATATGTATGCTGTAGTTGTATGTAGTTGTAGTGCTCATGGCAAACGGATAATATATTAATGGAGTGTAGTACAATCTTTGGTTTATAAGGTATTAGGTAGACTGAAAGTGCAGTTCAGATCTACTGTTTTATACCTGAGTAGAATTGTTAAATGATACTGTGCTGCTTTTGTGACAGCTTTTATGTGATCAAACTGTGGTGCATTATGGGAATCACAGAATTGACACAGTCAATTCTTCTAATAATCTTAGGCCCATGTGTGCTGATCTAGGATCGGGTCCTCCTCGTCCATATAACCTCATTCATTATGATCTAAAAGACAAAACGGATCCTATATCAGCTATCCCCCTCTGAGACGCTTTGTGAATACTGGTCTATGAAGTTGAAATGTCGGCCATTGCTGTCCCGCTCACTCATGTTCTTCACAAGGTTTTACCATCCAGAACCTCATTGTCCCTTTTCTTTGTCATCAACAGGGTGTCTGTACCATGACGACAGCCTTCCTTCACTTCTTCTTCCTGGCGTCGTTCTGCTGGGTCCTAACGGAGGCTTGGCAGTCCTACATGGCCGTCACTGGGAAGGTCCGCACCAGGCTCATCAGGAAGAGGTTCCTCTGTCTGGGATGGGGTGAGTGTCTCTGTCTCTGTCTGGGATGGGGAGAGTGTCTCTGTCTGTGATGGGGAGAGTGTCTCTGTCTGGGATGGGGAGAGTATCTCTGTCTGGGATGGGGAGAGTGTCTCTGTCTGGGATGGGGAGAGTGTCTCTGTCTGGGATGGGGAGAGTGTCTCTGTCTGGGATGGGGAGAGTGTCTCTGTCTGGGATGGGGAGAGTGTCTCTGTCTGGGATGGGGAGAGTGTCTCTGTCTGGGATGGGGAGAGTGTCTCTGTCTGGGATGGGGAGAGTGTCTCTGTCTGGGATGGGGAGAGTATCTCTGTCTGGGATGGGGAGAGTGTCTCTGTCTGGGATGGGGAGAGTGTCTCTGTCTGGGATGGGGAGAGTGTCTCTGTCTCATGGGTCATGACTCTGAAATGTCTTGATCTCTCTCTTGGTTAGTAGGTCTGTTCTTTAATGAATCTATTCATCTCTCTTTCTCTCTCTTCATCTGGGATGGAGTTGTCTCTGTCGTCCTCCTATCAGCTAGGTTCTGTGTTGGAGTCCTGATGTGCTCCCTCCATTCCAACTCTCCTAGGGATCTGTAAATGGACTTCCCTTGGGAAGTGTGTCTCCTGGGTCTTGACAACAGAAAGTTTTGGTTTCTCTGTTACCTGTATCTGACTTTGGATCTCTCTATATATCTGTCTCTGTTTCTCTCTCATCTCTCTCTCTCTCTCTCTCTCTCTCTCTCTCTCTCTCTCTGTCTCTCACTCCTCACACTCTCCCTGGGTTCTTTGAATGTCCCTATTTCTCTCTTTCACCCCCCTTTTCTCTTCATCTCTCTCTCTCTCTCTTCATCTGGGATGGAGTTGTTTCTGTCGTCCTCCTGTCAGCTAGGTTCTGTGTTGCAGTGCTGATGTGCTCCCTCCATTCCAACTCTCCTAGGGATTTGTAAATGGACTTCCCTTGGGCTGTAGGGAGATTGACTAGCTAGCCTGGTGGTTGTTTCCTCATAGGAGTTCACTAGGACATAGCTGATAGCTAGGATTTAACCAAGGCCTCTGCAGTGTTTTAGCACAGGGAGGCTTGTGTTGTTGTTGTTGTTTTTCAGGGTACAGCTAGCTAAACGAGAAGACTAAGTGATAAAGGAAAGTAGTGCATGTATGATTTTTATTAAAGCATGTCTATATATACTGCTCAAAAAAATAAAGGGAACACTTAAACAACACATCCTTGATCTGAATGAAAGAAATCATCTTATTAAATACTTTTTTCTTTACATAGTTGAATGTGCTGACAACAAAATCACACAAAAATAATCAATGGAAATCCAATTTATCAACCCTTGGAGGTCTGGATTTGGAGTCACACTCAAAATTAAAGTGGAAAACCACACTACAGGCTGATCCAACTTTGATGTAATGTCCTTAAAACAAGTCAAAATGAGGCTCAGTAGTGTGTGTGGCCTCTACGTGCCTGTATGACCTCCCTACAACGCCTGGGCATGCTCCTGATGAGGTGGCGGATGGTCTCCTGAGGGATCTCCTCCCAGACCTGGACTAAAGCATCTGCCAACTCCTGGACAGTCTGTGGTGCAACGTGGCATTGGTGGATGGAGCGAGACATGATGTCCCAGATGTGCTCAATTGGATTCAGGTTTGGGGAATGGGCGGGCCAGTCCATAGCATCAATGCCTTCCTCTTGCAGGAACTGCTGACACACTCCAGCCACATGAGGTCTAGCATTGTCTTGCATTCAGAGGAACCCAGGGCCAACCGCACCAGCATATGGTCTCACAAGGGGTCTGAGTATCTCATCTCGGTACCTGATGGCAGTCAGGCTACCTCTGGCGAGCACATGGAGGGCTGTGCGGCCCCCCAAAGAAATGCCACCCCACACCATGACTGACCCACCGCCAAACCGGTCATGCTGGAGGATGTTGCAGGCAGCAGAATGTTCTCCATGGTGTCTCCAGACTCTGTCACGTCTGTCACGTGCTCATTGTGAACCTGCTTTCATCTGTGAAGAGCACAGGGCGCCAGTGGCGAATTTGCCAATCTTGGTGTTCTCTGGCAAATGCCAAACGTCCTGCATGGTGTTGGGCTGTAAGCACAACGCCCACCTGTGGACGTCGGGCCCTCATACCACCCTCATGGAGTCTGTTTCTGACCGTTTGAGCAGACACATGCACATTTGTGGCCTGCTGGAGGTCATTTTGCAGGGCTCTGGCAGTGCTTCTCCTGCTCCTCCTTGCACAAAGGCGGAGGTAGCGGTCCTGCTCCTGGGTTGTTGCCCTCCTACGGCCTCCTCCACGTCTCCTGATGTACTGGCCTGTCTCCTGGTAGCGCCTCCATGCTCTGGACACTACGCTGACAGACACAGCAAACCTTCTTGCCACAGCTCGCATTGATGTGCCATCCTGGATGAGCTGCACTACCTGAGCCACTTGTGTGGGTTGTAGACTCCGTCTCATGCTACCACTAGAGTGAAAGCACCGCCAGCATTCAAAAGTGACCAAAACATCAGCTTGGAAGCATAGGAACTGAGAAGTGGTCTGTGGTCCCCACCTGCAGAACCACTCCTTTATTGGGGGTGTCTTGCTAATTGCCTATAATTTCCACCTGTTGTCTATTCCATTTGCACAACAGCATGTGAAATGTATTGTCAATCAGTGTTGCTTCCTAAGTGGACAGTTTGATTTCACAGAAGTGTGATTGACTTGGAGTTACATTGTGTTGTTTAAGTGTTCCCTTTATTTTTTTGAGCAGTGTATATATATATATATATATATATATATAAATAGAGAGAGAGAGAGAGAGAGGTTAAGTGTATAGGTAAAGACAGTGTAAATGATAAAACCGTGTGGTCTTGGTGGATGTTAGTAGGTTAGATGTTGTATGTTCATGTTAGGTGAGAAGGAAATATATGACTTGTATCTGTGCTGTATCTGTTGTCCTGCCACTGCACAGAACTTCATATGAGAGGATGTCTCTGAGAACAAATGACAGTAAACTCATCCATTGTAGCATTTCTGTAGATTCATCCATTGTAGCATCTCTGTAGATTCATCCATTGTAGCATCTCTGTAGATTCATCCATTGTAGCATCTCTGTAAATCAAAATTCAAAAGCACTCGCACATCTGAGCAATCTTATTGCAGGTGCATGGCAACAGTTGAACAAGATGAAGGAAAAAGGAAACCGCACACTGCTCTTGATAGTATCACTGATCTTTAATAAGCTTTACGTACCGGCCTCACGGCCTTCATCAGAGCTTTACATACCGGCCTCACGGCCTTCATCAGAGCTTTACATACCGGCCTCACGGCCTTCATCAGAGCTTTACATACCGGCCTCACGGCCTTCATCAGAGCTTTACGTACCGGCCTCACGGCCTTCATCAGAGCTTTACGTACCGGCCTCACGGCCTTCATCAGAGCTTTACGTACCGGCCTCACGGCCTTCATCAGAGCTTTTGTGAGTTTTTTTAAATTAGCACCCTTATGTAGACCTAGCCACACCCACATCCGTTCCACACATGGAAAGGGGTTGGAGGCCAAGGAAAAACAAATATGTGCTACCAAATATAACAATATGCATTTCATAAATATTCGAATAAAGTGTGTAAATAAGACGTATTAAACACGTCTATAAACCACAATGAGGACATAGAAAGTTTTCATTAATCATTTGTACCTTTAGATTTTGTGGCATAGAGAAAGTTAAGATATCAGACAGGGGAGGTGATAGAGAATAAAAGAGAACGTTTTTGGATTTTCACCCTCCAGACATTATTTCCTGAAGGACTTAATGATGAAATGCCTATGTATGTTATGTTGTGAATTTGAACATGAATTATGTGCCTATTTAAGATTACTCTGATGTTTTTCGTACGACGTACCCAATGATTAATGAAAACTTGCTATGTCCTCATTGTGGTTTATAGACGTGTTTAATATGTCTTATTTACACACTTTATTCGAATATTTATGAAATGCATATTGTTATATTTGGTAGCACATATTTGTTTTTCCTTGGCCTCCAACCCCTTTCCATGTATGGAACGGATGTGGGTGTGGCTAGGTCTTTTTATTATATTTGATTTATTTATTTCACCTTTATTTAACCAGCGACCTGGCCAAGATAAAGCAAAGCAGTTCGACACATACAACACAGAGTTACACATGGAATAAACAAAACATACAGTCAATAATACAGTAGAACAAAAGAAAACAAAAAGTCTATATACAGTGAGTGCAAATGAGGTAAGTTAAAGCAATACATAGGCCATGGTGGCGAAGTAATTACAATATAGCAATTAAACACTGGAATGGTAGATGTGCAGAAGATGAATGTGCAAGTAGAGCTACTGGGGTGCAAAGGAGCAAGATAAATAAATAAATACAGTATGGGGATGTGGTAGGTAGATAGATGGGCTGTTTACAGATGGGCTATGTACAGGTGCAGTAATCTGTGAGCTGCTCTGACAGCTGGTGCTTAAAGCTAGTGAGGGAGATATGAGTCTCCAGCTTCAGAGATTTTTGCAGTTCGTTCCAGTCATTGGCAGCAGAGAACTGGAAGGAAAGGCGGCCAAAAGCGGAATTGGCTTTGGGGGTGACCAGTGAGATATAACTGCTGGAGCGCATGCTACGAGTGGGTGCTGCTATGGTGACCAGTGAGATGAGATAAGGCGGGGCTTTACCTAGCAGAGACTTGTAGATAACCTGTAGCCAGTGGGTTCGGCGATGAGTATGAAGCGAGGGCCAACCAACGAGAGCGTACAGGTCGCAATGGTGGGTAGTGTATGGGGCTTTGGTGACAAAACGGATGGCACTGTGATAGACTGCATCCAGTTTGTTGAGTAGAGTGTTGGAGGCTATTTTATAGATGCCATCACCGAAGTCGAGGATCGGTAGGATGGTCAGTTTTACGAGGGTGTGTTTGGCAGCATGAATGAAGGATGCTTTGTTGCGATATAGGAAGCCGATTCTAGATTTAATTTTGGATTGGAGATGCTTAATGTGAGTCTGGAAGGAGAGTTTACAGTCTAACCAGACACCCAGGTATTTGTAGTTGTCCACGTATTCGAAGTCAGAGCCGTCCAGAGTAGTGATGCTGGACGGGCAAGCAGGTGCGGGCAGTGATCGATTGAATAGCATGCATTTAGTTTTACCTGTGTTTAAGAGCAGTTGGAGGCCACGGAAGGAGAATTGTATGGCATTGAAGCTCGTCTGGAGGTTAGTTAACACAGTGTCCAAAGAGGGGCCAGAAGTATACAGAATGGTGTCGTCTGCGTAGAGGTGGATCAGAGAATCACCAGCAGCAAGAGCAACATCATTGATGTATATAGAGAAGACAGTCGGCCCGAGAATTGAACCCTGTGGCACACCCATAGAGACTGCCAGAGGTCCGGACAACAGGCCCTCCGATTTGACACACTGAACTCTATCAGAGAAGTAGTTGGTAAACCAGGCGAGGCAATCATTTGAGAAACCAAGGCTGTCGAGTCTGCCAATATGAATGTGGTGCTTGACAGAGTCGAAAGCCTTGGCCAGGTCGATGAATACGGCTGCACAGTAATGTCTCTTATCGATGGCGGTTATGATGTCGTTTAGGACCTTGAGCGTGGCTCAGGTGCACCCATGACCAGCTCTGAAACCAGATAGCATAGAGGAGAAGGTACGGTGGGATTTGAAATGGTCGGTAATCTGTTTGTTAACTTGGCTTTTGAAGACTTTAGAAAGACAGGGTAGGATAGATATAGGTCTGTAGCAGTTTTGGTCTAGAGTGTCACCCCCTTTGAAGAGGGGGATGACCGCGGCAGCTTTCCAATCTTTGGGAATCTCAGACGATACGAAAGAGAGGTTGAACAGGCTAGTAATAGGGGTTGCAACAATTTTGGCAGATTATTTTAGAAAGAGAGGGTCCATATTGTCTATCCCGGCTGATTTGTATGGGTCCAGATTTTGCCGCTCTTTCAGAACATCAGCTATCTGGATTTGGGTGAAGGAGAAATGGTGGGGGCTTTGGCGGGTTGCTGTGGAGGGTGCCGGGCAGTTGAGGGGTAGCCAGGTGGAAAGCATGACCAGCCGTAGAGAAATGCTTATTGAAATTCTCAATTATAGTGGATTTATCGGTGGTAACAGAGTTTCCTAGCCTCAAGCAGTGGGCAGCTGGGAGGAGGTGCTCTTATTCTCCATGGACTTTACAGTGTCCCAAAACTTTTTTGAGTTAGTACTACAGGATACAAATTTCTGTTTGAAAAAGCTAGCCTTAGCTTTTCTAACTGCCTGTGTATATTTGTTCCTAACTTCCCTGAAAATGTGCATATCACGGGGGCTATTCGATGCTAATGCAGAACGCCACAGAACGTCTACATAAGGGTGCTAATTTAAAAAAAAATCACATAAGCTCTGATGAAGGCCGTGAGGCCGATACGTAAGCTTATTAAAGATCAGTGATACTATCAAGAGCAGTGTGCAGCATCTCTGTAAACTCATCCATTGTAGAATCTCTGTAAACTCATCCATTGTAGCGTCTCTGTAAAGTCATCCATTGTAGCATCTCTGTAGATTCATCCATTGTAGCATCTCTGTAGACTCATCCATAGTAGTATCTCTGTAGACTCATCCATTGTAGCATATCTGTAGACTCATCCATAGTAGTATCTCTGTAGACTCATCCATTGTAGCATCTATGTAGACTCATCCATTGTAGCGTCTCTGTAAAGTCATCCATTGTAGCATCTCTGTAAACTCATCCATTGTAGCATCTCTGTAGACTCATCCATTGTAGCATCTCTGTAGACTCATCCATTGTAGCATCTCTGTAGACTCATCCATTGTAGCATCTCTGTAGACTCATCCATTGTAGCGTCTCTGTAAAGTCATCCATTGTAGCAGCTCTGTGAGGATACGATACTGTCAGAAACAAGGGTTTGTTTTCAACAGTTCTGAAACTTATGTGAAGAACCAATACAATCCTCAAGCATCAACATTACATGTTGTTTTTTGTACTACAGGTGTTCAGTATAATCTAACGTCTCTGTGGGGTTTAGAGTTTATAGTAACAATTGATTTGCTCGTCTTGTTCAGATTGTAAATATTAGCTTTTTTTTTTACAGTAAATCAAGCAGCGTTGGTGTGTGTGCTTAGCGTGTTTACATGAACGTGTGTGTAGATCAGATAAAGTAATCCTTCTAACCCCCCCCCCCCCTTAAAAGATTTAGATGCACTATTGTAAAGTGGTTGTTCCACTGGATATCATAAGGTGAATGCACCAATTTGTAAGTCGCTCTGGATAAGAGCGTCTGCTAAATGACTTAAATGTAATGTAAATGTAATCTCTGGAGGCTAGGTGATTTATGCCATAGCTCCATACATTAGGAGCCCATTTACCTCTTCAGCACTGGTCTCCGCACCCACCTCCAGGAAATGTGACTGCATCAGTAAATCACGTGTCTGTCTGTCTGTCCGTCTGTCCGTCTGTCCGTCCGTCCGTCCGTCCCTGGGCCATGCCGCGAGGGAAGGTGTTTATATTCCAGGATGGAATGCAACAATCCATAACAGAGATCCATATTGAGGTGGTGTAGAGGGGGAACAAGCCCCATGTACTAGAGAGAGGGAAACCCACTGTAGACTCTCATAGGGATTGTTATCATTGTGTTACGGTGTGTGGAGGTAGCACTGCTCTTAAAGCTACAATCCTACATTGAAACAATAACAAAGTGGTCTCCCCTCCTCTGTTCTGGAAATAAAAAGTTGAGTGATGGGTCTGAAGAAATGTACATTCAAATTCATAGATGTAGCTACTGATGTAAGGACTGACCATCCATGAAATCAAGTTTTGAAATATAGTTTTTGGGGCGGCAGGTAGCCTAGTGGTTGTGTCAGTAACCAGAAGGTTGCTAGATCGAATCCCTGAGCTGACAAGGTAAAAATGGGTATATATCATTCATTTATAAAACCAAAAATGGATCTAGCAACTAAGGATTGTATCTTTAAATCCACTATGCTTCTTATCATGACTGGAGTTCTATCTGCAGAACACTGCCTCTATGGAGCGAATGATGAAGGAGATGACCTGCATGATGGCTGTATGGCACAATGAAACCCAGAACTACCTGTCTTATTGTTCATGTATTCATTCTTCTCTTTTTCAGGATTACCTGCCTTAGTGGTTGCCGTCTCAATGGGATTCACCAAAGCAAAAGGCTATGGAACACCCCAATAGTATGTTTTTTTCTCACTTCTTTCCGCCTATGTGTCACCTTGGTAGTTCTGATATTTTGGTAAAGATTATAATGTATAACATGTGGCATTTGCTCATGGTAATCACTGTCTATATCCCAAAATACAATTGTTTTCATTTGTAAAGCCTCATACTAATTGTGTCAATGGTCATTTAAATCAGAAGAGTTTCATTTTCAGAAATGTTGGTAAATGAGCTTTTATTGTTTAAAGAACTTATGAAAGAGATTGGTGTGTTTTTTCACTATCTAATCATGGCATGGGCTTATTCAAATGCAAAGGGGAGCCTCACACTCTAGGAGTTTAATAACCAATGTTTCGACAGACAAGCTGTCTTCATCAGAGCATAATGACAAACACTGCGGGTCACCACTTTATATACTTTCAAAGGACACACACACAGGTGTCTGTAATCAATGACACATGTATTTGTTCCTAATCTATCACATTATGCTTTCATTTCAGAGAGACTAAGAATCATGTGTTTTTTACTAAACGCTATATATCCGCCTCACTCAGAGAAATAAGTACTTCTACTAGGTGTTACACAGTCAAATGTAACAAATAACTACATTTTTAATAAAGAACTTTACAAATGTTACACTTGTGACGTCAGTATTACAAAAATGTAAAATAATAATATTGCTTCTTTAATCAGAACAGTTTCCAGCTGTGCTAACATAATTGCAAAATGGTTTTCTAATGATCAATTAGCCTTTTAAAATGATAAACTTGGATTATCTAACACAACGTGCCATTGGAACACAGGAGTGATGGTTACTGATAATGGGCCTCTGTACGCCTATGTAGATATTCCAATCAGCCGTTTCCAGCTACAATAAAAAATCTGCCGTTTCCAGCTACAATAGTCATTTACAACAATGTCTACACTGTATTTCTGATCAATTTGATGTTATTTTAATGGACAATGGCTTTTCTTTCAAAAACAAGAACATTTCTAAGTAACCCCAAACTTTTGAATGGTAGTGTATATGTAAAACATTTACATTTGACATTTTAGTCATTAAGCAGATGCTCTTATCCAGAGAGATTACAGGTAGTGCATTCATCCTAAAATAGCTAGGTGGGACAACAACATATCACAGTTAAAGATATTTCTTTCCATCTAAACAGTGGATATATGTAGCGTTTTGCAAAAAGATATTGTTTTATTTCACATCTAAAATCTATGAATTAAAAAAATCTGAGAGCAGTAATATATTAAACACATGAAGGTACCCACATGCAATGATTTCTGATGAAAAAACACAAATGTGAAAACTTGTTTAGCTAGGCTAGGGTGAACCCTACAAACCTGACAAACCCCCAAGACAACCCCAGTGGGCATTTTAAAAGATTCTGACAATCCCCCATTTCCTCCTGAGTTGTGTCCCAGCTGAATACTAGTACATAAACAATGTTTAAAACTCTCGTTAGCATTTTATTCCCCAGTAAAACTTTCTGAAGCAGAACCACAGCATATGCTAGTACTCCCTTTACACTGGAGGATAACACAACTGTATGCAGCTGTGCACCATTAAGTTGATGTGATTCTGGGGTTTCATTTCTTTGTGGGAGTTGGTTCGCTAGCTGATGTCTCCTCTTCTCCTCTCCGCTCCTCTCCAATCCACTCCACTCCTCTTCTCTTCTCTTCTCCTCTCCGCTCCTCTCCTCTCCAATCCACTCCACTCCTCTTCTCTTCTCCTCTCCGCTCCTCTCCAATCCACTCCACTCCTCTTCTCTTCTCCGCTCCGCTCCGCTCCTCTCCACTCCACTCCACTCCACTCCACTCCTCTTCTCTTCTCTTCTCCTCTCCGCTCCTCTCCAATCCACTCCACTCCTCTTCTCTTCTCCTCTCCGCTCCACTCCACTCCTCTTCTCCTCTCCGCTCCTCTCCAATCCACTCCACTCCTCTTCTCTTCTCCTCTCCGCTCCTCTCCAATCCACTCCACTCCTCTTCTCTTCTCTTCTCCTCTCCTCTCCAATCCACTCCACTCCTCTTCTCTTCTCCTCTCCTCTCCTCTCCTCTCCTCTCCTCTCCTCTCCTCTCCTCTCCTCTCCTCTCCTCTCCACTCCTTTCCTCTCTTCTCCTCTTCTCCTCTCTTCTCAACTTCACTTCACTCCTCTCCACTCCTCTCTTCTCTTCTCCTCTTCTCCGCTCTTCTCCTCTCCTCCTTTCCTCTCATCCTCTCTCTACAGCTGCTGGCTATCTCTAGAAGGTGGTCTCCTGTATGCCTTTGTTGGACCGGCAGCAGCAGTGGTTCTGGTATGTATTATAGTATTACAGTACTGCTGATTAAAGTACATATTATAGTATTACAGTACTGCTGATTAAAGTGTGTATTATAGTGTTACTTTACAGCTGATTACAGTGCATAGTATAGTATTACAGTACTGCTAAATAAAGTGTGTATTTTATTATTACAGTACTGCTGAATAAAGTGTGTTTTATAGTATTACAGTACTGCTGATTAAAGTATGTATTATAGTGTTACAGTACTGCTGATTAGTGTGTTTATAGTATTACAGTACTGCTGATTAAAGTAAAGTGTTACTTTACAGCTGATTACAGTGCATAGTATAGTATTACAGTACTGCTAAATAAAGTATGTATTATAGTATTACAGTACTGCTAATTAAAGTAAAGTGTTACTTTACAGCTGATTACAGTGCATAGTATAGTATTACAGTACTGCTAAATAAAGTATGTATTATAGTATTACAGTACTGCTGATTAAAATATGTATTATAGTATTACAGTACAATATGTATTATAGTATTACAGTACATCTGCTCATTAAAAGGGAGAAGGCTTGCAGTATCATTGTATGTTTAGGTTTAGTACTATTCAAGGTTGAAGGTGTCTTAATTATCCCATACATAATATTGGTTTGCAGGCAAGATTAGCATACAGTACATACAGTACATACTATCACATATAAAACATAGACACGAACATAGGCTACTCATTCGTTGCCTTGTTGGTTATTCATGTAAATGTACATTTTGTAAAACTGTAAGTGTTTGCTGAAAGAAAGGTCAATTCTTAGTATTTACTACAAACACTGTCCACACTCTTAGAAGAAAAAGGTGCTGTCTAGGACCGAAAAGGTTTTTGGGGCTGTGCCCATAGGAGAACCCTTTGAAGAACCCTTTTGGGTTCCATTGAAAAAACCTTTCCGCAGAATGTTCTACATTGAACTCAAAAGGGTTCTACCTGGAACCAAAAAGGCTTATCCTATGGGACTAGCCGAAGAACCCTTTTGGAACTCTTTTTTCTCTTTTCAAACTCTTTTTTGCTAAGAGTGTAGCCTCCTTCCAAAATCTTGACATTTTTCATCAAAGCAGTAAGCACTGATTAAATTACATTCAAAATACTTGATTTATCCCACAAGGGGCAATTATTGCAAATCTGATGTTACAGTGTTGGAGTTACTGTTTGTCTAAGGAGGTGATTTTGCTTTTGAAAATAACAGCAGCTGCTGTCAGACAGACAAAGCCTCCCTGAAGGCTCTTGTGTTGGATTGAGGGGAACATAGAGGTCAGGTCTTGCGAGTTAGTAAATGTAATGTCAATGCCATGAGTAAGCCACACAGCCCTAGATGTCACGTTACAACAGAGGAGAGGAAGAATAGAGGAGAGAGACCATAATAGAGGAGAGAGACCATAATAGAGGAGAGAGACCATAATAGAGGACAGAGATCATAATAGAGGAGATAGATCATAATAGAGGAGATGGATCATAATAGAGGAGATAGATCATAATAGAGGACAGAGATCATAATAGAGGAGATAGATCATAATAGAGGAGATGGATCATAATAGAGGAGAGGGATCATAATAGAGGAGATAGATCATAATAGAGCAGAGAGATCATAATAGAGGAGAGAGATCATAATAGAGGAGAGAGATCATAATAGAGGAGAGAGATCATAATAGAGGAGAGATATCATAATCATAATAATTATTGAAATGTAAGTGACCCCAATCCTGCCTTGTTCCCCCTCTATGAAAATGTAAATGTCACCCTTCAGACCGTGACAGTGTCCTCTTAGTCTAATGGAGTTGGGTTGGTGAGTGGGAGAGCCAGGTCTGATTCCCACCAGTTAAACTGCTTTTCTCTATAAACAGTGGAATTTGAGGGAGTGTAACTAGTTATATATTTTCATTCGTCTCTGGGATTCAAACAAGCGACCTTTCGGTTACTGGCCCAGTGCTTTTAACTGGTAGCCTACCTGCTGCCCCATATGACTAAATATATTCAGGTTTCCCTCAGGTATATGAATAGATATATTCAGGTTTCCTCTCAGGTATATGACTAAATATATTCAGGTTTCCCTCAGGTATATGAATAGATATATTCAGGTTTCCCTCAGGTATATGATTAGATATATTCAGGTTTCCTCTCAGGTATATGACTAAATATATTCAGGTTTCCCTCAGGTATATGAATAGATATATTCAGGTTTCCCTCAGGTATATGAATAGATATATTCAGGTTTCCTTCAGGTATATGAATAGATATATTCAGGTTTCCTTCAGGTATATGAATAGATATATTCAGGTTTCCCTCAGGTATATGAATAGATATATTCAGGTTTCCTTCAGGTATATGAATAGATATATTCAGGTTTCCTTCAGGTATATGATTAGATATATTCAGGTTTCCCTCAGGTATATGAATAGATATATTAAGGTTTCCCTCAGGTATATGATTAGATATATTCAGGTTTCCTCTCAGGTATATGACTAAATATATTCAGGTTTCCCTCAGGTATATGAATAGATATATTCAGGTTTCCCTCAGGTATATGAATAGATATATTCAGGTTTCCCTCAGGTATATGAATAGATATATTCAGGTTTCCTCTCAGGTATATGACTAAATATATTCAGGTTTCCCTCAGGTATATGATTAGATATATTCAGGTTTCCCTCAGGTATATGATTAGATATATTCAGGTTTCCCTCAGGTATATGCATAGATATATTCAGGTTTCCTCTCAGGTATATGACTAAATATATTCAGGTTTCCCTCAGGTATATGATTAGATATATTCAGGTTTCCCTCAGGTATATGATTAGATATATTCAGGTTTCCCTCAGGTATATGAATAGATATATTCAGGTTTCCTTCAGGTTATGATTAGATATATTCAGGTTTCCCTCAGGTATATGATTAGATATATTCAGGTTTCCCTCAGGTATATGAATAGATATATTCAGGTTTCCTTCAGGTATATGAATAGATATATTCAGGTTTCCCTCAGGTATATGACTAGATATATTCAGGTTTCCTTCAGGTATATGAATAGATATATTCAGGTTTCCCTTAGGTACATGAATATATATGTGAAGGTATTCCTTCTCTATGAACAGGTCAACATGGTGATTGGCATCCTGGTGTTCAACAAGCTGGTCTCCAGAGACGGGATTCTGGAGAAGAAGCCGAAGCATCGAGCTGGGTAAGAAACCACCTACAGCAAAGATATAGAATCTCTATTCTATTTTATTTCTATGACCTGTAGTATGTCTGAAGCAGCTGGGTAAGAAACCACCTACAGCAAAGATATAGAATCTCTATTCTATTATATATCTATGACCTGTAGTATATCTGAAGCAGCTGGGTAAGAGAGCACCTACTTATAAAATACATGGTGATACACAACAAAGACAGACAGCAACTAGTTATACTTCCTTAATTAGGTATTATTCCTTATATGGACATTGAAACACTCCAGGTTGGCTGGAGGGTTGACTGTATAGCTCTCCTAAGATCTTCAGTGGTCTACTTCTCCAGTCCTTTAGTGTACATAGTAGTCTGACTCCCCCTCACCACACATTCACACAGACCCTCTGGATGTCTTCATTTTCCAAATGGAGATTAGGCCTCGTTCTTTACCCTGGCTGATGGGAGAACATTAGAGGCATCAACATAAAGAGGTCACAGCTCTCTGGGGGAGACGGTGTGTGTGTGTGTGTGTGTGTGTGTGTGTGTGTGTGTGTGTATGTGTGTGTGTGTGTGTGTGTGTGTGTGTGTGTGTGTGTGTGTGTGTGTGTGTGTGTGTGTGTGTGTGTGTGTGTGTGTTTAATGTGTGTGTGTGTGTGTGTGTGTGTCTGGGGAGAGACATTGGGAGACGTGGCAGAATCAGTCCATAATGAAAATTGTTTAAAACGCTCACCACCCACAGGTCCCCAGATTGGCCCTGAGTACTACTAACGAGATACAGAGTTGGAATGCGTTATTTTCTGTCGTCTGGTTTATACTTGGTCTAACAACATGTCTGTAGACCACTATAATGTGACAACTGTCCACGGACAGTCCTTAGATCTACTGTAAACCAGCCTTATGTCATCTTGTCATGTGTTTAAAACACTTTGTCCCTGCCTGACTACTACTAGTGTGATAGAGAAAGTTGGGATGCCTTTCCTAGTGATGTTTTTTCACTAAGGTCATTTTATGTGGTCATCTTGATGCGTGTTAATCCCAAAGCCCTCTACAACACCCACGTTAACACTGGCCATGTCTGTCTGGAAACTGCTAACATGAAAAGTTGTGGGTGCTACTGTTTTTACGTAACCCTTGTGTTGTGTTGAGGTCTGTGGGACCCATTTTCAATGTTTACTAAAAGAAAAATGCAATTAATTATTTTTTCAATCTGGACTCTTTGGCCTTGACTCATTTTCTGTGAAGAACGTGTAAAATAACACATTTTCATTGAGTGCACACTGTGTACCCCCTTACACATTTATATTTCATATGAGGTGTTCTGGTCCACCAGACCCCCCTACACATTTATATTACATATGAGGTGTTCTGGTCCACCGGACCCCCCTACACATTTATATTACATATGAGGTGTTCTGGTCCACCGGACCCCCCTACACATTTATATTTCATATGAGGTGTTCTGGTCCACCGGACCCCCCTACACATTTATATTTCATATGAGGTGTTCTGGTCCACCGGACCCCCCTACACATTTATATTACATATGAGGTGTTCTGGTCCACCGGACCCCCCCTACACATTTATATTACATATGAGGTGTTCTGGTCCACCGGACCCCCCTACACATTTATATTACATATGAGGTGTTCTGGTCCACCGGACCCCCCCTACACATTTATATTACATATGAGGTGTTCTGGTCCACCGGACCCCCCTACACATTTATATTACATATGTGGTGTTCTGGTCCACCGAACCCCCCTACACATTTATATTACATATGAGGTGTTCTGGTCCACCGGATCCCCCTACACATTTATATTACATATGTGGTGTTCTGGTCCACCGGATCCCCCTACACATTTATATTACATATGTGGTGTTCTGGTCCACTGGACCCCCCTACACATTTATATTACATATGAGGTGTTCTGGTCCACCGGATCCCCCTACACATTTATATTACATATGAGGTGTTCTGGTCCACCGGACCCCCCTACACATTATATTACATATGTGGTGTTCTGGTCCACCGGACCCCCCTACACATTTATATTACATATGAGGTGTTCGGGTCCACCGGACCCCCCTACATATTTATATTATATATGAGGTGTTCTGGTCCACCGGACCCCCCTACGCATTTATATTACATATGAGGTGTTCGGGTCCACCGGACCCCCCTACACATTTATATTACATATGAGGTGTTCGGGTCCACCGGACCCCCCTACATATTTATATTATATATGAGGTGTTCTGGTCCACCGGACCCCCCTACACATTTATATTACATATGAGGTGTTCGGGTCCACCGGACCCGAGGGTAATAAAAGTGTAGAAAAGTGTATGTGCAGGTGAAAACAAGTAAAAATGTAACAAAACGGTTTGCTGTGTGTCTTCACTCTGTCTTTCTCCTCCCTGGGCCTGTTGTTTCAACATAGCACCAAGAACCTGTTTATCTCCCTGCCTGTCTCCCACTTTTCTCACACTCTTTACTCTTTGTAGTGTGTGAAACTACAAACTACAACTACAAATACATTTTTTATTTATTGTATTTTTTTATTTAACCTTTCACTAGGCAGGTCTTGCGGGAATCTGCACGATGTTATTACAATATACTATTTAGATATATTATTTCGATACATTGTCCCCAAAAAACATTTTTCCAAACTCTCCCCCAGCCAGGTGCAAATTGGGTGAGGAACACAACAGATAAATAGCTTTGCATGTGTGGCTCCTTACCACAATCAGTCAGTATGGCAAAAATAATCTCTGCTCAGAGGGACTTCAAAATCATTTTTTGCAGAGAGAGAAGCTAGTGTGGAAGGAGCGTTTTCCACTTTGGAAGATGAAGAATTCTTCCGAATATGAGGATCATGTCTCTGTCAATTCAGAGTCTGACAGTGAGTTGAATGAAGAGGATGAGATTGACTCTCAGCCAGCCCCAGGACCAGCCCGTCAGCAACCAGCCCCAGGACCAGCCCGTCAGCAACCAGCCCCAGGACCAGCCCGTCAGCAACCAGCCCCAGGACCAGCCCGTCAGCAACCAGCCCCAGGACCAGCCCGTCAGCAACCAGCCCCAGGAACAGCCCGTCAGCAACCAGCAACCAGCCCCAGGACCAGCCCTTTATAGAATCTTATAGAATCAAGATCTGGGCTGCCTGTAATGCTGCTTAATCATATGTGTAGAACTTGCAAGTGTATACGGGGAAATCAAATGGAGGAGCCCCTGAGAAGAACCAAGGGATGCAGGTTGTCCTGGAAGTGACACAGTGACTCCGTGGCCACAACATCACATTCAATAACTTTTTGACTTTGCACTAGCTGGGACAGGAGCTCCTCAAGAGGAAGCTGACAATGGTAGGATCAAAGCTCCCACCTCAGCTGTTAAATACACGGAAGAGGCCTATCAATTCCTCTAAGTTTGTGTTCACGGCCGACACGTCCCTAGTGTCCTACAGTGGGGGAAAAAAGTATTTGATCCCCTGCTGTATTTGTACGTTTGCCCACTGACAAAGAAATGATCAGTCTATTATTTTAATGGTAGGTTTATTTGAACAGTGAGAGACAGAATAACAACAAAAAAATCCAGAAAAAAACGCATGTCAAAAATGTTATAAATTGATTTGCATTTTAATGAGGGAACTAAGTATTTGACCCCTCTCAATCAGAAAGATTTCAGAAAAATGTGGTACTCATGAGTACGCTGCATAGGGATGGGAGAATCTGTGGCCAGGAACATCAGAAACCAGAAATGACAATGGATTACAATGCTACAGAAGGAGGGGTGGACAAGACAACTGGTGACTGGCTACAGCTGCAAAAGAAGAACCCTCTGCTGGCCACTTGTGATATTCTTCAACAGCTTGGACGTACAAGGCGTTTGTCATCTGGATGGTGTTGAACCCAGACTGGAACAGAGGGAAGCTCCAGAGGAGACGGCTTTTTCTCCAGGAGCTGGAAAAGGCATTGGTAAGACCTCCAATCCAGGGGAGACAACATATCCCAAGGACCCCAGCTTCTGCAGCCATCGTGAGGAGGATTCAGGAGGAGGATGCTGATAAAAATCACATTTTATTAACAAAAACGAATAGTACTTGTATAGATAAATGTGATCTAGTAGAGTTGAATGGCTAATATTAACCATGTATGCTGTCTGTATTGCTTGTAACTGATATAAGTCAACATCTAAGTATTAAGTATTTTTACCTAAATTGTTATGGCTGTATTGTTTTAAAAACCCAATAATGTTGTGGGTCCATCAGACCCACAGACATTGGGTGAATAACAAAAACATGAACACCACACAAGGGTTAAACACACTGACAAATTGGCCCTGGCTACTACTAATACGATAGAGAACGTTGGGATGGTGTAGTGCTGCTTCTTCACTACTATCATCACTAGTGTCCACATGTTGTATGATAGAACAGAAGGAATGCTATGCTAGTCATAGTGCTACTTCTTCACTAAACACTATTTCCTGTTGTTTTGTTGTTTGTTGTCCCACAGACCGATGAACGAGCCCCATACAGGGTTAACTCTGAAATGTGCCAAATGTGGCGTGGTGTCCACAACAGCTCTTTCTGCAACTACAGCCAGCAATGCCATGTAAGTTCTCTCTTACAGTACATCGATGCCTGGCAGTGGGAATTAATGAGATTAGCTGTATGTGTGTGTGCATGACTGGTCTGATGGTGTGTGTGTGTGTGTGTGTGTGTGTGTGTGTGTGTGTGTGTGTGTGTGTGTGTGTGTGTGTGTGTGTGTGTGTGTGTGTGTGTGTGTGTGTGTGTGTGTGTGTGTGTGTGTGTGTGTGTGTGTGTGTGTGTGTGTGTGTGTGTGTGTGTGTGTGTGTGTCTGTGTCTGTGCGTGCATGGCTGGTCTGATCGTGTGTGTGTGTCTGTGCGTGTGTGTGTGTCTGTGCGTGCATGGCTGGTCTGATGGTCTGTGTGTCTGGACCAAGAACTTGGAAGATCTACAGAGAATAAACAGGATGGAATATTTGTCCTTGCGTAGATAGCTATATTTCTTCCTCAACAGAGACTGCCATGGTCTGATGGTCTGGAGAAACACCTTCTTAGACCTATAGTAGAGTACTGGGTAGTCAGACAGTAATGTTAGACCTATAGTAGAGTACTGGGCAGTCAGACAGTAATGTTAGACCTATAGTAGAGTACTGGGTAGTCAGACAGTAATGTTAGACCTATAGTAGAGTACTGGGCAGTCAGACAGTAATGTTAGACCTATAGTAGAGTACTGGGCAGTCAGACAGTAATGTTAGACCTATAGTAGAGTACTGGGTAGTCAGACAGTAATGTTAGACCTATAGTAGAGTACTGGGTAGTCAGACAGTAATGTTAGACCTATAGTAGAGTACTGGGCAGTCAGACAGTAATGTTAGACCTATAGTAGAGTACTGGGTAGTCAGACAGTAATGTTAGACCTATAGTAGAGTACTGGGCAGTCAGACAGTAATGTTAGACCTATAGTAGAGTACTGGGTAGTCAGACAGTAATGTTAGACCTATAGTAGAGTACTGGGTAGTCAGACAGTAATGTTAGACCTATAGTAGAGTACTGGGTAGTCATAGTAGAGTACTGGGTAGTTCTATCTACAAGAGAGATCACTGTAGTAGTCTAGCCAGGCAGTAATGTCTTCTATCTACAAGAGAGACCACTGTAGTAGTCTGGCCAGGCAGTAATGTCTTCTATCTACAAGAGAGACCACTGTAGTAGTCTGGCCAGGCAGTAATGTCTTCTATGATCTGATGTGTGCCAGGTGGTAATGCAGACCCTTACCTTAACCTCTATCCCCTGTCTCCCCCTTTCCCCTCTCCCACCCTCTCCTTCCCTTGCCCCTCTCCCGCCCCCTCTCTCCCCTCCCTTCCTCCCTCTCCCGCCCCCTCCCTACCTCCCTCTCCCACCCCCTCTCTCCCATCCCCCTCTATCCTCCCCTCCTCTCTCCCTCCCTCTCTCAGGGCCTCTCTGTGGAGTTCCTGTGTGGTTCTGCCTCTGCTGGCTCTGACATGGATGTCTGCGGTGCTGGCCATGACAGACAAGCGCTCAATCCTATTTCAGATCCTCTTCTCTGTCTTCGACTCGTTGCAGGGCTTTGTCATCGTCATGGTGCACTGTATCCTGAGGAAAGAGGTAAGGAAGAGGGAGAGAAGAGGGAGAGGGAGGTATTGAGGAAGTGAGGGAAGGAAAGGGGGGAGAGAGGAGGAGAGGGAGGTATTGGGGAAGTGAGGGAAGGAGGGGGGAGGGGGGAGAGGGAGGTATTGGGGAAGTGAGGGAAGGAAAGGGGGAGGGGAAGAGAGGAGGGAGAGTGAGGTATTGGGGAAGTGAGCGAAGGAGAGGGGGAGGGGGAAAGGGGAGAGGGAGAGGGAGGTATTGGGGAAGTGAGCGAATGAGAGGGGGGGGGAGAGGGAGGTATTGGGGAAGTGAGGGAAGGAGAGGGGGAGGGGAAGAGAGGAGGGAGAGGGAGGTATTGGGGAAGTGAGCGAAGGAGAGCGGGAGGGGGAAAGGGGAGAGGGAGAGGACGGTATTGGGGAAGTGAGGGAAGGAGAAGGGGAGGTATGTATGGGTTAGGGATAAGGGGATACTCTTTCAGTAGGATTCTGTTCATAGTGCAAAATACCCCAAAAAATACTTTCCAACAGGATATACAAATTAAGGTTTCTTATTGGACCAATTCAGATAGAATCGCCCCATTTTACCCATTTTACACTTGGTGCCAAATGAACATGCCATAGGTCACACCCTGTGTCACAATGTTTTGTTGACCCTTATTCATGTTTAATCCCTCTTATCTCTTGTGGCCCCACACACACACACACACACACACACTTCCTGTTTGGCCCTAACTACAGTATTTATTAGGAGAGTATAAGGAGATTAGTGATCTGGCCCAGATTAACTCCATATGTTTTGTTTACAGTGGCTTGCGAAAGTATTCACCCCTCTTGGTATTTTTCCTATTTTGTTGCCTTACAACCTGGAATTAAAATATATTTTTTGGGGGGGTTGTATCATTTGATTTACACAACATGCCTACCACTTTGAAGATGCAAAATATTTTTTATTGTGAAACAAACAACAAATAAGACAAAAAAATAGAACATTTGAGCATGAATAACTATTCACCCCCCCCCCCCCCCCCCCAAAGTCAATACTTTGTAGAGCCACCTTTGCAGCAATTACAGCTGCAAGTCTCTTGGGGTATGTCTCAATAAGCTTGGCACATCTAGCCACTGGGATTTTTGCCCATTTTTCAAGGCAAAACTGCTCCAGCTCCTTCAAGTTGGATGGGTTCCGCTGGTGTACAGCAATCTTTAAGTCATACCACAGATTCTCAATTGGATTGAGGTCTGGGCTTTGACTAGGCCATTCCAAGACATTTTAATGTTTCCCCTTAAACCACTCGAGTGTTGCTTTAGCAGTATGCTTAGGGTCATTGTCATGTTGGAAGGTGAACCTCCGTCCCAGTCTCAAATCTCTGGAAGACTGAAACAGGTTTCCCTCAAGAATTTCCCTGTATTTAGCGCTATCCATCATTCCTTCAACTCTGACCAGTTTCTCAGTCCCTGCTGATGAAAAATATCCCCACAGAATGATGCTCCCACCACCATGCTTCACTGTGTGGATGGTGTTCTCGGGATGATGAGAGGTGTTGGGTTTGACATAGTGTTTTCCTTGATGGCCAAAAAGCTCAATTTTAATCTCATCTGACCTGAGTACCTTCTTCCATATGATTGGGGAGTCTCCCACATGCCTTTTTGCGAACATCAAACATGTTTGCTTATTTTTTTCTTTAAGCAATGGCTTTTTTTCTGGCCACTCTTCCGTAAAGCCCAGCTCTGTGGAGCTTTGCAGCTCTTTCAGGATTATCTTTGGTCTCATTTTTGCCTCTCTGATTAATGCCCTCCTTACCTGGTCTGTGAGTTTTAGTGGGTGGCCCTCTCTTGGCAGGTTTGTTGTGGTGCCATATTCTTTCCATTTTTTAATAATGGATTTAATGGTGCTCTGTGGGATGTTCAAAGTTTTGGATATTTTTTTATAACCCAACCCTGATCTGTACTTCTCCACAACTTTGTCCCTGATCTGTTTGGAGAGCTCCTTGGTCTTCATGGTGCTGCTTGCTTGGTGGTGCCCCTTGCTTAGTGGGGCCTTCAGAACAGGGATCATGTGACAGGTCATGTGACACTTAGATTCCAAACAGGTGGACTTTATTTAACTAATTATGTGACTTCTGAAGGTAATTTGTTGCACCAGATCTTATTTAGGGGCTTCATAGCAAAATACATATGCACGCACCACTTTTCAATTTTTTTTTATATATTCTTTTTAAACAAGTAATTTTTTTTCATTTCAATTCGCCAATTTTGACTATTTTGTGTATGTCCATTATATGAAATTCAAATAAAAATCAATTTAAATTACAGGTTGTAATGCAACAAAATACGAAAAACACCAAGGGGGATGAATAATTTTGCAAGGCACTGTACATCACTTTCCTGTTAACCTGCCCCTCCCCTTTGGAAAGTAGCTGTAATCACTGTGAGCAAGGTCAAGAGGTTCCAGCAGGAACAATAGAGGATGTTTTTACTCTCTAGTGTCATGGCCATAGCCTGTCAGAAACTAAAATACACATTATATATCATATTATACTAAATGTCAAGTGCTCTAATATTACTTCTATGGTGCTTCACTTTCCCCAGGTCCAAGATGCTTTCAGATGTCGTCTCAGAAACTGTCAGGACCCCAGAAACTGTCAGGACCCCCTCAACGCTGACAACACTGGAACTTTCCCCAACGGTCATGCTCAGATTATGGTACGATAACACCAGTACTGTAAACCCTCAACCCAGTGGTGGCTGGTTTGCATTTTCAATGGGGAGGACAGGCTCGGGGTAATGGCTGGAAAGGAAATAAATGGAATGGTCTCAAACGCATCAAACACTTGGTTTCCATGTGTTTGATACCATTCCAGTTAATTCATTCCATCCATTATTATGTACCGTCCTCCCCTCACCAGCCTCCTCTGCGCTCAACCAAAGCCTATACCTGCTTTTATATTTGAGACAAAGGAGCAAATCCACATGTTCACGAGTAAAATGTGAATTGATGTCAATGAGACTACGTCTGAAATTGCACCCTATTCCCTATATAGTGCACTACTTTTGACCAGGGCCAATACGGAATAGGGTGCCATTTGAGACACACTCCAAGTGAAAATTCCACTTAAATGGGGGTTAGGATTTGCTTCTAACAGCTGATTCACACTATAGGTCTGAACTGAACCGTACTGTGCTGGCTCTGGCTAGGAGACATTCTTTTCACATTGTCCTTTCCAGTATGTTTCCAGCAACTGTGGTGGATGCCTAACCAGGCCAGCGCAGTACGGCTCGGCAGGGATCGCCTTGGCTCAGCTCAGTGTGAAAAGGGTATAGTATTACATACCCTCAAGACAAGCCTTCATAGCAGGGTTGGGGTCCATTCCATTTCAATTCAGTCAATTAAGGAAGTCAACTGAAATTCCAATTCTGCTGGTTGGGCTGGATGAGGCATTGTTACCCGTCGTTTTACAAATACTGTAGCTGCTTTAGTTCAGCTGTAATTACACACAGTGTAGACCAGCACGTGGCCCTGGCCCCTGTAATAAATCTCACACACACACACACACACACACACACACACACACACAGTAATAAAGCAACAGTTGTTTGAAGGACCTTTGTAACGCCACACCAAATCTCTTGATCCAGCAGAACGCCAACTGCCAATGACCTTCGCTCATCATAACTATCGTCTGATCTCCCCAACGTTTGTATTCTAATATCCTCCTACTCAGATTGAATTCATTTCCACCGTTGTAGAATGGTGTGTTGGCTGTCGGGGTGCCGACGGTTCAATAGAATCATTTGCAGAGAACAAAGTGATTCGTTCCCAACCGCTGTTTTAGTGCTAGAAATTCCCTGTTATATGCAGGCGTGTTGCTCTATAGTTGGGAACGGAGCAGGGAGAATAGGACCATTAACTTGACAGTAACTGACCCTAACAGGGAAAGGAAATAGATAGATGCAATGAAACTCCTCCTATGTAATGATGACATGTTTAATCAGATGTCAAAAGAGCTTGCTATTGGGATTGTTCTATTGACTTAATTCATCTCAACACTGCATGTGGCTGGAGTTGTTCGAGGTTTCTTTTATGATGTCATAGTGTAACAATCATCTTGGATCTTAAACCATGCTACAATATTACAGTTACAATAAATGCTGTGTTTATATGAGGGTGCTCAAGGCAAGACAGACAAAATGAATACAGTGAATAAAATAACGCAGTCAGAACTGGCAGATGCATAACATAACAGATACATAACAGATAAAATTCAGATACATAATATAACAGAAATAACAGATACATAATATAGCAGATATATAATATAACAGATACATAATATAGCAGATGCGTAATATAACAGATACATAACATAACAGATACATAATAAAACAGATACATAACAGATATATAACAGATACATAACAGATATAAAAGATACATAACATAACAGATACATAACAGATACATAATATAACAGATACTTAACAGATATAACAGATACATAACATAACAGATACATAACAGATATAACAGATACATAACATAACAGATACATAACAGATGCATAATATAACAGATACTTAACAGATATAACAGATACATAACATAACAGATACATAACAGATATAACAGATACATAACATAACAGATACATAACAGATGCATAATATAACAGATACTTAACAGATATAACATATACATAACAAATAGATAATATAACAGATACATAATATAACAGATACATAACAGATACATAATATAACAGATACATAACAGATACATAATATAACAGATACATAATATAACAGATACAAAACAGATACATAATAAAACAGATACATAACAGATATATAACAGATACATAACAGATATAACAGATACATAACAGATGCATAATATAACAGATACTTAACAGATATAACATATACATAACAAATATATAATATAACAGATACATAATATAACAGATACATAACAGATACATAATATAACAGATACATATTATAACAGATACATAACAGATATATAACAGATACATAACAGATATAACAGATACATAACAGATGCATAATATAACAGATACTTAACAGATATAACATATACATAACAAATATATAATATAACAGATACATAATATAACAGATACATAACAGATACATAATATAACAGATACATAATATAACAGATACATAACAGATACATAATATAACAGATACATAATAAAACAGATACATAACAGATACATAATATAACAGATACATAATATAACAGATACATAACAGATACATAATATAACAGATACATAATAAAACAGATACATAACAGATACATAATATAACAGATACATAACATAACAGATACATAATAAAACAGATACATAACAGATATATAACAGATACATAACAGATATAACAGATACATAACAGATGCATAATATAACAGATACTTAACAGATATAACATATACATAACAAATATATAATATAACAGATACATAATATAACAGATACATAATATAACAGATACATAACAGATGCATAATATAACAGATACTTAACAGATATAACAGATACATAATATAACAGATACAAAACAGATACATAATAAAACAGATACATAACAGATATATAACAGATACATAACAGATACATAATATAACAGATACAAAACAGATACATATTATAACAGATACATAACAGATATATAACAGATACATAACAGATATAACAGATACATAACAGATACATAATATAACAGATACAAAACAGATACATATTATAACAGATACATAACAGATACATAACAGATGCATAATATAACAGATACTTAACAGATATAACATATACATAACAAATATATAATATAACAGATACATAACAGATACATAATATAACAGATACATAATATAACAGATACATAACAGATACATAATATAACAGATACATAATATAACAGATACATAATATAACAGATAGATATATAACAGATATATAACAGATATATAACAGATACATAACAGATATAACAGAAACATAACAGATATAACAGATACATAATATAACAGATACATAATATAACAGATATATAATATAACAGATACATAATATAACAGATAAATAACAGATACATAATATAACAGATACATAACAGATACATAATATAACAGATACATAATATAACAGATACATAATATAACAGATACATAACAGATACATAATATAACAGATACATAATATAACAGATATATAATATAACAGATACATAACAGATAAACAATATAACAGTTACATAATATAACAAATACGTAACAGATACCTAACAGATACATAATATAACAGATATATAATATAACAGATACATAACAGATACCTAACAGATACATAATATAACAGATATATAATATAACAGATACATAACAGATACATAATATAACAGATACATAATATAACAAATACATAACAGATACCTAACAGATACATAATATAACAGATATATAATATAACAGATACATAACAGATATATAATATAACAGATAAATAACAGATACATAATATAACAGATACATAACAGATACATAATATAACAGATATATAAAATAACAGATACATAATATAACAGATACATAATGTAACAGCATGAAAAGGAAAACACAAGGTTTTTAAAACTTCAATCCAGACATGTGTATGTGCTATCACCTCACACTTGTGGCAGTGTCACAATATATGACATATTGTGTTGTGTCAATGCTGAAATCTATGTCTGGCCGTATTTTCACCACTGTTGTCTTTTCTCTCCCAACAGACGGACTTTGAGAAAGACGTTGACATCGCCTGTCGATCAGGTAACAACCAGATGGTGTCATATTCAATTAATGAGCTCATGATTACATTGCCTATTGAAATTAAAGCCCTAAAAAGAGGTTAGACACAATGGGGTAAAAAACTACATAAAATAACTTCCCAGGTTGTATAACAGCCCACTATCCACATTGGACACCTGCTGGCTTAATTATCAAAAAAGACCCATTTGATGTGAGAACAGGGCTGCATCCCAAATGGAACCCTATTCCCTATATAGTGCACTACTTTACCCATGGGCCCTGGTCACAGGTAGTGCACTATAAAGGGAATAGGGGTGCCATTTGGGACGTAGACGAGGAGTGATAAGAGGAGGCTTCAGTGAAAAAAGAGAATTTGTTAGGTGTCAGAAAGCCGGCTAGCTTTCTGTGTGGGATGAAACGCATTGTTTGATATCAAAAGGAAGGGTAAGATAGAGTGGGAGAGTCGTGAATTTGAATAATAATGACTGCGCTTATCATTTTAAACATCCCTTTCTACTTGTTGTTCATTAACAAAATGGACGATGGGAAAGCATTGCACTGTAGCCCTGGTTTCATTGGTTTTGTTGATGACTCATGTTTAAAGTATTGCGTTTTTAAGAGTATGCTGTGGTTTGATGTGAACATGTTGTGTTTTTAAGAGTATGCTGTGGTTTGATGTGAACATGTTGTGTTTTTAAGAGTATGCTGTGGTTTGATGTGAACATGTTGTGTTTTTAAGGGTATGCTGTGGTTTGATGTGAACATGTTGTGTTTTTAAGAGTGTGTAAGGTGTCCAATCACAAACACATATTTGACCAATAGGTAAATGTTCATTGTGTGAATACTCCTCTAACAAAACCAATGGTTCTAACCTCATGTCTCTATCATAATCCATTCAAAGTTTTTAACCTTGTAGGATGGTCAAGATTTGGGTGACTAAATCAACTGAGGCCAGAGAAAAAAAGTGGTCTAAAATCTGGAAAATAGCATTGTGTCAAACAGGCTGGATGCTGTGAGAGAATTAAGGCTAACTGACAGGCTTACCGTTGAACTCTACAGACAGGATTACCAGTGAACATGCATCTTTCTTCTCAAATCCGGAGGACATAAAACAATAGATATTAAAATAGATGTTGATTTTGAGACATGACATATTTCATTTTCATGTGGAGTTCCTGTTCTATTGGAAGACTTTTCACAAAAACATCTCTGTGGAATGTCAATGGAGCAGTTTTTATTTTCAACATTTTAAAAATGGCATTCAGCTCGTGTCATGCTAATTTACCTATTTTCGACCCGCAGAAACAACTTGGAAGACGATGACCACAAAATATAAAAATCCTCACAAGTTTTGTCGAGAAATTATTATGGGATGTATTAGGTTACAAAATCTGACTTCTAGGATATAATGTTAATGATAGGTCAGAGAACGACCCCACTGAACCATTCAGAACATGAAGAATCATATTTGTCTTGGTCAAATGTATTTTACAACATAAGGAAGTGAAATCATAATGAATAAAGGTTTGATGTGTCTGTCTATATCTAGGAGATACACTATATATACAAAAGTATGTGGACACCCCTTTAAATTAGTGGATTCAGCTAGTTCAGCCACACCCGTTGCTGACGGGTGTAAAAAACAAATCAAATCAAATTTTATTGGTCACATACACATGGTTAGCAGATGTTATTGTGAGGCGTCTGTTTCTCAAACTAGACACTAATGTACTTGTCCTAAAAAAAAATTATTTTCTTTCAAAAACAAGGACAATTCTAAGTAACCCCAAATGTTTGAACGGCAGTGTATAATTACGCAGTCTCTCACTGTGTAGCCTACTCCAAGTAGTCCAGAGTAGACTGATAAGACTGCTTTGATTTGGTGAACTGATAAAGGGAACATAGCATTTTAAGACTAGGCCTATAATTAGAATAGATCATTACAATAGAATGGCCTGCCCTGTTCTTCATTCACAATTGGTGATTAGATAATTATTCATTGTTGGCTTCCCCTCACTCATCAACTCCCCCTTACTTTACTTCATTTATTTAATGTGTTGTTATATGTGTGAAATTAGTTTTGGTATAGTTTAGGTTCAGTTTTCAGGCAATTGTGGAGTGATTATCAGCTGGGCAGTGGAGTGGAGCAGGCCCTACTGTTGGGAGGAGGAGGGGCAACGGGGGGAAACCTTTCCAAAAAATGACATGCCTTGTTAAAACTGGTTCTAACTCTAGTTCTGTTGTTGATATTAAGACTTAAAGACTTAAAACATGGCAGAGTAATAGAAACATGTAGAAATCATCAGCAGTCAAAATGACTGCTTTAGCGGTTCTAGTGTTTAGGATAAAAGTAATGAATAAAAAGTCAAATCCAAATTTTGTTATCTATCGGGAATACTTTCTGGAATAACACCAGGAATACCTGTATATACCAGGAATAGATACCAGGAAACAATAATAACTGTGCCAAGAATATATACCAGGAATAATCCCTCGCCTGCCTGCCCATCCCTCTGGCCATGGAGTCATACCACCTCCACCAACCCCCTACCCCCTACCCCTCCACCCCCTCCTTCCTCTCTCTCTCTGCACCACTGTTTATCTCCCTGCTCCACTCTGTGGTGATTCAGGCTGAAAACAAAAAGGGAAGTGTTATGTTTTCTGTTTCTGGCCGTGCTGCGCTGCTCTGGACACACACACACACACACACACACACACACACACACACACACACACACACACACACACACACACACACACACACACACACACACACACACACACACACACTGCTGACCTTGTGTTCTCCTTGCAGCCTGTTGGTTTTCAAACAGGCAATTCCCCTGTGGAGGATTCAGGAGGCCAAGATTAAAATGGCCCCAAATGGCACCCTATTCCCTTCCTAGTGCACTACTTTTGACCAGGGCCAATAGGGACCAGCGCCCATAGAGCTCTCATCAGAAGTAGTGCACTATGTAGGGAATATGCTGCCATTTGGGACGCAGACATCAGCTCTGCAGCGGTGGAGAGAATCACAGAGAACAGCAGTACAGGCTGTTCTGTTCCCCCAAAACAGAGGGTATTTCTGACTTCTGACAAGGGAGCTTTAGAACAAAAAGCTAGCCTCTCCTGGTTATGTGTCTGGGGTTTTTGGGGTTTTCCAAGGTGAACCAAACCTTAATAAGATAAAAAGGTGTCGTAGGTATCTGGGATTTCAGGTCGAATTTGAGGAAAGTCCTCCTCAGAGGCTTGTCGGCTCTGTTGTATCAGGAACATCTAATACTCTATAGTGGCTCTTTTGAAGTAGTGTCCCTGTGTCCTATTTGAAGAGATCGGTAGTCAAGGTTTGTCTATTTCTTCCCAGCAGTATGAGGAAATAGTCATTACACTGTAAAATGGGCACATCCGGTTCATTGTTTCATTTTGTCCTGGCATTATTATTTCAATTCTTTGTTTTTACATATATTCATGAAAAGGAAATGCAACAATGGTTTGAAATCAGAATGATTTAAAATAAGCATCAATGAGAAATAAACAGATCATACAGAACAGATCATACAGAACTAACTCCCCTGTCAGTATGGTGCATTCATTCCCCACTAACTCCCCCTGTCTGTCAGTATGGTGCATTCATTCCCCACTATCCACCCTGTCTGTCAGTATGGTGCATTCATTCCCCACTAACTCCCCTGTCTGTCAGTATGGTGCATTCATTCCCCACTAACCACCATGTCTGTCAGTATGGTGCATTCATTCCCCACTAACTCCCCTGTTTGTCAGTATGGTGCATTCATTCCCCACTAACCACCATGTCTGTCAGTATGGTGCATTCATTCCCCACTAACCACCCTGTCTGTCAGTATGGTGCATTCATTCCTCACTAACTCCCCTGTCTGTCAGTATGGTGCATTCATTCCTCACTAACTCCCCTGTTTGTCAGTATGGTGCATTCATTCCACTATCCACCCTGTCTGTCAGTATGGTGCATTCATTCCCCACTAACTCCCCTGTCTGTCAGTATGGTGCATTCATTCCCCACTAACCACCATGTCTGTCAGTATGGTGCATTCATTCCCCACTAACTCCCCTGTCTGTCAGTATGGTGCATTCATTCCACTAACCACCCTGTCTGTCAGTATGGTTCATTCATTCCCCACTAACTCCCCATGTCTGTCAGTATGGTCCATTTATTCCCCACTAACTCCCCTGTCTGTCAGTATGGTGCATTCATTTCCCACTAACCACCCTGTCTGTCAGTATGGTTCATTCATTCCCCACTAACTCCCCATGTCTGTCAGTATGGTCCATTTATTCCCCACTAACTCCCCTGTCTGTCAGTATGGTCCATTCATTCCCCACTAACTCCCCATGTCTGTCAGTATGGTCCATTTATTCCCCACTAACTCCCCTGTCTGTCAGTATGGTGCATTCATTCCCCACTAACCACCCTGTCTGTCAGTATGGTGCATTCATTCCCCACTAACTCCCCATGTCTGTCAGTATGGTGCATTCATTCCCCACTAACTCCCCCTGTCTGTCAGTATGGTGCATTCATTCCACTAACCACCCTGTCTGTCAGTATGGTGCATTCATTCCACTAACCACCCTGTCTGTCAGTATGGTGCATTCATTCCACTAACCACCCTGTCTGTCAGTATGGTGCATTCATTCCACTAACCATCCTGTCTGTCAGTATGGTGCATTCATTCCACTAACTCCCCTGTCTGTCAGTATGGTGCATTCATTCCCCACTAACTCCCCTTTCTCTCCTCTCCATAGCTCTCCACAAAGACATGGGCTCTTGCCGCGCGGCGACCATCACCGGCACCCTATCCCGCATCTCTCTGAATGACGAGGAGGATGAGAAGGGTCCCGAGGGGCTCAACTACTCCACCTTACCCGGCAACATCATCTCCAAGGTGATGATCCAGCAGCCCAGCATGCACATGGGCCCCATGGGCGACATGGGTGAGGGCTGCCTGGGCGACAGCGTGTCCGACATGCGCCGCACCGTCTACCTGTGCACCGATGATGCTCTCCGTCAGTCCGACCAGGATATGGGCGGGCACGGCGGGATGGGCAGTGGCCACGACATGGGCAGCATGGGCGGTATGGGTGGTATGGGCGTACATTCACCCCAAGGCCAGATGATGGAGACAGACTACATCATGATGCCACGGGCTTCGGCGGCAGCAGCAGGATCTGGGAACTGTAACACACTTCCCACTCTCCTGAAGGACGATAGCTCCACCAAGATGAACATGGGCCTGGGCCTGGGCATGGGAGATACGCTGCCCCACGATAGGATGATGCAACACTACAAGATGGCACCGGACTTCAACATGAGCCCAACGGGGATGGGCGGGATTGGGGTCATGGAGCACATGAACATGGGGGTGAACATGGATCAGAACCTGCAGCAGCAGTACGGGTCAGGAGGAGGACAGGAACACATGCAGCAGAACCTGCCCTTTGAACCCCGAACCGCTGTCAAGAACTTCCTGGCTGAGATGGAAGAGACTGGAGGGCTGTCGAGGAGCGAGACGGGATCCACCATATCCATGAGCTCCTTAGAGGTAGGCTGGAGTGGAGAAGACCGTTGAAGTGTTGGTTTGACCTTAGAGGCAGGCTGGAGTGGAGAAGACCGTTGAAGTGTTGGTTTGACCTTAGAGGCAGGCTGGAGTGGAGAAGACCGTTGAAGTGTTGGTTTGACCTTAGAGGCAGGCTGGAGTGGAGAAGACTGTTGAAGTGTTGGTTTAACCTTAGAGGTAGGCTGGAGTGGAGAAGACTGGTGAAGTGTTGGTTTAACCTTAGAGGCAGGCTGGAGTGGAGAAGACTGTTGAAGTGTTGGTTTAACCTTAGAGGCAGGCTGGAGTGGAGAAGACTGTTGAAGTGTTGGTTTAACCTTAGAGGCAGGCTGGAGTGGAGAAGACTGGTGAAGTGTTGGTTTAACCTTAGAGGCAGGCTGGAGTGGAGAAGACTGTTGAAGTGTTGGTTTAACCTTAGAGGCAGGCTGGAGTGGAGAAGACTGTTGAAGTGTTGGTTTAACCTTAGAGGTAGGCTGGAGTGGAGAAGACTGGTGAAGTGTTGGTTTAACCTTAGAGGCAGGCTGGAGTGGAGAAGACTGTTGAAGTGTTGGTTTAAGTAAATAAAGGTTTTGTTTGTTGTTATGTTCCAGTGAGAAATTGTGGCATAGGTAAATACAGAATGAATTTGTAGCTGTGTTCAAGTGAGAAGATTGTCACGTTGTTGCCGTAAAATTAAATGGGCTTATTTTGTCATGGTTAGAATGTTATTTAGTGTTCATAAATATAATTGTAATTTCTATAGTATTCAGAAGTTAATGATCCCTCATGTTAACAGACTGTCTAATTATCTGCAATTTGTTTGTTTTGTCTTTAGAGAAGAAAATCGCGCTACCAAGATCTGGACTTTGAAGTAAGTAAACTTACTGGTTGGCAAAGTGCATGCTTCAGGCTTTTGTTGTTACACTGAGCATTTGTGTTTGCCCTACCCTTTAATTTTACTACTACCTTGTGTAGCACTTAAGCTTATTGGAGTAACATGGTTTTGACACAAAACTGATTTATTGATGTGTGGCGTAGTTAAAGTAAAAGCAACGTTGTCAATCTAAACCCGTACAGGGCAGCCAGCAAATCTCACCTGCTCTCATGTTGTTCCCCCTCCATCTCCTACATACATCCGTTGGCTATGAGTTGATTTGAAAACTGTTACGCTTTATAAAGTCACATGCACATTTCACACCCAACTTTTCCACTTTTTCTATGGAAAATATGACATTGGCTGACAGCCCAAGACACAAATGTCTCACACCACTTTTGTGGGTTTATTCCATTTCTCCATCAAATTTTCTGCATAAATGCGAAAGGTAGATTTGATAATAAAATTGGCCATAAATTATATGTAATTACTCAACTGGCTTCCATTATATGCAAAAAATCCTTAAAAGACATTGGCCCATTAGGCTTGCCGTAGTACCAGTGGCAGATGAAATGCCATTCAGAAAGGTGAACGGGTTGGAGAGGATAATACATTGCATTATAACCTCCATCCTATTATTGGCTTTGATTTCCAAACCAAAACCAACCCCTTGCCATTGCAGAAAGTCATGCACACCAGGAAAAGACACATGGAGCTGTTCCAAGAACTGAACCAGAAATTTCAAACCCTGGATCGATTTCAAGACATACCAAATATGGGCAGCATGGTGAGTAATAATACCACGAACAGGAAATCAGCAGTAACAGGAAATGGCGAAGGGCAGAGGGAGATGATTGGTCAGCGGTAGTCTGTTGTAGACCAATTACAGAGCTGGAGAAGATCCAGGTGGGGTGATTGGTCGAAGCTGGTGGTTGTCGACCAATTAGAGTACAAAACAAGATAATGTCAGGATAGATAGTCTTTTTTAGATGTCCATCCGCTCAGCAGCACACATAGTGAGCCATTGAGCAAATGAACAGATTCAGTGACATGGCCCTATACCTAACAGGCCTGCCAGCTGCTACTGGTGAGGGGGTCCAGTGACATGGCCCTATACCTAACAGGCCTGCCAGCTGCTACTGGTGATGGGGGGGGGGCGACTAGTCTCTAGTTGAGAGACTCTGTCTGAGAGAGGGTAGGCATTATCTCACTTAGGCAGTCTGCAGATTCACTGGCTCTTTCTCAATTAATCTTTCCACATTTTCTTGTATCCTATCTCCTCGCCTCCTTCTCAACCATATTGAAGGAAGGTTCAAGGTCTCTCCACTCGGACAAGGATGCAAAGAATCGAGAAAAGATCCTGCTTGGCATTCTTTACCACCACCAGGCAAATTGGGGGGTGGCAAGGTTAAGACTATGTATCATAGATGTATTGAAAAGAGCCACTGTGAGATGGTTGTCTGTCGTGGTAGTCCATCTGAATTAGAGTGCATCCATTCAAATTCAGATGTGTATCAGTCAAGACTCCGGACATGGTCAGTCAGGATTGATCACTTCTGAGTGAATGCGTTCTGCATTGCTTTCTGCACTGTATCCTGGGAATAGTATACAGACAGAAATTGGCCTGTTGTCCAAAACACACTCAGGCCTATTGTTGTGTGAGAATAGTGTCAGCTCTGCGGCATGCAAGTAGGCAGGCAGGCAGTTAGCCCCTCGGCCTGCCATGTCATGTAATCCTCTCTCTCTTCTCTCACATTTCAATCAGCCCCACTGCACAGTGTAAATCTCTGCTTGTTGCTTAGTAACCACCACAAGGACATTTATATAGAAAACTACATACCTTTGTTTTTCTTTTTTTTCTGGAATAAATGTACGGCAGTGCTGGCTGAATAAATGTACTGCAGTGCTGGCTGGGCTGGCTGAATAAATGTACTGCAGTGCTGGCTGGGCTGGCTGAATAAATGTACGGCAGTGCTGGTTGGGCTGGCTGAACAAATGTACTGCAGTGCTGGCTGGGCTGGCTGAATAAATGTACTGCAGTGCTGGCTGGGCTGGCTGAATAAATGTACTGCAGTGCTGGCTGGGCTGGCTGAACAAATGTACTGCAGTGCTGGCTGGGCTGGCTGAACAAATGTACTGCAGTGCTGGCTGGGCTTGCTGAATAAATGTACTGCAGTGCTGGCTGGGCTGGCTGAATAAATGTACTGCAGTGCTGACTGGACTGGCTGAACAAATGTATTGCAGTACTGGCTGGGCTGGCCGAATAAATGTAATGCAGTGCTGGCTGGAATGGCTGATTAAATGTACTGCAGTGCTGGCTGGGCTGGCTGATTAAATGTACTGCAGTGCTGGCTGGGCTGGCTGATTAAATGTACTGCAGTGCTGGCTAGGCTGGCTGATTAAATGTACTGCAGTGCTGGCTAGGCTGGCTGATTAAATGTACTGCAGTGCTGGCTGGGCTGGCTGATTAAATGTACTGCAGTGCTGGCTGGGCTTGCTGATTAAATGTACTGCAGTGCTGGCTGGGCTGGCTGATTAAATGTACTGCAGTGCTGGCTAGGCTGGCTGATTAAATGTACTGCAGTGCTGGCTGGGCTGGCTGATTAAATGTACTGCAGTGCTGGCTGGGCTGGCTGATTAAATGTACTGCAGTGCTGGCTGGGCTGGCTGATTAAATGTACTGCAGTGCTGGCTGGGCTGGCTGATTAAATGTACTGCAGTGCTGGCTGGGCTGGCTGATTAAATGTACTGCAGTGCTGGCTAGGCTGGCTGATTAAATGTACTGCAGTGCTGGCTGGGCTGGCTGATTAAATGTACTGCAGTGCTGGCTGATTAAATGTACTGCAGTGCTGGCTGGGCTGGCTGATTAAATGTACTGCAGTGCTGGCTAGGCTGGCTGATTAAATGTACTGCAGTGCTGGCTGGGCTGGCTGATTAAATGTACTGCAGTGCTGGCTGGGCTGGCTGATTAAATGTACTGCAGTGCTGGCTGGGCTGGCTGATTAAATGTACTGCAGTGCTGGCTAGGCTGGCTGAATAGCTGGCAGGCTCCAGAGCTACAGACAACATTAGTGACCATTGTGTATTCCCTGACTGCATAGTAACGGCTCCGATAGCTCGCTGCCCTATTTGCCTCCCTACTAGTCTCTTTGTGAGTGTCAGTGAGAGTACATCCAGATTATGGGAACAGAACGGCACACAGTCAGACACAGTGGAAGCTCGTCCTCCAGTCCGTCTTCACCGTTATTCAGCTAGAAGGGAACGCACTATTCATTTGAATTCTTCCATGATACAGCCTAACCATATTATTCACATTTGAGATACTTATCATTACCTTTTGTTACTTACACTTCTCATAGAACCATTACACCATGAATATGCTCTACCAGAACATTAGTTAAGGTGATCAATGCATCAAGGCAGTACAGCATGATTCAAAGTCTCTGCATAATCCATTGTTTGGCTACACTTTATAATAACTTTCATGGATAATCCATTATAACTTTCATATTAAGGTTTATAAATGTTTTAAAGTGATGAAATTCAAATGTATTTCTAAACAGTTTATTCATGCTTATTCATTAAAGTTATTATTAACCAATGTTACCCAATGTTTAAGAGAAAGAAGAACCGTGAACTGTAACCAGTGACAGTGAGGCATGCTCCCTTCTAAGTAATAACCCTCACATATCCCTGTATATATATATCCCTGACACTATCCTATATATTACATATAAAGTGCATATGGTATAACATATAGGAACAATTTATAGTGAACCATGTTTAGTGACTGTAAGGCATGCTACCTGCTATGTCCTGCTATGTCCCTGTCCATATGTGCTGCTAACCTGTCCCTGTCCTCCCAAGGACAAGGCCATGGCCAACAAGAACCCCTGGGAGAGCTACAACCCAGCCTGTGAGTACCAGAACTACGCCAGTATGAATGCACTAGACCCTGACCCCAAGGACTCTCTGGAGATGACCGCAGCAGAGTGGGAGAAGTGTGTCAATCTCCCCTTAGACGTCCAGGAAGGAGACTTCCAGACAGAGGTCTGATCTGATCTGATCTAAACAAACCAGGAAATGAGTCCAAAATGGCACCCTATTCCCAATGAAGTGCACTACTTATGACCAGGTCCTATAGGCCTCTTTTTCACCAGTACCCATAGGGCTCTTTTGAACAGGACTCATGGGGCTCTGGTCAAAAATAGTGCACTATATAGGGAATAGGGTGACATTTTGGATGCACTCCAGGAAGGGGACTTCCAGGAAGTGAAAACCAGGAAGAGGATAACCAGGAGAAAAATGATAACCAGGACATGGAGGAAAGGGGAAAGGATGTATTTTGCACTGAAAAAATGGACAGACTGTCCTAACAGCCTTGGCCTAGTACATATCTGGATTCTAAAGGAGTATGACAAGGACATGATGTGCCAATACCATTTAAGAGGAAAACACAGAGGACAGGAGGAAAAAATACAACAAAAAATACAACAAAAATCATCAGTGTTACTTTTTGTATTTTCACTAGTGTACTTAGTGCAGCGGGCCAGCCAGGTGGGTGTACAATATTTACCATCATGTGTTTCAGAGTACCCATGGTAAGAAGAATTGGTTTCAAAAAGGTGAAAATCTTTCTAGATGAATAAACCTCAAAAGCTAAATGAAGACATAATACCATGTCGATCCCAGCTTCGTTGGATCCAGTTTTATATTTCACAAAACTGGACCCTGGAAGCACAATGTATATATTTATGCAGGTTTTTAAAAAGTTTATAACAAGTCTGTTTGGCCATTACTATACTTTTTACTTTATAATATAAAAAATATATATGAGCGAGAGTGGCAGGCAAAGAGGATTTTTCTGTCATATAAAAATGAATGTTTGTCAAAGCTACATTCTTCATTGCTTTAAATGCAATAAAGGTAATACTCACTTTTTTATGAATAATATATTTCACAAACTTTAATACTGCAGAATCTTGCTTGAAGACTCTCGGCTAAAACTCTCTCATCTGCAGCCCTGTATAAAATATTTAAAAATGAAAAATGTTGTATGGTGTAAATAAACTTTTGTCTACATATGTTTTACTTGTGCCAATTTATTTTAATGAGAAAAAAATGCCAACTTGATCAAGCGTTATAGCGTTATAAAATGTTAACATTTGAACAAGGAATGTAAATAAAAGAGGAAATATGTTCGTACAGCTTCAGAGAACGTGTCAAGTCTATCTGGTGGTCATGCCTTTGTCAGATGTATTGCTCTTTAAACCAACAGGTTCTCCTCAGAAGCCCCGTTTATACCTTGTGCTAACATGCGCCCTTTGTTCTGATCTTTTCCACATTCTGATTGTGCCCAAATTTTTTGACAGGTGAAGACATTTAAAAGACGCATTGTGATCTTATTGTGATCAGATCTTCCTGACCAATTCCAGAGGTAGTCAGGGTGCATTGTGTCTGGATATCTTACAAGTGTAGACAGATCTAAAGTCATTGACAGGTGGCATGATTGACTTATGGCACAATATGTCTTAAAATAAATGCATGTATCTTATTTTGAAAAATATTTGTGAAATAATTTACATACAAGTATACTTGTTTACATTGCAGACACTGTGGATGGATCAGGGATATTTAATACCATGTGTAGATGCGACAAACCTTGATCAGATAGTGATTGTATCATATTGATCAGATCACGAAACCTACATGCTAGTGCAAGGTGTAAACAAGGCTTATTAAGATGTATTCCATCTGGTTCTGCCATCTTTGCTTTGCTTTTGACCTTCCATTAACAAACCCACATTAGGTTGGACAGAACGAACAGAACAGACAGAATGTACATGTGAAATGAAAGAAGTTAGGGTTACACTTCACACAATATTCCATCCATATCGTGGAAGTTCAGCGTGATAGAAATGTAAAGGCAATGTTTCCAGCGTTAGCGGAGACTTGGAAAGGGGGATACCTAGTCAGTTGTCCAACTGAATGTATTCAACTGAAATGTGTCTTCTGCATTTAACCCAACCCCTCTGAATCAGAGAGGTGCAGGAGTCATTTAACCCAACCCCTCGGATTAGAGAGGTGCAGGAGTCATTTAACCCAACCCCTCTGAATCAGAGAAGTACAGGAGTCATTTAACCCAACCCCTCTGAATCAGAGAGGTGCAGGAGTCATTTAACCCAACCCCTCTGAATCAGAGAGGTGCAGGAGTCATTTAACCCAACCCCTCTGAATCAGAGAGGTGCAGGAGTCCTTTAACCCAAACCCTCTGAATCAGAGAGGCACAGGAGTCATTTAACCCAACCCCTCTGAATCAGAGAGGTGCAGGAGTCCTTTAACCCCTCTGAATCAGAGAGGTGCAGGAGTCATTTAACCCAACCCCACTGAATCAGAGAGGTACAGGAGTCATTTAACCCAACCCCTCTGAATCAGAGAGGTGCAGGAGTCATTTAACCCAACCCCTCAGAATCAGAGAGGTACAGGAGTCATTTAACCCAACCCCTCAGAATCAGAGAGGTACAGGAGTCATTTAACCCAACCCCTCAGAATCAGAGAGGTGCAGGAGTCATTTAACCCAACCCCTCTGAATCAGAGAGGTGCGGGGGGGGGGGGGGCTGCCTTAATTGACTTCCACGTCTTCGGCGCCCAGGAAACAGTGGGTAAACTGCCTTCCGGTTACTGGCCCAACGCTCTGACCACTCTGACCACCTGCTGGTTACTGGTCCAACTCTCTAACCACTAGGCTACCTGCTGGTTACTGCTGGTTACTGGCCCAACGCTCTGACCACTAGGCTACCTGCTGGTTACTGGCCCAACGCTCTGACCACTAGGCTACCTGCTGGTTACTGGCCCAACGCTCTGACCACTAGGCTACCTGCTGGTTACTGGCCCAACGCTCTGACCACTAGGCTACCTGCTGGTTACAGGCCCAACGCTCTGACCACTAGGCTACCTGCTGGTTACTGGCCCAACGCTCTGACCACTAGGCTACCTGCTGGTTACTGGCCCAACGCTCTAACCACTAGGCTACCTGCTGGTTACTGGCCCAACGCTCTGACCACTAGGCTACCTCCCGGTTACTGGCCCAACGCTCTGACCACTAGGCTACCTGCTGGTTAGTGGCCCAACACTCTAACCACTAGGCTACCTGCTGGTTACTAGTCCAACGCTCTAACCACTAGGCTACCTGCTGGTTACTGGCCCAACGCTCTGACCACTAGGCTACCTGCTGGTTACTGGCCCAACGCTCTGACCACTAGGCTACCTGCTGGTTACTGGCCCAACGCTCTGACCACTAGGCTACCTGCTGGTTAGTGGCCCAATGCTCTAACCACTAGGCTACCTGCTGCCCCATCAGACTTCATTCACGGTAAACGCTGCATATGTCAACTCAATGGGAAATGACCTTTACATTTTTATCTGTAACGCTTCAGCCATCCAGACTGAATAGAGACCTCATTTTCTCTGATACCTCTGTAATAGTTCTGTAATTACACTAGTAATAACATTGTATTAATGTTGTTAGCGTGTCAAAGACATGAGTGAAGACATTATACTGTACATTGATATACAGTGGTGTAAACCTATGGAAAGAACAGAACATTGATATAAGGTAGTGGAGACCTATAGCTTATTACTGGGATCAGACAGAGAGATACTGAACAGAACATTGATATAAGGTAGTGGAGACCTACAGTTATTATTAGGGACAGTCAGAGAGATACTGAGCAGAACATTGATATAAGGTAGTGGAGACCTACAGTTATTATTAGGAACAGTCAGAGAGATACTGAACAGAACATTGATATAAGGTAGTGGAGACTTACAGTTATTATTAGGAACAGTCAGAGAGATACTGAACAGAACATTGATATAAGGTAGTGGAGACTTACAGTTATTATTAGGAACAGTCAGAGAGATACTGAACAGAACATTGATATAAGGTAGTGGAGACCTACAGTTATTATTAGGAACAGTCAGAGAGATACTGAACAGAACATTGATATAAGGTAGTGGAGACCTACAGTTATTATTAGGATCAGACAGAGAGATACTGAACAGAACATTGATATAAGGTAGTGGAGACCTACAGTTATTATTAGGGACAGTCAGAGAGATACTGAACAGAACATTGATATAAGGTAGTGGAGACCTATAGTTTATTACTGGGATCAGACAGAGAGATACTGAACAGAACATTGATATAAGGTAGTGGAGACCTACAGTTATTATTAGGGACAGTCAGAGAGATACTGAACAGAACATTGATATAAGGTAGTGGAGACCTACAGTTATTATTAGGAACAGTCAGAGAGATACTGAACAGAACATTGATATAAGGTAGTGGAGACCTATAGTTTATTACTGGGATCAGACAGAGAGATACTGAACAGAACATTGATATAAGGTAGTGGAGACCTACAGTTATTATTAGGGACAGTCAGAGAGATACTGAACAGAACATTGATGTAAGGTGGTGGAGACCTATAGTTTATTACTGGGATCAGACAGAGAGATACTGAACAGAACATTGATATAAGGTAGTGGAGACCTACAGTTATTATTAGGAACAGTCAGAGAGTTATAAAACCATTTATAAACTGGGTGGTTAGAGCCCTGAATGCTGATTGGCTGACAGCCGTGGTATATCAGACTGTATACCATGGGTATGACAAAACATTTATTTTTACTGCTCTAATTACGTTGGTAACCAGTTTATAATAGCAATAAGGCACCTCGGGGGTTTGTGGTATATGGCCAATATATCAAGGCTAAGGGCTGTGTCCAGGCCGCTATGCGTCGTGCCTAAGAACAGCCCTTAGCCGTGGTATATTGGCCATATACCACACCCCCTCGTGCCTTATTGCTTAAATATATACTGTTATATGTTGGTGATGGTATACTGCATATTCAGTAATGGTTTTGATGCATAGTGTATAGTTAGGGGTCAAATCAAATCAGTTATCACATCTCAGTGGAATCCTACATCATGAGCATATTGTATAGTTTCTTTAGGAATCAAATAAAAAATGACTGGCAGATTTCTGTCATTATTTTAAAGACAGGCGACATAGAGCAGCTATGAATTGCAGTGCAGAAGTGAATGTCCCCATATGTTTTAAATGACTGGCCCCAGAGCCCTTCCACTCTGTCTTCACTGTCAGGAGTTGTAGATTAGTAGTCATCGCTGCCCTCCTTTAATCTGTCACCTCACCTCTTATTCTCCCTGTGTGTCAGTCTAGCAGCCTGCTCTCTCTCTCTCTCTCTCTCTCTCTCTCTCTCTCTCTCTCTCTCTCTCTCTCTCTCTCTCTCTCCTCTCTCTCTCTCTCTCTCTCTCTCTCTCTCTCTCTCTCTCTCTCTCTCGCTCTCGCTCTCGCGCTCTCTCTCTCTCTCACACCTCTTCAATACACTGTATCTGATTTCTGACTTTAGCGGCCAGCTAACTTTCCCACTCTAATAGGTTTTATGTGCATGCGCTGTACCTCCAGAAGGTTAACTGGATAAGATCAGGCAGATTTGGCTCGGGGACTGATGGGAAGGTTGTGTGTGTTTGTCTCTCTCTGTGTGTGTGTGTGGGGGGGGGGGGTCTTGTTTGTCCTATCTGATGGGCCCGGTCTGGCCTAGCCTGCATTACGACAGCAGACACTGAAAGAGCATCAGTGTTACCTCTCAGGGAAATAGACATCCACCCACCAGCAGGAGGAGGAGACAGAGGAAGAAAAGGAGGAGGAGACAGAGGAAGAAAAGGAGGTGGAGACAGAGGAAGAAAAGGAGGTGGAGACAGAGGAAGAAAAGGAGGTGGAGTCAGAGGAAGAAAAGGAGGAGGAGACAGAGGAAGAGACAGAGGAAGAAAAGGAGGAGAAGGTGAGCATACATCATTGAAAGCCTGCCAATCTGATGGAGGAGGAGGAGGAGGGAGAGGTGGAGGAGGTGGAGGAGAGAGATGAGGAGGTAGAGGAGGGGGAGGAGTGAGATGAGGAGTGAGAGGAGGAGGAGGAGGAAAAGGAGGAGGAGGATGTGGAAAAGTCATATAGTCCTCCTGTGGCTGTACCTGACAGCGCTCGACCTCCTCAGGCCCCGCTGGAGGGCATGAAAGCCCAGGCTAAATTGAAGTAATCTCCCTTTGTCCCCCACAACAATGATCTCCAGCAGCCGGCCACCCATTTAAAACGGTGATCCAAAGCTCACCCCACTGTCATCGACATATTCCCCTGGTGTCCAAAACCCTCAAAGCTTTTCTGCCCAGCCTAGAAGTCCCCAACTTTTGATTGGCAGACATTAGTATGCATTAAACATTTACATTACATTTAAGTCATTTAGTAGACGCTCTTATCCAGAGCGACTTACAAATTGGTGCATTCACCTTATGATATCCAGTGGAACAACCACTTTACAATAGTGCATCTAAATCTTTTAAGGGGGGGGGGGGGGGGGGTTAGAAGGATTACTTTATCCTATCCTAGGTATTCCTTAAAGAGGTGGGGTTTCAGGTGTCTCCGGAAGGTGGTGATTGACTCCGCTGTCCTGGCGTCGTGAGGGAGCTTGTTCCACCATTGGGGTGCCAGAGCAGCGAACAGTTTTGACTGGGCTGAGCGGGAACTGTGCTTCCTCAGAGGTAGGGAGGCGAGCAGGCCAGAGGTGGATGAACGCAGTGCCCTTGTTTGGGTGTAGGGCCTGATCAGAGCCTGAAGGTACGGAGGTGCCGTTCCCCTCACAGCTCCGTAGGCAAGCACCATGGTCTTGCAGCGGATGCGAGCTTCAACTGGAAGCCAGTGGAGAGAGCGGAGGAGCGGGGTGACGTGAGAGAACTTGGGAAGGTTGAACACCAGACGGGCTGCGGCGTTCTGGATGAGTTGTAGGGGTTTAATGGCACAGGCAGGGAGCCCAGCCAACAGCGAGTTGCAGTAATCCAGACGGGAGATGACAAGTGCCTGGATTAGGACCTGCGCCGCTTCCTGTGTGAGGCAGGGTCGTACTCTGCGAATGTTGTAGAGCATGAACCTACAGGATCGGGTCACCGCCTTGATGTTAGTGGAGAACGACAGGGTGTTGTCCAGGGTCACGCCAAGGCTCTTAGCACTCTGGGAGGAGGACACAATGGAGTTGTCAACCGTGATGGCGAGATCATGGAACGGGCAGTCCTTCCCCGGGAGGAAGAGCAGCTCCGTCTTGCCGAGGTTCAGCTTGAGGTGGTGATCCGTCATCCACACTGATATGTCTGCCAGACATGCAGAGATGCGATTCGCCACCTGGTTATCAGAAGGGGGAAAGGAGAAGATTAATTGTGTGTCGTCTGCATAGCAATGATAGGATAGACCATGTGAGGATATGACAGAGCCAAGTGACTTGGTGTATAGCGAGAATAGGAGAGGGCCTAGAACAGAGCCCTGGGGGACACCAGTGGTGAGAGCATGTGGTGCGGAGACAGATTCTCGCCACGCCACCTGGTAGGAGCGACCTGTCAGGTAGGACGCAATCCAAGCGTGGGCCGCGCCGGAGATGCCCAACTCGGAGAGGGTGGAGAGGAGGATCTGATGGTTCACAGTATCAAAGGCAGCCGATAGGTCTAGAAGGATGAGAGCAGAGGAGAGAGAGTTAGCTTTAGCAGTGCGGAGCGCCTCCGTGACACAGAGAAGAGCAGTCTCAGTTGAATGACCAGTCTTGAAACCTGACTGATTTGGATCAAGAAGGTAATTCTGAGAGAGATAGCAGGAGAGCTGGCCAAGGACGGCACGTTCAAGAGTTTTGGAGAGAAAAGAAAGAAGGGATACTGGTCTGTAGTTGTTGACATCGGAGGAATTAAAGTCACCATAGATCTAGTGGGAGTTCCCTATGTAATGGCCAGATCACAGGAAATTGTCTGTTCATTCTGCCCTACCTGGGCTTATTCTATGTCTCTTTTGAAAATAGGTAGTCCACTCTTTTCAGCATCAACTGATTTTGGTTAAATCTTCAAATTAAAACTTTTATTTTGGTGTTCAGAATGGCAATGGTTTCACAGTATTTTAGAAGGGGATTGAGAAAATGTTTTTTCTCTTATACACATGGATTGGTTGTACAGGTAGTGTACAGGTAGTGTACAGGTAGTGTACAGGTAGGCTACTGTATGTTGACATATTTATCATAATCATACACCTTTTCCACCTTATTCAACAATCAGCCATGGCCAGTGGATCAGGGTTTCCTTGGGAAGAGGATACATGTTTCAGAGTAGCTATGATATTCTACTTCCTGTCAGATTAGGTGCTAGTAGAAATAACACTGTTTTACCAGAGAGCCTTGTATTCTTCAAAGAAGCCTCAATGTCATGGGTTATTTCCTGTCAGAATGGATGCCACTTCAGCCAATGGCTTTTATCCTGAAATAAACAAGGACATTTCACTGCACATTTGGATCCCTGATGAAACGTGTTATTTACTACACTCCATTAATTCATCACTGTTCATTGGCCTAGTTTAATACCAGTCATCTGTGGCTGTCAAAACACACACACACACACACACACACACACACACACACACACACACACACACACACACACACACACACACACACACACACACACACACACACACACACACACACACACACACACACACAAACACACACACGCACACTCACTCACCCACACACACGCATACGCACAATAACACACACACACTCACCCACCCACCCACCCATCCACGCACGTGCGCACACACACACACACACACACACACACACACCCATGCACATGCACACACATACGCACGCACGCACGCACGCACGCACGCACACACACACACACACACACACACACACACACACACACACACACACACACACACACACACACACACACACCCATGCACGTGTACACACACACACACACGCACACACGCACGCACTTGCACACACGCATGCGCTTCAACACACACGTTTGTGTTCACAGACTGAAGTGAGCATCTGCTCAGAAAAACACCCATATCTCCTACCAAGCCCCACCATCCACCCCTTCTCTGTGTCCTCGTATGACCGCAGCAGACCACTTCTACCTCTTCTCTAGACACACGTCCATCAGAAATAATAACATGAATAATAATGCCATCCTTTGCAAAGTAAGTACAGTTGGGAGAAATCCATGAGAAAGAAACCTATGCCTCCCTCCAACCCTCCTCTCTGTTTTCATGTGATCAGACCACTTCTGCCTCTTCTCTAGACCCCCGTCCATCAAATATAATAATACTGTCTCATCCTTTGCTTTTCAAAACAGGAAGTGCATTTGAGAGAAAGGTGGGCGGGAGGAACCTAGGCCTCCCCCTCCAACCCTCCACTGTATCCTGGTGTGACCAGAAACCTCGGCAACCTCTCCCCTAAAATCCATCAACCTGTCATCCTTATAATGTCATCCATCAACCTGTCATCCTTATAATGTCATCCATCAACCTGTCATCCTTATAATGTCATCCATCAACCTGTCATCCTTTTAATGTCATCCATCAACCTGTCATCCTTATAATGTCATCCATTAACATAATGTCATCCTTATAATCTCATCCATTAACATAATGTCCTCCTTATAATAATGTCCTCCTTATAATAATGTCATCCTTATAATAATGTCATCCTTATAATAATGTCCTCCTTATAATAATGTCATCCTTATAATAATGTCATCCTTATAATAATGTCCTCCTTATAATAATGTCAAACTTCTAATAATGTCATCCTTATAATAATGTACTCCTTATAATAATGTTAAACGTATAATAATGTCCTCCTTATAATAATGTCATCCTTATAATAATGTCCTCCTTATAATAATGTCAAACTTATAATAATGTCAAACTTATAATAATGTCATCCTTATAATAATGTCATCCTTATAATAATGTCCTCCTTATAATGTCATCCTTATAATAATGTCATCCTTATAATAATGTCATCCTTATAATAATGTCCTCCTTATAATAATGTCAAACTTATAATAATGTCATCCTTATAATAATGTACTCCTTATAATAATGTTAAACGTATAATAATGTCCTCCTTATAATAATGTCAAACTTATAATAATGTCCTCCTTATAATAATGTCAAACTTATAATAATGTCATCCTTATAATAATGTCCTCCTTATAATAATGTCATTCTTATAATAATGTCCTCCTTATAATAATGTCAAACTTATAATAATGTCATCCTTATAATAATATCCTCCTTATCATAATGTCATCCATCAACACAAGGTCATCCATAAAATAATGTCATCCTTATCATATGTCATCGTTATAAAAATGTCATCCTTATAATGTCATCCACCAACATAATGTAATCCCTGTAATAATATCATCCCTATAATAACATCATCCTTATCATATTTTTATACTTTTAGTAATGCCATCCTTATAATAATGTCATCCTTATAATGTCATCCTTATAATAATGTCCTCATCATAATGTCATCCTTATAATAATGTCATCCTTATAATAATATCGTCCCTATAATAACATCATCCTTATCATATTTTTATACTTTTAGTAATGCCATCCTTATAATAATGTCATCCTTATAATGTCATCCTTATAATAATGTCATCCTTATCATAATGTCATCCTTATAATAATGTCATCCTTATCATAATGTACTCCTTATAATAATGTCAAACTTATAATAATGTCCTCCTTATAATAATGTCATCCTTATAATAATGTCCTCCTTATAATAATGTCAAACTTATAATAATGTCCTCCTTATAATAATGTCATCCTTATAATAATGTCCTCCTTATAATAATGTCAAACTTATAATAATATCCTCCTTATCATAATGTCATCCTTATAATAATGTCCTCCTTATCATAATGTCATCCTTATAATAATGTCATCCTTATAATAATATCCTCCTTATCATAATGTCATCCTTATAATAATGTCATCCTTATAATAATATCCTCCTTATCATAATGTCATCCTTATAATAATGTCATCCTTATAATAATATCCTCCTTATCATAATGTCATCCTTATAATAATGTCATCCTTATAATAATATCCTCCTTATCATAATGTCATCCTTATAATAATGTCATCCTTATAATAATATCCTCCTTATCATAATGTCATCCTTATAATAATGTCCTCCTTATCATAATGTCATCCTTATAATAATGTCATCCTTATAATAATATCCTCCTTATCATAATGTCATCCTTATAATAATGTCATCCTTATAATAATGTCATCCTTATAATAATGTCATCCTTATCATAATGTCTTCCTTATAATAATGTCATCCTTATAATAATGTCATCCAGCTCTCCTTTACTGCAAAAGTCCAACTTGACCCTCTTTTTATATACAGTATTATATATATATATTTTTTTTTTAATAATTTAAAATATATAAATAAAGTCATTATATTCTACAGAATATAATTAATTAAGCACAATGAATTAAGAATATAAATAATTAAGCACAATGCTTTAACACATTTAATTGCTTCAAGACCATGTACAGTAATTGATATCTGGCTGAGAAACACTTAATTATTTTTATTTTTATTGAATATTTAACTATTAAAGTCAGTTAAGAACAAATTCTTATTTACAATGATGTCCTACACCGGCCAAACCCTGACAACGCTGGGCCAATTGTGCACCGCCCTATGGGACTTCCAATCACGGCCAGTTGTGATACAGCCTGGATTCGAACCAGGGTGTCTGTAGTGACACCTCAAGCACTGAGATGAGGTGCCTTAGACTGCTGCACCAGCCCTCCGAGTGCATGAATTCTGGGATTCCATTTATTACAGCTTCAGGTTGTATCTGAAAACATACTAACCATCAAATCCTTGCTTTCTCCATCCTTGTTTCCTTAATTCCTCTGAAATTTCATTGGAGGAGGAGGTCTCAGGGTCTCCTCCAATTCCCTTTCAGAAGAAGGTCAAGGACAGAGGAAGCAAGGATTTGACGGCTATAATGTTAATTTTATTTAAACTATATTTGTCCAGGTAGTGTCATTGAGCTCAAATCTATCGGTCAAGAGAGACCTTGAAAAAGACACAGCCTCAGTAAAATTACATCAAATAAAATTGTATTTTTCACATGCACCAAATACAACTGATGTAGACTTTACCGTGAAATGCTTTCTTACAAGCCCTTCCCAACAATACAACATTTAAAAATAAAATAGAATAGTAACTAACACAAAAGGATTTAAATAAAGCACACAAGAATAAAACTACAGTATATACAGTACAGGTACCAGATCAATGTGGAGCTATATACAGGGAGTACCTGTACACACACACACACACACACACACACACACACACACACACACACACACACACACACACACACACACACACACACACACACACACAGGAACGGCAGAGAGAGAAAGCTGTGTATAGGGATGTGGTTTTCTATTTTTGTGACCTCCATCTCTCTAGCAATTATCACTGTCACCACGGCAACCATTAGGCCAACTCTCACCACAAACGGTATGTTGCAGACCTGGGTTGAAATGCTATTTCCAATCAATTCAAATACTTGATCTATGTTTGATTGAGCTTGATTGGCGGATGCCCCCCGTTGTACTCTTTGTGGGTGTTCTCTATAGAACAAGGCTCAACCCCGTCCAATCCTACACCGTTCATAGATCACTTCTGCCTGACTATAGAAGAGCAGTCTTCAGTCAATTCCAGACCACTAGTAGCGTACAATTGATTTCCAGGGGAGCTTCAAAGAAACACATTACATTGATAACCTTTCTAGTGAAAGATAGCAGTAGCCACTGCAGGAAGCTTGGTGGGTGACCTTTCTGCAGCTGAACGATAATGATGATACCAGGAGGATTATTCAAATCCATTTCAAGGCAAAGAGGTTGAATTGAGACATGTTGGTCAGTGATAATAACAAGCCTATATCCTCCACGTAGGTTCCTCTCTCTGCACGTGAACATTCTGATCGTGACATTCTTCCATCTCATAATCGTGTTAAAATGATGTCCAGCTTTTCAGACACGCTATTGATCATTCATTCAAATGCCCGTTTATATTGATTTGTGCGTGGAAAAGTCCTCATCCTCCACCTTCTAAATCAGTCTGAGTAGAAAACACCCGCCTGGGGTCGTTGAGTTGACTAGCAAGTAAACACTGTCTCACAGCAACACAGAACCAATAGAATAGTCGGGAAAGTGTAATCTCCGCCCATCTGGGACTCCAGGCAGGCTAAAACAAATGCTCAAAGTATTTGAAAAATATTGAATAGTATTTAAACCCAGATTTGATATCTTGCTGCTTTAGTCCCGCATCAATGATTCAATCGATTTGTCTTCCTTTTGACCTGACCTACTGAGGAACTAATGTCTTCTTAGAAAGGGAGATGGAAATGAACACAATACCGTGGCATTGTGGGGTATTTCTGAATTGGCAATGTGCCTGAGAGAGTAGGCAGACTTCAGGCACTTAAATGTTGTTCTCACTTCCCACCAAACTTGTTCTAACAGATATATCTAAAATTAGTCTCCTAAAATGGCAGGGAGCTTAGCAACACACTATTGCAGGCCCCACACTAGCATACCACTTAGAATGCATCAAGGCTATTACAATTTAAATTTTAACATTTTAGTCATTTAGCAGAAGTTCTTATCCAGAGCAACTTACATTAATGTTAAGATAGCTAGTTGGGACAACCACATATCATGGTCATAGTAAGTACACTTTTCCTCACTGAAGTTGCTATCAGCTAGCAAGGTCAGAGCTAGTAAGGAAAATAATAAAAAGTCAAGTGTTAGTTATCTATGTATTGGACTAGCATTGTGATTAGTTATCTATGTATTGGACTAGCATTGTGATTAGTTATCTATGTATTGGACTAGCATTGTGATTAGTTATCTATGTATTGGATTAGCATTGTGATTCGTTATCTATGTATTGGACTAGCATTGTGATTAGTTATCTATGTATTGGACTAGCATTGTGATTAGTTATCTATGTATTGGACTAGCATTGTGATTAGTTAACTATGTATTGGACTAGCATTGTGATTAGTTATCTATGTATTGGGCTAGCATTGTGATTAGTTATCTATGTATTGGGCTAGCATTGAAACATACAGGCCTGTGTACTACATCTATGTTGACTTCAGTATACAGTATGTACAACTATTTAGCTCTGGGAAAATGTAGCTGTGGCATGTTGACTTCAGTATACAGTATGTACAACTATCTAGCTCTGGGAAAATGTTGCTGTGTCATGTTGACTTCAGTATACAGTATGTACAACTATCTAGCTCTGGGAAAATGTAGCTGTGGCATGTTGACTTCAGTATACAGTATGTCCAACTATCTAGCTCTGGGAAAATGTAGCTGTGGCATGTTGACTTCAGTATACAGTATGTACAACTATCTAGCTCTGGGAAAATGTAGCTGTGGCATATTGACAGGCTTGTTGACAGGGCCAAATAGTCTTCATTGGGGAACTGACTGTTGTAGACTGTGTCAGGTCCCAGTGGTTCTAGAGGGCAGAGAGGTTAACCAGGGGCTGTAAAACACGGCATCAACATAACCACACTGCTCCTGCCCTGCCTTGCCTGAATTCCCCTATCGTTGCCAGTGTTCAACTCTCCAGAGGCCTGCTGAAGGCTAGAGTAACACAGTGAAAACGTAGTGTGAACTAGAAGTCTGTCATCAGACAGCTAGGAGTCTCAGTGGAGGGACCCTACTGTAGTCCACTATGGCCTGGTGCCAGATCTGTTAGTGCTGTCTGTAGGAGTTTTGGGAAAGATAGCACTAACAGATCAAATAAAATCAATTTGTATTTGTCACATGTTTCGTAAACAACAGGTACACTAACAGTGCTTACTTATGAGTCCCTTCCCAACAATTCAGAGTTAAAGATAAAGATACAAAATATATTTTTTAAATAGAAATAGTGAAACGAGAGAGGGGAACTGGCCAGGCAGAGACAGCAAGGGCGGTTCGTTGCTCCAGAGCCTTTCAGTTCACCTTCACACTTCTGGGCCAGACTACACTCAATCATAGGACCTACTGAAGAGATGAGTCTTCAGTAAAGACTTAAAGGTTGAGACCGAGTCTGTGTCTCTCACATGGGTAGGCAGACCATTCCATAAAATGGAGCTCTATAGGAGAAAGCCCTGCCTCCAGCTGTTTGCTTAGAAATTCTAGGGACAATTAGGAGGCCTGCGTCTTGTGACCGTAGCGTACGTGTAGGTATGTACGGCAGGACCAAATCGTAAAGATAGGTAGGAGCAAGCCCATGTAATCCTTTGTAGGTTAGCAGTAAAACCTTGAAATTAGCCCTTGCCTTAACAGGAAGCCAGTGTAGGGAGGCTAGCACTGGAGTAATATGATCAAATTTTTGGGTTCTAGTCAGGATTCTAGCAGCCGTATTTAGCACTAACTGAGGTTGATTTAGTGCTTTATCCGGGTAGCCGGAAAGTAGAGCATTGCAGTAGTCCAACCTAGAAGTAACAAAAGCATGGATTACATTTTTGGACAGAAAGTTTCTGATTTTTGCAATGTTACGTAGATGGAAAAAAGCTGTCCTTGAACCTGTCTTGATATGTTCTTCAAAAGAGAGATCAGGGTCCAGAGTAACGCCGTGGTCCTTCACAGTTTTATTTGAGACGACTGTACAACCATCAAGATTAATTGTCAGATTCAATAGAAGATCTCTTTGTTTCTTGGGACCCAGAACAAGCATCTCTGTTTTGTCCGAGTTTAAAAGTAGAAAGTTTGCAGCCATCCACTTCCTTATGTCTGAAACACAGCCTTCTAGCGAGGACAATTTTGGGGCTTCACCATGTTTCATTGAAATGTACAGCTGTGTGTCATCCTAGCAGTGAAATGTAACATTATGTTTTCGAATGACATCCCCAAGAGGTAAAATATATAGTGAAAGTGATAGGGGTCCTAAAACGGAACCTTGAGGGACACCGACATTTACAGTTGATTTGTCAGAGGACAAACCATTCACAGAAACAAACTGATATCTTTCCGACAGATAAGATCTAAACCAGGCCAGAACTTGTCCGTGTGGACCAATTTGGGATTCCAATCTCTCCAAAAGAATGTGGTGATCGATGGTATCAAAAGCAGCACTAAGATCTAGGAGCACGAGGACAGATGCAGAGCCTCGGTCTGATGCCATTAAAAGGTAATTTACCACCTTCACAAGTGCAGTCTCAGTGCTATGAAGGGGTCTAAAACCAGACTGAAGTGTTTCGTATACATTGTTTGTCTTTAGGAAGGCAGTGAGTTGCTGCACAACAGCTTTTTCTAACATTTTTGAGAGGAATGGAAGATTCGATATAGGCCGATAGTTTTTTATATTTTCTGGGTCAAGATTTGGCTTTTTCAAGAGAGGCTTTATTACTGCCACTTTTAGTGAGTTTGGTACACATCCGGTGGATAGAGAGCCGTTTATTATGTTCAACATAGGAGGGCCAAGCACAGGAAGCAGCTCTTTCAGTAGTTTAGTTGGAATAGGGTTCAGTATGCAGCTTCAAGGTTTAAAGGCCATGAATACTTTCATCATTGTGTCAAGAGATATAGTACTAAAACACTTTAGTGTCTCCCTTGATCCTAGGTCCTGGCAGAGTTGTGCAGACTCAGGACAACGGAGCTTTGGAGGAATACGCAGATTTAAAGAGGAGTCCGTAATTTGCTTTCTAATGATCATGATCTTTTCCTCAAAGAAGTTCCTGAATGTATTACTGCTGAAGTGAAAGCCATCCTCTCTTGGGGAATGCTGCTTTTTAGTTAGCTTAGCGACAGTATCAAAAATAAATTTCGGATTGTTCTTATTTTCCTCAATTAAGTTGGAAAAATAGGATGATCGAGCAGCAGTGAGGGCTCTTCGATACTGCACGGTACTGGCCTTTCTAGGGAGTTTTTCCTAGGGAGTTTTTCCTAGCCACCGTGCTTCTTTCACATGCATTGCTTGCTGTTTGGGGTTTTAGGCTGGGTTTCTGTACAGCACTTTGAGATATCAGCTGATGTACGAAGGGCTATATAAATAAAAATAAATTTGATTTGATTTGGTACTGTCTTTCCAAGCTAGTCGGAAGACTTCCAGTTTGGTGTGGTGCCATTTCCTTTCCAATTTTCTGGAAGCTTGCTTCAGAGCTCGTGTATTTTCTGTATAGCAGGGAGCTAGTTTCTTATGACACATGTTTTTAGTTTTTAAGCGTGCAACTGCATCTAGGGTATTGCGCAAGGTTAAATTGAGTTCCTCAGTTAGGTGGTTAACTGATTTTTGTCCTCTGATGTCCTTGGGTAGGCAAAGGGAGTCTGGAAGGGCATCAAGGAATCTTTGGGTTGTCTGAGAATTTATAGCACGACTTTTGATGCTCCTTGGTTGGGGTCTGAGCAGACTATTTGTTTTGATTGCAAACGTAATAAAATGGTGGTCCGATAGTCCAGGATTATGGAGAAAAACATTATGATCCACAACATTTATTCCACGGGACAGAACTAGGTCCAGAGTATGACTGTGGCAGGGAGTAGGTCCAGAGACATGTTGGACAAAACCCACTGAGTCGATGATGGCTCCGAAAGCCTTTTGGAGTGGGTCTGTGGACTTTTCCATGTGAATATTAAAGTCACCAAAAATTTGAATATTATCTGCGATGACTACAAGGTCCGATAGGAATTCAGGGAACTCAGTGAGGAACGCTGCATATGGCCCAGGAGGCCTGTAAACAGTAGTTATAAAAAGTGATTGAGTAGGCTGCATAGATTTCATGACTAGGAGCTCAAAAGACGAAAACGTCGTTGGTTTTTTTTTTTGTAAATTGAAATTTGCTATCGTAAATGTGTAACGGCCGTTGCAGGGAATAGACCAAGGCGCAGCGTGGTTAGTGCTCATCATGAAATGTATTGAAATAAACACTGAATCAAAAACCAAAGTGCAACAGCTAAACAGTTCTGTCAGGTAAGAATACTAAACAGAAATAAACCACCCACAAAACCCAAAGGAATACAGGCTACCTAAGTATGGCTCCCAATCAGCGACAACAATGAACAGCTGTCCCTGATTGAGAGCCATACCAGGCCAAAACAAAGAAATACAAAACATAGAAAAAAGGACATAGAATGCCCACCCTAGTCACACCCTGGCCTAACCAAAATAGAGAATAAAACCCTCTCTATGGCCAGGGCGTGACAAAATGTTAGCAACACCTCCACCTTTGCGGGATGTACGGGGGTATGGTCACTAGTGTAACCAGGAGGTGAGGCCTCATTTAACACAGTCAATTCATCAGGCATAAGCCATGTTTCAGTCAGGCCAATCACATCAAGATTATGATCAGTGATTAGTTAATTGACTATAACTGCCTTTGAAGTGAGGGATCTAACATTAAGTAGCCCTATTTTGAGATGTGAGGTATCACGATCTCTTTCAATAATTGCAGGAATGGAGGAGGTCTTTATTCTAGTGAGATTGCTAAGGCGAACACCGCCATGTTTAGTTTTGCCCAACCTAGGTCGAGGCACAGACACAGTCTCAATGGGGATAGCTGAGCTGACTACACTGACTGTGCTAGTGGCAGACTCCACTAAGCTGGCAGGCTGGCTAACAGCCTGCTGCCTGGCCTGCACCCTATTTCATTGTGGAGCTAGAGGAGTTAGAGCCCTGTCTATGTTCGTAGATAAGATGAGAGCACCCCTCCAGCTAGGATTACTCCGTCACTCCTCAACAGGCCAGGCTTGGTCCTGTTTGTGGGTGAGTCCCAGAAAGAGGGCCAATTATCTACAAATTCTATCTTTTGGGAGGGGCAGAAAACAGTTTTCAACCAGCGATTGAGTTGTGAAACTCTGCTGTAGAGCTCATCATTCCTCCTAACTGGGAGGGGGCCAGAGACAATTACTCGATGCCGACACATCTTTCTAGCTGATTTACACGCTGAAGCTATGTTGCGCTTGGTGACCTCTGACTGTTTCATCCTAACATCGTTGGTGCCGACGTGGATAATATCTCTATACTCTCTACACTCGCCAGTTTTAGCTTTAGCCAGCACCATCTTCAGATTGTTGGGGTAAAGTGACAAGGCAACAGGATAGATAATAGACTGAGCTGTAGCAGCAGCGTATGTGGAGCAGTCGCTGTAACAGCAGGGTATGTGGTGTGCGAGTGTGTGGTGTCAGTATGCATGTGTGCATGTTATGTGTGTGGGCGGATGTAGTGTGTGTGTAATGCTTGTTGAGGTGTCAGTGTAAGTATGTGTGAGTGGGTGGAGTCCAGAGTCAGTGCAAGAGAGTCTGGGACCAGGCTACAAGACAACACAAACAGATCTAGGACCAGGCTACAAGACAATACAAACAGATCTAGGACCAGGCAACAAGACAATACAAACAGATCTAGGACCAGGCTACAAGACAACACAAACAGATCTAGGACCAGGCTACAAGAAAACACACAGATCTGGGACCAGGCTACAAGACAACACAAACAGATTTGGGACCAAGCTACAAGACAACACAAACAGATCTGGGACCAGGCTACAAGACAACACAAACAGACTTGTGACTAAGCTACAAGACAACACAAACAGATCTGGGACCAGGATACAAGACAACACAAACAGATCTGGGACCAGGCTACAAGACAACACAAACAGATCTGGGACCAGGCTACAAGACAACACAAACAGATCTGGGACCAGGCTACAAGACAACAAAAACAGATCTGGGACCAGGCTACAAGAAAAAAAAATATATATATATATAATAATAATAATATATAGTACCAGTCAAAAGTTTGGACACACCTGCTCATTCAAGGGTTTTTCTTAATTTTTACTATTTTCTACATTGTAGAATAATAATCAAAACTATAAAATAACACATATGGAATCATGTAGTAACTAAAAAAGAGTAAAACAAATCAAAATATATTTTTGATTCATCAAAGTTTCCACCCTTTGCCTTGATGACAGCTTTGAACACTCTTGGCATTCTCTCAACCAGCTTCATGAGGAATGCTTTTCCACAGTCTTGAACGATTTCCCACTTATGCTGAGCACTTGTTGGCTGCTTTTCCTTCACTCTGCAGTCCAACTCATTCCAAACCATTTAAATTGGGTTGAGGTCAGGTGATTGTGGAGGCCAGATCATCTGATGCAGCACTCCATCACTCTCCTTCTGAGGTCAAATAGCCCTTATACAGCCTGCAGGTGTGTTTTTGGTAATTTTCCTGTTGAAAAACAAATGATAGACCCACTAATCCCAAACCAGATGGGATGGCGTATCGCTGCAGAATGCTGTGGTAGCCATGCTGGTTAAGTGCGTTGAATTCTAAATAAGTCACTGACCGTGTCACCAGCAAAGCACCCCCACACCTCCATGCTTCACGGTGGGAACCACACATGCAGAGATCATCCGTTCACCTACTCTGCGTCTCACAAAGACATGGCGGTTGGAACCAATAATCTGAAATTTGGACTGATCAGACCAAAGGACAGATTTCCACCAGTCTAATGTCCATTGTTTGTGTTTCTTGGCCCAAGCAAGTCTCTTCTTATGATTGGTGTCCTCTAGTAGTGGCTTCTTTGCAGCAATTTTAACTGATTCACGCAGTCTCCTCTGAACAGTTGATTTTGAGATGTGTCTGTTACTTGAACTCTGTGAAGCATTTATTTGGGCTGCAATTTCTGAGGCTGGTAACTCTAATGAACTTATCCTCTGCAGCAGAGGTAACTCTGGGTCTTCCTTTCCTGTAGCAGTAATCATGAGAGCCAGTTTCATCATAGCGCTTGATGGTTTTTGCGACTGCACTTGAAGAAACTTTCAAAGTTCTTGACATTTTCCCGATTGACTGACCTTCATGTCTTAAAGTAATGATGGACTGTCATTTCTCTTTGCCTATTTATGCTGTTCTTGCCATAATATGGGCTTGGTCTTTTACCAAATAGGGCTATCTTCTGTATACCACCCCTACCTTGTCACAACACAACTGATTGGCACAAATGCATTAAGAAGGAAAGAAATTCCAAAAATTAACTTTTAACAGGCACACCTGTTAATTGAAATGTATTCCAGGTGACTACCTCATGAAGCTGGTTGAGAGAATGCCAAGAGTGTGCAAAGCTGTCTTCAAGGCAAAGGGATGCTACTTTGACGAAACTCAATTAGAAAATATATATTGTTTAACATTTTCTGGTTACTACACGATTCAATATGTGTTATTTCATAGTTGTGATGTCTTCACTATTATTCTACAATCTGAAAAAATCTGTCTGTTAACAATTGTTGGAAAGATTACTTGTGTCATGCAAAAAGTAGATGTCCTAACCAACTTGCAAAAACTATAGTTTGTTAACAAGAAATTTGTGCAGTGGTTGAAAAACTAGTTTTAATGACTACAACATAAGTGTATGTAAACTCCCGACTTCAATTGTACATCATGTACCATACATCTCCCAACAAGACATCACTCACACAGAATAATATACATAATGTACCATACACCTCCCAACAAGACATCACTCACACAGTATAATATACATCATGTACCATACATCTCCCAACAAGACATCACTATCACAGTATAATATACATCATGTACCATACATCTCCCAACAAGACATCACTATCACAGTATAATATACATCATGTACCATACATCTCCCAACAAGACATCACTCACACAGTATAATATACATCATGTACCATACATCTCCCAACAAGACATCACTCACACAGTATAATATACATCATGTACCATACATCTCCCAACAAGACATCACTATCACAGTATAATATACATTGTGTACTCTTTCTGGTAATAATGATTGAAACTGGAAGACGTTTAGATAACGTGTAGGGTACATCTTGTCCAAGCAACTGAGAATGTGTCATGGCAACCTATAAATGTACAACATTTTGTAACAGATTCAGACGTTGAGGCCATAATGCTTGTAGCTTTATGTTTCTTTTCATGTGATATACAAGAGCCTTACAACACTATTGGCTATTGAAAAATGGGGAAAAAAGCTGACCCAAAAAGCCAAGATAGATAATGTAATGTAAGGTAATGTGAAACCAATGGGCCTCCAGCAACGTTGTGAAAGATTAGCTGTTCATCAATCCACAGTGCATGTAATAACAGTCCATCTTTTTTTCAGCTCAGTGAAGTTAGAGTCCATTACTGTGTAGAATACCAGCAATCCTTCCATTCATCAGTTCATCAAACAATAAGGATGTTATTCAGTGAAAGGCAACATGTCAAAGTTGTCGAGTTGATTTAACTGGGGGAACCACTAACCCCATGCTGGTCTCTCAAAGGAACAACACAAATGGACCTATTTTTAAGTGTAGTGATCTGAGCCAGCCTGTTTGTGAGTACTGCAAGCTCTGGGGTCTGTAAAAACCATGAAGAAAACATCTCTGAGCATAGCCTAAAGGTCCCTCTGGTCAGGATGTCTGTTGTAGAAGATGGACTTTGAGTGTCTCTCATGGTGAGAAAGGTATTCTTCAGTCTCTGTCCATCCCAAAGGACCACAACAATAGAATAGAAAACTGGACAAACAAGAATAAACAAACGTGACCTGTGCAGAATATTGAAATATTAAGTCACTTTCTAAGTGTGTTCTAAAACAGAAACTTGACTGTGCATTTTTATGTGTGTATTTTGTATTATTAGTATTACTGCACTGTTGGAGCTAGAAATATAACCATTTCACCTGCAATAAATAACATCTGAAAATATATGTGCATGAACCAATAAACTGTGATTTGATTTGAGCCTTATATTGTTTTCTCTTGTCAGTATTTCTGTCTCACCTTTGACCCCCTATCTCAAATGAAAGATGACCTTCAGTGTCTTATGAAAAATCAATCAAAAAAGCCTGTGGATGGAATGGGCTCATTGTTCCATAACTCAACAAAACCACACAATATTAAAGGATGACCATAAAAGAAGAGTTATTACTGTAGGAACCGTTGTTATTTCCTCCAAGGTGATGCTAGGTAAAGCTAGAGAATACTACATAGGCTGTGTTAACACAGGAAGCCCAAGTCTGGTCTTTTGACCCATCAATCAGATCTTTAATCAATCAGATCAAAAATATGGTCAAAAGATCAGAATTGGGCTGCCTGTGTAAACACATCCATAGTGCTTGTTATTTGTTCTCCAGGTCCTTCTCATCTGTTGTGTGTGTTTCATGTTCTCACCTGGAACAGATGTGTGATTCATGTCACAGTGCAGTGCATTCTTGGACCAACCAACCAACCAACCAACCAACCAACCAAGCAACCAACCAACCAGATATCAGACAACTGAGCTGCTTCAGAGAATGAAGAGGGGGTATCAGTGTACAGGAGATAGTGGAAAGTTAGCATCTTAACACCTGTCTTTTTATCTATAGTATGTAGCTCCAGGGATCACCACTGTGTACAGGAGATAGTGGAAAGTTAACATATTTCTTAACACCAGTCTTTTTATCTATAGTATGTAGCCCCAGGGATCACCACTGTATACAGGAGATAGTGGAAAGTTAACATATTTCTTAACACCAGTCTTTTTATCTATAGTATGTAGCTCCAGGGATCACCACTGTATACAGGAGATAGTGGAAAGTTAACATATTTCTTAACACCAGTCTTTTTATCTATAGTATGTAGCTCCAGGGATCACCACTGTATACAGGAGATAGTGGAAAGTTAACATATTTCTTAACACCAGTCTTTTTATCTATAGTATGTAGCTCCAGGGATCACCACTATGCTGATCCTTCATATTTTATATCTGTGTACAGGCATTAGTACTAGAAGTCATTGATTAAGCATCACCGTGGTGATGACTAGAAGATAAATAAATACTACAGCTTGCGATGAGTTAGCACTTTTTTATATATACTGCCAGCTACATGCCATCTTGTAGGCTAATAATGACCACTGTGACAGATTAAATCGATGCACTGGTATCTAGTGCAGTGATGAAAAGTGCATGGTACACAAAATAAGATGGGCCAGCCTCTTTATTATCAACAGTTTTAAAGAGGACACAATAAATATCACTAATGTCTAGTCCTTGAACAAAAATGGCTCCGCCGACTCCAAGTTAAAAGGTCCAAAGCAATTCCTGAATTAACGTTAGAAATGTATAGATTAACAACATAAATACAGCAATAATCAATTCAGAATTCAGATTTTATTCCAAATTCATAAAGTAAATTGACATCGTGATCAGTAGTCAAGTGATATCATGCTCAGTTCATGTTAAGATAACTTTACAGCAAATCAATCCATCAATGCAATAACAGATAGTCAAGTTAAGCACAACCAAACACGACCAAAATCAGGGACAAGAGAATATATATTTTAACTCAGCAATGTGCATTATCAATATGGTATCAAATACATGTCCATATTTGTTGCTTTAAGTTAACATGCTGAATGTGCTAAGTTAGTAATCTTAAAAATAATAAATCTGTTAAAGGCTAAAATAAACATTTATCCAGCCATATATTACAGAAATATACATGACAACAAAAATGTGCTGAGTTAAAATAAGAAACAAAGTAAGCCTGGAATATGTTTCCTCAACAACATGTTCTCTTTTCAGGATCCAAAACATCCAGTATCACAGGGTAAAGCTTGTTTAATAACCCACCGTTTGGTTATGAACCAAGGATCTTTCTTAGGGTTGCAAAATGATTTGAAGATTCCCAGAATAGTGAGGGAAATAAGCAGGAAATTCAGAATCACCTCATTTTGGAAAGATACCAGAATTTTGCAACACTAAATCTTTCTTTTTGGAAACATAAAAACATGGAATTGGTACAGATGACATTTGAAACAACAGGCACATACCCATAGTAATACAAATAGCACACTATTCCCTATATAGTGCACTACTTTTGACTAGGGTCCAATAGGGCTTTGGACAAAAGAAGTGCACTATATATGAAATAGGGTGCCATTTGGGATGCACACAGGGTTTACATACTGCTTTGAACAAAGACACCTGACTGAACAAAGAACAAAAAAGTAGCCCTAATACGAAAAAAGCAACCTCCCAATCACTCTCTCCCGTTATAATAAATCAGTGTCAGCACAACGTTGGGTAATATTAACCAATCTCAGGCAGAAACCAGAAAACAAAAGTTCAAATTAAAGTTTTACTGCATTGTATGAACAATCCAAATGTCAAATTCTTATGTTATAGCAAACCAGTTGTAACAGAAACCAATCCGGTTTAAATGTCTCCTGGTCCATGCAGGTAGCAGACCTGGGTTATATTCATTTTTCGAACACTGTTTAAAATAATTTCAAATACTTAAAATGTATTTGATTAAGCTTGCCTTTTGCAGGTGAACCCATAGAAAAGTCCAGAACATGCAAACCCCGCCCACCTGGCACTCCCAGGCAGGCTAAAGCAAATGCTCAAAAGTATTTAAAAGATTTCAAATAGAATTTGAACCCAGGTCTGGCAGGCTGTGGTCTCGTCAGTGGACGTATTCGTCTTCACTCATGTCAGAGTCGTCTGCCTCCACCTCTCCTTCGATCACTGATTTCTTCCCCTTACAACATGACACCAACAGGCCGATGAGGAAAACCTACAGGTGGAAAACATGGGAAGTTACAATCAATCAATCAAACACCACCAGGCCAATGAGGAGAACCTACAGGTGGAAAACATGGACATTTACAATCAATCAAACACCACCAGGCCAATGAGGAGAACCTACAGGTGGAAAACATGGACATTTACAATCAATCAATCAAACACCACCAGGCCAATGAGGAGAACCTACAGGTGGAAAACATGGACATTTACAATCAATCAAACACCACCAGGCCAATGAGGAGAACCTACAGGTGGAAAACATGGACATTTACAATCAATCAATCAAACACCACCAGGCCAATGAGGAGAACCTACAGGTGGAAAACATGGACATTTACAATCAATCAAACACCACCAGGCCAATGAGGAGAACCTACAGGTGGAAAACATGGACATTTACAATCAATCAAACACCACCAGGCCAATGAGGAGAACCTACAGGTGGAAAACATGGACATTTACAATCAATCAAACACCACCAGGCCAATGAGGAGAACCTACAGGTGGAAAACATGGACATTTACAATCAATCAAACACCACCAGGCCAATGAGGAGAACCTACAGGTGGAAAACATGGACATTTACAATCAATCAAACACCACCAGGCCAATGAGGAGAACCTACAGGTGGAAAACAGGGAACATATGGAAATAAGTCATGGGCCATCTCCCAATACCCATACTAGCGTACTATATAAATAGTATGTAATAAAATAAAGTTTTATAGTATGTGAAATTTAGAAAATAGTATTCTGAGTGCTTCATCTAATATGTGATTGCGTTGACTCCAACCATTCGTTCATTTTGGTACAGCAGGTCAATCTATCTGATTATCAGCTGTCGTCAAACACGTGAGTCAGAAAAGACCAATGAATTCTACTAGATCAAACGCCGAAATGAGTATGCAGTTTAAGTAAATGAGTATGCGGTTTAAGTAAATGAGTACGCGGTTTAAGTAAATGAGTACGCAGTTTAAATAAATGAATACGCAGTTTAAATAAATGAATACGCAGTTTAAATAAATGAATACGCAGTTTAAATAAATGAATACGCAGTTTAAATAAATGAGTATGCGCTTTAAGTAAATGAGTACGCGGTTTAAATGAGTACGCAGTTTAAGTAAATGAGTACGCAGTTTAAGTAAATGAGTACGCAGTTTAAGTAAATGAGTATGCAGTTTAAGTAAATGACTATGCAGTTTAAGTAAATGAGTATGCGGTTTAAGTAAATGAGTATGCGGTTTAAGTAAATGAGTATGCAGTTTAAGTAGGACGCTAGTATGGGGGTCATCTTTAATGTCCAAACAATTTAATCAATCAATCAATGAATTGCAGCTATAATTCCAGCAGACTCAGCAGTACTCAGTAAATCTGATCTGCCTTTACACTATAAATTGCACTTATAGTTACACCATCAGTGATATTTTTGCAAGAACATTGTCAATCAAATCTTTGAGTTTCCAACACATACCCCGATAAACACCCAGTTACCAAAGTAGTAGATGGTACTGAAGAACCAGAACTTGTGGAGGAAAAGGTACGATCTCGTCACAGTGCATTCGTCTGAAAAAGTGAGAAGACAAAAAAATAGAAAGAACATAATTGAGTGTTTGCTAACACTGCATTACTTTGACATCAAGAGATAATCTTAGTTCTCTAAACTTAGTTTAGACTCAAGTTGTGTGTGTTTGGAACGACAAATGAATATTAAATGACACAAAAACAAACATATATTTATATTTGTATGTTTCAACAGCACAACATGACCAGCCTTAGGAGTTCACTGAAGTCACTATGGCTGCGTTTACACAGGCAGCCCAATTCTGATCTTTTTTTCAATAATTAGTCTTTTGACCAATCAGATCAGGTCTTTTGGGAAAACAATCAGAATTGGCTTGCCTGTGTAAACGCAGCCATTATGTCTTTAAACGTTAAAGGATCTTTTTCTGGGAGCAATTAACGGCATTATACTAACTAGTAGTGACCCAACACCGCCACCATTACAGTAGCCCCAAGAGACGCCTCCGACATGAATCATTATACTAACTAGTAGTGACCCAACACCGCCACCATTACAGTAGCCCCAAGAGACGCCTCCGACATGAATTACAGGCCCTGCAGCATCTGTTTGATCCATGATGCTAATGCAACAGTTAATGGGATGTAAGTAGGAGTCATTATCAACCAAATGCAGTAAAAAGACCAGTCAGACCAGAAATGGACAGCCTAATGGTTGTCATTGAGATTGATATTCTAATGGTTGTAGGTTTCAGAGTACCTTCTTATGCTTTTAGAAAGCAAAGTAACACCAAAAGCAAGGAAATAGTAAAATAAGAATCCTAGCATCCTACTGCATGTATTTTAGACTCATTAACTGTTGCATACAATGCAACAGTTAATGGGAGGTAAGTAGAGCATTCATAAACCAAAGAACAGAAATCGGCATGTATTTAGCATACTAATGCTTTTAATACCTTCTTATGAGTCAGAAAGGGGTTGGACATTATAACTCCAAAAGCAGGGAAGGAAGATAAACAGCAGAACTTGGTGTGAATCCAGCATCCTAATGCATTTATATTAGACTACCTTCTTATGTATGAGTCAGTGTGTGAGGGGTTGGAGAACTGGCAAAGTAACAACTAACTAACTACACTGTGTCCACGGGCAATATTATATGGAACAGGTTTAAGAACGTTTCACATCAAGTGTCACTATGAGGTTAAGATAAAGCAGTGTGATTGGACCCTGTAAAAGGATTTTTACAGTGTGGAACATACTCAGACCTTTATTATATTTTAATATCTTTGCTTTTAGTTAATGTTATTATTCTAGTTAAGAGTTGACTTAAAATGAGAGTTCCTCACTACAGTATGTAGCAATGTATTCCATGAAATGGGAATATGGAGGTATTCAGTTGTAGGTTTTGTTTTCCATGTTGAAGAAACGTTGTTGTAAGAAACAATAGGGTGGTTGGAAGGTTTCAACTGTCAATGAAAGTCCATAAGAAAGACACAGTGGCAGTTGGTGTATGATTAAGTGTGACACAGCAATCACTTGCAGTGTGGTCAGGTGACACAAAGAGGGACTTAGGGAAATTGCAGTTCGCCCAGAACAGGGCAGCACGGCTTGCACTTAAAAATACACGGAGAGCTAACATTAATAATATTCATGTCAATCTCTCCTGGCTCAAAGTGGAGGAGAGATTGACTTCATCACTACTTGTATTTATGACAGGTATTGACATGTTGAATGCACTGAGCTGTCTGTTTGAACTACAGGCACAGAGCTCAGACACCCATGCATACCCCAAAAGACATGCCACAAGAGGTCTATTCACTGTCCCCAAGTCCAGAACAAACTATGGGAGGTGCACAGTACTACATAGAGCCATAATTACATGGAACTCTATTCCACATCAGGTAACTGATACAAGCAGCAGAATCAGATTTAAAAAAACAGATAAGAATACACGTTATGGAACAGCAGGGACTGTGAAGAGACACACACAAAGGTACAGACACACACATACATTGTAATATTGTTGTATGGTGGTATTAAACATTGTGCATTGTAGATATGTAGTGGTGTAATAATGTCATATGATGTACGTTTTTATCTTTTGTGTTATATGTAATGTAAGTACCGTAATGTGTTTGAACCCCAGGAAGAGTAGCTGCTGCCTTGGCATGAACTAATAGGTATCCGTAATTAATCCCAGGAAGAGTAGCTGCTGCCTTGGCATGAACTAATAGGTATCCATAATAAATCCCAGGAAGAGTAGCTGCTGCCTTGGCATGAACTAATGGAGATCCATAATAAACCCCAGGAAGAGTAGCCCCTGACTTGGCATGAACTAATAGGTATCCATAATAAATCCCAGGAAGAGTAGCCCCTGACTTGGCATGAACTAATAGGTATCCATAATAAATCCCAGGAAGAGTAGCTGCTGCCTTGGCATGAACTAATAGGTATCCATAATAAATCCCAGGAAGAGTAGCCCCTGACTTGGCATGAACTAATGGAGATCCATAATAAACCCCAGGAAGAGTAGCCCTTGACTGGCATGAACTAATAGGTATCCATAATAAATCCCAGGAAGAGTAGCCCCTGACTTGGCATGAACTAATAGGTATCCGTAATTAATCCTAGGAAGAGTAGCTGCTGCCTTGGCAGGAACTAATAGGGATCCATAATAAACCCCAGGAAGAGTAGCTGCTACCTTGGCATGAACTAATAGGTATCCATAATAAATCCCAGGAAGAGTAGCCCTTGACTGGCATGAACTAATAGGTATCCATAATAAATCCCAGGAAGAGTAGCCCCTGACTTGGCATGAACTAATAGGTATCCATAATAAATCCCAGGAAGAGTAGCTGCTGCCTTGGCAGGAACTAATGGGGATCCATAATAAACCCCAGGAAGAGTAGCTGCTGCCTTGGCAGGAACTACTGGGGATCTATAATACACCCCAGGAAGAGTAGCTGCTGCCTTGGCATGAACTAATAGGTATCCATAATAAACCCCAGGAAGAGTAGCTGCTGCCTTGGTGGGAACTAATGGGGATCCATAATAAACCCCAGGAAGAGTAGCTGCTGCATTGGCAGGAACTAATGGGGATCCCTAATAAATACAAATACTTGCATGCAGTCGTATTACCCAAGCAAAGCACTTGCTGTGCAACTGTGTAACTAACGATGGCCCTGTCCTCACTTAAGGCTACAATTTGGGATCTGAGAATCTGTTCAATGGTCATTCCAATTGTTGATATGCACCTGCATTCTTAATTAAAAAAAATCCTTATGAATTTGCAAGGGGTTACATTTCCCTAGCCCATCCCTTAGCTGTATACCAAAACAAGTGGCAGGGCTACCGTTTTGTTGTTTTTCAAATCCCAGAATGGAACTTTAAGTGCCCCTGTCCTGACTGATGTGCCTTACAGGGGCTGTTAACTCCGTAGAGGAACCCAGCCTCGGGCTAACTGTGTCACGGTAACTGAAAAAGACTACGACTCTTCTTGTAAAGTAGAAAGCTGTGTCACTGTCACTGTGGATAGGGCTGATCCCTGGATAACTTCCTATGTGAAGTCACAGTCGACAGACTCTTAAACACCACTCATATGTCATAATGTACTGCAGACCTACATGTAATAAACTCAGCAAAAAAGAAACGTCCTCTCACTGTCAACTGTATTTATTTTCAGCAAACACAAAAATGTGGCAAATATTTGTATGAACATAACAAGATTCAACAACTGAGACATAAACGGAATAAGTTCCACAGACATGTGACTAACAGAAATGGAATAATGTGTCCCTGAACAAAGGGGAGGGGTGGGGGGGTCAAAATCTAAAGTAACAGTCAGTATATCGTGTGGCCACCAGCGGCATTAAGTACTGCAGTGTATCTCCTCCTCATGGACTGCACCAGATTGGCCAGTTCTTGCTGTGAGATGTTACCTCACTCTTCCACCAAGGCGCCTGCAAGTTCCCGGACATTTCTGGGGGGAATGGCCCTAGCCCTCACCCTCCGATCCAACAGATCCCAGACGTGCTCAATGGGATTGAGATCCGGGCTCTTCGCTGGCCATGGCAGAACACTGACATTCCTGTCTTGCAGGAAATCACGCACAGAACGAGCAGTATGGCTGGTGGCATTGTCTTGCTGGAGGGTCATGTCAGGCTGAGCCTGCAGGAAGGGTACCACATACATGAGGGAGGAGGATGTCTTCCCTGTAACGCACAGTATTGAGATTGCCTGCAATGACAATAAGCTCAGTCCGATGATGCTGTGACACACCGCCCCAGACCATGACGGAAGCTCCACCTCCAAATCGATCCCGCTCCAGAGTACAGGCCTCAGTGTAACACTCATTCCTTCGACGATAAACGCGAATCCGACCATCACAACTGGTGAGACAAAACCGCGACTCCTCAGTGAAGAGCACTTTTTGCCAGTCCTGTCTGGTCCAGCGATGGTGGGTTTGTGCCCATAGGCGACGTTGCTGCCAGTGATGTCTGGTGAGGACCTGCCATACAACAGGCCAACAAGCCCTCAGTCCAGCTTCTCTCAGCCTATTGTGGACAGTCTGAGCACTGATGGATGGATTGTGCGTTCCTGGTGTAACTTGGGCAGTTGTTGTTGCCATCCTGTACCTGTCCCGCAGGTGTGATGTTCGGATGTACTGATCCTGTGCAGGTGTTGTTACACATGGTCTGCCACTGCGAGGACAAGCTGTCCGTCTTGTATCCCTGTAGCGCTGTCTTAGGCGTAATTTTTACAAATTATCTTTGAAAGACAGGGTCCTGAAAAAGGGACGTTTCTGTTTTTTCTGAGTTTATGTGGTGTTATGTCATATGTACTGCAGGCTTGTATCTTAGCAACAACCCATCTCATATGTACTGCAGGTTTGTATCTTAGCAACAACACATCTCATATGTACTGCAGGCTTGTATCTTAGCAACAACACATCTCATATGTACTGCAGGCTTGTATCTTAGCAACAACACTTCTCATATGTACTGCAGGCTTGTATCTTAGCAACAACACTTCTCATATGTACTTCAGGCTTGTATCTTAGCAACAACACATCTCATATGTAGTGTAAATATCTAGCTAATATAGGATGTTTTAGTCACAGTTAATGTACCGTAAACGTCCATCTACATCTATATAATGTGTTTTAAACACAGAGAGCTGAGGGACTGGATGGGCATGCCTGCAACTGCTGCTGTTTGCTTTAGAATTTAAACAAATAAAAGAATGACTGAAGTTTAAGGAAGAAAACCACAACTTTAACCAACACGATAGAGAAACAGTTTGTCTATCATATACTGTGTTGCACTAGAATCTGGCCAGGAGATTTAAGGTGACTTAGAAAAGAAGATCCAACTCACAGAAATCCTTTCTAAGACACACCACGAACCAACCATGCAAACCATCTGAGACTGTCGCTGCAGCTCTAAACAAGGTTCTTTATGTGTGTGTGTGTGTGCAGACAAGGAGAATCCTGGGTAATAGCTAAGCTGTTCTCTAGTCGCCACAGTGCAACAAAAAAGACAAGAAAAAAATAGCATTTGAAAAGAAGTGGGTAAACTGTGTAATTCACTTGTCTTCAGGGCTGGAGGGCTGAGGTATCCATGACAGGCTAATAAGGCTGTTGTCCAAATGGAACTCTAGTCCTTACATTCTAAACTACTTCTGATCAGAGCCCTATGGGCCTGGGTCATAAGTAGTGCACTATATAGTACATGCGGTGCAATTTGGGACAGAGCCTAAGAGAGTGGCCAGTCAGTTGCTCTATTCAGCTCTAAATGGAGAGGAGGAGAGACAAAAAGGAAGAGGAGGAGGAGGAGGAGGAGGAGAAAAGTGGAGATAGAGGAGACAGAGAGATTGGCGGTCAGATTGCCCTTAGGCTTCGGAGTTTTCCTATTGTGTCAGAGTTTGGGGAATCCCCAGTCTTACCTGTTGAGCCGGTCCCAGGGAGGGAAAGGTAGGGAGTTTACATGGATAAGAAGGAAATGAAAGTTGTGACGTAATAAATAGGAGCTGTAGGGACAGATACTGTTGGCCAGTGGAATGGGTAGATCTAAAGTACAAACAATGTGATTGGAAACACGCTTTGCCAGTGACTTAAAAATAAACCCAACTCTGGAGAGAAAGCATTCAACAAGGGTCAAGAGATGAGGATGGGATAACATTTGATGTTCATTCTAAAAGCTGGAGATGCAATATAGTAATTAGATATTTAGCTAAATATGGTGCAATATTTGTTCAATATTGTGCTCGGTCCCTGACATAAAATAAAGAACCTAAAATAAAGAAACCAGTGCTTGGAGCCTACTGAAGACGGCTTAGCATGTATTGTAGCAGTTAGCTACGTGTGAAGTATTGTAATGTAGCAGTTAGCTACGTGTGAAGTATTGTAATGTAGCAGTTATGTACGTGTGAAATATTGTAATGTAGCAGTTATGTACGTGTGACGTATTGTAATGTAGCAGTTATGTACGTGTGAAGTATTGTAATGTAGCAGTTATGTACGTGTGAAGTATTGTAATGTAGCATTTATGTACGTGTGAAGTATTGTAATGTAGCAGTTATGTACGTGTGAAGTATTGTAATGTAGCAGTTATGTACGTGTGAAGTATTGTAATGTAGCAGTTATGTACGTGTGAAGTATTGTATTGCAGCAGTTAGCTACGTGTGAAGTATTGTAATGTAGCAGTTATGTACGTGTGAAGTATTGTAATGTATCAGTTATGTACGTGTGAAGTATTGTAATGTAGCAGTTATGTACGTGTGAAGTATTGTATTGCAGCAGTTAGCTACGTGTGAAGTATTGTTGCAGTTATGTACGTGTGAAGTATTGTAATGTAGCAGTTATGTACGTGTGAAGTATTGTAATGTAGCAGTTATGTACGTGTGAAGTATTGTAATGTAGCAGTTATGTACGTGTGAAGTATTGTAATGTAGCAGTTATGTACGTGTGAAGTATTGTATTGCAGCAGTTAGCTACGTGTGAAGTATTGTTGCAGTTAGCTATGTGTGAAGTATTGTAATGTAGCAGTTATGTACGTGTGAAGTATTGTAATGTAGCAGTTATGTACGTGTGAAGTATTGTAATGTAGCAGTTATGTACGTGTGAAGTATTGTAATGTAGCAGTTGTGTGAAGTATTTGTAATGTAGCAGTTAACTACATGTGAGTATTGTAATGTAGCAGTTAACTACATGTGAAGTATTGTATTGTAGCAGTTAGCTATGTGTGAAGTATTGTAATGTAGCAGTTAGCTATGTGTGAGGTATTGTAATGTAGCAGTTAGCTACGTGTGAAGTATTGTAATGTAGCAGTTAGGTAGGGCGGGGAGGCTTGTATTGTTGCAGTTAGCTATGTGTGAAGTATTGTATCGTGGCAGTTAGCTATGTGTGAAGTATTGTATTGTATCAGTTAGTATTGGCATGTCTCCTTTAGTATAATTTATTGAGTAAATAGCAAGTGCTGTTATCTGGACCGTAAACACATGGTCAACCCTGTGTGTGTGTGAGAGAGAGCTGAACACTGGAGGGAATTAAAATGACCAACCTTTGAAAGTGAAGCTCACTTTACTTAATCAGTTTGATTCTCACATTTCCCATTGATCAAGGAAGCTTACGTAACTGGCCCAATTATTTTTGTGCGGTGATAAAGGAGGCCAACTACCACCACGGATATGTGATGTGCTTTCCTATAACAACATCCACAAAGAAATACTGTGCATTCATCTTCTTGACTTTCGTCAATAATTGATCGTGTTATTATTGTTCAACCATTTCAATAACAGTCAGATAAACACAATTGGTCAGATAAAAATGTGAAAAAAGTGTAAATCATTAACATAGCAAGCACAATACTTAATTAAGCAAGAAAACTACTTAATCTCTTTACATACATTATCAACTCTGCTCCATAGCTATTAAAAAGGTCCTAGAGGCTCTAGGTTTCCCAAACGACGTTGGTAGAGACAGTCAGGATGACCCCACTGACGTTGGTAGAGACAGTCTGGATGACCCCACTGACGTTGGTAGAGCCAGTCTGGATGACCCCACTGACGTTGGTAGAGCCAGTCAGGATGACCCCACTGACGTTGGTAGAGACAGTCTGGATGACCCCATTGACGTTGGTAGAGACAGTCAGGATGACCCCACTGACGTTGGTAGAGCCAGTCTGGATGACCCCATTGACGTTGGTAGAGACAGTCAGGATGACCCCACTGACGTTGGTAGAGCCAGTCTGGATGACCCCATTGACGTTGGTAGAGACAGTCAGGATGACCCCACTGACGTTGGTAGAGCCAGTCTGGATGACCCCATTGACGTTGGTAGAGCCAGTCTGGATGACCCCACTGACGTTGGTAGAGCCAGTCAGGATGACCCCACTGACGTTGGTAGAGCCAGTCTGGATGACCCCATTGACGTTGGTAGAGCCAGTCTGGATGACCCCACTGACGTTGGTAGAGACAGTCAGGATGACCCCACTGACGTTGGTAGAGACAGTCTGGATGACCCCATTGACGTTGGTAGAGACAGTCAGGATGACCCCACTGACGTTGGTAGAGCCAGTCTGGATGACCCCATTGACGTTGGTAGAGACAGTCAGGATGACCCCACTGACGTTGGTAGAGCCAGCCTGGATGACCCCATTGACGTTGGTAGAGACAGTCAGGATGACCCCACTGACGTTGGTAGAGCCAGTCTGGATGACCCCATTGACGTTGGTAGAGCCAGTCTGGATGACCCCACTGACGTTGGTAGAGCCAGTCAGGATGACCCCACTGACGTTGGTAGAGCCAGCCTGGATGACCCCACTGACGTTGGTAGAGCCAGTCTGGATGACCCCACTGACGTTGGTAGAGACGGTCAGGATGACCCCACTGACGTTGGTAGAGACAGTCAGGATGACCCCACTGACGTTGGTAGAGACAGTCTGGATGACCCCACTGACGTTGGTAGAGACAGTCTGGATGACCCCACTGACGTTGGTAAAGACAGTCTGGATGACCCCACTGACGTTGGTAGAGACAGTCAGGATGACCCCACTGACGTTGGTAGAGCCAGTCTGGATGACCCCACTGACGTTGGTAGAGCCAGTCTGGATGACCTCACTGACGTTGGTAGAGACAGTCTGGATGACCCCACTGACGTTGGTAGAGCCAGTCAGGATGACCTCACTGACATTGGTAGAGACAGTCAGGATGACCCCACTGACGTTGGTAGAGACAGTCAGGATGACCCCACTGACGTTGGTAGAGACAGTCAGGATGACCCCACTGACGTTGGTAGAGACATTCAGGATGCCATGGAGATGGAGGAGTGTTGTCTGGCTATGTTGGACGTGTTCTAGTTGTAATTTGTGTATATTTGTATTATATTGTATTTTTGTTGTCTGGCTAGGAGACGTGTTGTGTTGTCTGGCTATGGTAGAGAGATAGGAGACGTGTTGTGTTGTCTGGGTATGGTAGAGAGATAGGAGACGTGTTGTGTTGTCTGGGTATGGTAGAGAGATAGGAGACGTGTTGTGTTGTCTGGGTATGGTAGAGAGATAGGAGACGTGTTGTGTTGTCTGGCTATGGTAGAGAGATAGGAGCCGTGTTGTGTTGTCTGGCTATGGTAGAGAGATAGGAGACGTGTTGTGTTGTCTGGGTATGGTAGAGAGATAGGAGACGTGTTGTGTTGTCTGGGTATGGAAGAGAGATAGGAGACGTGTTGTGTTGTCTGGGTTTGGTAGAGAGATAGGAGACGTGTTGTGTTGTCTGGGTATGGAAGAGAGATAGGAGACGTGTTGTGTTGTCTGGGTAATGCAGAGAGATAGGAGACGTGTTGTGTTGTCTGGGTATGGTAGAGAGATAGGAGACGTGTTGTGTTATCTGGGTAATGCAGAGAGATAGGAGACGTGTTGTGTTGCCTGGGTATGGTAGAGAGATAGGAGACGTGTTGTGTTGTCTGGGTATGGTAGAGAGATAGGAGAAGTGTTGTGTTGTCTGGGTAATGCAGAGAGATAGGAGACGTGTTGTGTTGTCTGGGTATGGAAGAGAGATAGGAGACGTGTTGTGTTGTCTGGGTAATGCAGAGAGATAGGAGACGTGTTGTGTTGCCTGGGTATGGTAGAGAGATAGGAGACGTGTTGTGTTGTCTGGGTAATGCAGAGAGATAGGAGACGTGTTGTGTTGCCTGGGTATGGTAGAGAGATAGGAGACGTGTTGTGTTGTCTGGGTATGGCAGAGAGATAGGAGACGTGTTGTGTTGTCTGGGTATGGAAGAGAGATAGGAGACGTGTTGTGTCGCCTGGGTATGGTAGAGAGATAGGAGACGTGTTGTGTTGTCTGGCTATGGTAGAGAGATAGGAGACGTGTTGTGTTGTCTGGGTATGGTAGAGAGATAGGAGACGTGTTGTGTTGTCTGGGTATGGTAGAGAGATAGGAGACGTGTTGTGTTGTCTGGGTATGGTAGAGAGATAGGAGACGTGTTGTGTTGTCTGGCTATGGTAGAGAGATAGGAGACGTGTTGTGTTGCCTGGGTATGGTAGAGAGATAGGAGACGTGTTGTGTTGTCTGGCTATGGTAGAGAGATAGGAGACGTGTTGTGTTGCCTGGGTATGGTAGAGAGATAGGAGACGTGTTGTGTTGTCTGGGTATGGAAGAGAGATAGGAGACGTGTTGTGTTGTCTGGGTAATGCAGAGAGATAGGAGACGTGTTGTGTTGCCTGGGTATGGTAGAGAGATAGGAGACGTGTTGTGTTGTCTGGGTAATGCAGAGAGATAGGAGACGTGTTGTGTTGCCTGGGTATGGTAGAGAGATAGGAGACGTGTTGTGTTGTCTGGGTATGGCAGAGAGATAGGAGACGTGTTGTGTTGTCTGGATATGGAAGAGAGATAGGAGACGTGTTGTGTTGCCTGGGTATGGTAGAGAGATAGGAGACGTGTTGTGTTGTCTGGCTATGGTAGAGAGATAGGAGACGTGTTGTGTTGTCTGGGTATGGTAGAGAGATAGGAGACGTGTTGTGTTGTCTGGGTATGGTAGAGAGATAGGAGACGTGTTGTGTTGCCTGGGTATGGTAGAGAGATAGGAGACGTGTTGTGTTGTCTGGCTATGGTAGAGAGATAGGAGACGTGTTGTGTTGTCTGGGTATGGTAGAGAGATAGGAGACGTGTTGTGTTGTCTGGGTATGGAAGAGAGATAGGAGACGTGTTGTGTTGTCTGGGTAATGCAGAGAGATAGGAGACGTGTTGTGTTGCCTGGGTATGGTAGAGAGATGGGAGACGTGTTGTGTTGTCTGGGTAATGCAGAGAGATAGGAGACGTGTTGTGTTGCCTGGGTATGGTAGAGAGATAGGAGACGTGTTGTGTTGTCTGGCTATGGCAGAGTGATAGGAGACGTGTTGTGTTGTCTGGGTATGGAAGAGAGATAGGAGACGTGTTGTGTTGTCTGGGTATGGTAGAGAGATAGGAGACGTGTTGTGTTGTCTGGCTATGGTAGAGAGATAGGAGACGTGTTGTGTTGTCTGGGTATGGTAGAGAGATAGGAGACGTGTTGTGTTGTCTGGCTATGGTAGAGAGATAGGAGACGTGTTGTGTTGTCTGACTATGGTAGAGAGATAGGAGACGTGTTGTGTTGTCTGGGTATGGTAGAGAGATAGGAGACGTGTTGTGTTGTCTGGCTATGGTAGAGAGATAGGAGACGTGTTGTGTTGTCTGGGTATGGTAGAGAGATAGGAGACGTGTTGTGTTGTCTGGGTAATGCAGAGAGATAGGAGACGTGTTGTGTTGCCTGGGTATGGTAGTGAGATAGGAGACGTGTTGTGTTGTCTGGCTATGGTAGAGAGATAGGAGACGTGTTGTGTTGTCTGGGTATGGAAGAGAGATAGGAGACGTGTTGTGTTGTCTGGGTAATGCAGAGAGATAGGAGACGTGTTGTGTTGTCTGGGTATGGTAGAGAGATAGGAGACGTGTTGTGTTGTCTGGGTATGGTAGAGAGATAGGAGACGTGTTGTGTTGTCTGGGTATGGTAGAGAGATAGGAGACGTGTTGTGTTGCCTGTCTAAGTTATGGAGCCATCTGGGGTATTGTGACTGTCCCCGCTGAGCTGCTCCTATCACACTGTTACCTCATACTGCTGCTTCACACTGATCGAGAATCAGGTCCCCCCTCTTTATTCATTATGATTTAAAGGCTAAACTGATCCTAGATCAGCACTCCTCCTTTCAGATACTGTGAATAAGGGCCTAGGCATGCGGAGCTGCTCCTATCCCACTGATCTCAGACCAGGCATGGGGTTCTGGTAGTGGTTGGTACCGACAGACTGACAGACACTGGGCTGACTCCATCGGGTTATTGTTTAAACCAAAACGTCCCCTATATTGTTTCTAATTAGGGATATTTACAAATGGAAAACATTTCTTAACATTTAAACTACAATTTTAATATTACAAATTCCATGTGAATTCGCAATGCAGCTGTGCTGCTAACAGCAACGGTTTGGGTCTCAAGGTGTGTCCCTTTCAGACGGTGAAGCATTGCACCTTTACCAACATTACTGTACCTCAGTTCCACCTCACAAAGCTTGTATTTCCGTCTCATTTAACTTCTCAAAGTATTGTCATACTGTTGCTTGCCTTTCTCTGCCATTTTTCCAACTGTTAACGACCTATAAATCGAGTAGACTCCCAAATAATTGATTCCTCGACTCCTTGCACGTCGACTCCCAATTCTGAGAGTCAAGATTCGATTCCGCTAGGAATCTACTCCTAAGATTCAGTATTTTTGGAACAGAGGAGACTGATTAGTTGCCGTACTTCCGAGAACACAAACATAACGAGGGGCATAGCAACGAGCTAGCGAGGGACGGAGAGAGAATGGAGGCCTATCAGTATAGACAGGTCAGCCACCAGGCAGACAGTCAGAACCGTGTACTAGGCCTATCTATCAGTATAGGCAGGTCAGCCACCAGGCAGACAGTCAGAACCGTGTACTAGGTCTATCTATCAGTATAGGCAGGTCAGCCACCAGGCAGACAGTCAGAACCGTGTACTAGGCCTATCGATCAGTATAGGCAGGTCAGCCACCAGACAGACAGTCAGAACCGTGTACTAGGTCTATCTATCAGTATAGGCAGGTCAGCCACCAGGCAGACAGTCAGAACCGTGTACTAGGCCTATCTATCAGTATAGGCAGGTCAGCCACCAGACAGACAGTCAGAACCGTGTACTAGGCCTATCTATCAGTATAGGCAGGTCAGCCACCAGACAGACAGTCAGAACCGTGTACTAGGTCTATCTATCAGTATAGGCAGGTCAGCCACCAGGCAGACAGTCAGAACCGTGTACTAGGCCTATCTATCAGTATAGGCAGGTCAGCCACCAGACAGACAGTCAGAACCGTGTACTAGGCCTATCTATCAGTATAGGCAGGTCAGCCACCAGACAGACAGTCAGAACCGTGTACTAGGCCTATCTATCAGTATAGGCAGGTCAGCCACCAGACAGACAGTCAGAACCGTGTACTAGGTCTATCTATCAGTATAGGCAGGTCAGCCACCAGGCAGACAGTCAGAACCGTGTACTAGGTCTATATATCAGTACAGACAGGTCAGCCACCAGGCAGACAGTCAGAACCGTGTACTAGGTCTATCTATCAGTATAGGCAGGTCAGCCACCAGGCAGACAGTCAGAACCGTGTACTAGGTCTATCTATCAGTATAGGCAGGTCAGCCACCAGGCAGACAGTCAGAACCGTATACTAGGTCTATCTATCAGTATAGGCAGGTCAGCCACCAGACAACCTAGCTATCGGCAATCAAAAGCTGTATCTCGCAATGCAATATCTTGCAATTTCTTGGCTTGCAATGTCTCGCAACTTCAGTAAAGCAGGGCCTATCATCACTGAATAGGCTAGGACATTCTACAAGAAACCGAGCGAAGACTGTACAACAGGCCAAAGACTGAACACACACTGGCATCATTAGCAAAAATAAATAGTAGGTGAGCCAGTGAGAGAGAGAGAGAGGAGGGGGCAGGCAGAAAGACTGTCTTGGTAATCTGTATGCGCAAAGTCTTTTCTTGCATGCCTTGCAAATTTACCAAAGTTCGCCTCTTCCTCTCTGGTTTTATTTAAATGACAACTTTCCCCAGGCCTTTGTAGCCTATCGTCTAGCTAGGCTATAACACAGAAAATAATAGGTTTCCCCAGGCCTTTATAGACTATCGTCTAGCTAGGCTATAACACAGAAAATAATAGGTTTCCCCAGGCCTTTATAGACTATCGTCTAGCTAGGCTATAACACAGAAAATAATAGGTTTCCCCAGGCCTTTATAGACTATCGTCTAGCTAGGCTATAACACAGAAAATAATAGGTTTCCCCAGGCCTTTATAGACTATCGTCTAGCTAGGCTATAACACAGAAAATAATAGGTTTCCCCAGGCCTTTATAGACTATCGTCTAGCTAGGCTATAACACCAGAAAATAATTTTGTGGGAAAAAACCTTTTCGTAAGGTTAAGGATCCCAACTTGGTTTAAACGTTCACACCTCTATTTCTAATACAGCCATTTCTAATGTCAGTACACAATGAGGGACTAACTTAGATGATAGGAAAGCAACCCGACCACCCTGTCTCTCTCTCCTCCTTCCATCTTTCTCCTCCACCACCTTCCCTCTCTCTTTGTCCTGTACCACCTTCCCTCTCTCTTTGTCCTGCACCACCTTCCCTCTCTCTTTGTCCTCCACCACCTTCCCTCTCTCTTGTCCTCCACCACCTTCCCTCTCTCTTTGTCCTGCACCACCTTCCCTCTCTCTTGTCCTCCACCACCTTCCCTCTCTCTTTGTCCTGCACCACCTTCCCTCTCTCTTTGTCCTCCACCACCTTCCCTCTCTCTTTGTCCTGCACCACCTTCCCTCTCTCTTTGTCCTGCACCACCTTCCCTCTCTCTTTGTCCTGCACCACCTTCCCTCTCTCTTTGTCCTGCACCACCTTCCCTCTCTCTTTCTCCTCCACCACCTTCCCTCTCTCTTTGTCCTGCACCACCTTCCCTCTCTCTTGTCCTCCACCACCTTCCCTCTCTCTTTGTCCTGTACCACCTTCCCTCTCTCTTTGTCCTGCACCACCTTCCCTCTCTCTTTGTCCTGCACCACCTTCCCTCTCTCTTTGTCCTGCACCACCTTCCCTCTCTCTTTGTCCTGTACCACCTTCCCTCTCTCTTTGTCCTGTACCACCTTCCCTCTCTCTTTGTCCTGCACCACCTTCCCTCTCTCTTTGTCCTCCACCACCTTCCCTCTCTCTTGTCCTCCACCACCTTCCCTCTCTCTTTGTCCTGCACCACCTTCCCTCTCTCTTGTCCTCCACCACCTTCCCTCTCTCTTTGTCCTGCACCACCTTCCCTCTCTCTTTGTCCTCCACCACCTTCCCTCTCTCTTTGTCCTGCACCACCTTCCCTCTCTCTTTGTCCTGCACCACCTTCCCTCTCTCTTTGTCCTGCACCACCTTCCCTCTCTCTTTGTCCTGCACCACCTTCCCTCTCTCTTTCTCCTCCACCACCTTCCCTCTCTCTTTGTCCTGCACCACCTTCCCTCTCTCTTGTCCTCCACCACCTTCCCTCTCTCTTTGTCCTGTACCACCTTCCCTCTCTCTTTGTCTTGCACCACCTTCCCTCTCTCTTTGTCCTGCACCATCTTCCCTCTCTCTTTGTCCTGCACCACCTTCCCTCTCCTCCCTCTCTATTTTCCTCCCACTCCCCCTCTCTCTCTTCCACAACCACCTCTTCTCCGGGTTATTTTTCCTCCACCACTTCGGCCATCTGCAGCACCCCAGCTGCCCTGCTGAATTACAGGGCTCAGAGTCTCCGCCTACACAGATGGCTCTCTACAGTGGTCTGCCTAAACAAATTACTGTGTACACCTCTGACCCACTTCACCTTGAAATACACTTCTACTGTTCCAGTTCCCTGTGTGTGTGTGTGTGTGTGTGTGTGTGTGTGTGTGGTTGTGTGTGTGTGTGGTTGTGTGTGTGTGTGTGTGTGTGTGTGTGTGTGTGTGTGTGTGTGTGTGTGTGTGTGTGTGTGTGTGTGTGTGTGTGTGTGGTTGTGGTTTGTGGTTGTGGTGTGTGGTTGTGGTGTGTGGTTGTGTGTGTGTGTGTGTGTGGTTGTGGTGTGTGTGTGTGTGTGTGTGTGTGTGTGTGTGTGTGTGTGTGTGTGTGTGTGTGTGGAGAGCACTGTTACCGTTCCTAGACTAGAGGAGAAACACAGACCACTTGTGAGCATCAGGTAATTCAACCTTCAGTAAAGATGCAGAGGCGAGGGGAGTGTGTGTGTGTGTTGGGAGGTGAGAGAGAGGAAGGTGAGCGCTGGCTGGCTTCTCTTACATGATACATTATGTATGGTAGCTTTTATACACACACACACATACACACAGCCAAGTAGATCTATAAGGGGATCACAGTCTTTCCTACAGTACTAACAAGGACACTATTTCCTACAGTACTAACAAGGACACTATTTCCTAAAGTACTAACAAGGACACTATTTCCTAAAGTACTAACAAGGACACTATTTCCTACAGTACTAACAAGGACACTATTTCCCACAGTACTAACAAGGACACTATTTCCCACAGTACTAACAAGGACACTATTTCCTACAGTACTAACAAGGACACTATTTCCTACAGTACTAACAAGGACACTATTTCCTACAGTACTAACAAGGACACTATTTCCTACAGTACTAACAAGGACACTATTTCCCACAGTACTAACAAGGACACTATTTCCCACAGTACTAACAAGGACACTATTTCCCACAGTACTAACAAGGACACTATTTCCTAAAGTACTAACAAGGACACTATTTCCTACAGTACTAACAAGGACACTATTTCCCACAGTACTAACAAGGACACTATTTCCTACAGTACTAACAAGGACACTATTTCCCACAGTACTAACAAGGACACTATTTCCTAAAGTACTAACAAGGACACTATTTCCTACAGTACTAACAAGGACACTATTTCCCACAGTACTAACAAGGACACTATTTCCCACAGTACTAACAAGGACACTATTTCCTAAAGTACTAACAAGGACACTATTTCCTACAGTACTAACAAGGACACTATTTCCCACAGTACTAACAAGGACACTATTTCCCACAGTACTAACAAGGACACTATTTCCTACAGTACTAACAAGGACACTATTTCCTACAGTACTAACAAGGACACTATTTCCTACAGTACTAACAAGGACACTATTTCCTACAGTACTAACAAGGACACTATTTCCCACAGTACTAACAAGGACACTATTTCCCACAGTACTAACAAGGACACTATTTCCCACAGTACTAACAAGGACACTATTTCCTAAAGTACTAACAAGGACACTATTTCCTACAGTACTAACAAGGACACTATTTCCCACAGTACTAACAAGGACACTATTTCCTAAAGTACTAACAAGGACACTATTTCCTACAGTACTAACAAGGACACTATTTCCCACAGTACTAACAAGGACACTATTTCCCACAGTACTAACAAGGACACTATTTCCTAAAGTACTAACAAGGACACTATTTCCTACAGTACTAACAAGGACACTATTTCCCACAGTACTAACAAGGACACTATTTCCCACAGTACTAACAAGGACACTATTTCCTACAGTACTAACAAGGACACTATTTCCCACAGTACTAACAAGGACACTATTTCCTACAGTACTAACAAGGACACTATTTCCTACAGTACTAACAAGGACACTATTTCCCACAGTACTAACAAGGACACTATTTCCCACAGTACTAACAAGGACACTATTTCCCACAGTACTAACAAGGACACTATTTCCCACAGTACTAACAAGGACACTATTTCCTACAGTACTAACAAGGACACTATTTCCCACAGTACTAACAAGGACACTATTTCCCACAGTACTAACAAGGACACTATTTCCCACAGTACTAACAAGGACACTATTTCCTAAAGTACTAACAAGGACACTATTTCCTAAAGTACTAACAAGGACACTATTTCCCACAGTACTAACAAGGACACTATTTCCCACAGTACTAACAAGGACACTATTTCCCACAGTACTAACAAGGACACTATTTCCTACAGTACTAACAAGGACACTATTTCCTACAGTACTAACAAGGACACTATTTCCTACAGTACTAACAAGGACACTATTTCCAGCGTTCCAGGTTTCTTCCATTTTGAATTCCTTTCTCCTCCATCAAAACAAACACTAGTCCTGGACATGTTACAGTACTCTACTAGACAATACTTCCTGGGCCCCAAGAGAGTCTCTCTCTCTCTCTCTCTCTCTCTCTCTCTCTCTCTCTCTCTCTCTCTCTCTCTCTGTCTCTTCTTCCCTGGTTAAAAGCTTTCATAGCATCACAAGATTCAACAACAAAATTGACCGTGGAAGTGCTCTAATAATCTGTTTTTGAAAATTGTGAGTGAATCTTTCTGAGAAATCTCCAATGGTCACACCAAATGTGATGTTCTAAATAAAAATGGCCAGGAAGGTAGGAAAGTGACATTTAATTCAATAATTGAAAGAAAGTGCAACATGTCTGGTCTGTTCAAGTCAAATAAGGAAGAGAGGGTGTGTGTGACTTTCTCACCAGTCAGTTGCAATTAATAATAATAACTTTTTTGACACATTTTTTTTAATTGAGAGCTTAAACTTTTCTTTAATAATTTTCACTTGTCTGACCGCTTGCATGATGATGAGTTTCTCACACGGCTGGCCTATCTGGGTGATGCTTTTTCTCACCTGAATGATCTGAATCTAGGATTACAGGGACTCTCCACAACTATATTCAATGTGCGGGACAAAATTGAGGTTATGATTAAGAAGTTGGAGCTCTTCTCTCTCTGCATTAACAAGGACAACACACAGGTCTTTCTATCATTGTATGATTTTTGGTGTGCAAATGAACAAGCTTACAGACAATGTCAAATGTGATATAGCGAAGCACCTGAGTGAGTTCGGTGCACAATTACGCAGGTACTTTACCGAAACAGATGACACAAACAACTGGATTCGTTATCCATTTCATGCCTTGCCTTCAGTCCACTTACTGATATCTGAACAAGAGAGCCTCAATGAAATTGCAACAAGCGGTTTTGTGAAAATTGAATTTAAATCAGAAGCCACTGCCAGATTTCTGGATTGGGCTGCGTTCAGAGTATCCTGCCTTGGCAAATCGCACTGTTAAGACACTGATGCCCTTTGCAACCACGTACCTATGTGAGAGTGGATTCTTGGCCCTCAATAGCATGAAAACTAAAAACAGGCACAGACTGTGTGTGGAAAATGATTTAAGACAGAGAGTCTCTCCAATAAAACCCAACATTGCAGAGTTATGTGCATCCTTTCAAGCACACCCTTCTTATTAACCTGTGGTGAGTTATTCACAATTTTCGATGAACAAATAAGGGCTTACAATGAAAAAAAATAACATTTGAGAGTGCGCTGACCCTGGTGCTAGAGGGGGTACACAGCTGGAGGGTTAATGTTTGTAGGGGTACGGGACTGTAAAAAGTTTGGGAACCACTGCACTAGGCTATACAACGCACTAGGCTATACACCGCACTAGGCTATACACCGCACTAGGCTATACACCTCACTAGGCTATACACCGCACTAGGCTATACCCCGCACTAGGCTATACACCGCACTAGGCTATACACCTCACTAGGCTATACACCGCACTAGGCTATACCCCGCACTAGGCTATACACCGCACTAGGCTATACACCTCACTAGGCTATACACCACACTAGGCTATACACCGCACTAGGCTATACACCTCACTAGGCTATACACCGCACTAGGCTATACACCGCACTAGGCTATACACCTCACTAGGCTATACACCGCACTAGGCTATACACCGCACTAGGCTATACACCTCAGTAGGCTATACACCACACTAGGCTATACACCGCACTAGGCTATACACCTCAGTAGGCTATACACCGCACTAGGCTATACACCGCACTAGGCTATACACCGCACTAGGCTATACACCGCACTAGGCTATACACCTCAGTAGGCTATACACCGCACTAGGCTATACACCGCACTAGGCTATACACCTCAGTGGGCTATACACCGCACTAGGCTATACACCGCACTAGGCTATACACCTCAGTAGGCTATACACCGCACTAGGCTATACACCGCACTAGGCTATACACCGCACTAGGCTATACACCTCACTAGGCTATACACCGCACTAGGCTATACACCGCACTAGGCTATACACCTCACTAGGCTATACACCGCACTAGGCTATACACCTCACTAGGCTATACACCTCAGTAGGCTATACACCTCAGTAGGCTATACACCGCACTAGGCTATACACCGCACTAGGCTATACACCTCACTAGGCTATACACCTCACTAGGCTATACACCGCACTAGGCTATACACCTCACTAGGCTATACACCTCACTAGGCTATACACCGCACTAGGCTATACACCGCACTAGGCTATACACCGCACTAGGCTATACACCGCACTAGGCTATACACCGCACTAGGCTATACACTGCCAGTAAGTAAAATAAAACAACCTAGGCATTAAGTCTGATGAGAATTATAATGATGCACATCAATCAATTAAATCCAAGGGGGATTTAAAAACACTGATTCAAATGGATGAATAGGTCAAATAAACCTGTCTATCCTATTACACATGGCAGATTTAGTTACCATAATCCTAATAGGTTAACAGCAAAATTGAATTCTGGGTGTGAGAACAGACCTGGGTTCAAACACTATTTGGAATCTGTCAATTACTTTGAGCAATTGCTTTATCCTGCCTGGAGTTCCAGATTTGCAGTTTTGATACTTTTCTAATGGTTCCGTGGCAACAGGCAAGCTCAATCAAGCACAGATAAATTATTTGACATGATTTCAAATAGTATTTGAACCCGGGTCTAGTCGAAGAGCGAGGGGGGTTGAAGTGCTCGGCCATAATTACATGTGAAATATATGACTCCCTCAACCTCACCTTGCCCTCCAATAGCCTCAATATGTTACAGATCTTTAACTGACTCTCATCCTCACCTGGCCCTCCAATAGCCTCAATATGTTACAGATCTTTAACTGACTCTCATCCTCACCTGGCCCTCCAATAGCCTCAATATGTTACAGATCTTTAACTGACTCCCTCATCCTCACCTGGCCCTCCAATAGCCTCAATATGTTACAGATCTTTAACTGACTCCCTCATCCTCACCTGGTCCTCCACTAGACGTTTGAACTGCCACTGGAGAGGAGAGGGACAGAAAACTAGGACCACTGCTAGGCTACATGGTGAAATGTCACTCTGGTTAGTGCACTTTAAAGCTGGGATCTGTACATGGTGAAACTGCCACGTGTGTTTGAGATATTACAACAACAACACAGTTTTATCCCTCTGACATCATTGAACGCGTCATAGAAGAGCAGAGCTGTCTCTTTACATACATGTACATATTACCTCAATGACCTCAACACCGGTGCCCCCGCACACCAGTACCCCATGTATATAGACTCCACATTGACTCTGTACCAGTACCCCCTGTATATAGACTCCACATTGACTCTGTACCTGTAACCCCTGTATATAGACTCCACATTGACTCTGTACCGGTACCCCATGTATATAGACTCCACATTGACTCTGTACCGGTAACCCCTGTATATAGCCTCCACATTGACTCTGTACCGGTACCCCCTGTATATAGCCTCCACATTGACTCTGTACCGGTACCCCATGTATATAGCCTCCACATTGACTCTGTACCGGTACCCCCTGTATATAGCCTCCACATTGACTCTGTACCGGTACCCCCTGTATATAGCCTCCACATTGACTCTGTACCGGTACCCCCTGTATATAGCCTCCACATTGACTCTGTACCGGTACCCCCTGTAAATAGCCTCCACATTGACTCTGTACCGGTACCCCCTGTATATAGCCTCCACATTGACTCTGTACCGGTACCCCCTGTATATAGCCTCCACATTGACTCTGTACCGGTACCCCCTGTATATAGCCTCCACATTGACTCTGTACCGGTACCCCCTGTATATAGCCTCCACATTGACTCTGTACCGGTACCCCCTGTATATAGCCTTGCTATTGTTATTTTACTGCTGCTCTCAAATTATTTGTTACTTTTATTTATCTAGTTTTTACTTAAAACTTATTTTCCTTAAAACTGCATTGTTGGTTAAAGGGCTTGCAAGTAAGCATTTCACAGTAAAATACCTGTTGTATTCAGCGCATGTGACAAATAACATTTGATTTGATTTTAGTAGTGAGATTGTTATTTACCACGATGCTGATGCCCTTCTCCATTTCATCAACAAAACAAAAACAATTACAAATGCGCTGGGGGTGAACAGTGGTGCTGTTTCACCTGATGCTGACTGAACAGTGGTGCTGTTTCACCTGATGCTGACTGAACAGTGGTGCTGTTTCACCTGATGCTGACTGAAAAGTGGTGCTGTTTCACCTGATGCTGACTGAACAGTGGTGCTGTTTCACCTGATGCTGACTGAACAGTGGTGCTGTTTCACCTGATGCTGACTGAACAGAGGTGCTGTTTCACCTGATGCTGACTGAACAGTGGTGCTGTTTCACCTGATGCTGACTGAACAGTGGTGCTGTTCAGTCAGTTTCACCTGATGCTGACTTTACAGAGGTGCCGTTTCACCTGATGCTGACTGAACAGTGGTGCTGTTTCACCTGATGCTGACTGAACAGAGGTGCTGTTTCACCTGATGCTGACTGAACAGTGGTGCTGTTTCACCTGATGCTGACTGAACAGTGGTGCTGTTTCACCTGATGCTGACTGAACAGTGGTGCTGTTTCACCTGATGCTGACTTTACAGAGGTGCTGTTTCACCTGATGCTGACTGAACAGAGGTGCTGTTTCACCTGATGCTGACTGAACAGAGGTGCTGTTTCACCTGATGCTGACTGAACAGTGGTGCTGTTTCACCTGATGCTGACTGAACAGAGGTGCTGTTTCACCTGATGCTGACTGAACAGAGGTGCTGTTGTATTTGGCGCAAATTTGTTTGATTTGATTCTAGTAGCACTTTACTATCTGAGGGAATGATATTCTGTTCAGGGAAATGAGCAGGAAAGACCACTTGACTTAATAAATGGAGATGTTGCTTGTCAAACTGCCATTTGGAGAAAAAGCTCTGGGCTCTGATGGGAGAAAGGAAATCTTATCAGGGTGAAGACCACAGACAGACAGCAGCCGAGCTGTGGTGTGAGGGATTCACCCTGCTGTAGTTTACAGGCTCACTAAGACAGGAGTAGATCTAACAGAGAAACATCTTTATTAAGGCACATCTGATGTTTTCATGTCGGCCATAGATAAGTCTTGCTGAATCCTGTTGATGTGTTAACAATTGTGCATCCCAAATAGCACCCTATCTGCCTATCTAGTGCACTACTTTAGACCAGGGCCCTATGGGAAGTAGGGCCCTATGGGCTCTGGTCAAAAGTAATGGATTAAATAGGGAATAGGGTGCCATTTGGGATGCAGTCAGTGAGTTCTCTGTAATGTCCAGATCAGTGGTCTTCTCTTATGGAGGCTCTGAGAATGGACTATGCTCTAGATGACCTCTCCTAGTGATCTCTAGACAACGGCAGCAAATAATTAGAACTTCTAGAACAGACATTCCCAGTCAAGTTAATATCAGTCATGGGTGGACCGGCGACCAAATTGAGTGTACTGTCTAATTGCTATCGTCTGAGTTTTTTTCCCCTGTTCTAGTAATTCTATGAAGGAACCAATGGCATGGGTCAGTGTAGAGTTTTAAATAAAACATTTTGTAACGGCAGCCAGAGCCTGATCGCTCCTGTTCATTTTATAATTATTTATTCATCATTAGATGTTTATTAGATTTTTTATGGAATTGTTTCCATTGACTTCGTTTCTTTTATGAATTTACATTTACAAAATAATTTTGATGATCCAAATCAGTTAGCTAGTTAAAGTAGCAAGCAGGCTATCTACAGGACTGCTAGTTTGGATTTCCATGACAACGGCTTGAGGGGGAGAGAAGAGAGAGGACTGCAATGGCTCGTAGAAGCGGCAACTGAAGTGTGATGAGATATTCTGACCTTGGTGAGCTTCCAGCACCTTTGTGGCTGCTCTTGAGTAGCATCAACCAAGTGGGTGCTAAACAGTGCTGGTGGAGAGGAGTGGCTATCTAGCTAACCATCTGCAAACCCGGAGGACGGAGAATGTGAGGCGACAGCGAGGTCCGTTGCTGAGGCAGAGGACTGACTGGCTCCCTCTGAGACCATCAACGCTTCCTCCACTCTTGATACAATCTGAACTGCTTCAACTTCCAGAGAAACAATCCATCCTTCAGCTCCCATCCTGACTGACACTTTTACAATTGCTTTTGTTTAAATGACCTTTTTGTATGTTTTTTTCTGATATGTTGTATGCTCATGGATTTCAGTTTGTATTGACCACTATATGAGTGTAATAAAAACTTTAAAGAAAAACATTTTATTCTGACCCTTAGTATCTTCAGAGCATGGTGCTGGAAATATCAGAGTTGTGGGGCCACAGAATATATGAGTAACTGTCATCGTCAACAGTTATGTAAGTGACTGTTAATTATTAGGGAGTGGGTTGTCATTGTTTGCAAGAGCCAACAGTCAAAAGCTCAAAGTGAATCTTTAAAATGCATTTTTTTTAATTCCTGTACCAACATAGACGTCAAGCAAAACACATGACTCCCCCTAATCATAATTTAATTACTCCATTGTTAGGGTCTCCGGATGTATCAATCCGTATTCCGTATTCATAAGCAAACAGACAAGCCTGGGAATAACAGCACGCCGTTTTGACAGGCTAGAGGCAAGATGACACGATGGCCTCCTTTCTCTAAGAACAAAGTGAAGGGAGTCTTGACTGACACATTCTATTGTCATACAATTCAAAAGACAATCCTCTTGATACTGACACAATTATAATTGATTTTGTTGGGAAGAAGGACGCTCATATCGCCCTGTAGATTGGCCCACCTGCCTTCTCTGAGGCAGCAATAGATATATATATATAAAACATCATGTTACTGCAAAAACAGCAGGCATCAGTCTCCTCAAGCTAAGCACAGTCACTGCCGTCAATGCAGCATTGTTTTCTCATGTTTCCCTTTCCTGTTTGTACTTCTGAAGGAGCATTTTTCTTCCAAAGCTATGATATACAGGTAACTGCCAAAATAAAGGAAACACCAAAATAAAGAAAACACCAACATAAAGAGTCTTAACAGGGCGTTGGTTCACCACGAGCCAGAACAGCTTAAATGCACCTTGGCAAAGATTGTACAAGTGTCTGGAACTCTATTGGAGGGATTTGACACCATTATTCCACGATAATTTCCATCATTTGGTGTTTTGTTTATAGTGGTGGAAAATGCTGTCTGTGGTGCCGCTCCAGAATCTCCCATAAGTGTTGAGATCCGTTGACTGAGACAGCCATGGCATATGGTTTACATCGTTGTCATGCTCATCAAACCATTCAGTGATGGGGGCATTATCATCCTATGGGGGCATAGCCATGACAGGCAAAATAATGGCCTGCCCAGCACTTTTATACAGTTGAAGTCGGAAGTTTTTTCAACCACTCTACGAATTTATTGTTAACAAAGTACGGTTTTGGCAAGTTCATTAGGACATCTACTTAGTGCATGACAAGTAATTTTTCCAACAATGGTTTACAGACAGATTATTTCACTTATAATTCACTGTATCACAATTCCAGTGGGTCAGAAGTTTACATACACTAAGTTGACTGTGCCTTTAAACAGCCTGGAAAATCCAGAAAATTATGTCATTGCTTTAGAAGCTTCTGAAAGGCTAATTGACATAATTTGAGTCAATTGGAGGTGTACCTGTGGATGTATTTCAAGGCCTACCTTCAAACTCAGTGCCTCTTTGCTTGACATCATGGGAAAATCTAAAGAAATCAGCCAAGACGTCAGAAAACACATTGTAGACCTCCACAAGTCTGGTTCATCCTTGGGAGCAATTTCCAAACGCCTGAAGGTACCACGTTCATCTGTACAAACAATAGTACGCAAGTATAAACACCATGTGACCACACAGCCGTCATACCGCTCAGGAAGGACACGCGTTCTGTCTCCTAGAGATGAACGTACTTTGGTGCGAAAAGTGCAAATCAATCCCAGAACAACAGCAAAGGACCCTGTGAAGATGCTGGAGGAAACAGGTACAAAAGTATCTATATCCACAGTAAAACGAGTCCTATATCGACATAACCTGAAAGGCCGCTCAGCAAGGAAGAAGCCACTGCCCCAAAACCGCCATAAAATAGTCAGACTACGGTTTGCAACTGCACATGGGGACAAAGATCGTACTTTTTGAGAAATGTCCTCTGGTCTGACGAAACAAAAATAGAACTGTTTGGCCATAATGACCATGGTTATGTTTGGAGGAAAAAGGGGGATGCTTGCAAGCTGAAGAACACCATCCCAACCGTGAATCATGGGGGTGGTAGCATTAGGTTGTGGGGGTGCTTTGCTGCAGGAGGGACTGGTACACTTCACAAAATAGATGGCATCATGAGGCAGGAAAATTATGTGGATATACTGAAGTAACATCTCAAGATATCAGTCAGGAAGTTAAAGCTTGGTTGCAAATGGGTCTTCCAAATGGAGAATGACCCCAAGCAAACTTCCAAAGTTGTGGCAAAATGGCTTAAGGACAGCAAAGTCAAGGTATTGGAGTGGCCATCACAAAGCCCTGACCTCAATCCTATAGAAAATTTGTGGGCAGAACTGAAAAAGCATGTGCGAGCAAGGAGGACTACAAACCTGACTCAGTTACACCAGCTCTGTCAGGAGGAATGGGCCAAAATTCACCCAACTTATTGTGGAAGGCTCCCCGAAACGTTTGACCCAAGTTAAACAATTTAAAGGCAATGCTACCAAATACTAATTGAGTGTATGTAAACATCTAACCCACTGGGAATGTGATGAAATAAATAAAAGCTGAAATAAATAATTCTCTCTCTCTATTATTCTGACATTTCACATTCTTAAAATAAAGTGGTGATCCTAACAGGGAATTTTCCTGGAGAGCGTTTTAACTCCAACCTTGTTGTTGGTTTATATTTAAGGTTATGTTTATTTTAAAACCATCTTATGTGATTTTTTTTTATATAAGTTACCAAAATTCTGGTAGTTTACTGGTAAACTTTGAAAGATTCCAGTAATATATCCTCCCTTTGCAACCCTTGGATACATCTTTGATTGACATCTGCATGGCCTCAATTCAGTAAATAATTGATGTAGCTCAATGTCTAACAACGTCCACAAGTTTAGACGTTTTTAAGGTCTAACCCAAGTAAATCAATTTTAGAGAAACAAAACCTGAATGACAATCTAAATTGGGGTCCTCGCCTTCCACGTCTGTTTTAACCCTAAAGGTGTTAATTAAGGGACTTTCTCAATCCAAAATAAACGGTCTCAACCCAATAGCAGCAGGGCCAAAATCCCCACCCTCCCCGGCCCAGCACTCCCATCTCTCCCCACCCTCCCCGGCCCAGCACTCCCATCTCTCCCCACCCTCCCCGGCCCAGCACTACCATCTCTCCCCACCCTCCCCGGCCCAGCACTCCCATCTCTCCCCACCCTCCCCGGCCCAGCACTCCCATCTCTCCCCACCCTCCCCGGCCCAGCACTCCCATCTCTCCCCACCCTCCCCGGCCCAGCACTCCCATCTCTCCCCACCCACCCCGGCCCAGCACTACCATCTCTCCCCACCACCCCAGGCCCAGCACTACCATCTCTCCCCACCACCCCAGGCCCAGCACTACCATCTCTCCCCACCCTCCCCGGCCCAGCACTCCCATCTCTCCCCACCCTCCCCGGCCCAGCACTACCATCTCTCCCCACCCTCCCCGGCCCAGCACTCCCATCTCTCCCCACCCTCCCCGGCCTAGCACTCCCATCTCTCCCCACCCTCCCCGGCCCAGCACTCCCATCTCTCCCCACCCTCCCCGGCCCAGCACTCCCATCTCTCCCCACCCACCCCGGCCCAGCACTACCATCTCTCCCCACCACCCCAGGCCCAGCACTACCATCTCTCCCCACCACCCCAGGCCCAGCACTACCATCTCTCCCCACCACCCCAGGCCCAGCACTACCATCTCTCCCCACCCTCCCCGGCCCAGCACTCCCATCTCTCCCCACCCTCCCCAGCCCAGCATTACCATCTCTCCCCACCCTCCCCGGCCCAGCACTACCATCTCTCCCCACCCTCCCCGGCCCAGCACTACCATCTCTCCCCACCCTCCCCGGCCCAGCACTACCATCTCTCCCCACCACCCCAGGCTTTTCATCTAAACCTGGTGCCACTCACACGTCTGATAGCACTATTCCCAATAGCACCTAATCAGATTCCTAACAAAGATAAGAAAAGGGGAGAGATGGGGAGGAGGTAAGGAGGGACAGACAGAGAGAGAGAGACTGGAGAGAGAGAGAGAGAGAGAGAGAGAGAGAGAGAGAGAGAGAGAGAGAGAGACACACACACTATTAAAAATAGCTTCCTATCTTTTTGTGAAATCCTCAGTGGCATTAGACCATTAGTGCCATTTCAGACCAGCCTAAGAAACGTTAGTCTCTATTATATGCTGAGTGAGTGAGTAATAGCCGTGGTAATGACCTTAGAAGAGATAATGGAGAAGCTTGGCACTCAGCACCTGCTCACCAACATGTTACAAACCACTACACTCCCGAGGACCGCTGGCCAATCAGTCACAAGTTTGACCTCTAACCCCGCCCCCACCTGCACCTACTGCCTGTCTGTCTGTCAATCTGACGTTGCCATGGCAGCAGCAGGCGTAACATAACAGTTAAGTAGAATGTTCGTTTTTATATTATAGCAAGTTTTTATGTTAAAGTATGCTGCGACTGTATGTGCTGGCAGAATTTCCAGTGGGAAAATTAAATAGTTAATCTGGTTTCATGTAAAAGAGATAAATTGAGAAGTAATATTGAGTTATTGTTGCAAAAGGATCACAAGTTCAGAGGCCACTACAGATGTAGGATTTTAATTTAAACAAGTTTGCTACAGCAGGAAAATAACCCTGCAGCAACAAGAAATGTGAATTGTTTTGTGGATTATAAATAATGGACATTTTGTGGGGTTGATACATTTTTGATAGGGGATCAAGTCAAATTTAAAAATGGAAATTACAAACTTCAAAATCCTATTTAAAACTCAAATACGCTACAAGTTTAACATTTCCTTCATTGCAGGAAATGTCTCCTGCAACAGGGTGATTAAGTTAATATCCTACAACTGTACATGACAAAATCATATTCACAGTCGCCCATATGTCACAAATCATATTTACAGTCACCCATATGTCACAAATCATATTTACAGTCACCCATATGTCACAAATCATATTTACAGTCACCCATATGTCACAAATCATATTTACAGTCGCCCATATGTCACAAATCATACAGTCGCCCATATGTCACAAATCATATTTACAGTCGCCCATATGTCACAAATCATACTCACTGTCGTCCATATATCACAAATCATATATAGATGACATGAACATACGGTAAATTATGACAGGACAATCTGTATTAAAGCATGCTCTCTCAGTCCAGGATCAACCTCATACGTTAACATGACCCCCTAGGGCCCTATGAGGACATTCTGTTTTAAAGCATGCTATCTCAGTCCAGGATCAACCTCATACGTTAACATGGCCCCCTAGGGCCCTATGAGGACATTCTGTTTTAAAGCCTGCCATCTCAGTCCAGGATCAACCTCATACGTTAACATGACCCCCTAGGGCCCTATGAGGACATTCTGTTTTAAAGCATGCTATCTCAGTCCAGGATCAACCTCATACGTTAACATGGCCCCCTAGGGCCCTATGAGGACATTCTGTTTTAAAGCCTGCCATCTCAGTCCAGGATCAACCTCATACATTAACATGACCCACTAGGGCCCTATGAGGACATTCTGTTTTAAAGCCTGCCATCTCAGTCCAGGATCAACCTCATATGTTAACATGACCCACTAGAGTCTCTTCTCTGGGTTACGGCTTACATAAAACACATGCTACCTTCTCTCCTGTCCCTGCTCAAACAGAGATTAGCATTTTCTGTATGGCACATGATAATATGTTCACTTAGCAGACAGACACTTTTATCCAGCGACCTACAGAACTGTCAATAAGGATAGTGACACATATTCACTATATGTGGCTCATACGGGAAGTGAACCCACAACCCTGGTGTTGCTTGCTTAGCACCATGCTCTAACCCTGGTGTTGCTTGTTAAGCCCTTTGCTCTAACCCTGGTGTTGCTTGCATAGCATCATGCTCTAACCCTGGTGTTGCTAGCAGCACCATGCTCCAACCCACAACCCTGGTGTTGCTAGCTAATCACCATGCTTTAACCCTGGTGTTGCTATTAAAGCCCCATGATCTAACCTTGGTGTTGCTAACTAAGCCTCATGCTCTAACCCACAACCCTGGTGTTGCTTGCTAAGCACCATGCTCTAACCCTGGTGTTGCTATCTAAGCTTGATGCTCTAACCCTTGTGTTGCTATCTAAGCCTGATGCTCTAACCCTGGTTGTTTCTATCTAAGCCTGATGCTCTAACCCTGGTTGTTTCTATCTAAGCCTGATGCTCTAACCCTGGTTGTTTCTATCTAAGCCTGATGCTCTAACCCTGGTTGTTTCTATCTAAGCCTGATGCTCTAACCCTGGTTGTTTCTATGCAAGCCCCATGCTCTAACCCTGGTTGTTTCTATCTAAGCCCCATGCTCTAACCCTGGTTGTTTCTATCTAAGCCCGATGCTCTAACCCTGGTTGTTTCTATCTAAGCCCGATGCTCTAACCCTGGTTGTTTCTATCTAAGCCCCATGCTCTAACCCTGGTTGTTTCTATCTAAGCCCGATGCTCTAACCCTGGTTGTTTCTATCTAAGCCTGATGCTCTAACCCTGGTTGTTTCTATCTAAGCCTGATGCTCTAACCCTGGTTGTTTCTATCTAAGCCTGATGCTCTAACCCTGGTTGTTTCTATCTAAGCCTGATGCTCTAACCCTGGTTGTTTCTATCTAAGCCCGATGCTCTAACCCTGGTTGTTTCTATCTAAGCCCCATGCTCTAACCCTGGTTGTTTCTAGTTAAGCACCATGCTCTAACACTGGTGTTGCTAGCTAAGCCCCATGCTCTAACCCTGGTGTTGCTTGCTTAGCACCATGCTTTAACCTCTATGGGCTAGGTGGGACGCTTGCGTCCCACCTACTCAACAGCCAGTGTAATCCCGTGGCGCGTTATTCAAATTCCTCAAAAATACAAAAACATAAATTTTTCAAACATATGACTATTTTACACCATTTTAAAGACAAGACTCTCGTTAATCTAACCACACTGTCCGATTTCAAAAAGGCTTTACAACGAAAGCAAAACATTAGATTATGTCAGCAGAGTACGCAGCCAGAAATAATCAGACACCCATTTTTCAAGCTAGCATATAATGTCACATAAACCCAAACCACAGCTAAATGTAGCACTAAGCTTTGATGATCTTCATCAGATGATAACCCTAGGACATTATGTTATACAATACATGCATGTTTTGTTCAATCAAGTTCATATTTATATCAAAAACCAGCTTTTTACATTAGCATGTAACTAGCATGTGACTAGAATTCCCACCGAACACTGCCGGTGAATTTACTAAATTACTCACGATAAACGTTCACAAAAAGCATAACAATTATTTAAAGAATTATAGATACAGAACTCCTCTATGCACTCGATATGTCCGATTTTAAAATAGCTTTTCGGTGAAAGCACATTTTGCAATATTCTCAGTAGATAGCCCGGCATCACAGGGCTAGCTATTTAGACACCCAGCAAGTTTAGCACTCACCAAAGTCAGATTTACTATAAGAAAAATGTTATTACCTTTGCTGTCTTCGTCAGAATGCACTCCCAGGACTTCTACTTCAATAACAAATGTTGGTTTGGTCCAAAATAATCCATCGTTATATCCAAATAGCGGCGTTTTGTTCGTGCGTTCAAGACACTATCCGAAAAGGTAAATAAGGGTGACGAGCATGGCGCAATTCGTGACAAAAAAATTCTAAATATTCCATTACCGTACTTCGAAGCATGTCAACCGCTGTTTAAAATCAATATTTATGCCATTTTTCTCATAAAAAAGCGATAATATTCCAACCGGGAATCTGCGTTTAGGTAAACAGACAAAAGAAAATAAAGCACGGGGTCGACTCGGGCACGCGCCTAAGCCCATAGTACTCTGATCGGCCACTTGCCAAACGCGATAAAGTGTTTCAGCCAGAGGCTGCCTCGATATCGTTCAGCTTTTTCCCGGGCTCTGAGAGCCTATGGGAGCCGTAGGAAGTGTCACGTTATAGCACAGATCTCAGTCTTCAATAAAAAGAGCCAAGATGAAACACAACTTGTCAGACAGGCCACTTCCTGCATGGAATCTTCTCAGGTTTTGGCCTGCCATATGAGTTCTGTTATACTCACAGACACCATTCAAACAGTTTTAGAAACTTTAGGGTGTTTTCTATCCAAAGCCAATAATTATATGCATATTCTAGTTACTGGGCAGGAGTAGTAACCAGATTAAATCGGGTACGTTTTTTATCCGGCCGTGTCAATACTGCCCCCTAGCCCTAACAGGTTAACCCTGGTTGTTTCTATCTAAGCCTGATGCTCTAACCCTGGTTGTTTCTATCTAAGCCTGATGCTCTAACCCTGGTGTTGCTATCTAAGCCCCATGCTCTAACCCTGGTTGTTTCTATCTAAGCCTGATGCTCTAACCCTGGTTGTTTCTATCTAAGCCCCATGCTCTAACCCTGGTTGTTTCTATCTAAGCCTGATGCTCTAACCCTGGTTGTTTCTATCTAAGCCCCATGCTCTAACCCTGGTTGTTTCTATCTAAGCCCCATGCTCAAACCCTGGTTGTTTCTATCTAAGCCTGATGCTCTAACCCTGGTTGTTTATATCTAAGCCTGATGCTCTAACCCTGGTGTTGCTATCTAAGCCCCATGCTCTAACCCTGGTTGTTTCTATCTAAGCCCGATGCTCTAACCCTGGTTGTTTCTATCTAAGCCCCATGCTCTAACCCTGGTTGTTTCTATCTAAGCCTGATGCTCTAACCCTGGTTGTTTCTATCTAAGCCCCATGCTCTAACCCTGGTTGTTTCTATCTAAGCCCGATGCTCTAACCCTGGTTGTTTCTATCTAAGCCCCATGCTCTAACCCTGGTTGTTTCTATCTAAGCCCCATGCTCTAACCCTGGTTGTTTCTATCTAAGCCCCATGCTCTAACCCTGGTTGTTTCTATCTAAGCCCCATGCTCTAACCCTGGTTGTTTCTAGTTAAGCCCCATGCTCTAACCCTGGTTGTTTCTATCTAAGCCCCATGCTCTAACCCTGGTTGTTTCTATCTAAGCCCCATGCTCTAACCCTGGTTGTTTCTATCTAAGCCCCATGCTCTAACCCTGGTTGTTTCTATCTAAGCCCCATGCTCTAACCCTGGTTGTTTCTATCTAAGCCCCATGCTCTAACCCTGGTTGTTTCTATCTAAGCCCCATGCTCAAACCCTGGTTGTTTCTATCTAAGCCCCATGCTCTAACCCTGGTTGTTTCTATCTAAGCCCCATGCTCTAACCCTGGTTGTTTCTATCTAAGCACCATGCTCAAACCCTGGTGTTGCTATCTAAGCCTGATGCTCTAACCCTGGTTATTTCTATCTAAGCCCCATGCTCTAACCCTGGTTGTTTCTATCTAAGCCTGATGCTCTAACCCTGGTTGTTTCTATGTAAGCCCCGTGCTCTAACCCTGGTTTTGCTAGTTAAGCACTGTGCTCTAACCCTGGTTGTTTCTAGTTAAGCACCGTGCTCTAACCCTGGTGTTGCTAATTAAGCATCTTGCTCTAACCCTGGTGTTGCTAATTAAGCATCTTGCTCTAACCCTGGTGTTGCTAATTAAGCATCTTGCTCTAACCCTGGTGTTGCTAATTAAGCATCTTGCTCTAACCCTGGTGTTGCTAATTAAGCATCTTGCTCTAACCCCGGTGTTGCTAATTAAGCATGTTGCTCTAACCCCGGTGTTGCTAATTAAGCATGTTGCTCTAACCCCGGTGTTGCTAATTAAGCATCTTGCTCTAACCCCGGTGTTGCTAATTAAGCATCTTGCTCTAACCCCGGTGTTGCTAATTAAGCATGTTGCTCTAACCCTGGTTTTGCTAGCTAAGCCCCATGCTCAAACCCTGGTTGTTTCTATCTAAGCCTGATGCTCTAACCCTGGTTGTTTCTATCTAAGCCTGATGCTCTAACCCTGGTTGTTTCTATCTAAGCCTGATGCTCTAACCCTGGTTGTTTCTATCTAAGCCTGATGCTCTAACCCTGGTTGTTTCTATCTAAGCCCCATGCTCTAACCCTGGTTGTTTCTATCTAAGCCCCATGCTCTAACCCTGGTTGTTTCTATCTAAGCCCCATGCTCTAACCCTGGTTGTTTCTATCTAAGCCCCATGCTCTAACCCTGGTTGTTTCTATCTAAGCCCCATGCTCTAACCCTGGTTGTTTCTATCTAAGCCCCATGCTCTAACCCTGGTTGTTTCTATCTAAGCCCCATGCTCTAACCCTGGTTGTTTCTATCTAAGCCCCATGCTCTAACCCTGGTTGTTTCTATCTAAGCCCCATGCTCTAACCCTGGTTGTTTCTATCTAAGCCCCATGCTCTAACCCTGGTTGTTTCTATCTAAGCCCCATGCTCTAACCCTGGTTGTTTCTATCTAAGCCCCATGCTCTAACCCTGGTTGTTTCTATCTAAGCCCCATGCTCTAACCCTGGTTGTTTCTATCTAAGCCCCATGCTCTAACCCTGGTTGTTTCTATCTAAGCCCCATGCTCTAACCCTGGTTGTTTCTATCTAAGCCCCATGCTCTAACCCTGGTTGTTTCTATCTAAGCCCCATGCTCTAACCCTGGTTGTTTCTATGCAAGCCCCATGCTCTAACCCTGGTTGTTTCTATCTAAGCCCCATGCTCTAACCCTGGTTGTTTCTATCTAAGCCCCATGCTCTAACCCTGGTTGTTTCTATCTAAGCCCCATGCTCTAACACTGGTTGTTTCTATCTAAGCCCCATGCTCTAACCCTGGTTGTTTCTATCTAAGCCCCATGCTCTAACCCTGGTTGTTTCTATCTAAGCCCCATGCTCAAACCCTGGTTGTTTCTATCTAAGCCCCATGCTCTAACCCTGGTTGTTTCTATCTAAGCCCCATGCTCTAACCCTGGTTGTTTCTATCTAAGCCCCATGCTCTAACCCTGGTTGTTTCTATCTAAGCCCCATGCTCTAACCCTGGTTGTTTCTATCTAAGCACCATGCTCAAACCCTGGTGTTGCTATCTAAGCCCCATGCTCAAACCCTGGTGTTGCTATCTAAGCCTGATGCTCTAACCCTGGTTATTTCTATCTAAGCCCCATGCTCTAACCCTGGTTGTTTCTATCTAAGCCTGATGCTCTAACTCTGGTTGTTTCTATCTAAGCCCCATGCTCTAACCCTGGTTGTTTCTAGTTAAGCACCATGCTCTAACCCTGGTTGTTTCTAGTTAAGCACCGTGCTCTAACCCTGGTGTTGCTAATTAAGCATCTTGCTCTAACCCTGGTGTTGCTAATTAAGCATCTTGCTCTAACCCTGGTGTTGCTAATTAAGCATCTTGCTCTAACCCTGGTGTTGCTAATTAAGCATCTTGCTCTAACCCTGGTGTTGCTAATTAAGCATCTTGCTCTAACCCCGGTGTTGCTAATTAAGCATCTTGCTCTAACCCCGGTGTTGCTAATTAAGCATGTTGCTCTAACCCCGGTGTTGCTAATTAAGCATCTTGCTCTAACCCTGGTGTTGCTAATTAAGCATCTTGCTCTAACCCCGGTGTTGCTAATTAAGCATGTTGCTCTAACCCTGGTGTTGCTAGCTAAGCCCCATGCTCAAACCCTGGTTGTTTCTAGTTAAGCACCATGCTCTAACCCTGGTTGTTTCTAGTTAAGCACTGTGCTCTAACCCTGGTTGTTTCTAGTTAAGCACTGTGCTCTAACCCTGGTGTTGCTAGTTAAGCACTGTGCTCTAACTCTGGTGTTGCTAGTTAAGCACTGTGCTCTAACTCTGGTGTTGCTAATTAAGCATCTTGCTCTAACCCTGGTATTGCTAGCTAAGCACCATGCTCTAACCCTGGTTGTTTCTAGTTAAGCACTGTGCTCTAACCCTGGTTGTTTCTAGTTAAGCACTGTGCTCTAACCCTGGTGTTGCTAGTTAAGCACTGTGCTCTAACTCTGGTGTTGCTAATTAAGCATCTTGCTCTAACCCTGGTATTGCTAGCTAAGCACCATGCTTTAACTAAAACACTGAGTCATCAGAACCATGTAGGAAACTCAGGTACAACAGTCAGTCAACCCCAATCTCACTAAGGGAGAAGAGAGCAGAAAGCATTTCATGTCTCAGTCATTTTGATTTGCAGCTGAATGTATTGAAACACCCCCTGTTTCACCATGGAAAACTTGCTGGGTGGTAGCCATGGTAACCCACTTGATCTTGCAGAAGCATAGGCAGTAGGGCTCGTGTCTCGCTGTGGCGAGCGAAATACATGATAATATTATCCATTACTGTGAGACTGGAGAGAGCCATGTTTACTGTTCATTACTGATTGCTTATTTCACTTTTGTTTATTATCTATTTCACTTGCTTTGGTAATGTAAACATGTTTCCCAATAAAGCCTTTGAATTGAATAAAGCGAAACAGAGAGAGAGAGAATCATTCTTCTTCGCTGACGGGTCCTCTGTAGCTAAACATGATTGAAATGAACTTCTCAGTTCAGAAGGCAGGTAACAGGTCATAATAGGAGTGTGGCTAGTCCCCAGTCTTGAGGAACTGCTTTCAACAGAGAGAGAAGTAGCAAACATTCATTATTGTTTGATCATGGTGTTCAAAAGAGATGAGTGGAACCTAATGACTTGATAATGAAAGATAATTGACATGGACACATCTGAGACAAAATGCTGGATGTGGATGCTGAATTCTAGTTGACATCTTGCCCCTGCATCACTTTGTCAAGGAGACCTATTAGTCTCACAAAGGAAATGCATGTTCATGGAAGAGACAACATGAATCTGTGATTTAAACCCTCCCTTCGTCTGCCACCCTCATGGAAAAGACACATTGAGGCTCTTAAAGGCTTGGATTGATCTGTGCCCCCACAGTACACTACACTCTACAGAGCAAAGGGCTGGTACTGACAGGAAGAGGGGGTGTGTTCAAATCTCTCCCCATTCCAATGACAACCAGACTCTGGCCTACTCTTTGAAGTGTGGCAACATCATGTCCGTTTCTGGTGGGCAGTGACGGTCTCTCCCAGTCCCATGTGTTGTCTCAGCTGGACACTTCCTAGTCCGTTGTGCTAACGGCTGTTATGCGAGACGGCCAAAAGAGGCCCAGGCTGGTACTGTAATACCCTTTTCACACTACAGCGCCAACCCAAACCATACTGTGTTGGCTCTTACTGTTTCACATTGTCCTTTCCACCATGGTTCAAACAACTACGGTGGATGCATAATCAGGCCAGCACAGTACAGCTGCACTCGGCTCGCTAGTGTTGAAAGCATATAGGCTGGTCGGAGGAGTCGGTACAAGTTCCGTTGTATAAAAGCCTGGCAGTGTCTCAATAACTTGACATTGGAGATGCTCCCTGGTGAACAGCTAGTGGGCAATGGACGTGGGCATACAGGGAAGGCAGGCAGGGATAACCACAGCCATAAATATACATGCATGTTTACTGCTTCTATAGACAGAATATATGGCTCTGAGGACAACAGGAGAAATACAACTAGGGGCTCCATATCCTCTTCTTCCACTATCCCCCTCAGCCACTGGCTTCCACTATCCAACCTCAGCCACTGGCTTCCACTATCCAACCTCAGCCACTGGCTTCCACTATCCAACCTCAGCCAATGGCTTCCACTGTCCCCCTCACTATTTACATTTTTTATTTTACCTTTATTTAATTAGGCAAGTCAGTTAAGAACAAATTCTTATTTTCAATGACGGCCTATGAACAGTGGGTTAACTGCCTTGTTCAGGGGCAGAACGACAGATTGGTACCTTGTCAGCTCGGGGATTTGAACTTGCAACCTTTCGGTTACTAGTCCAACGCTCTAACCACTAGGCTACCCTGCCACCCCCCTCAGCCGCTGGCTTTCACTATCCCCCTCAGCCACTGGCTTCCACTATCCCCCTCAGCCACTGGCTTTCACTGTCCCCCTCAGCCACTGGCTTTCACTATCCCCCTCAGCCACTGGCTTCCACTGTCCCCCTCAGCCAATGGCTTTCACTGTCCCCCTCAGCCAATGGCTTTCACTGTCCCCCTCAGCCACTGGCTTCCACTGTCCCCCTCAGCCACTGGCTTCCACTGTCCCCCTCAGCCACTGGCTTCCACTGTCCCCCTCAGCCAATGGCTTTCACTATCCCCCTCAGCCACTGGCTTTCACTGTCCCCCTCAGCCACTGGCTTCCACTATCCAACCTCAGCCACTGGCTTCCACTGTCCCCCTCAGCCACTGGCTTCCACTGTCCCCCTCAGCCAATGGCTTTCACTATCCCCCTCAGCCAATGGCTTTCACTATCCCCCTCAGCCACTGGCTTTCACTGTCCCCCTCAGCCACTGGCTTCCACTATCCAACCTCAGCCACTGGCTTCCACTGTCCCCCTCAGCCACTGGCTTCCACTGTCCCCCTCAGCCAATGGCTTTCACTATCCCCCTCAGCCACTGGCTTTCACTATCCCCCTCAGCCACTGGCTTCCACTGTCCCCCTCACTATTTACATTTTTTATTTTACCTTCATTTAATTAGGCAAGTCAGTTAAGAACAAATTCTTATTTTCAATGACGGCCTATGAACAGTGGGTTAACTGCCTTGTTCAGGGGCAGAACGACAGATTGGTACCTTGTCAGCTCGGGGATTTGAACTTGCAACCTTTCGGTTACTAGTGCGACGCTCTAACCACTAGGCTACCCTGCCGCCCCCCTCAGCCGCTGGCTTTCACTATCCCCCTCAGCCGCTGGCTTCCACTGTCCCCCTCAGCCGCTGGCTTCCACTGTCCCCCTCAGCCGCTGGCTTCCACTGTCCCCCTCAGCCGCTGGCTTCCACTGTCCCCCTCAGCCGCTGGCTTCCACTGTCCCCCTCAGCCGCTGGCTTTCACTGTCCCCCTCAGCCGCTGGCTTCCACTGTCCCCCTCAGCCGCTGGCTTCCACTGTCCCCCTCAGCCACTGGCTTTCACTGTCCCCCTCAGCCACTGGCTTTCACTGTCTCCTCAGCCACTGGCTTTCTCTATCCCCCTCAGCCAGTGGCTTTCTCTATCCCCCTCAGCCACTGGCTTTCACTGTCCCCCTCAGCCACTGGCTTTCACTGTCCCCCTCAGCCACTGGCTTTCACTGTCCCCCTCAGCCACTGGCTTTCACTGTCCCCCTCAGCCACTGGCTTTCACTGTCCCCCTCAGCCACTGGCTTTCACTGTCTCCTCAGCCACTGGCTTTCTCTATCCCCCTCAGCCACTGGCTTTCACTGTCCCCCTCAGCCACTGGCTTTCACTGTCCCCCTCAGCCACTGGCTTTCACTGTCCCCCTCAGCCACTGGCTTTCACTGTCCCCCTCAGCCACTGGCTTTCACTGTCCCCCTCAGCCACTGGCTTTCACTGTCCCCCTCAGCCACTGGCTTTCACTGTCCCCCTCAGCCACTGGCTTTCACTGTCCCCCTCAGCCACTGGCTTTCACTGTCCCCATCAGCCACTGGCTTTCACTGTCCCATCAGCCACTGGCTTTCACTGTCCCATCAGCCACTGGCTTTCACTGTCCCATCAGCCACTGGCTTTCCTTGTCCCCCTCAGCCACTGGCTTTCACTGTCCCCCTCAGCCACTGGCTTTCACTGTCCCCCTCAGCCACTGGCTTTCACTGTCCCCCTCAGCCACTGGCTTTCACTGTCCCCCTCAGCCACTGGCTTTCACTGCCCCCCTCAGCCACTGGCTTTCACTGTCCCCTCAGCCACTGGCTTTCACTGTCCCATCAGCCACTGGCTTTCACTGTCCCATCAGCCACTGGCTTTCACTGTCCCATCAGCCACTGGCTTTCCTTGTCCCATCAGCCACTGGCTTTCACTGTCCCCTCAGCCACTGGCTTTCACTGTCCCCCTCAGCCGCTGGCTTCCACTGTCCCCCTCAGCCACTGGCTTTCACTGTCCCCCTCAGCCACTGGCTTTCACTGTCCCCCTCAGCCACTGGCTTTCACTGTCTCCTCAGCCACTGGCTTTCTCTATCCCCCTCAGCCAGTGGCTTTCTCTATCCCCCTCAGCCACTGGCTTTCACTGTCCCCCTCAGCCACTGGCTTTCACTGTCCCCCTCAGCCACTGGCTTTCACTGTCCCCCTCAGCCACTGGCTTTCACTGTCCCATCAGCCACTGGCTTTCACTGTCCCATCAGCCACTGGCTTTCACTGTCCCATCAGCCACTGGCTTTCACTGTCCCCCTCAGCCACTGGCTTCCACTGTCCCCCTCAGCCACTGGCTTCCACTGTCCCCCTCAGCCAATGGCTTTCACTATCCCCCTCAGCCACTGGCTTTCACTGTCCCCCTCAGCCACTGGCTTCCACTATCCAACCTCAGCCACTGGCTTCCACTGTCCCCCTCAGCCACTGGCTTCCACTGTCCCCCTCAGCCAATGGCTTTCACTATCCCCCTCAGCCAATGGCTTTCACTATCCCCTCTCAGCCACTGGCTTTCACTGTCCCCCTCAGCCACTGGCTTCCACTATCCAACCTCAGCCACTGGCTTCCACTGTCCCCCTCAGCCACTGGCTTCCACTGTCCCCCTCAGCCAATGGCTTTCACTATCCCCCTCAGCCACTGGCTTTCACTATCCCCCTCAGCCACTGGCTTCCACTGTCCCCCTCACTATTTACATTTTTTATTTTACCTTCATTTAATTAGGCAAGTCAGTTAAGAACAAATTCTTATTTTCAATGACGGCCTATGAACAGTGGGTTAACTGCCTTGTTCAGGGGCAGAACGACAGATTGGTACCTTGTCAGCTCGGGGATTTGAACTTGCAACCTTTCGGTTACTAGTGCGACGCTCTAACCACTAGGCTACCCTGCCGCCCCCCTCAGCCGCTGGCTTTCACTATCCCCCTCAGCCGCTGGCTTCCACTGTCCCCCTCAGCCGCTGGCTTCCACTGTCCCCCTCAGCCGCTGGCTTCCACTGTCCCCCTCAGCCGCTGGCTTCCACTGTCCCCCTCAGCCGCTGGCTTCCACTGTCCCCCTCAGCCGCTGGCTTTCACTGTCCCCCTCAGCCGCTGGCTTCCACTGTCCCCCTCAGCCGCTGGCTTCCACTGTCCCCCTCAGCCACTGGCTTTCACTGTCCCCCTCAGCCACTGGCTTTCACTGTCCCCCTCAGCCACTGGCTTTCACTGTCTCCTCAGCCACTGGCTTTCTCTATCCCCTTCAGCCAGTGGCTTTCTCTATCCCCCTCAGCCACTGGCTTTCACTGTCCCCCTCAGCCACTGGCTTTCACTGTCCCCCTCAGCCACTGGCTTTCACTGTCCCCCTCAGCCACTGGCTTTCACTGTCCCCCTCAGCCACTGGCTTTCACTGTCCCCCTCAGCCACTGGCTTTCACTGTCTCCTCAGCCACTGGCTTTCTCTATCCCCCTCAGCCACTGGCTTTCACTGTCCCCCTCAGCCACTGGCTTTCACTGTCCCCCTCAGCCACTGGCTTTCACTGTCCCCCTCAGCCACTGGCTTTCACTGTCCCCCTCAGCCACTGGCTTTCACTGTCCCCCTCAGCCACTGGCTTTCACTGTCCCCCTCAGCCACTGGCTTTCACTGTCCCCCTCAGCCACTGGCTTTCACTGTCCCCATCAGCCACTGGCTTTCACTGTCCCATCAGCCACTGGCTTTCACTGTCCCATCAGCCACTGGCTTTCACTGTCCCATCAGCCACTGGCTTTCACTGTCCCATCAGCCACTGGCTTTCACTGTCCCATCAGCCACTGGCTTTCCTTGTCCCCCTCAGCCACTGGCTTTCACTGTCCCCCTCAGCCACTGGCTTTCACTGTCCCCCTCAGCCACTGGCTTTCACTGTCCCCCTCAGCCACTGGCTTTCACTGCCCCCCTCAGCCACTGGCTTTCACTGTCCCCCTCAGCCACTGGCTTTCACTGTCCCATCAGCCACTGGCTTTCACTGTCCCATCAGCCACTGGCTTTCACTGTCCCATCAGCCACTGGCTTTCCTTGTCCCATCAGCCACTGGCTTTCACTGTCCCCCTCAGCCACTGGCTTTCACTGTCCCCCTCAGCCACTGGCTTTCACTGTCCCCCTCAGCCACTGGCTTTCACTGTCTCCTCAGCCACTGGCTTTCTCTATCCCCCTCAGCCACTGGCTTTCACTGTCCCCCTCAGCCACTGGCTTTCACTGTCCCCCTCAGCCACTGGCTTTCACTGTCCCCCTCAGCCACTGGCTTTCACTGTCCCCCTCAGCCACTGGCTTTCACTGTCCCCCTCAGCCACTGGCTTTCACTGTCCCCCTCAGCCACTGGCTTTCACTGTCCCCCTCAGCCACTGGCTTTCACTGTCCCCATCAGCCACTGGCTTTCACTGTCCCATCAGCCACTGGCTTTCACTGTCCCATCAGCCACTGGCTTTCACTGTCCCATCAGCCACTGGCTTTCACTGTCCCATCAGCCACTGGCTTTCACTGTCCCATCAGCCACTGGCTTTCCTTGTCCCCCTCAGCCACTGGCTTTCACTGTCCCCCTCAGCCACTGGCTTTCACTGTCCCCCTCAGCCACTGGCTTTCACTGTCCCCCTCAGCCACTGGCTTTCACTGCCCCCCTCAGCCACTGGCTTTCACTGTCCCCTCAGCCACTGGCTTTCACTGTCCCATCAGCCACTGGCTTTCACTGTCCCATCAGCCACTGGCTTTCACTGTCCCATCAGCCACTGGCTTTCCTTGTCCCATCAGCCACTGGCTTTCACTGTCCCCTCAGCCACTGGCTTTCACTGTCCCCCTCAGCCACTGGCTTTCACTGTCCCCCTCAGCCACTGGCTTTCACTGTCCCCCTCAGCCACTGGCTTTCACTGTCCCCCTCAGCCACTGGCTTTCACTGTCCCCCTCAGCCACTGGCTTTCACTGTCCCCCTCAGCCACTGGCTTTCACTGTCCCCCTCAGCCACTGGCTTTCACTGTCCCCCTCAGCCACTGGCTTTCACTGTCCCCCTCAGCCACTGGCTTTCACTGTCCCATCAGCCACTGGCTTTCACTGTCCCATCAGCCACTGGCTTTCACTGTCCCATCAGCCACTGGCTTTCACTGTCCCATCAGCCACTGGCTTTCACTGTCCCATCAGCCACTGGCTTTCATTGTCCCATCAGCCACTGGCTTTCACTGTCCCATCAGCCACTGGCTTTCACTGTCCCCTCAATCCACACCTCACTATTTCTCCAGCTAAAACACTTTCCAGTGTAGTGGCATTTTCACATTATTTCAATCCATTTGTTAGCCCCGTTGGGTTAATAACGTGCTTCAAACTGTAAGCTGTATTTCAAGTACCATGCTCTGATGCACTTAGAGGCTACACATTCCCTCCTAAGTAGCTGAAAATGTTACATAAGCCAAGTTGGATGGACATGTTCCGTTAAAATGTTGGTTATTTTCAAATGCTTCTTAGCTAAGAGCAATGCCATTTCTAAGAGCTGAACCCTGAGAATCATCTCCTCTGTCTGCCCTGTGCATCTCCACTGGCTTGGTCAACATCCAGGGCTTATAGTGTTTGCTCTCTGCAACCAATTTAGCTGGAGGTAGTCAAAAAGGTTTTATACTGTAGCACCTCACACATACAAACACACACAGCCTCATACATGTCCTCACACACAGCCTCATACATGTCCTCACACACAGCCTCCTCACAAATCCCAATCCAGGATAGAGCAAGTTGTCATCCCATAGTTTAATATAGTTTGCAAACACTACCGTGTGTTGATCAAATAACATGTCTGAATACCCACCTCCTCCTCACAACTACCTGTCTCAACCAAGCTGCCATTCAACAGCTTACTGGACTGTGAAAACACTACAAAATGTTTCTATAACATCACGCAAACATGTCTCAATATGGCCACAAATACTGCTCCCCCTGTAAAGTCTTCCTCTTAGCCAGAGTGTAAAATTTGCATAAAATACATACATTGAATAGACAAACATGAGTTTGACGTTGGTAACGGAACAGTCTGCTAGCTTTCAGTAGCGCCAATGTCTATAGCTTCATAGTGAGGCACTAACATCTCCCATAGCGTTAGGAGCACTACAGTACATAACCTGATGTGGAGCCAGCCTAGCCAGCTGCTGCTACAGTACATAACCTGATGTGGAGCCAGCTGCTGCTACAGTACATAACCTGATGTGGAGCCAGCTGCTGCTACAGTACATAACCTGATGTGGAGCCAGCTGCTGCTACAGTACATAACCTGATGTGGAGCCAGTCTAGCCAGCTGCTGCTACAGTACATATCCTGATGTGGAGCCAGCTGCTACTACAGTACATAACCTGATGTGGAGCCAGCCTAGCCAGCTGCTGCTACAGTACATAACCTGATGTGGAGCCAGCTGCTGCTACAGTACATAACCTGATGTGGAGCCAGCCTAGCCAGCTGCTGCTACAGTATATAACCTGATGTGGAGCCAGCCTAGCCAGCTGCTGCTATAGTACATAACCTGATGTGGAGCCAGCCTAGCCAGCTGCTACTACAGTACATAACCTGATGTGGAGCCAGCCTAGCCAGCTGCTACTACAGTACATAACATGATGTGGAGCCAGCTGCTACTACAGTACATAACCTGATGTGGAGCCAGCCTAGCCAGCTGCTGCTACAGTGTGGAGCCAGCCTAGCCAGCTGCTACCACAGTACATAACCTGATGTGGAGCCAGCTGCTGCTACAGTACATAACCTGATGTGGAGCCAGCTGCTGCTACAGTACATAACCTGATGTGGAGCCAGCTGCTGCTACAGTACATAACCTGATGTGGAGCCAGTCTAGCCAGCTGCTGCTACAGTACATATCCTGATGTGGAGCCAGCTGCTACTACAGTACATAACCTGATGTGGAGCCAGCCTAGCCAGCTGCTGCTACAGTACATAACCTGATGTGGAGCCAGCTGCTGCTACAGTACATAACCTGATGTGGAGCCAGCCTAGCCAGCTGCTGCTACAGTATATAACCTGATGTGGAGCCAGCCTAGCCAGCTGCTGCTATAGTACATAACCTGATGTGGAGCCAGCCTAGCCAGCTGCTACTACAGTACATAACCTGATGTGGAGCCAGCCTAGCCAGCTGCTACTACAGTACATAACATGATGTGGAGCCAGCTGCTACTACAGTACATAACCTGATGTGGAGCCAGCCTAGCCAGCTGCTGCTACAGTGTGGAGCCAGCCTAGCCAGCTGCTACCACAGTACATAACCTGATGTGGAGCCAGCTGCTGCTACAGTACATAACCAGATGTGGAGCCAGCTGCTACTACAGTACATAACCTGATGTGGAGCCAGCTGCTGCTACAGTACATAACCTGATGTGGAGCCAGCTGCTACTACAGTACATAACCTGATGTGGAGCCAGCTGCTGCTACAGTACATAACCAGATGTGGAGCCAGCTGCTACTACAGTACATATCCTGATGTGGAGCCAGATGCTGCTACAGTACATATCCTGATGTGGAGCCAGCTGCTGCTACAGTACATAACCTGATGTGGAGCCAGCTGCTGCTACAGTACATAACCTGATGTGGAGCCAGTCTAGCCAGCTGCTGCTACAGTACATAACCTGATGTGTAGCCAGCTGCTGCTACAGTACATAACCTGATGTGGAGCCAGCTGCTACTACAGTACATAACCTGATGTGGAGCCAGCCTAGCCAGCTGCTGCTATAGTACATAACCTGATGTGGAGCCAGCCTAGCCAGCTGCTGCTATAGTACATAACCTGATGTGGAGCCAGCTGCTACTACAGTACATAACCTGATGTGGAGCCAGCCTAGCCAGCT